>NC_080689.1:88896993-89557176 GCF_030445035.2 Dasypus novemcinctus | reverse complement strand
GTGTGTATGGACAGACCAGCTTACAAGGTTTTAATCCCTAATACTGTGTTCTGAGAATTTCACCTTCATCTTCACTGGTTCATTGCAGGAACATCACTTGGCCAACATACATTTTGTAGCAGCATTGTTGATCTGAGCCTCACAAATGGAGTCTTTTATCTGAAGTATATGGCCAGAGAAACAACAATTAATGATAAGATGAAAACACTCAGGCTCCTCTTCTCCTATGCTTTTATTACAGATTTTTTACAAACTTGAAATTTTCCTAGTTCATGATCCTCCTATTCAGGTAGATCTAAGATATTAAATGGGATATGACACAAATGCTATCAGCAACACAAGCTTCTCTAACTAACACAGTTAGAGACTGTGCTTTTGCTTGATGATTTTTCCTATCATGAGTTGCACAACATCTCTTCATCAGTCCCCTGTCATTTCCTCACAACATTAAGACTTTGATGAAATCATTCCTTCTCAGTGGAGACTTCCATGACTTTCCATGTCCCCAATTATTTAACTCTCCATGTTCCATGCTTATGACCATGTGTCTTTACCTACTTTTCTACAAAGAGTTTCAAGCCATTTGCTATCCTCTTAAATGTGAGCCTGTCCTGGGAATTCCATTAATCAAAACAATACAATAGGAAATTGCTCTGATTCTAGGTTTTCAAGAAACAAAGAAAGGCTGCAAGATGATGGCACCATCCCAGAACCTCAGGCTCCTGATCCTCTGTGTTTCACATGAGAGAAGATGTGCAAACTTGAACATGGCATTTTCCTTCCAAGGTCATCTTCCTGTTCAGATATAAAATCCATCATATTAAAATAGGATATGAAATGAAAGGTGCAATCACCTATAAAGGTAAAATCAAATAAAAAAAAAGAAAATTTGATTTTCCCTCATAAAGGAAGGTAGATACCTTTACTCTACTCCCTTTCCTTAGCTCATCAATTTTAGAAAAGTCAGATTATAAAAGAGTTCTATGTCCTTTTCAGAGGTATGTATATTTTTGTTTGTTTTTATTTTTTAATTTTTATTTATTTTTAGTTGGCTTTTTAAAAAGAAATATAGATCACAAAAAATGTTACATTAGAAATTATAAGGGGTTCCCATATACCCCACACCCCAACCCACCCCACTCTTCAAATGTGTTTATTTTTAAAAGATAAATAGTTGCTTAATATACTGATCTTTTTTCCTTTATTAGACACTACGTATGTACTCTTTTTTTTAAATTATTTATTTATTTTTTTAAATTACATTATGAAAAATATGAGGTCCCATTCAACCCCACCGCCCCCGTCCCCCACTCCCCCCACAGCAACACTCTCTCCCATCATCATGACACATCCATTGCACCTGGTAAGTTCATCTCTGAGCATCACTGCACCCCATAGTCAATGGTCCACATCATAGCCCAGACTCTCTCACGTTCCATCCAGTGGGCCCTGGGGGGATCTATAATGTCCCGTAATTGTCCGTGAAGCACTATCCAGGACAACTCCACATCCTGAAAACGCCTCCACATCTCATCTCTTCCTCCCGTTCCCCACACCCAGCAGCCACTTTGTTAGAAAATGTAGCAGCATTCACCAGGATGGGAATTTAATACTTTCTTTTTTTATTTTGTGGCTCTCTACCCAAGAAGATGACACCCTAGGAGAAGATGAACACATTCAAGGCTTTAATATTTGCATAAAACTATTAAACTTATTCTTGGAAGGCTGAAACTTAGTGGTTACCAAAAGTTCCAAGGGGACAGAGAGGGAAGAATAGGTACATAGTGCATATTTAGAGTCCTGGCACTGTTCTGCACTACTTTTCAACGATGGATGCATTATGATACATTATGTCAAAACCCAAAAAACAGTGCAGTTTAAAGTGTAAACTGTAATGGAGACCTTTTCCATGGATAGTAGCAATGCTTCAATATTTGTTCATCAATTGCAACAAATGGACCATAGTCATGTCAGATATTATTAATAGGTTAAAATGTGAGAGGATGGGGAGTGGGGTGTATAGGAAGCCCCTATATTTTCTATGTGACTTTTCTGTGACTAAAATCTTCTTTGAAAATAAAAAAAAAAAAACAAATAAGACACTGAGGGAACATACAGAAGAAATTATCAATATCCATAAAAGATAGATCATATTGTTATGAAAGATGTAATACAGACAAAATTTGACTTTGTTTTTTTGGAGGTTTTGGATTACGTAAAAGTTACTTTGATGGCAGAGAAGGATAACAGATGCAATGATTGTGTAGTGCAAATTGTGTGGTCAAAGTGTAAACCATAGTGTAAGCTATAGACCATGGTTAATAACAATGTTTCAATATTTGATCACCATTTACAGCAAATGTACCACACTAATGAAAGGTTGTTAATGGGAGAAAGGATGAGGGATGGAGTATATAGGAATCCCTCATATTTTTGATATAAATTTTATGTAATCTAAAACTTCTATAAAAATAGAGGAATATCTTTCTCAATCACCTGGGAACCATCTCTTGGAAATGGAATAATCAGGTAGATAATGCCATTCTCTCCCATTTTCTGTGGGAGAATGGGTGCAAAACTTAAATGGACACCTGGCTCCAAGTTGAAAAATTACCCTAAAAATATGAAAATTTTATATTTCTCTTTCATGTTTCCTTAGAAAAAGGCAATTAACTGAGACAGAAGCTCACCACCATTGCCAGATGAGTTTAAGATGAACTATTTGTGATGAATGGAGCTGTCACTCTTCTATCTGGAGAACCAGTTATCATTTACCATGAAAACATGTGCAAAATTAGTTGTTTTCCTACCAGATGTCTAAAAGGTCATTTTTTTTTTCTGTGTTTGCAGCCTTTTTAAAGTATTGTCTTTTCTATTTTAATTTAATCAAACTGTTTCCTTTCTCATCTACCTTTTTGGTGTAGTTTCATGATTGGAAAGATGTTTTATTTTGAATTATATTTTCCCCGAGTCTGATGACATGGATTGAATTAGCTGGAAACTTACTGAATTAAGCAGGTAATTTACAGGACTTGTGGGCACATAGCAGTCAGGTAAAGGACCCTGAATTATTCTGTGTCCATACTAGATCTTCATCTTTTTTGGAATACTATGCAGATAAAACACATTTTTTATCAAGTCTGGGAAATACAGAATCTCTAATCCCTTGAGAAGCAACATATGGTTAGCTAATTTGGAAGCCAGAACATTCTCTGCTACTATTTCTCCTAAAGGAGTACTATATCTCTGTTATATTGGGAAAAAGCTTATGATAAAAGAATATTGATGTTGACTGGCAATGATTCCTTTGATTTTGATGAATTAATGTATTTGTTTGGCTCTTAGATCTCATCTCAAGCAAATAAATTACTGGGATGTATGCAATTTACATCATTTTAGAGGAAAGGAGAAAATCATTTCAAAGGCTTGCAGGTAAGATTATGAAAACTAGAAGAGGAAATATAAAAATATAAGCCACTTTCTCTAGAGGGTACCTTCCTTCTTTCTCTATTGTCCTCACTTGATAGGGAGAGTGACTCCCTTGTTAGGTGCTAATGTGGCAGGTGATTGTAAATTGAAGCCTATGCTCCTTTGCCATTTAGAAAATTTAAAGACCCTTAAAAATATGTAAAATCTACTCTGCCTATGCTCTAGAAATTGAACAAGAAATACTGACTGACAGTTTTCTGTATACAACATGGTTAGCTGAAAAATTTAAGCCCATTATTGAGACCTACTGCTCAGAACAAAAGATTCCTTTCAAAATATTACTGCATACTGACAATGTACTTGGTCACCCAAAGCTCTGATGGAGTTGTACAGTGAAGTTCAGATTGATTTCATGCCTGATAACCCAACATCCATTCTGCAACCCGTGTATTAAGAATTCATTTTGAATTTAGGCCTTATTATTTAAAAATACATTTTGTAAGTCTCAGCTGCTATAGACATTGAGTTTTCATATCGATCTCAACAGAGTAAAGGGAAAGATTTGTAAAAATTGTTCACTTTATAGATGACATTAAGTTTATTTGTGATTCATGGGAGGAGTTCAAAATATCAAAATTAACAGGACTTTGGAAGAAGTTGATTCCAACTCCCATGGAAAATGTTTAGGGGAAGTAGCTGCTGATGGTGTGGATATAGAAAGAGAAGTAGAATGTCACTGTTTCATTGTAAAAGAATGAATACAGCATTTACTCGAATAAGAAGAAACATCCTCAGAGATATAGAATGTTTAAGCTTTGCAAATTTCTTCATAAAATTTTTCTCACTTGACTATTTGTATTTTTACTTTAGATATACCTACACAAAAGAAAACAATTATGATTCTGTATATGTCTTAAGTCTGTCACAGTTTATATAACATATTTATTATATAATCACATCAAATTTTCCCAAAGTAGATATTTTTAGCTCATTGAATATGGATAAGAAAAGTGAGGTCCAGAGAAAACAAAAGATTGAGATCTTGAGGACTTAAACCAAGAGCTTTTTAGTATTGCTTTTTTATTTTTTCTACTATGTCTTAGCTCCTTCATTTCTCCTATAAGCTAATTGTAGGGGATACTCCTTGAAATATCAACAAAGGCATGTGTGACACTGTCTGGTTTCTCCTCCTGGCTTCTACTCTCATCTGTAACAAATGTTTCCACAACAATGCAAGGTATTGGTGGAGGGATGATATTTGGGGATTCTACAGGTTATACATGACTGTTTTGTAAACTCACAACATCTTCAATAAAGATTTTTTTAATTGAAAAAAAAATAGAGAAAGAGAACTAGACTAAGAAGCGAAGGCTGAAGATGCGACTGAACTTCTGCACTCTCATGATACATATTTAACCAATGAGGAGTTGCTTTTTCTGAATGAACAAAGATATTGGAGTCTTGAAATATAATCTATTCCTGGTGAAGATTCATCTCAAGGACACCTGGAACGTTCTCCAGGATACACTACATGCTTGTTATCAGAACTAATCTCAACAAAATTGGGCAGATTGATATTTACAAACTAATTTCTCTGACCACAACAAAATGAAGCAGGAAATTAATAAGGGGCAGAGAACCATAGCTGGCATAAAGATATGAAATTTAAACAACACATTCTTAGACAATCAGTGGATCAAGGAGGAAATTGAAAAATAATTAGTAACTGCCTTGAAATCAATGAAAATGAGAGCAGAATATACAAAATATATGGGATGCAGAAAAAGCAGTGAAGAAATTTATAGCCATAAATGCTTATATTGAAAGAAGGAAAGAAAGAAAGAAAGAAAGAAAGAAAATAGATCAAAGTCCTAACTGAACATCTGGAAGAACTATAAAAAGAACAAAAAATTAATCCCTAAGCAAACAGAAAATAGAAATCACAAACTTTAGAGTAGAAATGACATGAGAATTAAAAAAAAAAACAAAAACAGAAAGGAAATATTAACAGTTCCAAAGATGGATCTTTGAGAAGCTTAATGAAATTGACAAACCTAGGAAGCAGATATGGCTCAACCACTTGGGCAGCTGTCTATCATATGGGTGGTCCAGGATTCAGGGCCCAGTGCCTCCTGAAAGAGAAGATGGCAGAGGCCACCCCTCACCACAACAGAGCTAGATGCCACAGCAACAGAGCTAGAAACTACCATAAGAGAGCTAGACTTCACCGCGCTGCAACAGCAGAGGCCACAAGCCAGCAGGCACCACACACACTGCAGCAGATGTGGCTCATTCTTTGGGCACGCCCCTCTCAAGTGGGAGGTACAGGTGTAGTTCCCAAGACTTCCTGAGCAAGGGGAGCAAACAATTAGCACACACATAAGAGAATCATCTGGGGTAAGAGGGGAGTAAATGAGGTAAATTTTTTAAAAAGTAGTTTAAAAAATAGACAAACCCTTAGCCTGACTAACAAAAAAGAGAGAGACAGAAGATGCAATTAAAATAAAAAATGAGAGAGGAGATATCACCACTGACTCCACAGAAAAAATATGTCACAAGATGATATTTTGAAAAAATATATGCCAATAAGATGGCTAACTTAGATGAAATGGACAATTTTCCAGAAACACACAAGCAATGTACTTTGAAAAAAGAATAAATTGATGAACTCAATGTACCAATGACAAGTAACAATACTGAATTAGTCTTTCAAAACCTTCCAACCAGGAAAAGCCCAGGATCATATGGCTTCAGAGTTTATTCTACCAAGCATTCCAGAAAGAATTAACAGCAATCCTACTTAAATTCTTCCCAAACATACCTGTGGAGGGAACATTGTCTATCTAATACATTTTATGATGCCAACAAAACCTGAACACCAAACCACATAAAGATGTCATCAGAAAAGAACCCACTGACCAATCTTTTTAATGAACCTGCATGCTAAAATCCTCAACAAACTATGTACAGAACATATTCGGCAGCAGATCAAATCAATTTTAGAACATGACCAACTGGGTTTCATCTGCGATATGCAAGGATGTGCCAATATAAAAAAAAAACCAATAAATATAATAAACCACATTAGCAGATCAAAAGAAAAAAATCATATAATAATTTCTATTGATGCAGAAAAAGCATTTGACAGAAATACAGCATCTTTTTTAATAAAAACACTTCAAAAGATAGGAAGAGAAGAAAACTCTCTCACCATGATCAAGGGCACTTAGGAAAATCCCACAGCAGAGAGGCGGGTCAAGGTGGCGTCAAAGTAAGTGCACCCACATCATCTCACCTACAAAGAAAACGGCTCAGTGGGGACAAAATCCTGCCTGAGTGAGCTGTTTTGGGGAACCCACAAAGCAGGAGGCTTCTGGACATGGATCTGGAGAGATAAAAAGTGTCAAGGTAAAACCGTGGTTCCTGGTGCTTGTGGAGCTGGGGGAAGGCAAGCCCCGCCCTTAGGGCAGGAAGCCGCAGCTTTCCCTGAGTCCCGTGATCCCTGGACACGCCTTCACCCAAACCCTGGCCCCGAACCCGCATTCCCTGGCCCCAGGGGTCCCCTAACCCAGACCCCGGTGCTCCCCGAATCCCGCCGGTCTCAGACAAACTGCAAGATTTGGAGGGTGCTGATGAAGGGTGCTGAGGGGTCTGATGAATGTGGGTTCAAATGTGTGGACGCCCCTTTGTGAGCTTGAGGAGCATTCCAGATGGCTTGAGACACTGGGAACAGGTGAGAGGCGAATCTGCTGAGGCAGCCTGAGTCACCTAAACTCCCTGGGATAGGGGAAATGGGTCTAGGAGAAGGTGGAGTTGGGCAATTAACTAGTCCTGTGCAGCACACCTGAGGGAGGGGGGCAGGAGGAAGTGCTTGCAGGCTTCCAAGAGCATGCTTAGGGCTCCTGGCAAGGTGTGGGTGCTCTCTCTCAAGGAGACTGAGAGTCATTACTTTCTGTGGTGAGTTGTTTCCCCAGGGTCAATTTGAATCTGGGAGGAGAACTCTCACACGGCTTCCTGCTAAATTCACCAGGAAATCAGCACTGAACCTTACTGAGCTTCCCTTGTATGTAATGGTTTTCTTTTCCCTTGCTGCCTTCAGTATTTTTTCTTTGTTTTCAGCACTGGATAATTGGGCAAGTATATGTCAGAGGTAGGCCTGTTGGGATTTATACCATTTGGGATGTGCTGCACTTACTGAACAATTACATCCATCTCCCTCAATAGATTTGTGAAATACTTCAGGCATTATTTCCTCCAACACCCCTTCTGTCCCCACTCCCTTCTCTTCTCCATCCGGGATGCCTATAAAGTACATGCTTGGGCATTTTGTGTTACCATTCAGACCTAAGTCCCTACTGAATTTTTTGAAACTTTTCATCTACCAATTCTACTATCTGTTTGATTTCATATGTACTGTCTTCCACATTAATATTTCTTTCCTTTTCCCCTTCAAATCTGCTGTTATTTGCTGTGAGAGGGCATTTTTGATTTCTTGGATTGTGCCATTCATCACCATCATATCTGTTATATTTTTGGGTATATTTGCAATTTCTTCCATATGCTCTTCAAGGGTGTTTTTAATATCATTAATCTTTACCTTCACTTCATAATTTTGGTCCATGGTATTTGTTTGGACAGCTTTGATTAATTTTTTGATGTTCTAATCCTCTTCCTGTTCATTGGATTAGGTCATGTCTCCCTTATTCTTGGTATGGTTCTTAATTTTTTGTTGCTCCCCGGTCATTTTATCTTGATGGGATAGTTCAGTTGATTAACTTCTCCCTCTAGTCTCATGTTTTATTTACGTGCTGTTTTTGTGTGTGTGCATTAAGTTTTCTCTTTGCCACTTTGTTCTTCTTATTCTATTTCCTTGTTGTTGTCTAAGTTCCATTGAAGGGAAAAGATTAGGGCCAGGGAAAGCAAAAGCAGTAATAAAAGAAAAGTATAATAATAGTATTGATTGTAACTGTTACCAGAAGAACCATATGAGACCTATGAGAAAGAATATTAGACTCACGTAAGCAGTGCAAATTTATAGGAATAAAAAAGTGGAGTGCCTATAATAACATGGGAAACTCTACATGGAGAAGAACTGCTGAAGGCAGGGAGAGGGAAAAAGCTGTGATATTGGGGCATTTTGGGGACTTGGAGTTGTCCTCATGATATTGCAGGGACAGATCCAGGACATTATATTCCCTGACATAACCCACTGAATGGACTTGGAGAGAGTGTAAACTACACCATAAACTATAATCCATGCTGTGCAGCAATGCTCCAAAATGTACTCTATCAAATGCAATGAATATACCATACTAATGAAAAAAGTTGTCAGTGTGGGAGGAGTCGATGGTGTGGGGAGTGGGGTATATGGGAACCTCTTATAATTTTAAGGTAACATTTTGTGTGATACATGTATCTTTTAAAAAAAGGTAATAAAAATGTAAAAATATGTATATTTATAAATATATATCAGCTGGCAGGTTTGCCAATGTCATACTGTGCCCCCTGTTCTCTTCCTCCTGGTCTCTGCCAGCTGCACCTTCATCGTGTAGTTGTTTTGGAAGTGACCACACTCTAGGCCAAGATGAGCTGTGTCAAGGAGGCTTGCCACTGCAGGTCAGTGTGGTTGCCTCCAGACCTGAAGTCCTCAGTGAGCAAAGGAAGGAGCCCCAGGCCTCTGTTTTCCTCCTGAAGCTCCTGCCTCTACACTCTACACACAGGGCTTCACCAACAGAGGCTCCAGCTCCTCGGTGCTTTAGCTGATGCTTTGTTTGGTCCATGGCTGGGGCACCTGCTGCACAATTTGGAAACATCTATGGGGATTATGTGCAGCTACCTGCTCTCCAAGACTTTTGGCAAACAGTTGATGGTCTCCTGCTTCCTGGTATAGGGGACCAAACCATTTCATTTGTGTAAAGACAGTCTCCAACCTTTCATCCCGTATCTCTCTGGATGTTCTTTTATTCCATAAAACTTCTCTTAAATTGCTCACCATCTCCCTAGTGACCTTACATCCTGGGATGCTCTTTCAAAAATTTAGCCAGAAACACTGTAATTTGAATGGAACAAGAAACTCTATTCATCTAAATATTAGAAAAGTGTATTTCCTCCACATTTTCTTGCTAATGACCTACCTCTTCTACAATCCAAGGGAAGCAAGCTGACAAACTGCATGGGACTTGCACATGGAGCTGAAATGCACAATGACTTCTGTGGTTCTGTTTGTGTTCAGATGCACTAACGTCACCATGTTTATCAAACCTCCTTCTGATCTCATGTCCTGACAATTTATCTGATTGCAAACAGGGTGAATGGAGTAATCACTGTATGATTTAGATATGTTCTAGAGAAACCCTTATCGTTCTGGGTGAGTGGGCACAGGTCCCTTGATTCACACGAATCCAATGACCGTCATTACATTTTCTAATCTGTCCTTTCTGTATTGGAATCCCTTCATCTCCACCTACTAGGAGGAAAGACTCAACCCACCAGGATATCAGTCAATGTATTCTCTGAATGGTCTTTAATTTGTCATTTGAAAAGAAGAATTGAGGAATAACTTTATTTTATATTTTAATTAAAAGAGAAATCCTTTGTTTCTGATATTATTATGCTGCATTTTATTAATAATTATCATAAAGTTCCCAGTGATTCCTGAGGCTACAGTATTCAGTTGGCACAAACCATGTTAATACTTCCAAGGACAGAAGGACATGGACAGATAAACTGAACAGCTCTGTGATCTTGTGCCCGACAAGAGTACCTCACCAGTACTTACCAGAACTGTTGTCCTTGAGTTTCATCTGCTGGAATTTTCTTGCCAAGTGTCTTAGCCAGAGCTGTTGCTCTATACCAATGCTCAGGAATGTTCAGCAGGAAGAATGAATTCCTAGATGTGATTTGGGGCAACAGATAATGCTTTGACATCAAGGAATTCATTTCAAAAATGAGTTTCTTTTGATGCAGCTTCAGTATCAAAAGTGGAGGTGAAGTTGTACTTTGTGTACTGAAGTAGGTGGGAGGAAGGATAAACAAGGAATTTTTGCACCATTACAAGTGTGTGCCTTTGCCTTTAGCAGGACTCTTGAATTTTCACTGTTGCCCAGATTTTGCAACAACAGCATGACTTATCACTTCTTAATTTACAGGAAATTTCCCAAATAAATGGATATAAATGGTACAGTTTCCAAAAATGATGGGCCAGATCCTTGAGGTCAGCAGTCCTGTTAAAATAATAATATATGTTGGAAAACAATACCTAAAGAAAGAAGAGAGACTAGATCAGATTAGAAAAAAGAAGAGATAAGATGAGAGGGGAAGAGAAGAAAATGTGTAACTTTGGGCAGAAATTTTATAAATTCAGACAACAAATAATTTTTTAACTCTAAAGCCATTTTTATACAATAAGTATTTAAGGGTAGCATAAAGAGTTTACCTTCATTTCCAGAGCTTCTGAGGTCTCTAGAGACATGTGGACACTATTGGCAGGGCAGACAACTCAAGCAAATCAGCACCCATCCATGGGCCTTTCCTTGGAATATATATAAACTATCTCTCCAATGTAACCAGTTAGGCTCATGTAGAATTTCCTTACACATGGTTCTTTTCCCCCTTTTATTTGAACCTATATTAGCACTACATCCATTAAATATCTGTCCCTAAGACTTAAATCTTCAGTCTGTTCATTAGATGTTTAAGCCTGAATCCCAGCAAAGTTGCAGTCAACACCTACTCTTTAAATTATATCACTTACTCAGGACAGCTAACAAAATGTGATGAAGGACAATGTCCATCGAAAAAAAGTCAGAGAAAATCCAAAACTTAAGGTGAGACAGTTCCATCCATCTCCCCCACTGGATCTCAGCTTCCTCTAAATTAGAAGCAGAGTAGACCTCACCATCACAAAGGCCTCCAACTGAGGAATGAACAAATGTAAGGGAGAATGCACCTATCGACCAAAGTAAACTTATTATACTAGTAACTGAGGAAATTATAATATTGTTATGAAGACAGGGGTCTCCAGAGGTTCTGAGGGGAGGGAGAGGGAACAATAGTATTAAGTGGCATTTTCGGGAAAATGGCAGTGTTCTGTGTAATACTGTAAAGGCAGATAGAGACCATAGTAGATTTTATCAACACTCTAAAGTTATAGGCTGCAAAGTATAAAATATATTGGAATTTGTAGGCCATGGCTAGTAGTAATTCTTCAATATGCATTCATTATTGTAACCTACTACCAAACCAATTAAAGAGGGTTTTAATATGGGAGAATGTGACAGTAAAATGTGTTAGGGTTTTGGGGAATCACCTGTATTTTTGATGTAACTTTTCTGTAATCTAAAAATTCTTTCAAAATAAATTTGAAATAATTGAAATAAAAACTGCCTATATTGTAACAACATTGAATGCTAATTTACCAAACTTCCCAATAAAAAGACGCAGATGGCAGAATGGATAAGAAAATAGAGTCTATTTCTATTCTGTATACAAAAGACTCACCCTTGGCCTGGGATACAAATATTGAAAATGAAAGGCTGGAAGAAGATATTCCAGGCATGCAGTAATTTAACCAAAATTCAGTTTGCTCATTAGTAGTGTCCAGATTCACTCCTGATTTTTGCTCTTTGAACTTATATCAAGTCACTGTGATGGGCTCTTTTACTAGCTCTAGTAACTTTTTCATAAATATTTCAGAATTTTCTAAATGTAAGAACATGTTATGTGCAAACAGTGAGAGTGTCACTTCCTTGTTTCCAATTTGGGTGCCTTTCATTTATTTTTCTTGTCTATGCACTTTAGGTAGAACGTACTTCTAATACAATGTTGAATAACAGTGATGACCGTTGCATTTTTGTCTTGTGTACAATCTTGGAATGATTTAAAACTTTTTAAAATTCCTTATTCTATTTATTTTTTAATTGTCTTTTTTTTAAAGGTACATAGATCACAAAAAAAATTACATTAAAAAATATATAAGGTACCCATATACCTACACCCCTCCCCACCCCACTCCTATCACATCAACAACCTGTTTCCTCATTGTGGCACATTCATTACATTTGGTGAATACATTTTGGAGCACTGCTGCATAGAGAATAATGTTGGCTGTGAGTTTTCAATACATGCCTTTTATCAGGTTGAGAAATATTCCTTCTATTCCTATTTTTCAAAGAACTTTATCTAGAAAGGGTGTCAGATTTTGCCATCTACCTTTTTGGCATCAGTGAAGATGATCATGAAGTTTTTTCCATTTGATTTGCTATGGTGGTGGATTATGTTAATTTATTTTCTCATATTGAACCACCCTTGTACATCAGTAATAAAACGCACTTGTGCATGGTGTGTAATACTTTTAATATGCTGTTGGATTTGATTTGCAGGTGTTTGTTGACAATTTTTGCATCTTTGCTCATGACAGAGATTGGTCTGTAAATTTCTTTTTTTGTAGTATCTAATCTGGTTCTGGTATTAAGCAATGTTTGCTTCATAAAACGAGCTGGGTAATATTCCATCCTCCTCAATATTTTTAAGAGTTTAAAGAGGCCTGGTCCTCATTCTTCTAGAAATGTTTGATAGAATTTCCTTGGGAAGCCATTGGTCTTGGACCATTCTTTGTTGGTAGATTTTTCTTGACTAATTCACTTTCTTTATTGGGATTTATTTCTTCACTCTTTGTAATGTCAAAGTAGTTGTGCTTCTTCAGAATTTGTCCATTTCACATGGGTTGTCTAATTTCTTGGCACAAAGTTTTTTTATAATATCCTCTTATCATCCGTTTTATTTATTTGGTGTCAAACTTTATGTCTCTCCCTTCATTCCTGATTTCATTTATTTGCATCTTCTCTCTTTTTTCTTGGTTAGTCCTACTAAATGTTTATAAATTTTATGTTATTTCTCAAAGAGCAATGTTTTGGTGTTATTGGTTTTCACTATAGATTTTTATTAAATCACGACTTCATTCATTCCTGCTGTAATCTTGGTTATTTCTTTCTGCTTGTTTTGGATTGCAGTGCTGTTCTTTTCCTCATTCTTGGAAGTCAATAATATCTTTGATTTTAGCTCTTCCATACTTTTTAATATAAGAAGGTAGGGTAATGAATTTCACTCCTAGAACGTCCTTCACTGAATACTATAAGTTTTGATAAGCACTTTTCATTTTCATTGAAATCTACATATTTACTAATTTCTCTTGCAATTTCTTCTTTGACCAACAGTTTGTTTTAAAATTTATTATTTAGTGTCTATATATTTGCAAATATTCCCATTCTCTGTCTATTATGCATTACCAGCTTCATTCCATTTATGATGCATGAAAGGACTTTGTATAATTCCAAACTTTTAAAATATATTGAGACCTGATTTTTTATTAACATGTGTTCTCTCCTGGAGAAGTTTCCATGAACACTTCAAAGAATGCATACCCTGCTGATTTGGGGTGCAATTATCTTTACATCTTTTAAGTCTAGCTTGTTACCATATTGTTCAAGTTCTTACTTACATTTTTACCCTTAGTCTATTTGTTCTATCTATTGATTATTGAAGAGATATATTTTACTCCTTTCAGAATTGTCACAGTTTTCCTCATATATTTTGGTTCTCCCTGGTTAGTTCCATAGATATTGATGCCTGTTACTCCTTCCTGGTGAATTGTCCCTCTTATTAAATTGAATGTCCTACTGAATCTCAATTCATTTAAAATCTCTTTTTGCTGATATTTGTGTACGTGTCCTTGTTCTTGTGTTTGAGAAAATTATCATTTTCCATCCTTTCAATATCAGCCTACTTATACGTTTTGTTCTTATGTGACTCTCTTGCAGATAGCATAAAGATAGCCCATTTCTTAAATCCATTCTGTTATCCTGTACCTTTTGATTGGGAAAGTTTATCCATTAACATCCAATGTTATTATTTTAATATATTACTTACTTAAACCATTTTATTCTTTGATAGCCACAGGCATGTGGATCCATACTGTCTGCTCTGAGGGTGGGGGACTGGGTGGCAGCAACTGCAGATTTAGTCATGGATCTTCTGCACTGAGATACCTTTTCTTGATCCCTCTGACTTCTGGGTGCTGGACAGCCTTTCCCTGCTGTGCTAAGTCCTAGAACTAGCTACGTTCTTACAGTGTCCGCCTGGCCTCTAGCTATTTTTCTGGCATAGAAGTGACTTCTGTGCCTCTCTAATCTTCCATCTTCCTGGATGCTCTCCCATTGACAATTTTCTCCGCACAGCTCCCACACTTCATGCTCTTATCCAGGTAATACCCAACACATCATGTTCCAGTTGCAGATATACCATCAGAATAAATGAGTGTGGAAGGATTGATTAACTCTGGCAGGTTTACTAACTTTCAGGATCCTCAAATGATTGTACATGGTTTGGGACACTTGTTTCTCTGCTGTGCTCTAAACACACAAAATAGACCTTCACTTACTGTTTATATTAATAGAAAAATAACTTCAAGTACTTCAGCAGGAAATTCTGAATCTAGGAGCACATATTATTTTAATCCTTTGAAATTTTATAAACTATTTCTTCGTTTGCGACATAGGTTGAGTTTATGTTTCTCAAGGCATACAGTCATTTTCTTTAAATGTACTTCTAAATAAGATGGGATGCTGCATTATAACTTTTGTAGAGAAGTCTCAGGTGCAATTCCTCTAATGAATATATCAGGAAGCAGGTTTTCTTATTCAGTCTTACCCTTGAAAATGAGATTAATAATTGGTCTTGAATGATCAGATTTTGTGACAAACTCATTGAATATTAATATATACAATAAAATATAATTTTTACATGTAAAACCCACAGCATTAGGAGAAGCCATGCTTTTCTGTATAAAGTGCACCCTATTTTCAAGTAACAAAATTCATAGAAAACAATTACAGCATAATGTCCATAATTGAAACCTGGAGTTGGAAAAGGGTATTAGTGGAGAGATGCTTAAATTGAAATAAAACCTAGTCATTTTAGATGTATTAATGCACCATGGTTACATGAAATGTTAAATTTGGGTATACTGGAGTATGGCAAACAGAAACTCTGTGTTACCTTTGCAGATTTCTGTAAATCTAAAATAATTAAAAATGACATGTTATTTTTTTTGACATGTTATTTTAAAAACAGTAAGATATATGTATTTGTAAAGCTTATTGAACACTGGATGTGCCATCTTTCTTTGACACCTAATTTTTCTTTAATCATTCCAAACACTCCTTTTTTAATGCAGCCCTCTTCGGACCAGGCTATTTGGAACACCAACGTATACAAAGGTTCTCCCAGAGATTCCTGAGCATAAATGGCTTAAAGGGAGTTACATTCCAGACCTTGAATTGGTAATTCTGTGTTATCCAAATTTGTTTTAAAACAATCACAAAGATAAATGACTCATCTTTATTACTGAGGGCTTTATCTGAATTTATAATTGTATTCACTGTAATATTAGATATTTTACTATCACCAAAATGAATTTCCAAATATTTTCTGAATTATCATAAATTGCAAAACAAAATTGCTATAGAAATCAATTGATTTTCTATTTAAAAGTGGAGTTACTCTTATAAAACTGGTATCATTTGTCTTTCTGCAAAATTATTCTCTATTTATGGAGCAAGCCATAGAAGATATCACTTCAATTTTCTCTACATGGAAACAGAATCAAAATGAGCAAAATTATTTTATAAGAACCCTTACTTTGAGCAACATAGAAGATCTCAGGAAGTAACTCCTATGCACCCTGCAGCTCTAGGCCTCGTGGAAATTTCAGGCACACAGGCTCATAAGCATAGTCATCAGGATTGAGTTGCTGAGGGCAGGGAGATGGAAAAAGAGATGTGATGTGGGTGGCATTTTTGGGACTTGGAGTTGTCCTAAATGATATTGCAGGAATAGATGCTGGACATTATATATCCTGCCATAACCCAGTGAATGTGCTGGGGGAGAGTGTAAACAGCAATATAAACTATAATCCAGGTGGTGCAGCAGTGCTCCAACATGTATTCACCAAATGCAATTAATATGCAGCAATGACGAAAGACGTTGTTGATATGTGAGGAGTGGGTTAGAGTGTGGGGTATATGGGAAACTCTTATATTTTTTAAATATAATATTTTTTGCAATCTATGTATCTTTAAAAAGAAAGGCAATTAAGTAAAATAAAAAATAAAAAGAACCCTTATTATCTAAACGAAAGCTCATAATTCATGCACATATAAAAGAACCTTCAACCACTACACAGAGTAAAATTTGTCATGTCCCATACTCTTAAATGCTTATGCAGAATTGCTAGCCTATGCTGTTTAACAGATTCATGTCTCCCTGATTTCATGTGGTCAACTCAATGGCATAGAGTAAATATCTATAAACTTACCTGCCTATTTCGTATTTATAATGTTCTAATGGTTGAGAAAAATTCAGTAGTTGTGAGTCATACAAATTCATTCTTTTTTTTTATTGACTTTGTAATAATATTACATTAAAAATATATATGTGAGGTCCCATTCAACCCCACCCCCCCACCCCCCCTCTCCCCCCCCAACAACACTCGTTCCCATCATCATGACACATCCATTGGATTTGGTAAGTACATCTTTGGGCACCTCTGCACCTCATAGACAATGGTCCACATCATGGCCCATACTCTCCTCCATTCCATCCAGTTGGCCCTGTGAGGATTTACAATGTCCGGTGATTACCTCTGAAGCACCATCCAGGGCAGCTCCATGTCCCAAAGATGCCTCCACCTCTCATCTCTTCCTGCCTTTCCCCATACCCATCGTCCACCATGTCCACTTTTCCCAATCCAATGCCACCTCTTCTATGTGGACATTGGATTGGTTGTGTCCATTGCACCTCTATGTCAAGAGGAGGCTCAGATTCCATATGAATGCTGGATGCAATCCTCCCATTTTCAGTTGTAATCACTCTAGGCTCCATGGTGTGGTGGTTGTCCTTCTTCAACTCCATCTTAGCTGAGTGTGGTAAGTCCAATAGATCAGATTGTAGGTGCTGGAGTCTGTTGAGGCTCAGGACCAGGCTATCACATTGTCAGTCCAGAGATTCAAATCCCCTAAATATATCTTAAACCCCAACATTAACTGCACCTCCAGCACATTAGCATGAAAGTCTTATGAAGGGAGATCCCATCTGAGTCCAGATTCATCACACATAAACACCATTTCCAAAGAGGGGCCATCTGCCCTGGTAGTTAACCCCATCGGCCATGACCATAACTCCCATGGGTCTCTTTAGCCCTCAAAGGAACCAATATCTGGGGGTTGTATCTGCTTTATTGTCTCTCTGACTCTGCTCAGTTGTGCATGAGGGCAATCCTTCTGCCAGCCTCCAGACTCTTTTTTAGAAACTCGTAGCCATATAAACTCATTTCTCCTTTCCATTTCCCCCTTACTTTAGGTCAAACAGCATTTTAAAGTCATGTTATTTTATGTAGACATGGATATTCTGCTGATCCGCATTGAACCTTCCGTATAAGGTCATTTTCCAGTTGCATCATCAGTTGGTAGTTGATAGTGGTCCCTCGTTGCCAGGGAGGCTCATCCCCGGGTGTCATGTCCCACGCTGGGGGGAAGGCATTGCATTTACATGCTGAGTTTGGCTTCGAGACTGGCCACATTTGAGTAACATGAAGGCTGATAGGAGGAAATTCCCAGGCACAATATTGCTCTAGGGCTTGTTCTTATTTTAGGTTTATCAGCTCACAAGCATAGTCATTAGCATCAGGGGCTCACTGTTGAACCTTCACTCCCTCCCGGTCCCCACCGCTGTACCTGGGAGACTGTCGCTGCTCCCCTAGGGACCACGACAGAGCACCACTGGCCAGGAACCCAGTACCCCCCCCTACTGTGGTTTTTAATTGTTGCCACTATGAGTATATCCAAACATTACCATGCACCCTGGACATATGTTCTGTACAGCTCCCTGTCAGCCATATATCACCTGTCATTGGTATCCCATACCAGTATCCCTCCATTGCCATTGTTGAAACACTCTGTGATCCAGAACTCCCCGAAATTTGAAGCCCAATATAATGTCATGGTCCCTTATAGGGAATGGCATATAGCGATGGGTTTAAAGGATAGATAAAGAACATGGATAAAGTTAGATAAAGAACTTAGAAAAAGAATGTTGACTTGAAAAAATTCCACATCCTATCTTTTTCTTTTTTTTCTTTTTTTTTTTTCCCCCTAATTATTCAGCTTTTCTTCACAGGAGTCCTAGACCACAGCAATGCATATATATAATATACAGCACTCCCACACATCCACCAGAAAACCTTTTCCCTTCCACAGTGATACTCTTATGCTCTATTCATATCATATTTACTTAAAGTGATGTACAGAGTCTGAGACATTAGCTTTCTAACAAGGTGACATCTGTGCTTACATTATGGTGCATACTTTAGGATACACAGTTCTTTACATTTTTAGTTATCCTATGTTTTACATTATGGTTTACATTATCAGTCTGTCATCTCCTATATGTTATGGTGTAATATTACATGTTTTATATCCATCCTTGTGTACTCTCAAGAAACTCCTCTCTTACCCCCCATTTACCTTGGTTCCACACATTTAACGTCCATTTTCCCTTCCACCTTGGTGCCCACAGTGACAGCCAACCTCCGTTTCCTGAGGAGCCACTTACAGAGATAGATGGAATAGTGTTCAGGGCCTAACTTGCTCAACTGCCCCAATGCCCTGGGAGCCACCCTTTCTCTCGAGGGATACAGTTCCCTCTATTTGAAGGCATTAGTCCTCCCCAGGATGTGGGTCCACCCCCACTCTCACTACTTGGGTTTCTACTCCATGGTGTCACCCACTCTGGCAGAATGAGCATTTAGACATTCCCCAGGAGCCCGTTCTGCATCAGACCCTCCCCTCCGAGCATTCTAAACAGGTAACCCTCTTTATTATATTTTGATATGATTTTCTCGGCATTTTACTCTCCACCAACACCTGACCCTCTCCTGTGTTCATATGCTACCCCTTCCTCCCCCCACTTTTGGGCAACGTTACCCATCCGTCCCTCCCCAGCCACCCTCAAACCCGCAAAGCCCCAACTAAAGGCAACCCCTTGCCCCCCTTTTATCTCTTCTTTGTGTTCATACTTACCACCATCTCGTCTTAAATTCCACCCCTGCAGACATCAGCTCATATCCTTCCTCCACCCTCCGATTTCCTGTAAGCCTATCGTTCAGTCTCTTGCTATCTAGGGCAGCTTGTTTATTTCATATCATTGAGGTCATGTAGTATTTGTCCTTCAATGTCTGGGTTGCTTCACTCAACATAAGGTTCTCAAGATTCATCCATGTTATCACATGTGTTTGTAGTGTGTTTGTTCTTACATCCAAGTAGAATTCCATTGTGTGTATATACCACATTTTATTGATCCACTCATCTGTTGATGGGCATTTGGGTTGATTCCAACTTTTGGCAATAGTGAGCAATGCTGCTATGAACATTGGTGTACATATATCAGTTTGTGTCCTTGTTTTCAGTTCTGCTGGGCATATACCCAGCAGTGGTATTGCTGGGTCATATGGCAAATCTATGGCTAGTTTTTTGAGAAACCGCCATACTGTCCTCCAGAATGGTTGGATCCTTCTGCATTCCCACCAGCAGTGGATGAGTGTTCCCCTTCCTTCACATCCTCTCCAGCACTTGTATTCTTCTGTTTTTTTCATAGCTGCCAATCTTATGGGTGTAAGATGGTATCTCATTGTAGTTTTGATTTGCATTTCCCTGATAGCTAGAGATTTGGAACATTTTTTCATGTGCTTTCTTGCCATTTGTATTTCTTCTTCGGAGAAGTGTCTGTTTAAGTCTTTTTCGCATTTTTTAAATGGGTTGTTTATCTTTTTATTTTCAAGATATAGGAGTTCTTTATATATGCAGGTTATAAGTTTCTTATCAGATATATGGTTGCCAAATATTTTCTCCCACTGTGTGGGCTCCCTTTTTACTTTCTTGACAAACTCCTTTGAGGTGCAGAAGGCTTTCATTTTGAGGAAGTCCCATTTATCTATTAGTTCTTTTGATGCTCGTGCTTTTGGTGAGATATTCATAAATCCATTTCCTATTACAAGGTCCTGTAGATGTTTCCC
This sequence comes from Dasypus novemcinctus, assembly GCF_030445035.2. NCBI lineage: Eukaryota > Metazoa > Chordata > Mammalia > Cingulata > Dasypodidae > Dasypus > Dasypus novemcinctus. The sequence goes on along the minus strand of NC_080689.1, from coordinate 89,536,622 downwards.
TACACTGCTTTCTAAGGTTTTTATGGTCTTGGCTCTTATATTTAGTTCTTTGATCCATCTTGAGTTGATCTTTGTATAAGGTGTGAGATGGTAATCCTCTTTCATTCTTCTACATATGGCTATCCAGTTCTCCAGACACCATTTGTTGAATAGGCCACTCTCTCCCAGTTGAGAGGGTTTGGTGGCTTTATAGAATATTATGTGGCTGTATATGTGAGGTTCTATATCAGAGCTTTCAATTCGATTCCATTGGTCTATGTGTCTCTCCTTATGCCAATACCATGCTGTTTTCACCACCGTAGCTTTGTAGTATGTTTTGAAGTCAGGTAGTGTGATTCCTCCAATTTCGTTTTTCTTTTTCAGTATGTCTTTGGCTATTCGGGGTCTCTTTCCTTTCCAAATAAATTTCATAGTTAGTTTTTCTAGTTCCTTAAAGAAGGCTGCGTTGATTTTTATTGGGATTGCATTGAATGTGTAGATCAGTTTTGGTAGGATAGACATCTTAATAATGTTCAGTCTTCCTATCCATGAACAAGGAATAGTCTTCCATTTATTTAGGTCTTCTTTGATTTCCTTGAACAATCTTGTATAGTTCTCGGTGTATAAGTTCTTTACCTCTTTAGTTAAATTTATTCCTAAGTATTTGATTTTTTTATTTACTGTTGTGAATGGTATTTGTTTCTTGATTTCCTCCTGATCTTGCTCATTATTGGTGTACAGAAATCCTACTGATTTTTGTGCATTGATCTTATAACCTGCGACTTTACTAAACTCATTTATGAGTTCTAGAATCTTCGTTGTAGATCTCTCAGGGTTTTCTATGTATAGGATCATGTCATCTGCAAATAATGAAATTTTGACTTCTTCCTTTCCAATTTGAATGCCTTTTATTTCTGGTTCTTGCCTCAGTGCTCGAGCAAGTACTTCTAAGACAATGTTAAATAGGAGCGGAGACAGTGGGCATCTTGTCTTGTTCCTGAGTTTAGAGGGAAGGAGTCTAGGATTTCTCCATTGTAAACAATATTGGCTTTAGGTTTATCATATATACTCTTTATCATGTTCAAAAAATTCCCTTGTATTCCAATCTTTTCGAGTGTTTTTATCAAGAAAGGGTGCTGTATTTTGTCAAATGCTTTTTCTGCATCAATAGATATAATCATGTGATTTTTTTCCTTCAATCTGTTTATATGGTGTATTACGTTGATTGATTTTCTTATGTTGAACCATCCTTGCATACCTGGGATGAATCCCACTTGGTCGTGGTGTATAATAGGTTTAATGTGTTGTTGAATACGATTAGCAAGTATTTTGGTAAGTATTTTTGCATCTAGGTTCATTAGAGAAATTGGTCTGTAATTTTCCTTTCTTGTGATGTCTTTGTTTGGCTTTGGTACTAGGGTAATGTTGGCATCATAGAAGGTTTGGGTAATGTTCTTTCTGTTTCGATTGTTTGGAATAGTTTCAGCAGGATTGGTGTCAGTTCTTTCCGGAATGTTTTGTAGAATTCACCTGTGAAGCCATCTGGCCCTGGGCTCTTCTTAGTTGGGAGATTTTTAATAACTGATTCTATCTCTCTGCTTGTGATTGGTTTGTTAAGATCATCAATTTCTTCTTTCGTCAATATAGGCTGCTTATGTGTTTCTAGGAATTTGTCCATTTCCTCTAGATTGTCATTTTTGTTGGAATATAGTTTTTCAAAATAACCTCTTATGATAGTCTTTATTTCTGTGGGGTCAGTGGTGATATCGCCTTTCTCATTTCTTATTTTGTGTATTTGCATCTTCTCTCTTTTTTTCTTTGTTAGTGTTGCTAAAGGTTTGTCAATTTTGTTAATCTTCTCAAAAAACCAGCTCTTGGTCTTGTTTATCTGTTCAAGTGATTTCTTATTTTCTTTTTTTTTTTTATTTTTTTTTATTTTTTATTTTTTATTAATTTTTTTATTTTTTATTGACTTTGTAATAATATTACATTAAAAATATATATGTGAGGTCCCATTCAACCCCACCCCCCCACCCCCCCTCTCCCCCCCCCCAACAACACTCGTTCCCATCATCATGACACATCCATTGGATTTGGTAAGTACATCTTTGGGCACCTCTGCACCTCATATACATTGGTTCACATCATGGCCCATACTCTCCTCTATTCCATCATGTAGGCCCTGTGAGGATTTACAATGTCCGGTGATTACCTCTGAAGCACCATCCAGGGCAGCTCCATGTCCCGAAGACGCCTCCACCTCTCATCTCTTCCTGCCTTTCCCCATACCCTTTGTCCATTATGTCCACTTTTCCCAATCCAATGCCACCTCTTCTATGTGGACACTGGATTGGTTGTGTCCATTGCACCTTTATGTCAAGAGGAGGCTCAGATTCCACCTGGATGCTGGATGCAATCCTCCCATTTTCAGTTGTAATCACTCTAGGCTCCATGGTGTGGTGGTTGTCCTTCTTCACCTCCATCTAAGCTGAGTGTGGTAAGTCCAATAAATCAGATTGTAGGTGCTGGAGTCTGTTGAGGCTCAGGATCTGGCTATCACATTGTCAGTCCAGAGATTCAAATCCCCTAAATATATCTTAAACCCCAACATTAACTGCACCTCCAGCACATTAGCATGAAAGTCTTATGAAGGGAGATCCCATCTGAGTCCAGATTCATCACACATAAACACCATTTCCAAAGAGGGGCCATCTGCCCTGGTAGTTAACCCCATCGGCCATGACCATAACTCCCATGGGTCTCTTTAGCCCTCAAAGGAACCAATATCTGGGGGTTGTATCTGCTTTATCTGTCTCTCTGACTCTGCTCAGTTGTGCATGAGGGCAAACCTTCTGCCAGCCTCCAGACTCTTTTTTAGAAACTCGTAGCCATATAAACTCATTTCTCCTTTCCATTTCCCCCTTACTTTAGGTCAAACAGCATTTTAAAGTCATGTTATTTTATGTAGACATGGATATTCTGCTGATCCGCATTGAACCTTCCGTATAAGGTCATTTTCCAGTTGCATCATCTGTTGGTAGTTGATAGTGGTCCCTCGTTGCCAGGGAGGCTCATCCCCGGGTGTCATGTCCCACGCTGGGGGGAAGGCATTGCATTTACATGCTGAGTTTGGCTTCGAGACTGGCCACATTCGAGTAACATGAAGGCTGACAGAAGCAAATTCCCAGGCACAAAGTTGCTCTAGGCCTTGTTATTATTTTGGGTTTATCAGCTCACAAGCATAGTCATTAGTATCAGGGGCTCACTGTTGAACCCTCACTCCCTCCCGGTCCCCACCACTGTACCTGGGAGACTGTCGCTGCTCCCCTAGGGACCACGACAGAGCACCACTGGCCAGGAACCCAGTACCCCCCCTACTGTGGTTTTTAATTGTTGCCACTATGAGTATATCCAAACATTACCATGCACCCTGGACATATGTTCTGTACAGCTCCCTGTCAGTCATATATCATCTGTCATTGGTATCCCATACCAGTATCCCTCCATTGCCATTGTTGAAACACTCTGTGATCCAGAACTCCCCGAAATTTGAAGCCCAATATAATGTCATGGTCCCTTACTAGGGAATGGCATATAGCGATGAGTTTAAAGGATAGATAAAGAACTTGGATAAAGTTAGATAAAGAACTTAGATAAAGAATGTTGACTTGAAAAAATTCCACATCCTATTTTTTTCTTTTTCTTTTTTCCCCCCCCCCCCCCCTAATTATTCAGCTTTTCTTCACAGGAGTCCTAGACCACAGCAATGTATATATATAATATACAGCACTCCCACACATCCACCAGAAAACCTTTTCCCTTCCACAGTGATACTCTTACGCCCTATTCATATCATATTTACTTAAAGTGATGTACAGAGTCTGAGACATTAGCTTTCTAACAAGGTGACATCTGTGTTTACATTATGGTGCATACTTTAGGATACACAGTTCTTTACATTTTTAGTTATCCTATGTTTTACATTATGGTTTACATTATCAGTCTGTCATCTCCTATATGTTATGGTGTAATATTACATGTTTTATATCCATCCTTGTGTACTCTCAAGAAACTCCTCTCTTACCCCCCATTTACTTTGGTTCCACACATTTAACGTCCATTTTCCCTTCCACCTTGGTGCCCTCAGTGATAGCCAACCTCCGTTTCCTGAGGAGCCCCTTCCAGAGATAGATGGAATAGTGTTCAGGGCCTAACTTGCTCAACTGCCCCAATGCCCTGGGAGCCACCCTTTCTCTCGAGGGATACAGTTCCCTCTATTGGATGGCATTAGTCCTCCCCAGGATGTGGGTCCACCCCCACTCTCACTACTTGGGTTTCTACCCCATGGTGTCACCCACTCTGGCAGAATGAGCATTTAGACATTCCCCAGGAGCCCGTCCTGCATCAGACCCTCCCCTCCGAGCATTCTAAACAGGTAACCCTCTTTATTATATTTTGATATGATTTTCTCGGCATTTTACTCTCCACCAACACCTGACCCTCTCCTGGTTCGTATGCTACCCCTCCCTCCCCCCACTTTTGGGCAACGTTACCCACCCGTCCCTCCCCAGCCACCCTCAAACCCGCAAAGCCCCAAGCAAAGGCAACCCCTTGCCCCCCTTTTATCTCTTCTTTGTGTTCATACTTACCACCATCTCATCTTAAATTCCACCCCTGCAGACATCGGCTCATATCCTTCCTCCACCCTCCGATTTCCTGCAAGCCTATCGTTCAGTCTCTTGCTATCTAGGGCAGCTTGTTTATTTCATATCATTGAGGTCATGTAGTATTTGTCCTTCAATGTCTGGGTTGCTTCACTCAACATAAGGTTCTCAAGATTCATCCATGTTATCACATGTGTTTGTAGTGTGTTTGTTCTTACAGCCGAGTAGTATTCCATTGTGTGTATATACCACATTTTATTGATCCACTTGTCTGTTGATGGGCATTTGGGTTGATTCCAACTTTTGGCAATAGTGAACAATGCTGCTATGAACATTGGTGTACATATATTGGTTTGTGTTCTTGTTTTCAGTTCTGCTGGGTATATTCCCAGCAGTGGTATTGCTGGGTCATATGGCAAATCTATGGCTAGTTTTTTGAGAAACCGCCATACTGTTCTCCAGAATGGTTGGATCCTTCTGCATTCCCACCAGCAGTGGATGAGTGTTCCCCTTCCTTCACATCCTCTCCAGCACTTGTATTCTTCTGTTTTTTTCATAGCTGCCAATCTTATGGGTGTAAGATGGTATCTCATTGTGGTTTTGATTTGCATTTCCCTGATAGCTAGAGATTTGGAACATTTTTTCATGTGCTTTCTTGCCATTTGTATTTGTTCTTCGGAGAAGTGTCTGTTTAAGTCTTTTTCCCATTTTTTAAATGGATTGTTTATCTTTTTATTTTCAAGATGTAGGAGTTCTTTATATATGCAAGTTATAAGTTTCTTATCAGATATATGATTGCCAAATATTTTCTCCCACTGTGTGGGCTCCCTTTTTACTTTCTTGACAAACTCCTTTGAGGTGCAGAAGGCTTTAATTTTGAGGAAGTCCCATTTATCTATTAGTTCTTTTGCTGCTCGTGCTTTTGGTGAGATATTCATAAATCCATTACCTATTACAAGGTCCTGTAGATGTTTCCCTACACTGCTTTCTAAGGTTTTTATGGTCTTGGCTTTTATATTTAGGTCTTTGATCCATCTTGAGTTGATCTTTGTATAAGGTGTGAGATGGTGATCCTCTTTCATTCTTCTACATATGGCTATCCAGTTCTCCAGACACCATTTGTTGAATAGGCCACTCTCTCCCAGTTGAGAGGGTTTGGTGGCTTTATCGAATATTATGTGGTTGTATATGTGAGGTTCTATATCAGAGCTTTCAATTCGATTCCATTGGTCTATATGTCTCTCCTTATGCCAATACCATGCTGTTTTCACCACCGTAGCTTTATAGTATGTTTTGAAGTCAGGTAGTGTGATTCCTCCAATTTCGTTTTTCTTTTTCAGTATGTCTTTGGCTATTCGGGGTCTCTTTCCTTTCCAAATAAATTTCATAGTTAGTTTTTCTAGTTCCTTAAAGAAGGCTGCTTTGATTTTTATTGGGATTGCATTGAATGTGTAGATCAATTTTGGTAGGATAGACATCTTAATAATGTTCAGTCTTCCTATCCATGAACAAGGAATAGTCTTCCATTTATTTAGGTCTTCTTTGATTTCCTTGAACAATCTTGTATAGTTCTCAGTGTATAAGTTCTTTACCTCTTTAGTTAAATTTATTCCTAAGTATTTGATTTTTTTATTTACTATTGTGAATGGTATTTGTTTCTTGATTTCCTCCTGATCTTGCTCATTATTGGTGTACAGAAATGCTACTGATTTTTGCGCATTGATCTTATAACCTGCGACTTTACTAAACTCATTTATGAGTTCTAGATCTCTCAGGGTTTTCTATGTATAGGATCATGTCATCTGCAAATAATGAAATTTTGACTTCTTCCTTTCCAATTTGAATGCCTTTTATTTCTGGTTCTTGCCTCAGTGCTCGAGCAAGTACTTCTAAGACAATGTTAAATAGGAGCGGCGACAGTGGGCATCCTTGTCTTGTTCCTGAGTTTAGAGGGAAGGAGTCTAGGATTTCTCCATTGTAAACAATATTGGCTTTAGGTTTTTCATATATACTCTTTATCATGTTCAAAAAATTTCCTTGTATTCCAATCATTTGGAGTGTTTTTATCAAGAAAGGGTGCTGTATTTTGTCAAATGCTTTTTCTGCATCAATAGATATAATCATGTGATTTTTTTCCTTCAATCTGTTTATATGGTGTATTACGTTGATTGATTTTCTTATGTTGAACCATCCTTGCATACCTGGGATGAATCCCACTTGGTCGTGGTGTATAATTCGTTTAATGTGTTGTTGAATACGATTAGCAAGTATTTTGTTAAGTATTTTTGCGTCTAGGTTCATTAGAGAAATTGGTCTGTAATTTTCCTTTCTTGTGATGTCTTTGTTTGGCTTTGGTACTAGGGTAATGTTGGCATCATAGAAGGAGTTGGGTAATGTTCTTTCTGTTTCGATGGTTTGGAATAGTTTCAGCAGGATTGGTGTCAGTTCTTTCCGGAATGTTTTATAGAATTCACCTGTGAAGCCATCTGGCCCTGGGCTCTTCTTAGTTAGGAGATTTTTAATAACTGATTCTATCTCTCTGCTTGTGATTGGTTTGTTAAGATCATCAATTTCTTCTTTTGTCAATATGGGCTGTTTATGTGTTTCTAGGAATTTGTCCATTTCCTCTAGATTGTCATTTTTGTTGGAATATAGTTTTTCAAAATATCCTCTTATGATAGTCTTTATTTCTGTGGGGTCAGTGGTGATATCGCCTTTCTCATTTCTTATTTTGTGTATTTGCATCTTCTCTCTTTTTTTCTTTGTTAGTGTTGCTAAAGGTTTGTCAATTTTGTTAATCTTCTCAAAAAACCAGCTCTTGGTCTTGTTTATCTGTTCAAGTGCTTTCTTATTTTCTATTTGATTTAGTTCTGCTCTTATCTTTGTTATTTCCTTCCTTCTTCTTCCTGTTGGGTTACTTTGTTGTTGTTTTTCTAATTCCTTCAAATGTGCAGTTAGTTCCTCAATTTTTGCTCTTTCTTCATTTTTGATATAGGAATTTATGGCTATAAACTTCCCTCTCAGTACTTCTTTTGCTGCATCCCATAAATTTTGGTGTGTTGTGTTATCATTATCATTTGTTTCAAGGTAGTCATTGATTTCTTTTGAGATTTCCTCTTTGACCCACTGTTTTTCTAAGAGTGTGCTGTTTAATTTCCAAATCGTGGTGTGAAATCTGGGCTTCTGTCCCTTGCAAATCTCCAGCTTGACGCCACTGTGGTCAGAGATAATGTTTTGTATGATTTCAATCTTTCTGAATTCGTTCAGCCTTTCTTTGTGGCCTAGCATATGATCTATCTTGGAGAATGATCCGTGTGCACTTGAGAAAAATGTATATCCTTCTGTGATTGGGTGTAGCAATCTATATATGTCTATTAGATCGAGCTCCTCTAATATACTATTCAGATGTTTTGTTTCTTTGGTGATTCTCTTTTGAGATGTTCTGTCCAGAGTTGATAGTGGTATATTAAAATCCCCCACTATAATTGTAGATGTATCTATTCTTTCATTTAGTTTTTCCAGCGTTTGCCTTACGTATTTAGAGGCACCCTTGTTAGGGGCATAGATATTTATGATTGTTCGATCTTCTTGACAGATTTTCCCTTTCACTAAAATGTAGTATCCTTCTTTGTCTCTCACAATTGTTTCACATTTAAAGTCTATTTTGTCTGATATTAATATAGCTACTCCTGCCTTTTTTTGGTTATTGTTAGCTTTTATGATTGTTTTCCAGCCATTCACTTTCAATCTCCATGCATCTCTGGGTCTAAGATGTGTCTCTTGTAGACAGCATATGGATGGGTCATATTTCCTTATCCAATGTCCCAGTCTGAATCTTTTGATAGGTGAGTTTAATCTGTCGACATTCAGTGTTATTACTATCAAGGAATTATTTGTGTTAGCCATATTTTGATTGGATTTGTGTTTGTCATATTTTGTTTGTATATATTTTTTTGTCTTTTTTGTTGTTGTTGTTGGTCTTATACTCTCCTCCAACTTTGCCTTTCCTGTTTTTTCCTTTCTTCCTGCAGAACTCCCTTTAGAATTTCTTGAAGGGGAGGTTTCTTGTTGGTATACTCTTTCAGTTTCTGTTTGTCTGCGAATATTTTGAACTCTCCATCATGTTTGAATGCTAGTTTAGCTGGATAGAGTATTCTTGGTTGGAAATTTTTTTCCTTTAGTACCTTGACTATATCATACCACTGCCTTCTTGCCTCCATGGTTTCAGAAGAGAAATCAGCACTTAATCTAATTGAGCTTCCCTTGTATGTGATGGTTTTCTTTTCTCTTGCTGCTTTTAGGATTTTCTCTTTGTCTTGAGCATTGGATAATTTGACAAGTATATGTCTTGGGGTGGGCCTGTTGGGGTTTATGACTTGTGGAGTGCGCTGTGCTTCTTGGATATGTACATCTGTCTCTTTCAGTAGATTTGGGAAGTTTTCAGCCATTATTTCCTGCAACACTCCTTCTGACCCCTTTCCCTTCTCTTCACCTTCTGGAATGCCTATAATACGTATGTTTGAGCGTTTTGCATTGTCATTCAGGTCCCTAAATCCTAATCGGATTTTTTCTATCTTCTTATTGACCCCTTCTACTATCTGTTTGATTTCTGATGTACTGTCTTCCACATCACTAATTCTCTGCTCTGTCTCTTCTAGTCTGCTGATATTTGCTGCAAGTGTATTTTTGATTTCTTGAACTGTGGTGTTCATTCCCATCATATCTGTTATGTTTTTGTGTATGTCTGCAATTTCCCCTCCAAGTGATGTCTTCATGTTGTTAACCTCTTTCATTACTGCATCAAATTTGTCAGTGATAAATGTTCTGAGATCTTTCATTGCTTTTGCCAAGTTTTGCTCCCCTTCGTGATTATTGGTTTGTTGATTGGATTCAGCCATGTTTTCCTGATTATTGGTTTGGTTTGTAGATTTTTGTTGCTTTCTGGTCATCTCTTTATTTTGACGAATTTAATCAGTTCCTTAGCTTCTTTGTCTGCTCTTGGAGGTTAATTAGTTGTTATTTTTGCATAGGTGTTATATCTTCTCTTTGTCACTTTTTTCTTCTTATTCTAGTTACTTGTTGTTGGTTAAGTTCACTTTAGAGGAAAGTATTAGTGTTGGGGAAAGGCAATTGTGTAAGCAAGGGAAAAGTGTAAAGTAGTATTGGTGATGTATGTTAACAAAGCAAGAATATGAGATCTGGGAGGATGGAGGTTAGATTTATGTAGATTGTATAGAGTTATAGCTGTAGGTAGAGTACCTTTTATGAAGTAGATGACTGAATATGGGAGGAATATGGTATGAACTACAAAGCTATTGTTTTCATGAGAGAGGGAAAAAGAAAAGAAAGGTAATAGTTTCAAGAGTGGATAACAGACAGAAAACAGAACAAAGGTATTAGAAATTAAGAGTTAGACACTTTGTGGGTCAAAGAACAGGAGTTGGGGGGTGGAATATAGGAGAGACAGTAGATGATAGTGGATTTCAAGATGCAGGGGAAGGGGGATAGTGTAGGTAGCCTAAATCAGTTCACACAGAAATGAGGCAGTGGAGGATGGGAAAACCCAGCAAATGTGAGGTGTTCCCTGTAGCACCTATTGTATACTTGAATTAAAATAAAATAAGTGGAAGATGAGGGACAAGAGGGAAAGAGAAAACCGGAAAAAAAACTAATTATAATAAAGAAAAAAAGAAAGACAAGAAGAAAGGAAGAAAGAAAAAGCAGATGGGCAAACGGTGGGGAACAGATAGGGGGAAGAGAGATACAGGTATACACATGTCACAATTGCAACACTATCTAAAACAACAACCAAAAAACCCCTAAATAACTGTATAAAAAAAAAGGACTTTGGGGGACACACTAAGAGAAAAGACTAGGGGATAATGCAATATTAGCAATCAGGGCATCAAAAAGAGTAAAAAATAAAGTGAAAATAAAAACAAAACAATATGAACCAATAAAGATAAAACGCAAACGTTAAGGTCCAGGGCACTCAAGGACCCCAGGTAGACCCCAGGGCGTGATGGATTCAGGGGTGGAAAGTCTGAGACACTGAAGACTCAAGAGGTGTGAGTCTGGGGTGTGGACCGCCAGAGTCCAGGGGACCCAGACCTGGCAACCTGAAATCTGGTCCACAGAAAGCTTAGGAGCCCCGCAGTGCAACACAGCCCTCAGGGATCCCCGTAGCTGGGTGCCAGCCCCGTGGGGAAAGCCAGGTCCGCGAACTCTATATTGAATGTCTGATCCCTGCAATTCACCTACTCCTCAGGGTTTCAGCCGTTGGACAGCTCCCTCCCTGTGCTCCCACAAAACGGCCACTTGAGGGCGCCTCTACACCACAGCCAGTTCAATGACCCAGATCCCAAGCCCCGCCGGGTGGGGTGGGCTTCAGCTGGAAACACCAAAAACAGACTCTAAGATCTGAAATCCCAAACTTCGCAAAATATTCCCCAATCGGCTTCCAGACGTGTCCTCCTCCCTCACTGCACCCTACAACAGTCTCCCAATTGTGTCCCCTTATTGCCCAAAATCCAATTCCGTTGCAGATCGGCAGCCGGACCTGTGGGGATGGGGCTCCAGGCGGAAGCGCTACCCCCCCTGTCCGGCGACCAAAACGTCCCCCGCTTCACAAAAAACACTGTCTGTCTCCCCAAATCGATCTGCATAGGAGTCTTGTCCCAACAACCCCTCACCAGCCAGCCCAATATCCGCGAATTTCTCAGCACCGCAAAGCCTCCAGAAAAAGGAAAAAAAAAAAACCCAAAAACCCTGGCCGCCGCGGCTCCGGAGCTGCAGGAGCGCCCGCTACCACGGCTCCGCCCACCCGGAGGGAACTTCCCGCGCCCAGCTGGGACCTCCGTTTATATATTATAGACGTATCCTCTCTGTTACCTTCCCACCGAATTGACGTCCAGACACCTTCCAACCAGCAAAAATCCCCGAAACAGCACGGTCCCAAAGAGCCTTCAACGCTGCCCAGCCGCCCCCTGCAGAGACATTACCAGGCAAGCTCACGCAGCCACCATCTTGCCCCCTCTCTCCCACTTTCATTCTTCATGACATGCTTCACCAGTCACTATCTGTGACCAGGAAGACTTAGTTGTTCAAAGTTTATATGGACAGGGACCAAGAAAAGTTAGGTGCATAATTGCTGGTCAATCACAAATTTAACTTGTTAAACTTAAGAGTATTCTCTACCATGCATCAATCTCTTCTACCATGGCAGTAGATGCTAGTGTAATTTAAAATAGAAGGGTCTATGAAGTCATCCTGGCTTATTTTAACTTAATTATCAATAATGTTTTATGAGGATATACAATGTGTTAGACAATTGCTTAACTAGAAAAGACAAGAGGTCTATTATTAAGGTAGCCAGGACAGTTTCAGGCAAGCCTAATGCAACACTACCCAAAAATGAACTCACCCACACAAAGGGCATGACACAACATCTTATAATCATCAAAGATGGTCACAATTTATGAGACAGTTATTTATTAAAATAAGCTGGGAAACTTGTTAAAAACATGAATCTTGGGCGACATTCCAGTTAACCTGGTCAGAATTCCCAGAGTCTGGGCCGTATACAATCAAGACCCCATGTTTTTCTTTTGTAGACTTTCTGAGCATTCATGGATTTGGACATTTACTCTATATTAATGTAATGATATCTTGTGAAGAAATGAAAAATGTGAATTTGATTTAGTATAAGAATCATGTTGTTCCTCATTGAGAAGAATGTGAGAAAAGAAGATGAGGTAGAGTATTCAAGACAAGTAAGGTAAGAAATGGAGTCAGCAAATACAAAATGGATTAACTGCTAGAGGCTTCATGAGGTCTGAAGGTATATTTTTCTATGTTTGTAGTCATCTGAAGTAGATTCTACAAAACAACCCTAATCCTGGGAACCTGTGTGAGTTACCTCATATGTAAAATCTTTGTGGGTGTGATTAACTTAAAACTTCAAATGGGAGAATTGCCTGAGTCATAACCCTGTACCCCAAGTGCAATCACATATATTCCCCAAGGAGGGACATTTGACCACAAATAGAAAATAAACTGGTATTGAAACAGTAGGCATCAGGAATCTGTGCTTCTGTTTGTTGCATCATCTTTTTTTTTTTTTTTTTAATTTTTATTTATTTATTTATTTTTAAGATTTATTTATTTATTTAATTCCCCCCCCCTCCCCTGGTTGTCTGTTCTTGGTGTCTATTTGCTGCGTCTTGTTTCTTTGTCCGCTTCTGTTGTCGTCAGCAGCACGGGAAGTGTGGGCGGCGCCATTCCTGGGCAGGCTGCTCATTCTTTTCACGCTGGGCGGCTTTCCTCATGGGCGCACTCCTTGCGTGTGGGGCTCCCCCACGCGGGGGACACCCTTGCGTGGCACGGCACTCCTTGCGCGCATCAGCACTGCGCATGGCCAGCTCCACACGGGTCAAGGAGGCCCGGGGTTTGAACCGCGGACCTCCCATATGGTAGACGGATGCCCTAACCACTGGGCCAAAGTCCGTTTCCCCTGCATCATCTTGTTGTGGCAGCTCTCTGTGTGTGCGGCACCATTTCTGGGCAGGCTGCACTTTCTTTCATGCTGGGCAGCTCTTCTTACAGGGTGCGCTCCTTGTGTGTGGGCTCCCCTACGTGGGGAACACCCTGCATGGCACCGCACTTCTTGCGTGCATCAGCACTGCGCATGGGCCAGCTCCACACGGGTCAAGGAGGCACGGGGTTTGAACCGGGAACCTCCCATATGGTAGGCAGATGCCCTAACCAATGGGCCAAGTCCACCTCCCTTAATATAGGTCTTAAGTTCTATTTCTGTGGTGGAATCCTGACTGATTTTTGTAGCAAGCATATGTGCAAGTGACATTGGAAATGGATGATGGGTAATGACTGGGTGAATTTGAGGCATCTGATAAAAAGCCTACATGTCCTCAATCAGGATGTTGGTAGAAATATAGATATTGAAGCTGCTTCTGTTGAGGGCTCAGAGAAAAGGATGTACTGTTAATTTAAATGGTAAGATGAAAATTCTTGTATATAGAGGAAGAATATTGCTGGATTTTGACTGAGTTTTTTGTGTGAAAAGAAGAACTTGAGATGAAGCAGAACTTGTACACTTAGCCTGGGAGATTTCCAAGCAAAGTGTTCACGTCATGTCCCAGGTCCTTCTTGCTATGTATGTAATCTATAGGAGGAAAGGTAAAATGGTAAAGTGAAAAACCACTGTCAAGTAAAAAGGAACTTGGAGCAAGGAATTATTGGATAATACTCCATCTGTCTAGATTGCAAAAGAAGCTAACACTAAGATATTAACTAAGAAAAGAATGAACTAGAGATAAGGCCAAGAGCAACTTGAGAACTTTTGCTAGTGTAAAGGACTTTATACATGTGCATATGGATCACATTAAACAAGAAGCAGAAATGAGGAACAAAGATGTGAATATCCAAGATAGGTCTCTGGGGGACCCTCTTTTTTAATATGTGACTTGCACAGGGGACACATGCAAATTTAATACCTGATACCCCTTTATATCAGTACTAAATTTGCAATAATATTTCACTTTCTTAACATCAAATAAAATGATGCATAATTCACTATAGTTATATTATTTAAACTGCCATCATATAAACATATAGAGAATAGTTGCTTAATGGACATTTTTATTGACTTTAAAGAATATCTGTAGCTACCCAAATGGATTTCAACCCATCTTTTTAATCAAATTTTAGATTGAATTGATCCTAACTTCTCTTCCTTCATAGACTTCCTGCAAGTTTCCATGTAGCTATGACAGGAACACACATATTCCAAATTCTGGATTTTTATACTGCTCTCTAACAACATCTCTCTGAGACAAGCAATGAAATGCCACTGAAAAGTTCCTGTTGAATGAACAGACAACATTAAGACAACAGATATTACAGTATATGATATTTTTTCAAAAATGCACATTTTTAAAAGAAAATAGGTAGAAATATATTTAAGGATATTATAAGGAATTGGAAATATTCCAAAGTTTCCATTTATTTGATCCTAATGTGTTTGTATCTTGTAGTGCACCATGTTCCTCTAATAGAATCCACTTGTAACCAAACTTTTCTAACTTAGGTGAAAGTTCTGATAGAGGTCTTCAGGATTTATGAAATTTCAAATACCTTATCCATACTCCCTCCCCACATCAATGCTTTGTACTCGCCTAATCCAGAAGTTTTGAGATTTTTATATTATCAAAAGCACTGCCACCTGAGCTGAAAGGAACACTATGAGGACAAAAGTAAACTTTTGGAATTCCAAAATTCTACATTCCTAATAAAACTATGCATATTCAAAGAAACACTGAAGAAAAACACGACGTGGTACCTTACTTTGCCAGGCTGCTATCACAAATACTACAGAATGGCATGGCTTGAACAGTGGGAATTTATGGGCTCACACTTTTGAGGTTAGGAAATGTCCACTATTGAGGCATCAGCATGGCATCGCTTTCTCCCAGAAGTCATTCCAGTGCTGGCTACCAGAGATCCCTGAGGTTCCTTGGCTACTATCCCTGCCTTGCATTTATAGCGGTGTCTTCTTTATCTTCAGGTTTCTGTGACTTCCATTTCCTGGCTCCTCCCTGTGGCTTCTATATCTTGGAATGAATTTATCATGCATATAATGGAATCCAGTAATCTGGATTAAGGCCTCCTTTCAATCAGGTAGTGCACATCTCATCTAAAATAATGTATAAAGAGTTCCTATCAACACTGGGGCAACACCCACAGGAATATTGACAATGATCAAGAACATGTATACAAGTCAATCTACACCAGATGAAGACAGAGGCCAGCCCTGCAGGCAGAGATATCACAGACATGAGCAGAGACCTGAGTGCAGAGCCAGAGACAGAGATCCAGAGTGCAGAGCCATGGGCCTGAGAGAAAATCCATAGGTCACAGAGATGACCCCAGACTATGAAACCTAACAGAACTTTGAAATTTCAAAATGGATTGGGAACATTGCTTCCTTTCATTCTCTTGTTTTGAAAGAGAATGTCTGCAACTTTTATAAGATGTCTGCCCAACCATGGTATGCTGGAATCAGTAAAATTATTCTCTGGTTACTGGTCTACAGAGAGAAATGAATTTTGCCCCAGATTGGATCCTATTGAGAATGTAATACAAAACTATTTTTTGTCTTTATTTGCTTTTTTAATATTACATTAAAAAAATATGAGGTCCCCCTATACCTCCCACCCCCCTCACCCCACTCCTCCCCCATAACAACAATCTCCTCCATCATCATGAGACATTCAGTGTATTTGGTGAATACATCTCAGAGCACCACTGCAACTCATGGTCAATGGTCCACATCATAGTCCACACTCTACCATGTTCCACCCAGTGGGCCATGGGAGAACATACAATGTCTGGTAACTGTCCCTACACCATCATTCAGGACAACTCCAAGTCCTGAAAATGCATCCACATCTCATCTTTTCCTCCCATTCCCGACCCCCAGCAGCCACCATTGCCACTTTCTCCACACCAATGCCACATTTTCTTCGATTACTAATCACAATAGTTCATGAATAGATTATCAGTAAGTCCACTCTATTCCTCAATCCTGTGGACCTTGGAATGGTTGTGTCCACTCCACCTCTGTAACAAGAGGGGGCTTAGATTCCACATGGATGCTAGATGCAATCCTTCTGCTTCCAGTTGTAGGCACTCTTGGCTCCATGGTGTGGTGGTTGACCTTCTTCAACTCCATGTTAACTGAGTGGGGTAAGTCCAACAAACCAGAGTGTAGGAGCTGAAGTCTGTTGAGGCTCAGGACCTGGCTATCACATGGAAGATTATAAAAGCAAACATTCCTGTAGTTAGTTGTAAAGATAAATAATGGAAGGAGAAAAAATATCATGACCAATTCCTGAAAATGTCCTCATATCATATCTCTTGTTCATTCTCCCTACCCTCAACAGCTACCATGGCCACTTTCTCCACATCAATGCTACAGTTTCTTACATTACTAACCACAAGAATTCCATAGTAGAATATTAGTAAGTCCACTCATGGTCATGAAAGGGTTGATAACATGGGAGTAGTGAGAAGAGAGTGGTGGGAGGTACATGGGGATCACTTATAATTTTTGAATGTAACATTTATAAAAAATAAAGGAAGAAATATATCATGACCACAGGAAGAGCAACTGTACACATGCAAAAGGCCAGAAATCAAATTTACATCCCAATTTTCAACATAGTTCAGCAAAGTTGACAAATTTAAACATTTTATTACCAATTGTCCTCTTTCAAAATAACTGCAACAATCTTAAAAATGTTTTTGTAATAATAAACATGCCTCTGTAAGTGTATAACTTCAGAACTTAATTAAATGTTATAAATGTGTCAAAGCCTAAGTGGAATATACTCGTACCTTTGGATAGATGGAGAGGTAGTGAACCAACTGTGCATCTATATCAGTCTACTCTGAATTTTAAATAGATATGTGTAGCTCCTCTTGGAATACCAAAGGCACCTCAATATGCCCAAAAGTAGACATCTGTGTGTCCCTCAACACTAATACTCTCTCCAGAAATGAGTCACCAGATACTTACAAGTCACCCTTAGCATAGTCCTGTAAGTCCAACACTTTCTAAATCACTAAAGTGATTAGCGAGGCGGGGCAAGATGGTGGTTGAGTGAGTGCACCTTATTCTCTCCTGCAAAGAAGTGGCTGGGCAGCCTTAGAAATTCTTCAGAACCAGGCTGTTTCAGGATTTTGCAGGGCAGGAGGTGTCTGGACATCAATGTGGTGAGAAGGTAACAGAGAAGATTCGTGTAAAAGATAAAATTGGGGCTCTCTTACACAGAGTTAGGGCCTGCACACGAGACGCTCCCCCCTGGGGCAGGTGGAACCATGGCACCAGCACGGCGGTGGCAATTCCTGGAGGCTCTGCATACTGGGGAATTCATAAGCCCTGACAGTCTATTCAGGGGCTTGCAGGACAGGAGGTCTTCGCAAACTGATTTGGTGAGATAGACGGGAGTTTTTTGCGAGGCGGGGAATTTTTGATTTCTGACATGAATAATAGCACTTCTGGCTAGAGCCCCAGCCCAAGGCCGGCTGCTGATCTGCAGTGGCCTTAAATTGCTCGCAATAAAGAGATGTCACCAGGAGGCTGTTTTGGGGGCTTGCAGGGTGTGAGGCATCTGGAAATCAATTAGGGGAAACTTTTGCAAGGCATGGGATTTTCGGTTTCAGACACTGATATCGGCGCTTCTGGCTAGAACCCCGCCCCCTAGGCCTGGCTGCGGATCTGCAGCATTCTTAAATTGGCTGCAATATAGAGGCGCCCCCAACTGGCTATTTCGGGAGCTTGCAGGGCGGGAGGTGTACTGAAGTCAAATTGGTGATACAGCCACAGAAGAGACCCTAGTGAGAGGGGGAATTGCAGGTTTCTGACACATAGATCAAAGTTTGTGGATGTGAGCTCCCCCATAGGGCTGGCACCCAGCTGCGGGGATCCCTGAAGGCTGTGTTGCACTGTGGTGCTCCCAGGCTCCCTGTTAACTGGACTCGAGGTTGCCAGGTCTGTGTCCCCTAAAACCTGGTGGCCCACACCCCAGAGACTCACACCTCTTGAGGCTGCAATATCACAGACTTTCCATCCCTGAATCCACCACACCCTGAGGTCCATCTGAGGCCCTTGATTGTCCTAGCCCTCAACGTTTGTGTTTTTTTTAAATTTTAATTTTAATTTTTAATTTTTTATTTTTTATTGTCCTGGTTGCTAATATTGCATTATTTGCTAGTCTTTTCTCCCATTGTATCCATCACGGTCTTTTTTTTTTTTTCATTTACTTAGGGGTTTTTTGTCATTGCTGTTGTTGTTGTTCCTTATCTTCTTTTCTTTTCCTTACTTGTTCCCATCCCTTTTCTTTACCCACCCAACATTTTTTCTTTCTTCCTTTTCTTCTCTTTTTTTTTTCCCCTTTCTCGTCCCTCATTTTCTTCTTATTTTATTTTATCTTAACTATACAATAGATGCTGCAGGGAACACCTCACATTTGCTGGGTTTCGTCATCCTCCATTGCCTCATTTCTGTGTGAATTGATTTTGGCTACCTACACTATCCTCTTTCCCCCACATCTTGATATCCTCCATTATCTACTGTCTCTCCTATATTCCACCTCCCTTTCTTTGATCCCCAAATTGTCTAACTCTTATTTTCTAATATCTTTGTTTCATTTTCTCTCTTTTATCCACTCTTGAAGCTATTGCCTTCCTTTTCTCTTTCCCTCTCTCACAAAAACACTAGCTTTCTAATTCATACCATATTCCTCCCATATTGAGTTGACCACCTCATTATAGGTACTCTACCTACTACTATAACTCTACACAACTCACATGAATCTAACATCCATCCTGCCAGATCTCATATTGCTGCCCTGGTAACATTTATTACCAATACTGCTTTACACATTTTCCTTTCTTACACAATTGCCTTTCCCTGGCCCTAATACTTTCTTTCAAAGTGAACTCAGCCAGCAATAAGAAATTAGAATAAGAAGAATAAAGTGACAAACAGAAGATATAACACTTACACAAAAAGAACAGCTAATTAATTCCCAAGACTAGAAAAAGAAGTTAAGGAACTGATTAAACCCATCGAGATAAAATGATGACCAGACAGCAACAAAAATCTACAAACCAAACCAGTAATCAGGAAAACATGGCTAAATCCAATGAACAAACTAAAAACCAGGAAGGGGAGCAGAACTTTGCAGAACTAATGAAAGATCTCAGAACATGAATCACAGACAAATTTAATGAAGTAAAGGAAGAGGTTAACAATATGAAGACAACACTTGGAGAGGAAATTGCAGGCATAGGCAAAAAGATAACAGATATGATGGGAATGAATACCACAGTTCAAGAAATCAAAAATATACTCGCAGCAAATAGCAGGAGATTAGAAGAGGCAGAGGAGAGAATTAGCGATGTGGAAGACAGTACATCGGAAATCAAACAGATAGTAGAATTGATCGATAAAAAGATAGAAAAAATCCAGCTAGGACTTAGGGACCTGAATGACAATGCAAAATGCACAAACATATGTATTATAGGCATCCCAGAAGGAGAAGAGAAGGGAAAGGGATCAGAAGGAGTGTTGCAGGAAATAATGGCTGAAAACTTCCCAAATCTACTGAAAGAGACAGATGTACATATCTAAGAAGCACAATGCACCCCAAACATCATAAACCCCAACAGGCCCACCCCAAGACAGATACTTGTCAAATTATCCAATGCTCAAGACAAAGAGAAAATTTTAAAAGCAGCAAGAAAAAAGAAAACCATCACATACAAGGGAAGCTCCATAAGATTAAGTGCTGATTTCTCATCTGAAACCATGGAGGCAAGAAGGCAGTGGTATGATATAGTCAAGGGACTAAAGGAAAAAAATTTCCAAACCAAGAATACTCTATCCAGCTAAACTAGCATTCAAAATTGATGGAGAGGTCAAAATATTCACAGATAAACAGAAACTGAAAGAGTATGCCAACAAGAAACCTCCCCTTCACTGGTGTTTATGTGTGATGAATCTGGACTCAGATGGGATCTATCTTCATAAGACTTTCATGCTAATGTGCTGGAGGTGCAGTTAGTGTTGGGGTTTAAGATATATTTAGGGGATTTGAATCTCTGGACTGACAATGTGATAGCCAGGTCCTGAGCCTCAACAGACTCCAGCACCTACAATCTGATTTATTGGACTCACCACACTCAGCTAAGATGGAGTTGAAGAAGGACAATCACCACACCATGGAGCCTAGAGTGATTACAACTGAAAGTGGGAGGATTGCATCCAGCATCCATGTGGAATCTGAGCCTCCTCTTGACATAGAGGTGCAATGGACACAACCAATCCAATGTCCACATAGAAAAGGTGGCATTGGATTGGGAAAAGTGGACATGGTGGCTGATGGGTATGGGGAAAGGCAGGAAGAGATGAGAGGTGGAGGCGTCTTTGGGACATGGAGCTGACCTGGATGGTGCTCCAGGAGCAATCACCAGACATTGTAAATCCTCACAGGGCCCACTGGATGGAATGGGGGAGAGTATGGGCCATGATGTGTACCATTGACCATGAGGTGCAGAGGTGCCCAAAGATGTACTTACCAAATCCAATGGATGTGTCATGATGATGGGAATGAGTGTTGCTGGGGGGGGAGAGGTGGGGTGGGGGTGGTGGGGTTGAATGGGACCTCATATATATATATTTTTAATGTAATATTATTACAAAGTCAATTAAAAAAAAGAAAAGTAAACTCCCCTTCAAGAAATTCTAAAGGGAGTTCTGCAGGAAGAAAGGAAAAAATAGGACAGGCAGAGTTGGAGGAGAGTGTAAGAGCAACAAAAAAGACAAAAAGAGAAGAAAAACAAACAAACAAAATATGACAAATGCAAGTCCAATCAAAATATGGCTAACATAAATAATTCCTTCAAAGTAGTAACACTGAATGTCAACGGATTAAACTCACCTATCAAAAGATTCAGACTGCGACATTGGATAAGGAAATATGACCCATCTATATGCTGTCTACAAGAGACACATCTTAGACCCAGAAGTTCATAGAGGCTGAAAGTGAATGGTTGGAAAACAATAGTACAAGCAAATAAAAACCAATAAAAGGCAGGAGTAGCTATATTAATATCAAACAAAATAGACTTTAAATGTGAAACAATTGTGAGAGACAAAGAAGGAAACTACATATTAGTGAAAGGGACAATCTCTCAAGAAGAATGATCAATCATAAATATTTTTTAATTGTTATTTATTTTTATTTTATTTTATTTTTTTATTGACTTTGTAATAATATTACATTAAAAATATATATATGAGGTCCTATTCAAACCCACCCCCCCACGTCTCCCCCTGCCAGCAACACTCGTTCCCATCATCATGACACATCCATTGCATTTGGTAAGTACATCTTTGGGCACCTCTGCACCTCATGGTCAATGGTCCACATCATGGCCCATACTCTCCCCCATTCCATTCAGTGGGCTCTGTGAGGATTTACAATGTCCAGTGAATATTTATGCTCCTAACACGGGTGCCTCTAAATACGTGAGGCAAATGCTGGAAAAACTAAGTGAAAGAAAAGATGCATCTACAGTTATAGTGGGGGATTTTAATACACCATTATCAACTCTGGACAGAACATCTCAAAAGAGTATCACTAAAGAAACAAAACATTTGAACAGTATATTAGAGGAGCTGGATCTAATAGACATATACAGATCATTACACCCAAACACAGCAGGATATACATTTTTCTCAGGTGCACATGGATCATTCTCCAAGATAGACCATATGTGAGGCCACAAAGGAAGGCTTAATGAATTCAGAAAGATCAAAATCATACAAAATAATATCTCTGACCACAGTGGAGTGAAGCTGGAAATCTGCAAGGGCCAGAGGCCCAGATTTCACACCAAGATATGGAAATAAAACAGCACATTCTTAGAAAAACAGTGGGTCACAGAGGAAATCGCAAAAGAAATCAATGACTACCTCAAAACAAATAATAATGATAACACAACATACCAAAATTTATGGGATGCAGCAAAAGCAGTACTGAGAGGGTAATTTATAGCCATAAATTCATACATTAAAAAAGAAGAAAGATCAAAAATTGAAGAATTAACTGCGCATTTGGAAGAATTAGAAAAAAACAACAACAAAGTAATCCCATAGGAAGAAGAAAGAAAGAAAGAACAAAGATAAGAGCACAACTCAATGAAATAGAAAATAAGAATGCACTTGAAAAGATAAACATGACCAAGAGCTGGTTTTTTGAGAAGATTAATAAAATTGACAAACCTTTAGCGAGATTAACAAAGAAAAAAAGAGAGAAGATGCAAATACGCAAAATAAGAAATGAGAAAGGAGATATCACCACTGACCCCACAGAAATAAAGACTATCATAAGAGGATACTTTGAAAAACTATATTCCAACTATATTCCTGTGACAGTTCACAGGAAATGGACAAATTCCTAGAAACACATAAGTAGCCGATATTGATGAAAGAAGAAACTGAAGATCTCAACAAACCAATCACAAGTAAAGAGATAGAATCCATCATTAAAAACCTCCCAACTAAGAAGAGTCCAGGGCCAGATGGCTTCACAGGTGAATTCTACAAAACATTCCGGAAAGAACTAATACCAATCCTGCTGAAACACTTCCAAAAAGTCAAACCAGAAGGAACATTGCCTAACTCATTCTATGATGCCAACATTACCCTAGTACCAAAGCCAAAGACACTACAAGAAAGGAAAATTACAGACCAATTTCTCTAATGAACCTAGATGCAAAAATACTTAACAAAATACTTGCTAATCATATTCAATAACACATTAAACAAATTATACACCACAACCAAGTGGGATTAATTCCAGGTATGCAAGGATGGTTCAACATAAGAAAATCAATCAATGTAATATACCATATAAACAGATGGATGGAAAAAAATCACATGATTATATATATAGATGCAGAAAAAGCATTTGACAAAATACAGCACCCTTTCTTGATAAAAACACTCCAGAAGATTGGAATACAGGAAAATTTTTTGAACATGATAAAGAGTATATATGAAAAACACACAGCCAACATTGTTTAAATGGAGAAATCCTAAAATCCTTCCCTCTAAAGTCAGGAACAAGACAAGGATGCCCACTCTCTCCCCTTCTATTTAACATTGTCTTAGAAGTACTTGCTCGAGCACTGAGGCAAGAACCAGATATAAAAGGCATTCAAATTGGAAAGAAAGAAGTCAAAATTTCCTTATATGCAGATGACATGATCCTATACATAGAAAACCCTGAGAGATCTACAACAAAGCTTCTAGAACTCATAAATGAGTTTAGTAAAGTCACAGGTTATAAGATCAATGCGCAAAACTCAGTAGCATTTCTGTACACAAATAATGAGCAAGATCAGGAAGAAATCAAGAAACAAATACCATTCAAAATAGTAAATTAAAAAAATCAAATATTTAGGAATAAATTTAATTAACGATGTAAAATACTTATACACTGAGAACTATACAAGACTGTTCAAAGAAATCAAAGAAGACCTAAATAAATGGAAGAATATTCCATGTTCATGGATAGGAAGACTAAATATTATTAAGATGTCTATCCTACCAAAACTGATCTACACATTCAATGCAATCCTAATAAAAATCAACACAGCCTTCTTTAAGGAACTAGAAAAACTAACTATGAAATTTATTTGGTAAGGAAAGGGGCCCCAAATAGCCAAAGACATACTGTAAAAGAAAAACAAAATTGGAGGAAACACATTACCTGACTTCAAAACATACTACGAAGCTACAGTAGTGAAAACAGCACGGTATTGGCATAAGGAGAAACACACAGACCAATGGAATCGAATTGAAAGTTCTGATATAGAACCTCATATATATAGCCATATAACATTTAATAAAGCCACCAAACCCTCTCAACTGGGAGAGAATGGCCTATTCAACAAATGGTGCCTGGAGAACTGGATATCCATATGCAGAAGAATGAAAGAGGATTACCATCTCACACCTTATAAATATCAACTCAAGATGGATCAAAAATCTAAATATAAGAGCCAAGACCATGAAAACCTTGGAAAGCAGTGTTGGGAAACATCTACAAGACCTTGTAATAGGAAATGACTTCATGAACATCACACCAAAAGCACGAGCATTAAAAGAACAAACAGACAAATGGGACTTCCTCAAAATTAATGCCTTCTACACCTCAAAGGAGTTTGTCAAGAAAGTAAAAAGGGAACCGACACAATGGGAGAAAATATTTGGCAACCATATATCTGATAAGACACTTATAACTTGCATATATAAAGAACTCCTGTATCTTGAAAATAAAAAGATAAGCAACCCATTTAAAAAATGGGGAAAAGATTTAAACAGAAACTTCTCCAAAGAAGAAATACAAATGGCTAAAAAGTACATGAAAAAATGCTCCAAATCTTTGGCTATTAGGGAAATGCAAATCAAAACTATAATGAGATACCATCTTATTTCCATAGGATTGGCAGCTATGAAAAAAACAGAAGAATACAAATGCTGGAGAGGATGTGAAGAAATGGGAACACTCATCCACTGCTGGTGGGAATGCAGAAGGATCCAACCATTCTGGAGGACAGTTTGGCAGTTTCTCAAAAAACTAACCATAGATTTGCCATATGACCCAGCAATTCCACTGCTGGGTATATACCCAGCAGAACTGAAAACAAGGACACAAACCAATATATGCACACCAATGTTCATAGCAGCATTGTTCACTATTGCCAAAAGTTGGAATCAATCCAAATGCCCATCAACAGATGAGTGGATCAATAAAATGTGGTATATACATACAATGGAATACTACTCAGCTTTAAGAAAAAATACACTACAAACACACGTGATGACATGGATGAATCTTGAGAACCGTATGTTGAGTGAAGCAACCCAGGCATTGAAGGACAAATACTACATGACCTCAATGATATGAAATAAGCAAGCTTCCTCAGAGAGCTGGAGATTGGAAGATAGGCTTACAGGAAATCGGGGGGTAGAGAAGGATGTAAGCTGACGTCTACATGGGTGAAATCTGTGATAAGCTGGAGGTAAGTATGTGTACAAGGAAGGGATAAAATGGGGGCATAGGGTTACCTTTGGATGAGGCTTTGCAGGTTTGAGGTGGGGTAGGGATGGGCAGATGGGTAATATTGCCTGAGACATTGGGGGGAGGGTGGGACAACATATGAACATAGGAGATTGTCAGGTGTTGGTTGAGAGTATAATGCTGAGAAAACCTTTTCAAAATATAATTAGGAAAGTTACCTGTTTAAGATACTCAAAGGGGATAGCCTGATGCAGGACAGACTCCTAGGGAATATCTGAATGCTCATTTTTCCAGAGTGGGTTATACCATTGGGTAGAGACCCATATAATGAGAGTGAAGGTAGACCCACATCCTGGGGAGGACTAATGCCATCAAATAGAGGGAACTGTATCTCTCAAGAGAAATGGTGGCTCCCAGGGCATTAGGGCAGTTGAGCAAGTCAAGCCCTCAACACTGTTGCAAGTATCTCTGAACATCGCTCCTCAAGAAATGAAGATTGACTGTCACTGTGGGCCCCAAGGGGAGGGGGAAATAGATATTGAATAGATGGAACCAAAGTAACTGTGAGGGCAAAGGAAGTGTTTTACAAGAGTACACAAGGATGGATATAAAACATACAATATTACACCAAAAACATATAGGGGCTGACAGACTAATAATGTAAACCATAATGTAAAACCTAGGATAACTAAAAACTTAGAAAACTGTATAGCCTAAAGTATAAACCACAATGTAATCACAAATGTTACCTTGTTTGAAAGCTATTGTCTCAATATCTGTACATCAGTTTCAGTAATTTGATATGAATAAGTTAAAAGATTATTGCTGTGGAAGGGAAAAGGTTTTATAATGGATATGTGGGAGTACTGTATATTGTATATATGAATTACTGTGATCTAGGGCTCTTGTGAAGAAAAGCTCAATATTTAGGAAAAAAAGAAAAGAAAAAGATAGGATGTAGAATTTTTCCAAATCCATATGTATTCTATATCTAACCTTTAAACTCATCGCTATACTGCATTTTACTATTAAGGGAATCTGGCATTATATTGTGCTTCACTTTTCAGGAAGTTTTGGATCACAGAGTGGTTCGACAATGGCAGTGGAGGAATGCTGGTATGGGATGTTATTGACAGGGGACCTGTGGTTGACAGGGAATTATACAGGACATGTGTCCAGGGTGCATGGGGCGTACTGGGTTCCTGGGCAGGGGAGGCTCTGTCATGGTCCCTAGGGGAGCAGCGGCAATCCCCCAGGTGCAACGGCAAGGACCAGGAAGGAATGAGGGTCCAACAGTGAGCCCCTGATACTAATGACTATGCTTGTGAGCCTATACACCTGAAATAAGAACAAGAACTAGAGCAGCACTGTGCCTAGGAGTTCCCTCCTGACAGCCTCCGTGTTACTCAAATGTGGCCAGTCTCAAAGCCAAACTCAACAGGTAAATGTAATGCCTTCCCCCCAGCATGGGACGTGACACCCAGGGATGAGCCTCCCTAGTGCCGAGGCATCACTACCAAGTACCAGCTGATGATGTAACTAGAAAATGACCTTGAATTAAAGGTTCAATGCGGACCAGCAGAATATCCCTGTCTACATATAATAACAGGAGATAAAAATGCTTTTTGACCTAAATTAAGGGGGAAATGGAAAGGACAAATGAGTTTATATGGCTCTGAGTCTCTAAAAAAGAGTCTGGAGGTTGTCAGAAGGATTGCCCTTATGCACACCTGAGCAGGGTCTCAGAGACAGATAAAGTAGATACAATCCCAGGTATTGGTTCTTTTGAGGGCTAAAGAGACTCACAGGTTTTATGGCCAAGGCAGATGGAGCTCACTGCCATGTCAGTTGGCCCTTCTTTGGAGTTGGTGTTTCTGCGTGATGGAGTTGGACTCAGATGTGAGCTCTTTTCACAAGCCTTTCCTGTTACTCTACTGGAATTTTAGTTGGTGCTGGTGTTTAAGATATATCCAGGGGATCTGAATCTGTGGACTGACAATATGATAGCCAGGCCCTGAATCTCAACAGACTCCAGCTCCTACACTCTGGTTTATTGGACTTACCCCACTCAGCTAACATGGAGTTGAAGAATGTAAACCACCACACCATGGAGCCTAGAGTGCCTATAACTGAAAGCAGGAGGATTGGATCCAGTATCCAGTATGTGGAATCTAAGCCCCCTCTTGACATAGATGTGGAATGGACACAATCAATCCAAGGTCCACAGGAAGGAGGAATACAGTAAGGATTAGAGTGGACTTACTGATATTGTATTCATGAACTATTGTGGTTAGTAATCAAGAAAAGGTGGCATTGGTTTGGAAAAAGTTGCCATGATGGCTGCTGGGTGCGGGGAATGGGAGGAAGAGATCAGATGTGGAGGCATTTTCAGGACTTGGAGTTGTCCTGGATAGTGCTGCAGGGACAATTACCGGATATTGTAGATCTTCCCATGGCCCACTGGATGGAACGTGGAAGAGTATGGGCTATGATGTGGACCATTGACCATGAGGTGCAGCGATGTCCAGAGATGTACTCACCAGATGCAATGGATGTGTCATGATGATGGCGGAGATAGTTGCTGCGGGGGGAGTGGTGGAGTGGGGGTGCTGGCGGTGAATGGGGACCTCATATTTTTTGAATGTAATTGTTTTTAAAAAATCAATAAAAAAATAAAAATAAAATTCTATAAGAAAACTTAAAAAAAGGAATAAATAAAATAAAATACCTAGGAATATATTTAACTAAAGAGGTAAAAGACTTATACACAGAGAATTACACAACACTGTTCAAGGAAATCAAAGACCTAAATTTATGGAAGAATATTCCCTGTTCGTGGAGAGGAAGACTAAATATTATTAAGAAGTCCATTCTAACAAAACTGATCTACAGAGTCAATGCAATCCCAATAAAAATCAACACAGCATTCTTTATTGAACTACAGAAACCAACTATGAAATTTATTTAGAAGGGAAAGAGGCCCCGAATAGCGAAAGTCATATTAAAACAGAAAAATGAAATTGGAGGAATCACACTACCTGACTTCAATACATACTACGAACTTACAGAAGTGAAAACAGCATGGTTTGGGCACAAGGACAGACACACTGAGCAATGGAACCAAATTGAAAATACAGATATAGATCCTCAAACATACAGCCATATGGTATTTTACAAGGCCACTAAATCCTCTCAACTGGGAGAGAATGGCCTCTTCAACAAATAGGTGCCTGGAGAACTGGATATCCATCTGTAAAACAATGAAAGAGGATTATCAACTCACACCTTATACAAAAATCAACTCAAGATGGATCAAAGACCTAAATATAAGAGTCAAGACCATAAAGACCTTGGAAAGCAATGTAGGGACGCATCTACAGGATTTTTTAATAGGAAACAGTTCATGAACTTCACACCAAAAGCACAAGCAGCAAAAGAACAAATAGATAAATGGAACTTCCTCAAAATTAAAGCCTTCTGCACCTCAAAGGAGTTTATCATGAAAGTAAAAAGGGAACCTACACAATGGGAGAAAATATTTGGTAATCATATATCTAAAAGCCTTATATCTTGCATATATAAAGAACTCCTATATCTTGAAAATAAAAAGAAAAACACCCCATTTTTTTAAATGGAAAAAGGATATGAACAGGTATTTCTCCAAAAAAGATATATAAATGGCTTAAAAAATGATGAAAAATGCTCAAAATCACTAGCTATTAGGGAAATGCAAGTCAAAACAATATTGAAATACCATCTTACTCCCATAAGACTGGCAGCTATCAAAAAATCAAAAGACTGCAATTATTGGAGACAATGTGGTGGAATAGGAACACTCATCCATTGCACGTGGGAATGCAGAAGGATCCAGCCACTCTGGAGGACAGTTGGATGGTTTCTCAAAAAATAGCTATAGATTTGCCATATGACCCACAAATTCCACAGTTGGGAATATACCCAGTAGAACTGAAAACAAGGACACAAACGAATATTTGCTCACCAATGTTCATAGCAACACTGTTCACTATTGCCAAATGTTGGAATCAACCCAAATGCCCATCAACAGATGAATGGATAAATAAAATGCAGTACATACATACAATGGAATACTACTCAGCTATTAAAACAAATACAGTACAAACACATGTGATAACATGGATGAATCTTGAAAACCTTATGTTGAGTGAAGCAACCCAGGCGTTGAAGGACAAATAGTACATGACCTCACTGATATGAAATAAGTAAACCAAGCTGTCTCAGAGAGCTAGAGACAGGATGACAAACTTAAAGGAAATTGGGGTTAAAGGAAGGTTGAGAGCTGACACCTACATGGGTGAAAAGTATGATAGGCTGGAGGTAAGTATGTGTACAGGTAAGGGATAAAATGAGGGCATAGTGAAAACTTTGGGTGGGGCTTTGTGGGCTTGAGGGGGGCTACAGATGGGAGGATGGGTCAGATGGCCAAAGAAATTGGGGAGAGTGTGGGGGGAACATGTGAACATAAGGGATTGTCAGGTATATGGTTGAAATTACAATGTAGAGAAAACTCTTCAGAAAATATAATACAGAAGGTTACCTGTTTAAGATGCTTAAGGGTGTCATGTGACACAGGGCAAGCTTCTAGTGAGTGTATGAGTGTTCATTTTGTCATAGTGTATTATATCATTGGGTGGAGATCCATAAAATGAAAGTGAAGGTATACCCAAATCCTGAGGAGGAATGATGTTCTCAAACAGAGGGAATTGTATCTCTTGAGAGAATTGGTGGCTCCCAGTGGGTTAGGGCAGTCAAGAATGTCAAGCCCTCAACATTGTTGCAAGTATCTCTGATTATGGTCCTTCAAGTAATGAAGATTGATTGTCATACTGGACCCTGAGGGGAGGGGGAAAGAGGTGTTGAATGCATGGAATCAGTGTAACTGTGGGGCAAAGGAAGTGTTACACAAGATCATGCAATGATGGATATAGGACATGTTAAATTACACCAAACATGTATAAAACTCTATAAGCTAAAATATAAACAATAATGTAAAACATAAGATAACTAAAAATTTAGAATATTGTATAGTCTAAAATATAAACCAGAATGTAAACCCAAATGGAATCATATTTGAAAACAATTGTTTCAATACCTGTACATCAACTGCAGGAAATATAATATGAACATGTAAAAAGATCATTGCTGGGGAAGGGAGAAATGGTTTAATGTTGGATATGTGGGAGTATCATATATTGAATATGTGAATTACTGTGATGTAAAACTTTTGTGAAGACAAACTTAATATTTAGAAAAAAAGAAAAGAAAGTATATAGACACTGAGGAAGAAATGGAAGAAATTGCCTTTCCACTGTACTTACAGGGCAACACTTACAGCAGTGATGAAAGGAAAAATGTCAGCAACAAAGCCTTTTAATTTTTTAATTTTTTGATACCCAATTTATTTTTCTTTATTTTTCTAAATTACTATGTATTCTATATCTAAACTTTAAACCCATCACTATATTCCATTTTACTCTTAATGGAACCTGGCAATATATTGGGTTTCCTTTTTGAAGAAGTTTTGGACCACAGAGAGATTCAACCATGGCAGGGGGGAGGACCCATGTGAGGTGTTATTGATGAGAGGCACATGGTTGGGAAAGAGTTCTCCAGGGCATGTATACAGGGTACAAAGGAAGGTTGGATATTTTCACAGTGTTTACAGTTGGAAATGACCGCTGAGAGAGTGCTAAGTGCCTGACCAGGGGACCTCTATCACATTCACTAATGGAACAGTAGCAATCCCCCAAGTGCAATGACCAAGACCAACAAAGATGTGTGGTCCAATGATGAGCCCTTGATACTGATGGCTCCAATTATGAACCTGTGTGCCTGAAATATGAACTATGCCTAGAGCTGTGTGGTGCCTAAGAGTTACCTCCTGAGAACCTCCATTTTGCTCAAATGTGGCCACTCTCTAAGCCAAACTCAGAATGTAGATGCATTGCCTTCCCCCCAGCATGAACATGACTCCTGGGGAAGAACCTCTCTGGCATCAAGGGATTAATACCAAACACCAACTGATGATGTAAATAGAAAAATAACTTGACTAAAGGGGTCAACTCAGACTTGCAGAATATCTCAGCCTAGATGTAATGTCAGGTGTTAAAAACTGCTTTTTGACTTTGAATAAAAGAGGGAAAGGGAAAGAACAAGTGAGTTCATATGGCTATGAGTCTCCAAAAAGAGTCAGGAGGTTATCAGAGGGGTGATGCTTATGTACCAGAGAAAGCCAAGGTAGATGGAAACCCACATGCTGATTCTCCTGAGGGCTGCAGAGACTCAAAGATTCTGTGAACATAACAGATGGCTCTGGAGTTCAGGGCCATGTCAGTTGGTCCTACATTGGAGTTTGTGTACCTGAGTGTGATGGAGTTGGATTCAGATATGACCTTTCTACACTTGCCTCTTCTGTGATTTTTACTGGACCTGTGGTTGGTGTTTGGGTTGGTGTATACTCAGGAGATCTGAATC
This sequence comes from Dasypus novemcinctus, assembly GCF_030445035.2. NCBI lineage: Eukaryota > Metazoa > Chordata > Mammalia > Cingulata > Dasypodidae > Dasypus > Dasypus novemcinctus. The sequence goes on along the minus strand of NC_080689.1, from coordinate 89,504,791 downwards.
TCTGGACTGTCCTTGTGATGGCCAGGCCCTGGGCCTCAGCAGACTTGCAGCTCCTACTCTCTGCTTTGTTGGAATTACCCTGGCCAGCTGACAGGGAGGTTAAGAGGGATGCACCACACCAGGGAGCCAATAGTGCCTACTGCTGCAAGCAGGAGAATTGCATCCATCATCCATTCAGAATCTAAGACCCCTCTTGATGTAGAGGGGGACTAGACATAACCGTCCTAGGGTCCACAGGATGGAGGAATACAGTGTGGATTAGAGTGGACTTATTGGTGTTCCTCAGGGGATCTATTATGATTAGTAAGGGAAGAAATTGTAATAGTGATGTGGAGAGGGTGGCCACGGTGGCTGCTGATGGTAGGGAGATGGAAGAAGAGATACAGTGTGCAGGTATTTTCAGGATTTGGAGTTGTCCTGCGTGGTGCTGCAGGGATGGATGAGGGACGTTGTGTGTCCTGGCATGGCCCACTGGGTGACTGGGGGAGAGTGTGGACTGCAATGTGGACCACTGGCCATGTGGTACAGTGGAGCTCCAGAATGTATTCACCAGGTGCACTGGATGTGATGTGATGATGGAAGAGTTTGTTGATGTGGGAGAAGTGTGGTGAGGGGGGGGGGTGGGGAGTATGTGGGGACCTCATATTTTTGGAATGTAACATTTAAAAGAAAATAAAGAAAAAAGTTTTATATTAATGTTTTTGTATTTCATTTGTTAGTTTTAAAACTATTATTGTTATTTCTTTTTCTTATTAATTTTTTGCTTATTTTGTTGGCTTATATTGGAGAGGTTTTGGATTGCAGAAGGGTCACAACTGTCAGAGGGGAGAATCACAGGTGTGGGATGTCAGTGATGGGGGGATGTTTGGAGATGGATGCACCTGTAGCATGCCTCTTAGGCATATGAATGTGTTCAAGGGGTCCTGGGGCATTGTCTCAGTAGGTGGAGACCCAGACAATAATTGAAAGATTATTGAATTCCCATCCTGGGGAGTTCTGCTACATTCTTTAATAAGATGGAAAAATTCCCAGAGTACAAGGGCAGTACCTACTGAAAGAAGATGAAACATTACATCAGGCACTTGATATTGATGACTGTACTTATGAATCTTTCCTTGTGAAAATGAAACTTAGTCTAATATTATATATTGCCTAAGAGTTACCTCCTGAAAACCTCCCCTCTTTGCTGCTCAAATGTGGCTTCTCTCTATGATAAACTGAGCATATTAATGCAGTACTTTGCCCCCTGGCATGGGACATGACTCCTGGGGATGAGCCTCTGGCAGTAAGGGATTATTGTCAAGTGCCAACTAGGAAGACATACAGAAAAAGTACTTGACCAAAAGGGTAAATGTTAAATACAAATGAGTTTTTATGGCTAAGAAATTTCAAAGTGAATTGGTAGGTCATTCCAGAGGTTACATTTATGCACACCTCAGCAGGATCTCATTGATGGCCACAATAAACTGTGGGGGTACTGAGGGCTCCAGAGATATCCAGGCACTACAAGCAGAGCAGACAAGCTCAGGAACTTGGTACCCTATCAGTGGGTCTCACTTTGGGCTTTGTGATCCCCAGTATAATAGAGTAAGCCTCATTTGCAGTTTGCCTACACGTGGCTCTTCTGCACCTTATATCAGAACCTATAATTAGTAATATACATGCTAAATATATGTCCCAGATACTTTCATATTTGGTCTAGTAATATTCCAGTTGAGCCCTGAATCTCAACAGAGTTTCAACACCTACTTTCCAGTTCATTGGACTCACCCAGGAGAACTAACAAGGAGTAGATGATGGACAATGACCATCTTCAGAAACAGAGAGTGTCTGCAACTGCAAGCAAGAATTTCCACCCATCTGCCCCATGGGACCTAAACACCCTCTCAATTGGAAACAGAGTGGACATCACCATCCCAAAATCCTTGATTGAGGAATGAAAAATGGACTAAAGTAGACTTATTATTATTTTATTGTAGAATTTTATTATTGTAGCAATGGAAGAACTTTTATTTTTTATATAAAGACAGTGGCCACAAGAGGTTTGAGGGGAGAGAGAGGGAAGAGTGGGTGTAAAATGGGAGTGTTTTCATGACACTGGAATTGTCCTGCATGACAGTGGAGTGACATATAGAGGCCATTGTGTATTTTGCCATAGCCCACATAATTGTCTGGGATAGAGTGTAAAGTACAAGGTAAATCATGTCCATGGTTAGTAGCAATGCTTCAATAAGTTTTATCAATTGTAACAAATGTACCATACTAATGAAAGTTTCTGTTAATGTTGGAAAGTGGAGGAGGGGGAAGGCTGCAGCATATGGGAATCCCCTATGTTTTTCATGTAACATTTATGTAATTTAAAGTTTTTCAAGAAAAATTAAAAAGTTAATATTTAGCACACACACAAAGATAACTCAAAGGTCATCTGTAATTTTGAAGTCACAAAACATTTTTCCCTTTCAAAGAAACGGCCATGTTAGGAGTTAGTCTCAAGCTCTCAATAAAACATTACACCAACCTGCAGAAAAAAGAAATTACATTTGAGGCACACAGCAAAAGTTTGAAATGACAGAAGGAAGAATTATCAAATTAAAAGACAAAAGAGCTGAAATTGAAAAGAGAGAAAGAAGAACAGAGGAAGAAAAGACTGGAAAAAATGGAGCAGGAGCTCATTGAATTGAATGACGGCATGAAGCCCACCAGCATACATGTCAGGGGGTTCCAGAAGGAGAAGAGAAGGAAAGAGGGGCAGAAATATGTTTGAGGAAATAATGGTCAAACATTTCCCAATTCTCATGAAAGACGTGACTATACATTTCCAAGAGGCACAACATATTCCAAACAGGACAAATCTGAATAGACCTTTCCCGGGGAAATACTAATCAAAATGTCAAATGCCAAAGATAAAGAGAGAATTCTCAAAGCAGAAAGAAAAACTTGATCTACTACATAAAAGGGATGTCCAGTAAGTCAGCCTGGACTTCTCATCAGAAACCAGAGAGGGGAGAAGACAGTGTGGGAAATATTAAAGATATTGAAAGATAAAAACAACCAACCCTCAATTGTTTATCCAGAGAAGTTGTCCTTCAATAAAGAAGAATTTAAACTATTCACAGATAAGCAGAAACTAATAGAGTTCATAAACAAGAGGGCTGCCTTATAAGAAATGCTAATAGGATTTCTACAGCCTAAAAGAAAAGAAAGAGACAGAATTGGAGTGTATAGAAATGAAGATTATCAGAACAGGTAACCAAAAACATACAAAGACAGACCAAAACACCATGTGATATATGAAAGATAAATGTCAAAGTAAGAAATGACTATACAGTAATATCATTGAATGTTAATGGGTTAAAACCCCCAATCAAAAGACACAGTTTGAAAAACTGGATAAAAAAATAAAAAACACATCCATATGTTGTCTACAAGATAATCACCTTAGACCAAAAGATGCAAATATGATGAAAGTGAAAGGTTGGAAAAAGATACTCCATGAAAGTACTAACCCAAAAAAAGCAAGAGTAGCTATACTAATATTGGGCAAAACAGACTTTAAATGCAGGAAGGTTATAAGAGATGCAGAAGTCCGTTATATGTTGATGAAAGGGGCAATCCACCATGAAGAAATAGCAGTCATAAATATCTATGTGCCTAACCAGGTGCCACAAAACATATGAGGCAAGCTATGGCAAAAGCAACAGAAGAAATAGGTGTCTCTACATTAACAGTTGGAGACTTCAATATACCACTTACATCAATAGTTAGAACAACTAAGCAGAGAATTAACAAGGGAATGAGAACATGAATAATATGATAAATGAGCTAGATCTAACAGAACATATACAAATACAGAACATTGTACCTCAAATCAGCAGGACATACATTCTTCTCAACTGCTCAAAGAACATTCCACAGGATAATTCATGTTGGATCACAAAATAGGTCTCAGTAAATTTGAGAAGACTGAAATTACACAAAGCACCTTCTCTGAACATAATGAAATTAAGCTGGAAAGCAATAATAGGTAGGAAAGGGGGGAATTCGCAAATATATGGAGGCTAAATAATACTCTCTTAAGCAACCAGTGTTGCAAGAGAAAGTAGTAAATTCCTCAAGGAAAATTAAAATGAGAACACAAATTATCAAGCTTAGGGGAAATAAAATAATATAAAATAAAACAAAACTTACGGGATACAGTGAAGGTAGTGCTGAGAGGGAAATTTCTAGACCTAAATGCCTACATTAGAAAGAAAGAAGGAGATAAAATCAAAGACCTAAGTGACCACATGCTGGAACTAGAAAAAGAACAGCTAATTAATCCCTAAGCAACAAAAGGAGAGAAATAACAAAGATTAGAGCAGAAAACAATGAAATTAAGAAAAAAGAAATAGAATCACCAAAACCAAAAGCTGGATCTTTGAGAAGGTCAGTAAAGTCAACAAACCTTTAACTACACTAAAAAAGAATTAAGATATAAATAAATAAAGTTAGGAATAAAAGAGGAACATTATTACCAACCCCACAGAAATAATTTTTAAAAAATGATCATCAGAGGATATTATGAAAAACTCCTGTCAACAAATTAGCAAACCTAGGTGAAATGGACAAATTTCAGAAAGGCATGAAGAACCTTAAATGTCTTCAGAATACGAGAGGTCAACAAACCAGTCACAAGTTAAACTACTGAATCAGTCATCAAAATCTCCGCACAGTGGAGCCAGTGTAGTTCAGTAGATCAGCAGTTCCTTACCACATACAAGGTCCCGGGGTTCAATACCCAGTCCCAGTACCTAAAAAAAAAAAAAAAAAAATCTCCCAACAAAGAAAAGAACAGGACCAGACAGTGACACGGGTGAATTCCACCAAACAATTTGAAAAGAATTAATACCAATCTTGATTAAACACTTCCAAAAAAATTGAAGAGAAAGGAAAACTACCCAACTTATTTTATGAAGCCAACATCAAAACCATATAAAGATAATACAAAGAGAGGAAATTACAAACCAAATTACTAATGAATATAGATGCAAAAATTCTCAACAAATGCAAATCAAATCCAAAAGCATATTAAAACAAATATACACCACAATCAAGTGTGTCTTATTCCTATTCTGCAAGAGCAGTTCAACATAAGGAGATCAATTAATGTAATAAAGCACATTAAAAAATTGAAGGGAAAAACACTTGATCATGTCAATTGATGTTTTAGGAAAAGCATTTGACAAAATCTAGCATTCTTTTTTGATAAAATAACTCTGAAAGATAGGAATAAGAGTAAAATTCCTTAGAATGACAGAGGGAATATATGAAAAGCCCACCGCCAAAGGTAAAAACTTTCCCCCTAAGAACAAGAATAAGGCAAATATATCCACTGTCACCACTGTTATTCAGCATTGTACTAGAAGTTCTAGCTAGAGAAATTAGGCAAGAAAAAGAAATAAAAGACATTCAAATTGGCAAATAAGAAGAAAAACTTTCACTATTTAGAGATGGCATGATCTTATATTTAGAAAATTCCTAAATATCTATGACAAAGCTACTAGAGCTAATAAATGAGATCATCAAATTGGCAGGACACAAGATCAAATATGCAAAAACACAGTAGTACTGAAGAATCTGAGGTGGAAATCAAGGGGGAAATTCCATTTACAATAGCAACAAATATCAAATAACTAGGAATTAGTTTCACCAGGAATGTAAAGGACCTGTATTCAGAAAAACTGAAAAACAGTGCTAGTGAAATCAAAGAAGATGTAAACAAATGGGAGGTCATTCTCTGTTCTTGGATTGGAAGACTAAGTATCAGAAAAATGTCACTTCCATCCAAATTGACTTTTTAATTATTTTTTATTTAAAGATACACAGATCACAAAAAATGTTACATTAAAAAATATGATGTTCCCACCTCCCACCACCCACTCCTCCCACATCAACAACCTCTTTCATCATTGTGGTGCATTCATTGCATTTGGTGAATACATTTTGGAGCACTGCTGCACCACATGGATAACAGTTTACATTGTAGTTTATACTCTCCACCAGTCCATTCAGTGGGTTATGACAGGATATATAATGTCCAGCATCTGTCCCTGCAGTATCATTTAGGACAACTCCAAGTACTGAAAATGCTCCCACATCTCATTTCTTCTTCTCTCTCCCTAACCTCAGCAACTACTGGAGCCACTTTCTCCACATCAGTGCTACAGTTTCTTCCATTACTAATCACAATAGCTTTATAGTTGAATACCAGTGAGTTCACTCTAATCCATATTTTATTCATCCATTCTGTGGACCCTGGGATGGTGATGTACACTCCGCCTGTACATCAAGAGGGGCTTATATCCCACATGGATGATGGATGCGATTCTCCTGCTTGTGGTTGTAGGCACTGTCTGTTCCCTGGTGTGGTGGTTGACCAATTTCACCTCCCTTTTAGCTGACGTATGTAAGTGCAACAAACCGGAGAGTAGGAGTTGCAACACTGCTGAACCTCAGGGCCCAGCTGCCCAATGGCCAGTCCAGAAATTCAAGTATCTTCTGGGTATACACCAACCCCAGCACCATGACAGATTCTGTAAGAAAGACAGAAGAGACATGTAGAAAGGTCACATCTGAGTCCAACTCCATCATACTCAGGAACACAAATCCCCATATTTATAGAGTCAACACAATCTCAATTAAAATTCCAATGGCATACCTAACAAAAATAGAGGAGTCAATTATTAAATTTATTTGGAAGGGAAAGGAGACCTGAATAGCCAAAAGCACCCATAAAAAAGAAGTGCAAATTTGGAGGATTCATGGTTCCTTACCTTAAAGCTTTTTACAAAGCTACAGTGGTCAAAACAACATGTAATAGAAAGACAGACACACTAATCAATGTAAATGAACTGAGAGTTCAGAAACAGACACTCACCGATATGGTCAACTGATTTTTTATAAGCCTACCAGATCCACTTTCATGGGACAGAACAGTCTTTTTAACAAATGGCACTGGGAGAACTAGATACCCATAACCAAAAGAATGAAAGAGAATCCCTATCTCACTCCCTGCATAAGAACTCAAAATTATATCAAAGACCTAAACATAAAAGCTAGGACTATCAAAATTCTGAAAGATAATGTTGGAAAACAATTTCAAGATTTGGTAGCAGGAGATGGGTTATTATACCTCACACCCAAAACATGAAAAACAAAAAGGAAAAAATATATATAAATGGGACCACCTCAAAATTAAGCACTCTTTCACCACACAGGACATTCTCAAGAGGGTGAAAAGTAACCTAATCAATGGAAGAAAACATTTTGAAATCATATATCCGACAAGGTTTTAATACCTATGTAGAATATGCAGAAAGATCCTACAACTCCACAATAAAAAGTCAAATGAACCAATTAAAAATGGACAAAAGACCTGAATAGACTTTTTTCTAAGGAGTAAATACAGATGAAAAGATGTTCAACCTCACTAGCAATTAGGGAAATGCAAATCAAAACTACTATGAGACATCATTTAATACCTATTAGAATGGACACTGAAAAAAAACACAGAAAACTTCAAGTATTGGGAAAGATGTTGAGAAATAGGAATGCTTATTCTCTGTGGCAGGATGCAGCTGCTATGGAGTGCTTGCAGTTCCTAAAGCTAAACATATATTTGCAATGTGACCTGGCAATACCACTATGGACAACACTATCTTGCATATCTCACCCTAGTCCCTCCCTTGGATAAGGGAATTCCAAAGAGTATGGATGACTTTTGATTTCCTGAGACTGACACCTTCACTGTGGAGACCAAATTACACTTGTGGTTGATGTCTAATTTACATATGAGGAGGCAGAGATGATGCAAAATTCTGATGATGAAAGTGCCCAATCTCCAAAGCCCCAGATTCCTGATATGAAAGAGGATCCTGGGTTCTGACAAGGGCCCAGATTCCTAATAGAGATGGAATTTGAACTCAACACTGAAGGGTTGGTAGCATTTGACTCATGAGTGAAGAAGCACTAGGTTATGAGATGAGAAAGGGCTCAGCACATTTAAAGACCAGGAAGGAAGACAAACCGGGCAGAGAGTGGAGACATGGAAAGAAACAAGGTTGGACCGTAAAGTGGTCTGGTTATCAACAGATTTAGAATGAATGAAGAGAAGAGTTCATGAAAATCCGATGCCCAGTCACCACCCACTAGGGGTCATCAGACTCTCAGGGGGCGGGATCCCAGCATCGGCAGTTTCCACAGCTCTCCAGGAGACTCGATTCACAGCAGCCAAGGCTGAGAACCACTGATGTGGACCTCGGAGGCCATGACAAAGAGTCTGAATTCTATTCTACGTGCATTGAGCAACCTTTGAAGAATTCAGAGCAGAGAAACTGAGTTAACAAAAAAAGAGTCTTTTACGTTAAGATTGCTGCGGCTGCTGTGTGAAGGATAATTTGGAAGATTTGTTGCTTCTCAACCATCTATGTAACTATGCTTCCCCTAACTGGGTCTAACAGAAATTATTATGTATTAAGCACTTATAAGATTCCCAGGCAAAATGGTAAATAATTTTTCTATACTATTTCACAATCTACTCACAATATTTGATATAGAGAAATGGCATATGAAATTATATTTTTGTCTTTTCAGTGAAACTTTTATTTAGAATACTACTCAATTCACCATCTAATGTCTTACATGTAATGCCATTAAGACAGAAATTTTCTTCCTGTCTTGAAAACTAGGAAAACTTAGTCACGTTAGAAACGATTTTTTCCCCAGGATGAGAGGCCTGTATGTTTATATTTAGCTTCTTTCATTGGCTTTCAGGAAGCTCTGAGCCAGATTTTATATTCAATGTCAACACTAGTTTTTGTTTTTTTCTTTTTAAGTACAGTTTACTGAGGAAAAATTTACGTACAGCAAAATCACCCTTTGTAGTGTATACTTCTGTGAGTTTGGTCCAAAGCATAGTTGTATAACCACAAAACATTCAAGATGTAGAACAGTTCTATAAACTTAAAAAATCCCTCATGCTAATTTGCAGTCAACATTCCCTCATTCCCATCTCTGGCAACAACGAGGCTGTTTATAATCTAACAGTTTTGGCTCATCCAGAATGCTATATAAATGGAACCATGCTGTGTGAAGTCTTTCAAGTCCACTTCTTTCATTATATAATGCATTTGAGATTTGCCCAACTTGTTGCATGTATTCACACATCACTCCTTTTTAGTGCTAAATAGTATTCCATTGTGAAGATTTACCACAGTTTGCTTATTTATTCACAAGTTTCAAGACATTTGGACTGTTTCCAATTTTTAGTGATTATGATTGCTATAAAGATGTGTGTGCAGGTTTTTGTGTGAACATATGGCTTCAATTCATTTGGGCATGAAATACCTAGGAGTGGGATTGCTGAGTCGTAATGCAGGTATATGCATAAATCTATAAGAAAGAGTCAACAGTTTCCCAAACAGCTGTGCCATTTTACATCCCTCCTGTAATGCATGACCATGCCAGTTGCTCAACCTGGTATTGTCAGATTATTGGAACCTTCTTCAATGACGTTCCCATTCAAAATTTTTCCTAGCATTTATTGAGTTGTTTCTTTACTTATTAAGAGTTTCTTATACTTTTTGAATGCAACATTTAAAATTTTAAAAAAGATGTAGACACTGAGGAAGGAATGGAAGAGATTGCCTTGCCACTATAAATACAAGGCAACACCTATTACAGTGATGAAAGGCAAAAGGTCAAAACAAAGTTTTATGATATTTTTCATTTTTAATACCCCAATTTATTTTTTACTTTATTTTAGTTTTTATAAGTCAGTATATATTCTATTTCTAATCATTAAACCTATCATTACTGTTTCATTTTCCTACTGATTGAATTTGGCAATATATTAGGTTTCATTTTTTAAGAAGTCTTGGATCACAGAGAGTTCAACTGTGACAGAGTAGGTACACCAGCATGGGGCGTCATTGATGGAGGACACATGGGTGGGAGGAAGTTCTCCAGGGCATGTATATAATGTATATAAAAATGTTCAGATAATCGTTGGGTATTGTCATAGTAGGTAAAGTTACACACATCAACTGAGGGAGTGCTGAGTTCCTACCCAGGGGAGTTCTGTCACATTCCCCAATGGAACAGCAACAATCCCCCAAGTGCAAGGGCAAATGCCAGTGAAGAATGGACCAATGATGGGCACTTGATACTGATGACTATGCTTATGAGCCTGTGTGCTTGAAATTTCAACTAGGCCTAGAGTTGCCGGCTGCCTAAGTGTTACCTCCTGAAAGCCTCCATGTTGCTCAAACATGGACACTCTCTAAGCCAAACTCAGCATGTAAATGTGTTACCTTCCCTCCATTGTGGGACATGTCTCCCAAGAATGGACCTCCCTGGTACTGAGGGATTACTACCAATCACCAACTGGTGATTCAACTAGGAAAAGACCTTGAATAAAAGGAGCAAATGGTAAACACAAATTAGTTTATATGGATAAGAGCCTTCAAAATGAGTCAGGATGTCATCATTGGGGTCAGACTGAAGCACATCTCAGCAGGATCCCAGAGACAGCCAAAATAGATACAACTCCAGGTACTGGTGCTCCTGAGGGCTACAGAGACACACAGGTTCTATGGTCATGGCAGATGGCTCTGGAGTTCAGAGCCTTGCCAGTGGGCCCTACTTTGGGATTTGTGCTCCTGAGTGTGATGGTGTTCAACTCAGATGTGACCTCTCTATAAATGCCTCTTCTGTAACTTTTACTGAAAGTGTGGTTGGTGTTGGGGTTAGTGTATACTCAGGAGACTTGAATCTTTGGACTGGCCATGTGCCAGCTGGGCCCTGAGCCTCAGAAACACCTACTCTCCAGGTCACTGGACTTACCCAGGTCAGCTAACAGGGAGGTGAAGATGGTCAACCACCACACCAGGGAACCAAGAGTGTCTACAATTGCAAGCAGGAGAATCACATCCATCAGCCATGTGGGATCTAAGTCACATTTAGATAGAAAGGTGGAGTGTACATCACCATCCCAGGGTCCACAAGATTGAGGAATAAAATATGGATTAGAGTGAACTTATTGGTATTCTACTAAAGAACAATTGTGACTCTAACAATGGAAGAAATTGTATCATTGATGTGGAGACCGTGGCCATGGGAGTTTCTGAAGGCAGGGAGACTGAAGAAGAGCTGAGAGGGAGGGACATTTTCAGGACTTGGAGTTGTCCTAAATGATATAGCAGGGACAGATGCAGGACATTATATATCCTGCCATAACCCACTGAATGGACTGGGGCAGAGTGTAAACTACAATGTAAACTATAATCCATTGGTGTAGCAGTGCTTCAAAATGTATTCATCAAATGCAATGAATGTGCCACAGTGATGAAAGAGGTTGTTGAGGAGTGGGAGGAGTGGGGGGAGTGGGGTGTGGGGTATAAGGGAACTTCATGTTTTTTAATGTAACATTTTTTGTGATCTATGTATATTTTTTAAAAGACAATTAAATAAAAATTCAAAATTTAAAAAATGTTTTTAATATATTCAGCTCACCATTCTTCTATCATGTTTATGTTTTGCCAATATTTTCTTCCTGTGTATGTCATATCTTTTTATTTTCTTAACTGTATCTTTTGAAGAGAAGTTTTTAATTATGACGAACTGCAATTTATAAGGGTTTTTATAAGCATATTTTAATTTCAATTTGGTTTTCCTCTTTTTATGCTTATTTAATAATTCCATCATAACTTTTTAAATTATGGAGGAAAGAAGAAAGTTATAAAAGCAAGGTATAAACAGACTAAGTTGTGTACAAATTTTAGAAACTTTCGGACTGCTTACTGATATACTCAGAAAACCTCTTAAAATATACATTTCTTACTATAGATTCAACTGCACAAAATAAAAATTGTAATTAAGATAACAACAGAATAGTATAGGAAACTTCATAATGTAATTTTTAGAGCAAAGTTCAAAATTGTTAAAATTGTGCAAATAAATGTATAACTGTATGAAAATGCTGTCAAAGTGCAAATAAATGAGATGAGGTTTGGGGAAGTTCAAAAGATTGTACAGGAAAGTGGATGTGGACCAAGTGATGGAGCTTCTGCCTACCATATGGGAGGACCTGGGTTCAATCCCTACTGCCTCCTGGTGACAAAGGAAGAAGAGAAAGTGTGCCTGTGTGGCAAGCCAGTGCCCACGTGAGTGCCCCCATGGTGAGCTGGTGCCCACCCAAATGAGTCATGGAGCAAATGATGACACATGAAAAGAGAGATGAAGGGGAGATTTAAGGTGAAATTCAGCAGAGATTGGGAACTGAGGTGGCACAACTGACAGGGAAACTATCTCCACATCAGGGGTCTCCAGGATTAAATTCCTGTGAATCCTAGAGGGGAGAAAATGAGAAGAGAAGAAGAAAAAAAAAGAAAAGAAAAGAAATATGTACAGAAGATCACACAGTGAATGGACACAGACATCAAAAAGAGCAGGGTGGGTGGGCAGGAGGAGGGGAAGGGGAAAAATAAATAAATCTTTTTAAAAAAGATTATACAGATGTAATAAGTTTATAAGTTTGTGGGGGGTTGTTTTATTTTACACTTCCACCTAGATTCTTTAAAAAATGTTTTTTATTCAAATATTCTTTCTTTATTATTACCTTTTCTGAAAAGATACATAGAGCACACAAACTGTTGCAAGTCTTAACAAAAATGTTAATATTTTCTACATCATTTTAAATTTTAAAAATCAAGATTTATCTGCATCTGGTCTTTGTTCTGCAAATCTTCCATGACCTTTTGTCTAAAAGTAGTAAAATCTGTCCTAGCCTGTAATGTCATTACTTTTGTTACCTAAAGTGCACAATAACCCACCCAAGAGCTTTGAGGCTCAGGTTAACTTGATTATTTATGCAACACTGTCATCTGCTGACCTTACCTTAGAGCTGCATGCTAACTTTACCACACCTAGTGAACAAGAAGAGGTCATTTCCTTTTACTTATTTTTTTTTAAGATTTTTTTTTTATTTCCCCCTTGTGGCTTGCTCCTTTTTCTTTTGTAGTCTCTTCTCTGTGTCCATTCGCTGTGCATTTTGCTTTCCCCTTTTCAGGGAACCCATGTGGTCTTTCCAGGGTGGCAATTCTCAAAGTCACATAACCTTGATCCAGTTAAACCTCTCCTGAGAACTTAACACAAAGCAAGTTTTTAGAAGGAAACATCTATAAGAAGAGTCGTTCCCTGCAGCATTATATGTAAACAAAAGAAAGAAAGAAAGAAAACAGAAACCACTTAAATGAACAAGCAATAAGAAAATGTTTAATTCCACTATGGTACTTCAAATTAATGGAGTGTTAAGCCTTGGTTACATTTTTAACAGTGTATTGGGGGCCTTCTCTCTGCCAAGCACCCTAATGAGCACTTTAATCCTCACAACCCTGTAAGGTTAAAAATGAACATTAAACTCTCAGGCAGGTTCTATACAGCTCAGAGATGGTCATATTCCATAATCCAGCAGTTCCACTCCTAGATGGAATCGTTCCCCTCCTAACACCTGTCCACCAAAAAAATATATATACACTAGCATTCAGAGCCAAAAACTGGAAATAACGGAAATGTCTACAACAGTGAAAGGGATAATTAACTTGTGGCATAGTTACACATTGGAACTGTGCTCAGTAAGGAGACACAACACCCCACAACTACACCCAACACTGTAGATGGATCTTATAAACATGATGCTAAGCAGAAGAAACCAAATGCAAAAGGTACATTCTTATATGTTTCTATCCATATGAAATTCAAAAACAGAACTAAAATAAAGTTAGACATTGGGATGGGGTCCTCTTGGATCAGGGTGGGGTGGGGTGATGACTGAGAGGGCCAAGAAGAGGGTCTGGAGTGCTGTACTATTCTGCCCTCCAATGTGCAGTGCTGCTTTGTGAGAGAAGTATAATTACGACTTGTACACTTTTCTGTATGTATATTATATTTCAAAATAAGTTCATCTAGAGGAATGTCTAAGACCCAGGTCACAGGTAAGAAAGGCTGAGAAGAATAAATAACAGGTCGAGGCCGTACAGCTGGTAAACGGTGGGCAGGGGTCACATCCCTCCTGCCTGAATCCGCCCTCTGAAGCCCCCACTGCTCTCCTTCCAGCGCTAACGGGGCTCTACAGACCACGTGGTCAGACATGCTCCTTCCCCGCCTCCACCCCTTAGTGAGGAGCACCAGGTATGGAAACAGAAGGGAGCAGGCTTCAGCAGGGCACAAAGGACAGCGCTGGGGGCCCACGTGTGAAACGTCACGTATTGGGGTGGGGCGGGGGAGCATGATAAACCCACTTTGATTCTCCTCCCCACTTCTGTGTGAGCACCAAGCCTTCCCTTTTCATTCTCCCACCCATCCAGCTAACACTCACTGAGTTTGCTCTCAGCAAACACTCATAAGGAAGTACGGAGACACCTAAGGCAGAATTCCTTCCCTCAAACAACTGAATAACCCAGTTTTTCTATTCTTTTTCCTTTCCCTCTTTCAACCTAGAGCAGTGGGTGGGAAAGCACAGTGATGGGAAAGCTGGATAGGGAGACCACTTGCTCTCCTTCCTCTTAAGAATATTCTCTATTATCACATTTTTTAAACTTAGAAGGTCTGAGTAGAGTTCAGAAAGGATAAATACCTTCCCTTCAAATTACATGAACTTACACATCCCTGGGAGCCACAGTCAACAATTAAGGGCTCCCCTCTTTCTTTCTTACCCCACAGTTATAAAACCACCTTTATTCAACCACTCCCACCCCACCCAAGGCTTAAGTCTCAGCTGGACACTCTACCCACCAGTGTTACTCCAAGAATCAGAAATTCCAATGACTTTGGGGGAGATAATTTAACTCCTCCTCCCTGCTGTTTGCACTCACAGAGTCTGCTCATCTTCTTTTCTTTTTAGGAGGCACTGGGAACTGAACCCAGGACCTCCCATGTAGGAGCGAGGTGCCCAACTGCTTGATCCCCCCCTGTTCATTGCTTGTTATGTCTCCCACTGTTTTTCCCCATTGCATCATCTTATTGCATCAGCTTGCTGTCTTCTTTATGAGGCACCAGGACCAAATCTGGGGACTCTTATGTGGTAGGCAGGCACTCCACTTCTTGAGTCACATCAACTTCCTCATCACTGTTCCGTGGAACAGCCTGATGGACACCAAAGGCACAGGCTTTCAAGGATATTCCAGCTCTGGCATTATGGGAATTTTGCTGCTCAAACACCAGGGGAATGGTAGACTCCAAAGTGCTGTGCACCATGGTGGGAAGACATCACAGCTGAGATTTGTCTCCAACAGGAACCCTGCTGAGGTTCAACATGTTCAGAGTCTGCTCCCATACTGCTCGGGAGCTACAACTATTCCTCAACATTGATACTAAGCTGAGTGTCAGCATGTTTGACACAAGATGGGAGCTCAGCAGACATTCTCACCTGACTCTCCAATGCTCTTTCATTAAATTCAACTCGTACTGCCCTCACCGCTGGTTCCTTAGGCATTCAGCTCTTCAGTAAAACTTAGCCTTCATTTCTCTAATTGAACATCCTGTAGACTCAGAGCCTCTGAAAATCTGATTCTTAAATTTTACTTTCCATTAAACAAGCCACACATGGCCAGGTGGCTTCAATATTAGACAGTGCAGACAAGACGCCCAGTCTACGAGATTCAGGAGGGGGCAAGCAATGGTCTGATATTTCTATTACCTTGCTCTGTAGACCGAGCAGAGGCCTTAGACCATTTCAAAACTTTTCTCGCAGGCACTGTAGGAATGCACAGGGTCACTGTAGACCCAAACATGCTGGAGGCTTGCAAGCCCCTCATCCTTCTGTAATTCATCTATGAACCTGATGTCAGCTTCCCTTCAGAAAGCAACATTCTGAAACCAGAACCTCCAGGACCCAACAAGTAAAACCAGGTGTCTTGGGATGAATTGCGTCTCCCTAAAGGGTATACTGAAGTGTGAACCTCCCCATACTGTGACCGTGGCCTTATTTAGAAATAGGGTATTTGCAGATGCACTTAGTTCATATAAGGTCCTGCTGGACTGGGGTGGCCCTAACCCAGTGGCTGGTGTCCTAGTAGGGAGGGGACGATTGGAAACCCCAGCTCGGGAAGGTCAGGTTGGGAGTGCAGGGACACACCTGCAAGCCAAGGCACAGCAAGGCTGGCTGGCTGGAAGCCCTGGGAGCTGTGGGAGAGGAGGGGCGGTTTCTCCCTCTGAGCCTCCAGAGGAGCCAACCCTGCAACACCCTGATTTCCAGCTTCTGCTCCCCAGGACCATGAGAGAATACATTTCTGTTTGCTTTTTAGTTAAATAAAGTTCTGCCTTGAGCTGCCATGAGCAGAGGTTGTCCCAGGAGCTGGAGGGAAGGGAAGGCGGGCAGATGTATCCAGCATCCCTCGGTGGTTCTCTGGACTTCACAGACTGTGCTGATGGTGGGGATTTTCCAGGTGGCTGGTGGACAGGTGGTGGAATCCTGAGCTGACTCAGGCAGTTTCTGCTGTTTTTGGTCACAAAGTTTGTGCCCTTTGTTGCAGCATCGCTACGGAACTAACCCCATGGGGCTGGCAAAGAAGAGCGCTCAGCTCCCCAAGTGCAAAACATTGTTGAATTTTGTCTGATATTTTTTTGTGTAAAAAGCAGAACTCTAAATCAATAAACTGTGATACTTAGCCTAGATGATTTCCAAGCAACGAGTTCAGTCATGTCTCAGGTTCATCTTGCTATGTATACAAACTACATGAGGAAAGGTAAAATGGTAATGTGAAAAAAAAATCTGATAAATTGAATGGAACTAAGAATTATGATTTGGGTAATACTTCATCTGTCTAGATTGCAAAAGATGCTAAAAGTAAGATATCAACTGCAAAGAAAGAATGAACTGTAGATAAGGTCAAGGGAAACTTGATAACTTTTGCAAGTGGAAAGATATTAGGCATGTGCATAGAGATCACTTCAAAAAAGGAGCAGAAATGAGGAACAGAGATGGGAATATCCTGGAAAGATCTGTGGAGGACCCTCTTGTCTAATGATATGTGAAATAGTCAGAAGACATGTGCAAATTTAATACTTGATACTCCTTTATATCAGGTATTAAATTTTCAATAATTCACTTATTTTTTCTAGTATAAAATAAAAAGTTGTATAATTCACAGTAGTTACATTATTAAACCTGATGTGTATATATATCATCCAACATACAAGCAATAGATGATTAATGGTCATTTTTTATTGAATTTAAGAAGAATATCTAAGCTACCCAAATAGATTTCAACCCATCTTTTTAATCAAATTTTAGATTGAACTGATCCTAGCTTGTCTTACCTTATAGACTTCCTGGAAGCTTCCATGCAGCTATGTCAGGTACACACATATTCAAAATTAGGATATTTATACTGCTTTGTAGCAAAGTTTCTCTGAGTCAAGCAAACAGATGCCACTTAAAAGTTTCTGTTGATTGAACAGACAACATTAAGTCAACAATTATTTCACTCTATTAAATTGTTTTCAGGTCATTCACATTTTTAAAATTTATTGAAGTGAATCACTCATACATGAACATACATAAACAATACATGTATAATAATAATTGTGAACTTACAAAACAAACATATATAACATCATACAGGACTCTCGTACCTCACCCTACCACCATTAACTTGCACTATTGCTAAACATTTTTAACTATTTTTTTTTGGTTTTTTGTCTTTATTTTTTTAATGTTACATTAAAAAAAATATGAGGTCCCCATATATCCCCCACCCCCCTCACCTCCACTCATCCCCCATAACAACAACCTCCTCCATCATCATGAGACATTCATTGCATTTGGGGAATAAATCTCTGTGCACCACTGCACCTCATGGTCAATGGTCCACACCAGGGTCCACGCTCTCCCACAGTCCACTCAGTGGGCCATGAGAGGACATACAATGTCTGGTAACTGTCCCTGCAGCACCACCCAGGACAACTCCAACTCCTGAAAATGCCCCCACATCACATCTCTTCCTCCCACTCCCTAACCCCAGCAGCCAAAATGGCCACATTCAACACACCAATGCCACATTTTCTTTGACTACTAATCACAATAGTTCATGAATAGAATATCAGTAAGTCCACTCTAATCCACACACTATTCCTCCATCCTGTGGACCTTAGAATGATTGTGTCCACTCCACATCTATATCAAGAGGGGGTTTAGATTCCACATGGATGCTGGATGCAATTCTCCTGCTTTCAGTTGTAGGCAGTCTTGGCTCCCTGGTGTGGTGGTTGACCTTCTTCACCTCCATGTTAGCTGAGTGGGGTAAGCCCAATAATAAACCAGAGTGTAGGAGTTGCAAGTCTGTTGAGTTTCAGGAACTGGCTATCACATGGTCAGTCCAGAGATTCAAGTCCCCTGGGTATACATTAAATCCCAGCATCAACAATAGTTCCAGTAAAAGTAACAGGAGAAGATTGTGGACAAAGATCACATCTGAGCCCAGCTCCATCACACAGAAACAAAAACTCCAATGTAGGGCCAACTGACATGTCGCTGAACTCCATCTGCCATGACCATAGAAACTGTGGGTCTCTGTAGCCCTCAGAAGATCCAATACCTGGGGTTTTATCTACTTTTATCTGTCTCTAGGACTCTGCTGAGGTATGCATAAGGGCAACCCCTCTGAAAACCTCCTGGCTCTTTTTGGAGACTCATAACCATATAAACTCATTTGTCCTTTCCATTTCCCCCTTTTATTCAAATCAAAAGCATTTTTAACTCCTGGTATTATATGGAGAATGAGATATACTGCTGGTCCAAGTTGACCCTTTTATTCAAGGTCATTTTCTAGTTACATCATCACCTGGTATTTGGTAGTAATTCCTCAGTGCCAGGGATGCTCATCCCTGGGAGTTATGTCCCACAATGTGGGGAAGGCAACACATTTACATGCTGAGTTTGGCTTTGAGACTGGCCATATTTGACCAACATGGATGCTCTCAGGAAGTAACTCTTAGGCATCGTGCAGCTCTAGGCCTTGTTCTTATATCAGGTGCACAGGTTTACAAGCATAGCTATTAGTGTCAAGGGCTCATTGTTGGACCTTCTTTCTTTTTTGGTCTTTGCAGTTGCACTTGGGGAATTGTTGCTGTTCCTTTAGTGACTGTGATAGAGCTCCCCTGGCTAGGCAGTCAGCACTCCTTCAGTTGTTGTTTTTAATTGTAACCACTATGAAAATATCCAAACATTTTTATGTACCCTGGATATATGCCCTGGAGAACTCCCTGCCAACCATGAGTCCCCTGTCAATAACATCCCACACCAGTATTCCTCCCCTGCCATTGTTCAACCTCTCTGTGATCCAAAACTTCTTAAAAAATGAAGCCCAATATATTGCCAGGTTCCATTAATAGTAAAATGGAATATAGTGAATGGTTTAAAGTTTAGATAGAGAATAAATATTAATTTAGAAAAATTAAGGTAAAAATAAATTGGGGTATCAAAAAATTAAAAAATACAAAAGCTTTGTTTTTGATGTTTTGCCTTCCATCACTGCAATAAGTGTTGCCCTGTATTCAAATTGGCAAGGCAACTTCTTCCGTCCTTTCCTCAGTGTCTACATCCTTTGTTTTCCTTTTTATTTTCCTAATTATTAAGCTTATCTTCACAAAAGTTTTGGATCACAGTAATTCATATATACAATATACAGTAATCCAACATATCCAACATAAAACCCTTTTCCCTTCCACAGCAATAATCTTTTTACATATTCATACTATATTTACTGAAACTGATATACAGATATTGAGACAATAGATTTCAAACAAGGTAACATTTGGGTTTACATTGTGGTTTATATTTTAGACTATACAATTTTCTAAATTTTTAGTTACCTTATGTTTTACTTTATGATTTACATTTTAGCCTAACAGCCACTATGTATTTTTGGTGTCATTTAACATGTCATATTCATCCTTGCGTAATCTTGTGGAACACTTCTATTGCCCAAACAGTTACATTGGTTCCATCTATTCAATACCTCTTTCCCCCTCCCATTAGGGTCCACAGTGACAGTCAATCTTCTTTGCTTGAAGGGCCATGTTCAGAGATATTTGCAACACTGTTGAGGGCTTGACATGCATGATTGCCCTAATATATTGGGAGCCACCATTTCTCTCGATAGATACAATTCCCTCTATTTGAGAACATCAGTCCTCCCCAGGATGTGGGTATACCTTCACTCTCATTATATTGGTCTCTATCCAATGATATAACCCACTATGGCAAAATGAGCACTCACGCACACCCTAGGAGCCTGTTCTGCATTGGATTATCCCCTTTAAGCATCTTAAACATGTAACCTTCCTTATTACATTTTTGAAAACGTTTTCTCAGCATTATACTCTCAACCATATACCTGAAAATCTGCTATGTTTGTATGTTCCCCCACCCTCCCCCACCTTCTTGGGCAATATTACCCATCCTCCCATCCTAGCCCCCTCAAGCCTGCAAAGCCCCATGCAAGTTCACCCTATTCCCCCATTGTATCCCTTCCTTTACAAATACTTATTTCCAGCTTATCATAGATTTCACCCATGTAGGTGTCAGCTTACATCCTTCCTCTACCCCCCAATTTCTTTTAAGCCTATCATCCAGTCTCTAGCTCTCTGAGGCAGCTTGGTTTACTTATTTCATATCATTGAGGTCATGTAGTATTTGTCCTTGATTGCCTGGGTTGCTTCATTCAACATAAGGTTCTCAAGATTCATCCATTTTATCACGTGTGTTTGATGTGTATTCGTTCTTAAAACTGAGTAGTATCCACTGAATGTATATACCATATTCTATTTATCCATTCATCTGTTCATGGGCATTTGGGTTGATTCCAGCTTTTGGCAATAGTGAACAATGCTGCTATGAACATCGATGTGCATGTATCGGTTTGTGTCCTTGTTTTCAGTTCTATTGGGTATATACTCAGCAGTGGAATTGCTGGGTCATGTGGCAAATATGTAGCTAGTTTTTTGAGAAACTGCCAAACTATCCTCCAGAATGGCTGATCCTTCTCCATTCCCACCAGCAGTGGATGAGTGTTCCCATTCCTCCACATCCTCTCCAGCAATAGTCATCTTCTGTTTTTTTATAGCTGCCAATCTAATGAGAGTAAGATTGTACTCATTGTAGTTTTGATTTGTATTTCCCTGCTAGCTAGAGATTTGGAGCATTTTTTCACATGTTTTTTAGCCATTTGTATTTCTTCTTTGGAGAAGTGTCTGTTTAAATCTTTTTCCCATTTTTTAAATGGGTTGTTTGCCTTTTTATTTTCAAGATATAGGAGTTCTTTATATATGCAGGTTATAAGTCTCCTATCAGATATATGGTTACCAAATATTTTCTCCCATTGTGTAGGCTCCCTTTTCACTTTCTTGACAAACACCTTTGAGGTGAGGAAGAGTTTAATTTTGAGGAAGTTCCATTTATCTATTTGTTCTTTTGCTGCTCCTGCTTTGCGTGTGAAGTTAATGAAGCCATTTCCTATTACAAGGTCTTGTAGATGCTTCCTTATACTGCTTTCCAAAGTCTTTATGGTCTTGGTTCTTATATTTAGGTCTTTGATGCAAATAGAGTTGATTTTGTATAAGTTGTGAGTTGGTAATCCTCTTTCATTCTTTTACAAATGGATATCCAGATGTCCAGGCACCATTTTTTGAATATGCCATTCTCTCCCAGTTGAGGAGGTTTGGTGGCTTTATTGAATATTATATGACTACATATATGAGGATCTATATCAGAACTCTCAATTCAGTTCCATTCATCTGTGTGTCTCTCCTTGTGCCAATACCTCTGCCTATTGTTGGCTCTCTTTGCATCTGGCCTCATCCACTGAGTCTTTGTCACCACCTGCTTCATTGTCTCCATGGTTGGTCTGTACTACATCAACAAGATCTCCTCCACTCTGTACCAGGTAACAGCTCCAGTCCTTACACCAGCCAAGGTCATGGGCAAAGACAAGAAGAGAAATTGACCCTGAATGTTCAATAAAGTTAATTCTTTGTAGTATGTAGCTGTGTAGTATGTTTTGAAGTCAGGTAGTGTGATTCCTCAAATTTCATTTTTCTTTTTCAATGTCTTTGGCTATTTGGGGCCTCTTTCCTTTCCAGATAAATTTCATATCTAGCTTTTCTAGTTCATTAAAGAATGCTCTGTTAATTTTTATTGGGATTGCATTGAATGCACAGATCAGTTTTGGTAGGATAGACATCATAATAATATTTAGTCTTCCTCTGCATGAACAGAGAATATTCTTCCATTTATTTAGGTCTTTGATTTCCTTGAACTGTCTTATGTAGTTCTCTGTGTATAACCTTTTACCTATTTAGTTAAATTTATTCCTAAGTATTTGATTTTTTATTTACTATTGTAAATGGTATTTGTTTCTTGATTTCCCCTGGGATTACTCATTATTGGTGTAGAGAAATGCTACTGATTTTTGCACATTGATCTTATTACCTACGACC
This sequence comes from Dasypus novemcinctus, assembly GCF_030445035.2. NCBI lineage: Eukaryota > Metazoa > Chordata > Mammalia > Cingulata > Dasypodidae > Dasypus > Dasypus novemcinctus. The sequence continues at coordinate 89,482,258 of NC_080689.1, read as the reverse complement.
TTACTAAACTTATTTATGAGTTCTAGAAAATTTGTTGTAGACTGATCAGGGTTTTCTATGTATAGTATCATGTCATCTGCAAATAATGAAATTTTGACTTCTTCCTTTCCAATTTGAATGCCTTTTATATCTGGTTCTTGCCTCAGTGCTCGAGCTTACTTCTAAGACAATGTTAAATAGAAGAGGTGAGAGTGGGCATCCTTGTCTTGTCCTGACCTCAGAGGGAAAGATTTTAGGATTTCACCATTGTAAACAATGTTGGCTGTGGGTTTTTCATATATATTCTTTATCATGTTTAGAAAGTTTCCTTCTATTCAAATTTTTTCAGTGTTTTTATCAAGAAACTGTGCTGTATTTTGTCAAATGCTTTTTCTGCATCTATAGATAAAATCATGTGTTTTCTTTCTTTCAATCAGTTTATATGATGTATTACATTGATTGATTTTCTTATGTTGAACCATTCTTGCATACCTGGAATGAATCCCACTTGTTCTTGGTGTATCATTAATTTAATGTGTTGTTGAATATGATTAGCAAGTATTTTGTTGAGGATTATTGTGTCTAGGTTCATTAGAGAAATTGGTCTGTATATTCCTTTCTTGTGGTGCCTTTGTTTGACTTTGGTACTAGGGTAATATTGGCATCATAGAATGAGTTAGGTAATGTTCCTTCTGTTTCAGTTTTTTGGAAGAGTTTCAGCAAGATTGGCATTAGTTCTTTCCATAAGGTTTTGTAGAATTCACCTGTGAAGTCGTCTGACCCTGGGTTCTTCTTATTTAGGAGGTTTTTAATGACTAATTCTATCTCTTTACTTGTGATTGGTTTGGTGAGAATATCAATTTCTTCTTTAGTTAATATAGGCTGCTTATGTGTTTCTAGGAATTTGTCCATTTCCTCTGAATTGTCATTTTTGTTGGAATATAGTTTTTCAAAGTATCCTCTTATAATAGTTTTTATTTCTGAGGGTCAGGGGGATATCTCCTTTCTCATTTCTTATTTTGTGTATTTGCATCTTCTCCCTTTTTTTCTTTGTTATTCTAGCTAAGTGTTTCTCAATTTTATTGATCTTCTCAAAGAACCAGTTCTTGATTTTATCTTTTCATGTGCTTTCTTACTTTCTATTTCATTTAGTTCTGCTCTTATCTTCATTATTTCTTTCATTCTTATTCCAGTGGGGTTACTTTGTTGTTTTGTCATTTACTAATTCCTCCAAATGTGCAGTTAGTCTTAAATTTTAGCTTTCTTCTTTTTTGATGTATAAATTTATGGGTATAAATTTCCCTCTCAGTACTGCTTTTGCTGCATCCATAAGTTTTGGTAAGTCGTGTTATAATTTTCATTAGTTTCAAGGCAGCTATGAATTTCTTTTGAGATTTCCTCTTGGACCCACTGTTTTTCTAAGAGTGTGCTGTTTAATTTCTATATTTTGTTGTGAAATCTGGGCCTTTGGCCCTTGCAGATTTACTGCATCATTCCACTGTGGTCAAAGATATTATTTTGTATGATTTCATTCTTACTGAATTCATTGAGCCTTTCTTTGTGGCCAAGCATATGGTCTATCTTGGAGAATGATCCATGTGCACTTGAGAAAAATGTATCTCCTGCTGTACTTGGGTGTAATGATCTGTATACGTCTATTAGGTCCAGCTCCTCTAATATACTTTTCAAAGATTTTGTTTCTTTATTGATTCTTTTTTGAGATGTTCTGTCCAAAGTTGATAGTGGTATATTAAAATCTCCCACAATAATTGTAGAGGCATCTATTCTTCCACTTAGTTTTTCCAGTTTTTGCCTCACATATTTGGATGTGCCCTTGTGAGGAGCATAAATATTTATGATTGTTCATTCTTCTTGAAAGATTATCCCTTTCACTAATATGTAGTATTCATTTTTGTCTCTCAAAATCATTTCGCATTTAAAGTCTATTTTGTCTGATATTAATATAGCTACCCCTGCCTTTTTTGGTTATTGTTTGCTTGTAAGATTGTTTTCCATCCATTCACTTTCAACCTCCTTGAATCGCTGGATCTTAGAGGTGTTTCTTGTAGACAACAAATAGATGGGTCATATTTCCTTATTGAATTTTCCAGTCTGAGTCTTTTGACAGGTGAGTTTAATCCATTGATATTCAGTGTTATTACTTGCAAGGAATTATTTATGTTAGCCATATTTTGTTTGGACTTGTGTTTTTCATATTTTATTTGTTTTTTTCCTTCTCTTTTTATTTTTTTGGTTGCTTTACACTCCCCTCCTTCTCTGCCTCTCCTGTTTCATTCTTCCTGAAGCACTCCCTTTAGTCTTTCTTGAAGGAAAGGATTCTTGTTGACATACTCTTTTAATTTCTGTTTATCTGTGAATATTTTGAACTCGCCATCATTTTTGAATGCTAGCTTAGCTGGGTAGAGTATTCTTGGTTGGCAATTTTTTTCTTTTAGTACCTTGACTATATCATACCACTGCTTTCTTGCCTCCATGGTTTCAGATGAGAAATCAGCACTTAATCTCATGGAGCCTCCCTTGTATGTGATTTTTCTCTTTTTCTTGCTTCTTTTAGAATGTTCTCTTTGTCTTGAGCATTGGATAACTTGACAAGTATATGTCTTGGGGTAGGCCTTTAGGGATTTATGGTGTTTGAGGTGTGTTGTGCTTCCTTGACATTTACATCCATCTCCCTCAGCAGATTTGGGAATTTTTCAGCCATTATTTCCTCCAACAGCCCTTCTGTCCCTTTTTCCTTCTCTTCTCCTTCTGAGATGCCTATAATACATAGGTCTGTGCATTTTGCATTGTCATTCAGGTCTCTAAGTCCCAGCTTGATTTTTTTTTACTTTTTATCTATCAGTTATACTATCTGTTTGATTTCAGATGTACTATCTTCCATATCACTAATTCTCTCCTCTGCAACTTCTAATCTGCTGCTATTTGCTGAGAGTGTATTTTTGATTTCTTGAACTGTGGTGTTCATCACCATCATATCTGTTATCTTTTTGCATATTTCTGCAATTTCCTCTCTAAGTGATTTCTTCATATTGTTAGTCTCTTCCTGTATTTCATTAAGTTGGTCTCTAATATATGTTTTGAGATCTTTAATTACTTGTCCAATGTGTTGCTCCTCTTCCTAGTTTTTAGTTTGTTGATTGGATTCAACCACGTTTTCCTGATTATTTGTTTGGTTTGTTGTTTTTTGTTGCTGTCTGGTCATCATTTTATCTTGGTGGGTTTAATCAGTTCCTTAACTTCTTTGTCTAGTCTTGGGGATTGATTAGTTGTTGTTCATGCATAAGTGTTATGTCTCTCTTAGTCACTTTGTTCTTCTTACTCTATTTTCTTGTTGCTGGCTAAGTTCACTTTGAAGGAAAACATTAGGGGCAGGGAGAGCAAAACGAGGAAGAAACGAAAATACATAAAGTAGTATTGGTAATAAATGTTAACAGCAACAATGTGAGATCTAGGAGAATGGATATTAGACCCATATAAGTTGTGTAGAGCTATAGCAGTAAGTAGAGTACCTATAATGAGACAGTCAACTGAATATGGGGAGGAACATAGTATGAATTAAAAGGCCAGTGTTTTCGTGAGAGAGGGAAAGAGAAAAGAAAGACAATCATATCAAGAATAGATAAAAGAGAGAAAACAGAACAAAGGTATTAGAACTTAAAAGTCATACAATTTGGGGGCCAAAGAAAGGGAGGTGGAATGTAAGAGAAACAGTAGATGATGGAAGATAGAAAGATGTAGCAGAATATGGATAGTTTAGGCGGCCAAAATCAATACACAGAGAAAAGAGGAAATTGAGGATGAGGAAACACAGAAAATATGAAGCACTCCCTGTGGCATCTATTGTATAAAGAAAATAAAATAAAAAAGAAGAAAAAGAGAGAAAAGAAAAAAAAGGGAAGAGGAAAAAGGGGGGCAAAGGAAAGCAGAAGAACAAGCAAGAAAAAGAAAAAGACAAAAATTAAATAAATGAGAAAAAATCTTGGGGGATAAAATGGGAGAAAAGACCAGGAGATAATGCAATATTAGCAACCACAACAAAAACAAAAAACAAACAAACAAAAAAGGAACAAACTTTTCAAGCTAGGAATCCTCTTGGCAGTTAAATAATATGCTTAGGGATCTGACCTTCCCCCTTTCTCCCTTCCTCACTTCTCTCTCTCCCATGGCAGCAGGAAAGCTGCCTGAGAGGCCCAGTAGGAGATTCAAGTAGGTCCTTTTTGAACCAACTCAACACAGGAGACTATGACTCTTTATTTCCAGCATGAGAGCACCTACACCTCACCAGAAACCCCACCTATGCTATTGGAAGCTTGGATAGCACGTCTTACATTCCCTCCCCCTTAGGCATGCTAGGGAGTTCTAATTGATTTTCTGACTCCACCTTCTCCCAGACCAAGTTTCCTATCCCAGGACATTTAGGTAAATTGGGCTTTCTCAGCAGATTCACTTCTCATTTCTTCCCAGACTCTCCCCAAGTAGCTGGTACACTCCTCCAAGTTCAAGGAGAGAGAGAGAAAAATAATACAGCACAAAACGCAGAAGGTTAGGGTATTTAAGGACCTCAGACGGGCCTCAGGTTGCAGTGGATTCAGGTATGGGGAGTCCATGATATTGCAGGCTCAAAGTGTGCGAGTCTCTGGAGCATGGGCCACCAGGGTTTAGGGGACACAGACCTGGGAACCACGCATCTGGTTAACACAGGGTCTGGGAATACTGCAGCACAATAAAGACTTCAGGGATAGCTGCAGCTGGGACACCAGCCCTAAGGGGAGGGGTCCCACACACAACTTCTGACCTCCATGTCCGAAACCCAAAATTCCACCTCTCACAAGAATCTCCTCAGTCACTGTCTCACCAAATCAACATACAGGCACCTCCCACCCTGCAAGCCCTTGAAACAGCCCGCTCAGGGTTTGGGAACATTCCAGCACAACCTTAACTAGTTATTAAAGAGCATTGTCAATATATTACTACTAACCAAAGAATTTTCTCCCAACCCACACTATTATTATTACATTTGTATCATTTATATATGAAGACACAAAAACAATAATTGTATGATAAAGGTTGTGAATTTACAAAGCAAACATGCATAACATCATACAGAAATCCCATACATCAAACTTCCACCAACACCTTGCATTGTTGTGAGATGTTTGTTGCACATGAAGAAAGAATATTGTCAAAATCTTACTACTAATTATAGTCATTATCTTACATTCGGTGTATTTCCCCCAAAACACCCTGCTAATTTTTTAAAATATATTTTTATGATAAAAGTTGTAATTCCATAAAACAGTCATGTACATGTGCAGAATGTCCAAGCAACACCCTTCCAGCAACACATCATACTGTGGCAGGATATTTGTTACAGGTAAGATAATGTCATCTGATTATTACCACCTCCATAGTATACCTTTGGCACACATGTTGCATACTGCCCCATTATAAACAAAGAACATCTTTGGCATAGATGCAAGAATATTATCTAATTGTCGCTAGTCACAATCCATAGCTCACTCCAGCTGTATTTTTCCCATGTTTCCCCACATTCCCACCACCCTGAAATAACGATGTACATTTGCCCCAGCTAACAAAGGACATTCTTGCATTTGTACCACCCAACACAGTTCCATCCATCTCTTGGTTTGCCATGCTATTCAGTTCCTAGAATATTCTCTAACATTCTGTCCACTGGCTTTTACATCCCTAGACAACCATTTTCAGCCACATCCTCTTTTATAAACTGACTGTTAATCACTATGTATTATCATCCACTGTATACATTTCCACACTTATACAGTAAAGCTAATGAAAACTTCTACAACACTAAATATCGTAGTCCATACCTACCCTCCTCTTATCTCCTTTGAGAATCTTCCACCTACCACCAGGTCTTGAAGATATTTTCCTACATTTTCTTCTAGAAGCTTTATGGTTCTTGCTTTAACTTTTAAATTTTTGATTCACTTTGAATTAATTTTTAGATAAGGTGTGAGAAAGGGGTCCTCTGTTCTTCTTTCAGCTATAGATATCCAGTTCTTTCAGCACCATTTGTTGAATGAAGTGTTCTGCCCAACATGTGTAGATTTGATAGGCTAATAAAAAAAAATCACTTGACCATACATGTGATGGTCTGTTTCTGAAGCATCAATTGGATTCCATTTGTCTATGTGTCTTTCTTTATCCCAGTACCATGCTGTTTTACCACTATAGCTGGATAACATGCTTTAAAATCTGGAGATGAGAGTTTGCTTTTCCTTTTTAAATGTTTCTGGCTATTCAGGCCCCTTTATCCTTCCAATAATTTTTGATAATTGCATTTTCAATTTAAAAAAATGCTGGTAGAATTTTTATCAGGATTGCATTGAATCTATACATAAATTAGAGTAGAGTTGACATCTTAATGATATTTCATCTTCCGATGCATGAGAATGGAATGTTCCTCCAGTTATTTAGGCTATTTTTTATTTCTTTTAACTCTGAGTTGCAGTTTTCTGAATACTAGTGCTTTGTATAATTGGTTAAGTTTATTCCTGCCTATTTGAGTGTTATCTGTGATATTTTATGTTCACCACTCTTTTAACATTTGGTACTTTTATTGATATAATCTTCATTTATTGACTCTCTTCCAGGCCTCTCTCTCCTGTCTTTTCTTTTCAGGCTCTAGCACACCCTTTAGTGTTTCCTGAAAATCTGGTCTCTTCTTTAAAAAATCTCCCAAATTCTGTTTATCTCTGATATTCTAAACTCACACTCATTTTTGAAATACAATCTTGCCAAATATAAGATTCTTGAATGGATGTTTTTCTTTTGTAGCATCATAAATATATCATACCTCTGTCGTCTTGTCTCCATGGTTTCTTGTGAGAAATCAGCCGTCTGTCTTATTGAGTATCCTAATTTTTTTTGCATTGCTTTTATCTTGTTCTCAGAATTCTCACTTTTCCTTTGGCATTTGAAATTTTTATCAGAGTATGTCCTGAAGTTGTTCTATTTGGAGTATTTTGAATGGGAATGCACTGGGCTTCTTAGACAGGTATATCTATGTCCTTCAAAAGGGTTGGGAAATTTTCAGTCATTATTTCTTCAAATATCCCTTCTGCCCCTTTCCCCTTCTCTTCTCATTCTGGGATACTCATGAGATGTATGTTTGCATGACTTTTCATGTCATTAGTTCTCTGAGGCCTTGTTAAAATTTTTCCATTCTTTTTTTCATCTGTTCTTTTGTATGTTCACTTTCAGAGGCCATTTTTTAAGTACACCAATCCTATTTCTGCCTCCTCAAATCTGCAATTTATGATTCCAATATTTTTTAATTTGACTTATTGCACCATTCATTCCCATAAGATCTGTTTTTTTTCTATGTATGCCTTCAAATTTTATTTTGTGCTCATCCAATCTCTTCTTAATATCGTTAATCTCTTTAGCCATCTCATTTAATTTATTAAGGAGATTTGTTTGAACATATATGATTAGTTGTTTCAACTCCTTTATTTAATCTGGAGGCTTATCTTGTTCCTCTAACTGGGCCATAGTTTCCTGTTTCTTGGTGGGGATTATAAGTTTTTGTTGGTGTCTTCGCATCTGGCTTACTACAGTATTTATTCTAGGTGCAGGTTTTGATTTTAATTTAGGGTTTCCTGCCCTTTCTCCCTTGCTGGTTGTGTGGTAGGAGACAATGATGTAGTTGGTGTTACAGGATATGGAGGCTGAAGATGCCCTCATTTTACAAGGCACTGAGGAAGCTTCTCCCAACTTTCTTCTTTGCTAGGGGTAGTGAAAAAGTCACAACTATGTGGAATAACACAAGTAGCACTAGCCTAGACTATAGCTGCCCAGAGAGACTAATGAAGCTTCACACCCCTTTCTCCCTTGCCTTGGGTAGGGGTGGAGCTGCAGGTGTGGGCAACAATCTATGCAGTTTGGGTCCAAAGATGACCACAGTTACCCTGGTAGAATTCTGATTATTCAGGGTTTGCCAGCCTAATGTACCTGAGGTTTCCTGGATAGACTTGTGCAGGGCCTGCTAGCATCCTCTCTGCAAGAGGAGGGGCTGAAGCCTGGTCTAAGGTCACAGGGTGATCTGGGTGAAATAACCTGGTTCCTACAGTCAATGTGATTTTTGTTCAGTGCTGTTACCCCTCACTCTGGGGGCAGAGTCAAAGTGGAGGGTAACAGCCTCTTTCAGACTTCAACAGTTTCAAACTTTAGATATTCTTAGGATTATACTTTAGCGAGCCAAATTTCCTAATCAGTAGCTGAAAGCAGTGGCCAAACATCTCCTCCTCCCCTCTTTTTGAGAATTGAACTTCCAATTCCAACCACAGAATTGCACTGGGCGACTTGCAATGCCAACATCGGGTGATCAGATGCCTCTGAGACTTGGCCACTAATTTCCTAGAGAGGCTGCCGCAGGTCCCCCAGCTTCCTCCCTGTAGAGGTGGGGCTGGGGCCTAGGCTTGACCTGCAATATGGCCTGGATGGACCAAAGCGAGTCCCCACCAGCACTGTGATTTTCAGTCCTCCCTGCTTTCTCTCTGCCAGGCAGAGTTAAGATGCCAGCTACCGGCCTCTTTCTCACTTGAACAATTTTGAACTTTAGCTGTTCTTAGGATTATATTTTTTCCACTTAATTTATTCATGAGTAGCTGAAGTTGGTGCCCAACTCTTTCTTCCTCCCCCATATTTTGGGAGTAGAGCTTTCAATTCCAGCCACAGAAGAGTGGCCAAACTAAAATAAACATATTTCATTGGCTGAGCATCATCCCTTATAACCTAAGCATTCTTCAATGAGTATAGTATATTAAGGCACCCACAAATACTATCTGATGGCAATAAGAAATGAAAATAGCTATCTAAATAAAAAAAGAAGGTAGAGTAGGAAATCAAATCATCTTTTGTGGCAATGAAAAGAAAGGCATGGATGGCAAAGGGTCCAGTGAAGGAAATGAGTAAGGGAGTAAGGAAATGAGTAAGGGAGGACCAGAGTCAGAGGGTGATGGGGGAGAAGGAAGAAGATGCAAGGGATAAGGAAAGAAGATGATAAAATTTTAAATATTAAGGAGGTATAATGAATAGAGAATCAATGCATCAGGGTGTAAAATATAAAAAAAAAAAAAACCCTAGCCTAGAGGGTGAATTCACCCTGTCATTTGATCTCACCAAGTGAAAGAAAGATTTCTATGGTACAGTTCCCTGAAGGACATGGTTTCTCAGACAGATGGAGGAAGCAAACCCACTCGAGTCTATTTGAGGAGGAAGCAGCTGGTGCTGCAGGACTCACTGCCCTACAGCCCTGGGGAGGAGGTTAATGTTCGAGGTTGAAGCACTGTGGGAGGAGAGCTGTCATACTGCTGACAGTAATAATCTCCCAGATCCTCAGGCTGGAATCTGCTGATGGTGAGAGTGTAATCTGTCCCAGACCCACTGCCACTGAATCGATCAGGGACCCCAGATGGCCGCTTGGATGCAGCATAGATAAGCAGTTTAGGAGCCTGTCCTGGTTTCTGGTGGTACCAGTTTAAGTAGTAGTTGCTAACACTCTGACTGGCCTTGCACTTGAGGGTGATGGTCTCTCCTGCAGATGCAGCCACAGAGCCTGGAGACTGGGTCATCACGATGTCCCCACTGGCACCTGCAACCCAAAAAGAACATAGATCATACATTAAATCACACTTGTATAAAATATGTATCTAAATGTAGGTTCTTGTTTATCATATATATTCAGATCTGCTTTAGATGAAAATGGTTTGCTCACTCTGCATGTTAAAACCATTCTCCAGCTTTATAAAGATAATACCCTTCTTTTTTTTTTTTTAAAGATTTATTTATTTATTTAATTCCCCCCCCCCCCCCGTTTGTCTGTTCTTGCGTTGCTGCGTCTTGTTTCTTTGTCGGCTTCTGTTGTCGTCAGCGGCACGGGAAGTGTGGGCGGCGCCATTCCTGGGCAGGCTGGTCTTTCTTTTCACGCTGGGCGGCTCTCCTCACGGGCGCACTCCTTGCGCGTGGGGCTCCCCCACGCGGGGGACACCCTTGCGTGGCACGGCACTCCTTGCGCGCATCAGCGCTGCGCATGGCCAGCTCCACACGGGTCAAGGAGGCCGGGGTTTGAACCGCCGACCTCCCATGGTAGACGGACGCCCTAACCACTGGGCCAAAGTCCGTTTCCCGATAATACCCTTCTAAACCTCTCACCTGAGGCCCAGAACACCAGCAGGATGAGCAGTTGGGAATGTGACATCATCTTGCTCACCCGACTGATGTACTCAGGCCCCATCTCCAGGGAAACTGCATTTATAGAGCTCTGAGCAGACAACCAAGTCCCCGAGGAGCATATGCAAATCAATAGAGAGTATAAAGTCAAATGTGCCTGTGCAGTGAGTTGTAAAGAAAATAGTGGAAGGAGATAAAAATATCAATACCACAGGAAATGTAACTACTCACCTGCAAAAGGCAATAAATCAACTTAACACCACAATTTTCAACAATATTCAGCACAATTCAGAAAATGAAATATTTTATCAGCAAGTGTACTCTTTCAAATCAACTGCACCCATCTTGAAAACAAAAGGAATTTGTAAGAAAATACATACATCTGTAAGTGTAATATCATAACTTAAATAAATGTTATAAATATGGTGCCAAAACCTAGGTGGAAAAGACTCATATCATTGGATAGATTAAGAGGTAGTGCATGTGTTCTGTATCTATCTCAGTCTATTCTAAATTTTAAACAAATATCTGAAGCTGCTCTTCAACATTCCAAAGGAACCTCACTTAATATATCCCAAACTAGTCCTCTGTATTGCCCTTAGTGCAGTATTACTCTCAGAAATGAGTTACCAAATACTTACAAGTCACCCTTAGGACTATCATTTTAGTCGACCACTTTCTAAAATCACTAATGTAGTGATTAGGAGACATGAAGTGTAACACCTCCACCTTGTGGTCATAGGTAAAATGGCTTCAGTTCGAAAGGTCTGATAGAGCAGTTCTACATTTATCATACCCAAAACCAACGATACTTTTAGAATTATGCAAATAACAATATCATGAACACTTCTAGGCATAGGATATTAAATCAGGAACAAGTAGAATGATTCATTTTACTGGGAGGTTACACAATAAACAAGTAACATTTCTGCAGCCATTACTAACCTGCTTCTTTGAGATTTCCTCCTCTGAGCTAAGCTGTTACTCAGGAAAGGTAGGGCCATGTGAACCTGCTCCATTTCAGGATCAAACCTCTGCACAAACAGTCAGAGGTAAGAGAAAATTTAGAACACTTTAACAATTATATGGGTAAAAAATCCTTCCACTATCATGAGTATAACTTTTCCTGCAGATTTTTTCCAAAGGTCCTAAGAGGTTTTCCTTCAAGGCGAATGACTTAAAGCATGTATTGTTCTAATTTGAATTAAGTTCATTTTCTGTAGTTTGTCTCTTCATGAGCACTTTACCTTAGGAGAGGATCCCCTCCCAGCATTCAGGAATGGTTCTGCACATACCCACCTCATCAGGGAAGGCATTCCTTATCAACAATCCACCCTGTTCTTAGTTCACCACGTATTTATATTTAGATGTTAATAATTAATTCAGGTTTGCTCTTTCCACCCATGTATTTTTTTCCTCCTCTTCCATGAAGTTGCATTTAATATACATTCTTAAATTTGCTTATTTTTCTTGAATTTCTACTACTTAATCAATAGGGTTCCTGCATCAGTACAATATAATTTCCTTCCCATTCTTACACACATTCAAAAATTTAAAGCCATCATGGATGATAGGATAACAAATGAGGATGTGTCATGAAGGGAAACTGTGCCAGAGGGGTCCACGTAAAATGTGGAGTAAGGAAATGTTGTCTCCAAGTAGGGGACAGTGGACCTAATGCATGAATAGAGGAGGGGGCTGGAATTCAAAGCCCAGTGAAGAGCACTTCAGAAAATGAACAGGACTTGGGAAAAGATGGCCCTGGATATTCAAGAACAACCAATGAAACAGAGTGTGAAAGCAGAACAGGCATGTTCCAAGGGGAATATTAATTTTATGAAAGTTTGAGGATTAGGTTATGTACTATGAGAATCCATGGAACAAGAGTTTGAATTAATTTTTCATTTTAGCAGGTACTTGTGGATCATTCTACAAGCTATAACACTCCAAAGATGCAGACACAGTGGAAGCCATTAACATTTCAGTACAGCTGGGAAACAAGCTTTCTCTCATATAAGGATTTTTAAAAGTGAAATTTTCCAAATGCTCCCCCAATCCCAAAGATCCAAATTAGGCCCAATTAATCTTTGATAAGTGATTTAAAAAGAACACATTGTGTTAAGAGAAATTCTAAAAAAGCCTGGGGACTCCTGTCCCTAGTATATTCACACATTCTCTCAGTTGTTGAAACACTGTTCAGGTGCTTCTGTGATGTGATTTTGCAGATATCATTAAAGATATTGACTTTAAGAAGGGGGGTCCATTAAATCTTACTCTACTGGTCAGAGAGAAAGAGCCCAGAGAAATTCATAAATAATTAGTATTTGAAATGGACAAATACATCCAAAGTTGGTTGTGGAGTTCCAGGGGGCCATGTGTCAAGGAATGTGGGCAGGCTCTAGGAGGAGAGAACTGACAGCCAGCAAGGACATGGGATCTCAGCACTGCCACCTGAGGAACTGATTCTGCCAAACCCCATGAGCTTGAAGAGAACTCTGTGCTCTGGACAGAAGGCAGCCCTCTTTAACCATGTAGGAACCTGAGAAGAGATCCATCAACATTGGAACCAGACTCTTCATCTACAAAACTCTGACCCAATAAATTGCTAATTAGTTATGAAATAAGAGTAAAGTTATATATATATATATATATATATGTTAAAATAACCACATGCCAAGAGGGAAGTCATAAATCCGGATAGAAGAGTTATCATCCCTTTTAGCTCATGGTTGAATGATGCTGACACATCTCTTCTCATGAAATGTGATGTGCTTTATGTCCCTTTTACCCACAGATGATTTCCTGATGTTTACCACATCCATAGGGTCAGGGCTGAATACTGTGCTATGAAAATACAGGTAAGAGCAGAACTAGCTTTGAAGGTGGTCAGGATCTGTCCCCTCTGTTTCCATGGCCATGTTCTCTGACTAAAGAAGAAATTCTAGACATGACTGTTGGTAAGAGGCCAGTGCACTGGGGACATCCCAGGCAGACCTGAACCAAGCTGCTGTCTTCACATTTGCTTAAGACGAGATGACTCGTTCCTTTTACCTGGGACAAAATGGGAATGTTGCATGTTGTCTTGATCTAAGAGATAAACTGTATTATGCTTTAATTTATTTAGAATTTACAATTCTATGTGTGTTTATATAATTTTGTATGCTCCTATTGTTCAAGTGACCAAAAAAACCTCAATTAATTATACATAAAATCAATTTAGCAAATACATTTTTTGGCACAGCTCACCCTTCCCCATGAACTTGCCAGGGGGCAGTCAAGCAAAGTGCTGCTGTTACAGACATGAAATCAGGCTGATTGATATATGAGGCATGATTTGTATGCAGCCAGACCTAATATGCTTCAGGTTCTCAAACAATTCTACATTATCTAAGGAATTCTTGTTCCCCTGTATAGATACAGGGCACCAGTGAATGTGCTGTATTCATTTGGGCATGAATGGATGAAAGTAATGTGTTAGCAAATTCTCAATATGACGGCAAAATTAATCTTTAAACTGGAAATGATGAGATTTGTTCTTAAATGCATAGAATATTGATGTACAGAATAAAACATGCTGTTCCCTTAAAATGAGAGCAATGTATTAGCAGTGACCAAGACATTTTCAATAAATGTCACACGATAATCCTGTAATAGATTCATGGAAACCAAATGCTTGTGGTGTCCTGAATTGGAATCTGGAAGGGGCACAGTACAGGAGTGAAAAATTAGATACATCTGAATGAAGTCTGGAGTGTAGGTACTAAATTTGTACCAATGTAAATCTCTTAGTTTGACAAATATACCATGATTATGTAAGATGTAAATATTAGGGAAAAGTAGGCAATGGTGTGCAGGGACTCTCGGGACAATTTCTACAACTTATATAGGAATCTAAAATTATTTAAAAATAAAAACTTACTTAACAAAGCACTTGGAGAGAGATATCTGTATAGTTGAGTGAACATTGTATTTAACCAAGGGAGGTCTGAAATGATGAGGTCATGTAAGGTAATCCTACTCTAAAGCCAGACCCCATCTGCAGTGACATTAAAACACTTGCTCCAGACATTCAGCATCTCACTTGGCAAGTGAGAGCTGCATAACTTGAAATAGTGATTTTTGACTCCTGATTTTCCTGACTTAGTGGACCCTTTGGTCCAAACAAACTTACTTTAGAGCAAAATCTTCAACCAGGGTATGTGTCCCACTGGTAGGCAAAAAGAATTTTCCATGGCTGAGAATAGGTTTAATGGAATACATTTCTAGATCTATGTATTCTGATCAGATTCTTTCTTAAATTGGATTTTTCAAAGAACAGTCAAGTTGTGCTGCTGACTCTCTTTTCTCACTTCATGTGCACAATCAGATACAGGCCATTGCATGTCTTGTCATAATTTACAAAATTGGTCAGGAGATAGTGTAAATTACAATGTAAACTAAAATCAATGCCAAGTGGCAGTATTCCAAAATGTGTTCATCAATGATAACAAATATACCACAAAAAATAAGGATGTTGTTAATGTGGCAAAATGTGGAAGGGGTTGGGTGCAATATTTTGTTGTAAAATGTATGTAATATAAATATTTTGAAAACTTTTTTAAAGTATAAAAAAGAGAGACCCATTTTTAAAAAGAAAAATATTCATTAATTTCTGCTTTTGAGCATTTATTTTCCTTTTTTTATTACTGCCGAAAAGGTTTTCTGAGAACAAAATGCTGGAAACAATAAAATAGTCACAATGAACCCCATACACTAAAAGACAGAGCCACTTTTGCGAGGGAATTTATATTGCCCTTTACTACTTCCATGGCAGGACTCCTGTGTCTCTTCTCCAGCAAATATTTTACATTTGATTAACCTATATGTTCCCATGTTTCCACTATTTACACCAAGTACAACTTGGCATCTTCGTGCATCAAGGTGGACAGCAGAGACCCAGGGAGTCTGAGGAATGAGGCTTTCAGATGCATCAAATATTTCATCCAATATCTTCTGAGACTAGATGGAGTTATCTCTCCCAAGATGATAAGGAAATGGTGAGGAACACAAGAATGGTTGATACAGGTGTCTTTCACACTTAACCACAATGTAGAGACAGCTCTGTTCTACACTGGGATTTCATTAACTAAGACCAGAGCAAAGCCGAGAACAAAAACATAAACAAACAATTACTAAGACCACAATCATTTTTTAAATTGTAGCTATTAATGGCACTTTCTAGATAATAAAAAATTTGGAACAAATGTTAAACAGCAAAATACACTACAACAATAGATATAAAGATAGACTTTTTCAGGCATTATTGAAAAGGGAAGGCAGAGAAATTGACAAAAGAACTCAGTCTCTGAAAATTCACCAATTACATAATCGACTAAAATCATCTCAGCATCTCAAATTAGCTGAATATCAGAATCAGGTGTCAAATGTTTGGAAATATGAATAGTGAGCCACATTTTGACAAACTAGTCAGAATTTCCAGAATTGGAGTTTGGGAATCTGTCCTGAGCAAAGTCACTGAATTTGTAGCCTGTCTGCACAAGTTCATGAATCAGCATTTAGAAATTAATTCTGCAACATATAAGCTGTCCCAGTGACATCAAGGACAGAATTCAATGTTTTTAGCATCATTTTATGAAGATTGAGATAAATAAAGCATAACATGATAATCATTACATTATCTTAAAAATAAAGAAATGACAACCTGGTTGAGGACTGAAAAATGAAGATGTGGTTTTGAAATTAAAGATCAATCTCTGACTTTATTGTGTTCTTGGCATAAACAGGAATATGCAGAGTGTTCAAGAGAAGAACAGGCAAAAAAAAAATAGGTTACATCAGAAGCTAGAGGCTTCTGAGGTGTGAGGATATATCTTTATTATGATAAAGACTCAGGACACAATACACTGAGAAGAAACAGCCACCTGTGGATTCTGAAAATGAAGACAGTGCCCAAATGTGGTCTTAGTGCCAGGCACTTCTCAAATATTTCACATGTTAGACTCATGGAGCCTCACAACAATCCTAACAACATGAAACAGTTTTTATATACTTGTGCCACACAGTAGTAAAGTGGCTTCAATTTCTGGGCCTAGGAGGTGCCTGGACTATAAACATAAACTTCATACTCTAGGGATCAAGATCATAGGGAAAACTGAGCTCATTTATTGATAGGTATACTTACAAAATAGAGTGCTTCTTAGCTGGTGTATGAAAGAAAGAGATGATTGCCATCTTCTGTGTATTGCTTTCTTTTATTAAAATAAATTAATTTAATGGGTAGATATCAATAAAGTATGAATCCACCCAAAGGGTAAAATCAAACTTATGTGGTATAAATTATATTTAGCCTGATTTTTGCCTATTGATCCTGTATCCTAAAACTCTACTGAAATTGTTTATTAACGCTAGCTAGGAATAAATATTCATGACCATTGTAGACTTCATTTCTGTAACTAGTCACATAGCAAAGTACATATTCATCACTGTATTCTTCCACAACCTATTCCACGTTCCCTTCACCCTCACCGAGCACCTCAGTTGGCCATTTTTCTTTGCCTGATGGGATGACTCAAATCTTCATTCTTGAAGATTCTTGGCCATTGATAGTCATGCTTGGGTTGACTTGATGCAGTGTTCCATTGACTTTAGTCACAGAGCATTGTAATACTAGGAGGTTTCCTAGGTCATCTGCATCACAGACAAACACTTCCTGAACACCACTGTGTAGCAGCAGTCCTTTTCCTCTTGAAAGGATCAATCACCCCAGCCAGTAT
Organism: Dasypus novemcinctus; assembly: GCF_030445035.2. Taxonomy (NCBI): domain Eukaryota; kingdom Metazoa; phylum Chordata; class Mammalia; order Cingulata; family Dasypodidae; genus Dasypus; species Dasypus novemcinctus. The sequence continues at coordinate 89,465,270 of NC_080689.1, read as the reverse complement.
AGTAATTCCCTCTTTCTCTTTTGACTCAGAGGTATGAAAAGACCAAAGTGAGCAGGCTGCAGTCTTACCTTCAAGATCAATGGAATTGTGTTTATGTTTCCTGGTGGAAGCACTCCTCCTTTTGGGACTAAGACCTGAAGACCAGTGGAGCTTAAGGTTGCAGGGACAGGAAACAAAATCTTTCCTGATGGATCACAGGGAAAATAATGAGTGGTGCCACTTGCATTTCCACCCCTTGATTTCAGGATTGTGAATCCCAGCTAGGAGAGAAATAGCACCACAGAGTGAATGCTGATTTAGAGCATACAAAGCTTCCTGGAAAGCATTGCCCCATCCCTGCAGGTACTGTCACCTACTTGTCAAGGTAAGTGAGCCCTATTAGGATCAATACACTGAGATGGAAGAACCCTGTATTTTGTTGGGTTGATCTCCCATCCTCTCTCATCCAAAGCCTGGTTATTCATTTAAAGCCATTATTATAATCCTACTACAAAAATAGAGTATGAGGACTGTATGAGATTGCAACTAGTATTTTTGTAATAAGTATATGAATGAAAAGATAAATAAATGACATAAATTATGTCAAATTTATTTACAAGTAAAAGAATTCTAAGTAATAAACTAATAAGTAATTTTAGATTTTTTGATATTCATAAATTAGCAGAAATGAAAATAGGTTAGCATAGCGATAAATATTCAAGGGGAAATAAATTTTGATAAAGAGTAATGCTACCAAACATGAAAAATATTTTGGGGATTAGTTCTCATGGATGCAAACAACAAAATGGAGTGTGTTTTGCTAAGCAAAAAGGAAAGTATAATATGAATATCGTGTGGCTTACAGACCTGATCACAAGTTGGGGCAACATAGAAAATGTTTTGGAAGTCTGATGGCATTAACACAGTCTGGGACATCACAAAAGGAGAAAGACATGATCCCAGTCCTACCACAGATGGATGGTAGACACTCCTGATGGCAACATCAATGCTGGAAGCCAGTCATGAGACATTGGAGTTTGAAGACATCTACTTCCACCATCATGGCAAGAGGATTCAATCTGAAATATTTTAGACTCAGATGCATATTAGAAAAATTTCTACATGTTATGTCAAAATTGTGTGAATCTAACAACTGTAAATAAATTGTTAAATGCAATTACTTCTTTCCAACTTAGAGTTAATAGAGAATTCAAGACAAGATATGACCTTTTCCCACATATAAATATATAAGGAAGGAGAAATAGAACAAGGAAGATGGTAACAGAGTAAGGAGCTCCTAGAGTCAGCTCATGCTACAGGGCAGTTAGTAATTACCCAGAGCTATCTAATGCACTTGTTTTTTGGCTCCAGGAGACAAGAAGGTCATCCTGCAACATCATTGAAAGATTGGAAGGAGAATATTCCCCATTTGCAGTGAAAGATTTGCGAGTAGGGCACTCCACATCTCAGAGACTAGTGTCCATCTTCCACTGGCTACACATGTTGCCTAAGGAGTGATTCCATGGCTGGCATTGGAAGCTCCACTTCCCAAAAATGGAGAAGGAAGAGATGATTGGGCACCAATTTAAGATACTGATTAGTAAATACAGAGGGTTATATTATAATCCTAAGAAAAGCTAAAGTTTGTACCTGTCCAAGTCAAAAAGAGGCCAGTAACACCATTTTAACTCCCCCTCTGGCACAAGGGAAGCAGCATGTACTGAAAATCACAGTGCTGGTAGGGACCAGCTTCTTTCCATCTTGACCAAATTGCACTTCTAGCATAAAACCCAGCCCCACCTCTGGCAGAGACATAGCTGGAAAGGCATGCACCAGCCTATCCAGGAAAATATAGGCCACACCAAGGAGGTTGGTGATCATCCTACTTGGTCGTGAAGGCCTCCTCAGGAGCTATTCTGTGATGGAATATGAATCTCCAATTCCCTAAAACAAGGAGGAAAAGATGGTTGACCACTGATTTCAGCTACTGATTACTAAATTTGGATGGCTAGAGTATAACTCTAAAAATAGCTAAAGTTTTAAAACACCCAAGTCAGAAAATGACTGGTAGCTGCCATATTGACTAAGCCCACAGCATGAGGACAAGCAGGTTCACTGAAAATCACCGTGATTGTAGGGACATGTATCTTTCACCCAGGTTGGCCTGCAGCCCAAGCCTAGTGTTCAGTCCCACCTCTAGCCGGGGGGAAGCTGTCAAGCCCTGCAACAGCCTTTCCAGATAAATGATGGTACATTTGGCTAACACTAACAGAAGAGCATGATATGTATGGACAACTGCAGTCATCTTGAACTTGTAATGCACAGATTGCTCCCCAAATCTGTAGCTCCATCCCAGTCCCAGGAAGCAGAGAAAGGCACCTGAAGCTTCATAAGTCTCTCTGGGCAACCACAGTCTAGAACTACACAACTTGGATTATTATACACAGAAGTAGCTTGGTCTGAAAACCTGGCAAGAAGAAATGTGGAAGAAATTTCATCAGTCCCTGAGGCACTGTGGGCAACTTGAGCCTCCACAGCTCACAACACCAACTGCATCCTTGGCTCCTACTACACAATCAGGAAGGGAGAAAGGGCAAGAAAGCCTGAAACTAAAGAGAAAAACTCCACCCTGAATGAATACTCTAGGATGCCGGACATCAAGGTACCAACAAAAAATTTCTATCAACACCAAAAAACAGGAAGATATGACCCAGTTAAAGGAGCAAGATAGGCCTCCAGATGACATTAAGGAGTTGAAACAACTAATCATAGATGTTCAAACAACTCTCCTTAATAAATTCATTGAGGTGGCTAAAGAAATTACATGTGTCATGGGTGTCCCAGAAAGAGAAGAGAAAGGAAAAGGAGCAGAAGGAATATTTGAAGATATAATGGTAGAAAATATCCCAACCCTATTGAAAGACAGAGATTTCCATGTCAAGAAGCACAACATACTCCCATACAAATAAACCAAGAGACCAGTTTTGCAGGACATACTAAAGGGTGTGCTACAGCCTGAAAACAGAAGACTGGAGAGAGAGGCCTGGAAGAACATAAAGAAATGAAGATTTTATCAATAAAAGTAACTAAAAGTATCAGAATAGTGGTGAAAATAATATGACAGAATAAAACAAATATTCAGGAATAAACTTAACCCAATGATGTAAAGCACTTCTATCCAGAAAAACACAACTAATTGGTAAAAGAAATCAGAAAGCCTTAAATAATTGAAAGGACATTCCATGCTCAATGTTTAGAAAACCAAATATCATTAAAATGTCAATTTTAATCAAACTGATATACAGATTCAATACAATCCAGATAAAAATTATACCAGAATTTCTAAATAAATGGAAAACATGATTACAATTTTATGGGGAAGGGTGAGCTGTCCTGAATAGGCAGAAGCATCTTAAAGAGGAAAAGCAAAGTTGGCAAACTCTCAAGTCCAGAATTTAAATTGTATTCCCTAGGTACCTTGGTAAAAACAGCATGCTACTGTCATAAAGACAAACACATAGACCAATGGAATGAAACTGATGGTTCAGAAACAGACACTCACATCTATGGTCAAGTGATTTTTGACTAGCATGTCAAACACACTCAGCTCTGGCAGAACAGTCCATTCAAAAAATGGTACTAAAAGAACTGGATATCCATACCCAAAAGAAGGAAAGAGTACACCTATCCCACACCTTATCCAAAATTTAACACAAAATGGATCAATAGCCTAAATATAAATGCAAGAACTATATTTCCTCTAGAAGAAAATGTAGAAAATTTCTTCAAGACGTTGTAGTAGGTGGTGTTTTCTTAAAGGAGATTAAGAGGATGACTGAGATGGACTACTGATTAATGTATCTAGACATTTTATTTAACTTTACTGTAAAAGTGTGGAAATGTATAGAGTGGATGGTAACAGATTTAGTGGTAACAGCTGGTTTAAAAATTTGAATGTGGCTGAAAATGGTAGTCTAGGGATGTAAATACCAAATTAAAGAAAGCTAGAGAATTATCTAGGGAATGAATAGCACAGTAGACCCAGAAGTGAATGAGAATTGTGGTTTGTCGTACAGAGACGGAGTGACCCTGTTGAGCTAGAGCAGGTGTGCATCATTATTACAGGGTGGTGGGAATGTGGAGGAGCATGTGGAAAATACAACTAGAGTGATTAGTGGACTGTGGTTAATAGTAATAATGTAATATTCATGCATCTATGCCAAAGATGTACTGTGTTGATAATGGGGGAGTATGGAAAAGTGTGCCAAATATATGCTAAGGACCTTGTAATAATCTGATGATACTATTTCATAATCTCTAAAAAATGTTCCTCCATGGTGTATTGTGTTGATAGAGGGGTGTTGTTTGTGAATTCTGCACATGTGTATGATTGTTTTGTAAGCTTAAACTTCTGTCATAAAAATATATTTAAAAAATAGTAGGTTGAGGGAAAATACACCTTATGTAAGAAAACGACTATACTTACAAATATTTTAGAAATATTCTTTCATAATTTGTACCAAATGTCTCAAAACAATGCAAGGTATTGGTGATGGGTTGACATATGGGATCCCTGTATGATATTATGCATGTTTGAGTGTAAGTTGCCAACTTGTACTATACACTTATTATTTATGCATGTTCATGTATAAATGATATAAAACATTAATAGGGTGGTTTTGGGAAAATACTTTGATTTGGTTAGCAGGAATATTTTGAAGTTACTCTTTAATCATGAATTAAAAATGTTTCAAAACAATTCCAGTTATTGTTGGTAGGTTGTGGTATGAGAGACCTCGATGATATTATGTATACTTGACTTGTAAGTCCACAACAGTTAGTATACACTTATTGTTTATGCATATGTATTTATAACTGATGTACTTACATAATTTTAAACATATATGAATTTATAAATATATGTATATACATATACAAGTGTATGTATATACATATACATATATATGGAGAAACCAGTGTTGCTCTGAGCCTCACAAATGGAGGCTTTTTTTTCAGGTATATGGCCAGAGAAACAACAATTAGGGATAAGCTGAAAAATACTCAGGCAACTGTTCTACAATAATCTTATTACAGACTTTTTTACAAGTGGGAAATCTTCCTAGTACATGATCCTCCTGTTCAGGTAGATCCAAGAAATAAAATGGGATATGACACAAATGCTACCAGAAACACAAGCTTCTCTACTTAACACAGTTAGAGACTGTATTTTTGCTTGATTATTTTTCCTATCATGAGTTGCACAACATCTCTGGATCACTCCCTTGTCATTTCCTCACAACATTAAGACTTTGATCAAATCTTTCCTTCTCTGTAGAGAGTTCCATGACATTCCATATCCCCTATTTTTTACCTCCTCCATGTTCCATGCTTATGACCATGTGCCTTCACAACCTTTCCTGCAAAGAAGTACAGAGCATTTGCTTTCCTCTTAAACGTGAGCTTGTTTAGGGAATTCCATTAATCAAAACAAAGCAACCATAGAAAAAGTGCTCTGATTCTAGGTTTTCAAGAAAGAAAGAAAGGCTACAAGATGATGAGACCATCCCAGAACCATAGGCTCCTGATCCTCTGTGTTTCAGATGAGAGAAGATGTGCAAACTTGAACAAGGCATTTTCCTTCCAAGGTCATCCTCCTGTTCAGATATAAAGTCCATCATATTAAAATAGGATATGAAATAAATGATGCAGTCATCTATAAAGGTAAAATCAAATGTAAAAAAAAAAGAAAATTTAATTTTACCTCATACAAGAAAGTAGATGCCTTTACTCTCCTTCTTTTCCTTAGCTCATGTATTTTAGAAAAATTCAGATTTTAAACGAGTTCTCTGTCCTCTTCAGAGGTATGAATATTTTTTGTTTGTTTTTATTTTTTATTTATTTTTAATTGGCTTTTTAAAAAAGATAAATAGGTCACAAAAAATGTTACATTAAAAATATGAGGTTCCCATATACCAGACACCCCACCCCACCCAACTCTTCAAAGGTATATATTTTTAAAAGATAAAAAGTTGCTTAACATACTCATCTGTTTTCTTATATTAGACACTACATATGTATTCTGGAGATTCTTGAACTCTATTAGAGAATGTAGCATGACACACCAGGATGGGAATTTAATATTTCCTTTTTTTTATGTGCGTCTCCACCCAATGAAATGACACCCTAGAACAATATGAACACATTCAAGGCCTTAATATTAATGTGAAACTAAGAAACTTATTCTTGGAAGGCTGAAACTTAGTGGTTATCAAAGTTTCCAAGGGGACAGAGAGGGAAGAATAGGTACATAGGGCATACTGAGATCACTGGAATTGCTCTGCATTACTTTTCCATGATGGATGCATTATGATATATTATGCCAAAACCCATAAAATAGTGTAGTGAAAAATGTAAATCATAATGGAGACCATTGTCCATGGATAATAGCAATTATTCAATATTTATTAATCAGTTTTAACAATGGACCATACTCATGTCAGATATTATTAATAGGTTAAAATGTGAGAGGAGGGGGCTTGGGGTGTATAGGAAGCCCATATATTTTCTACATGACTTTTCTGTGACTTAAAGCTTCTTTGAAAATAAAATGATAAACACAAATAAGACACTGAGGGAACAAACAGAAGAAATTGTCAATATTCATAAAAGAGAGATCATACAGTGATGAAAGATGCAATATGAAAAAAATCTGGTTCTGTTTTTGGGGGAAGTTTTGGATTACATTAAAGTTACAACTATGGCAGGGAAGGATAACTGGTACAATTATTGTGTGGTTCAAATTGTGTGGTCCAAATGTAAACCATAATGTAAGCGATAGACCATGGTAAGTAGCAATGTTTCAATATTTGTTCATAATTTGCAACAAATGTATCACACTAATAAAAATTTGTTAGTGGGGGGACATATGAGTGATGGGTATATAGGAATCCCTCATATTTTTTATGTAACTTTTATATAATCTAAAACCACTATAAAAATAGGAGGAATATCTTTCCCAATCACCTGGGAACCATCTCTTGGAATGGAACCATCAGGAAGACAATTCCCTTCCCTCCCATTTCCTCTGGGAGATGACATGCAAAACTTAAATGGACACCTGGCTCCAGGTTGAAAATCTACCTCATGCCATAAAAATATGAGAATTTTGTGTTTCTTTTTATGTTCCTTGGAAATTATCGATTAACTAAGCCAGAGGCTCACCTCAATTGCCAGATGAGTTTCAGATGAACTATTTGAGATGAATGAAGCTGTCAAGACTTCTTACTGGAGGACTAGTCAACATTTACTACAATTAGTTGTTATTCTCCTGACTGTCTAAAAAGGTGATATTTTGTTCTCTCTTTGCAAAACCTTTAGAGAATTGACTGGAAGTGCATCACTTTCTTATATTAATTCATTAATCAAAATGTTTCCTTTCTTTTCTACCTTTCATGATTGGCAGGATGTTTTGTTTTGAATTATATTTTCCCCAATTGTAATGACATGGACTGAATTAACTGGAAGCTTTCTGAATTAAACAGATAATTTACAGGAATTGTGGGCATGTAGAAGTCAGGTAAATTATGCTGAATTATTCAGTGTCCCTACTAGATTTTCTTTTTTTGGAATTCTAGGCAGATAAAACACACTAGTGAAGAAGTCTGAGACTTATGAACTGTATAATCCCATGAAAAACATGTGGTTAACTAATTTGAAAGCCAGAATTTCCTCTGTTAGATTTTTCTCCTAAAGGAGTACTATATCTCTATTATATTGGAAAAGGGCTTATGAGAAAACAGTGTTGATTTTGCCTCAAAAAGTTTCCTTTGATTTGGATAAATTAATGTATTTCTTGGGTTCTTAGGTCTCGTCTCAAGCAAATAAAATCCTGGAGTACATGATATGTACATCATTTTAGAGGAAAGGAGAACATCTTGTCAAAGGCTTGAAGGTGAGATGTGAAAATTGGAAGAGCAAAAATAAAAATAAAAGCCACTTTCTCTTTGATGTTGCCTTCCTTCTTTCTCTGTTGTCCTCACTTGATAGAACAGAGTGACTCTCTTGTTGGGGGCTAATGTGCCTGGTGATTTTAAGTTGAAGCCTATGCTCATTTATCATTCAGAAAATCCAAAGACCAATTAAAATTATGTAAAATCTACTCTGCCTATGCTCTTGAAATTGAACAAGAAATCCCAAATGACAGTCCTCTGTTTACAATGTTTACAACATGGTTAGCTGAATAATTTAAGCCCACTAAAGAGACCTACTGCACAGAACAAAAGATTCCTTTCAAAATATTACTGCACATTGACAATTCACTTGGGCACCCAAGAGCTCTGATGGAGTTGTAATGAAATTTGTATCATTTTCATATCTGATAACCCAACATCCATTCTGCAGGCCATGGACTGAGAAGTTATTTTGAATTTCAAGCCTTAATATTTAAAAATACATTTTATAGGCTACAGATGCCATAGGCATTGCATCTTCTTTTGGATCTCAGCAAAGTAAATGGAAAAAAATGTGAATATGATTCACCATTTTAGATGCCATTAAGTACATATGTGATTCATAGGAGGAGTTCAAATTGTCAAAATTAACAGGACTTTGAAAGAATTTGATTCCAACTCATATGAAAGATGTTGATAGAAAGTAACTGCAGATGGTGTGGATGTAGAAAGAGAACTTGAGTAAGAAGTGGAGCCTGAAGATTGGACTGAACTTCTACATCTCATGAAAAACTTTAATAGATGAGAAGGTGCTCCTTACAAATGAGCAAAATAAATGATGTCTTGAAATAGATTCTACTCCTGGTGAAGATTCTTCTCTAACACACATGGATCATTCTCCAGGGTAGACTACATTGCTGTTATCAGAGCCAGACTCAACATATTTGGAAAGACTGACATTTACAAAGTAATTTTCCTGACCAAAACAGAATGAAGCTGGAAATTAATAAGGGGCAGAGAACCAGAACAGGCACCGTGATATGAAAGTTAAACAACACATTCTTAGACACTCAGTGGGCCAAGGAGGAAATGGCCTAAGAAATCAGAAACTACCTTGAAACAAATGAAAATGAGGACACAACATATCAGTAAATATGGGATGCGGCAAAAGCAGTGATGAAAGGGAAATTTACAGTCATAAAAGCTTATATTAAAAGAAAGAAAGAGCTAAGATCAAAGACCTTATTTAACACATGGAGGAATGAGAAATAGAAGAAAAAACGAATCCCAAAACAAGCAGAAAATAAGAAAAAAACAAAGCTTATAGCATAACTAAATGACAAGAGAATAAAAAAAAACACTAGGAAATTTTAACAAATCCAAAAAATGGCTCTTTGAGAAAATTAATAAACACATACACTCTTGGAATCAGACATGGTTCAACCACTTGGCCACCCATCTACCACACGGGATGTCCCAGGTTCAGGTCCCAGTGCATCCTAAAAAAGAAGATGAACAGATGTTTTCTCCAGCCACAAGAGAGCTATATGCTACTGTGAAAGAGCAGGACACCACCACAGCAGAACTAGACTCTGCAGCCACCACAACAAGCAGAGGCCACAAGCCAGCAGATCCCACAGCCCACCGGGAGGGGATGAGGCTCCATCCGTTGGGCTCTCACCTGTCATGTGGGAGGTCCTGGATTTGGGTCCTTTTGCCTCCTGGAGAAGGTGAGCAAACAATTAGTAGACAGACATGAGAACAATCTGGGGGAGAGGGGAAATAAAGAAAGATAAATGAAGTAAATTTTTTTAAAAGCAGCTTTTTAAAAATTTGACAAGCCCTTTGATAGACTAAAAAGGAAGAAAGAGAGGGAAATGGACTTGGCCCAGTGGTTGGGGCGTCTGTCTACCACATGGGAGGTCCACGGTTCAAACCCCGGGCCTCCTTGACCCATGTGGAGCTGGCCCATGCGCAGTGCTGATGCGCGCAAGGAGTGCTGTGCCACGCAGGGGTGTCCCCCGCATAGGAGAGCCCCATGCGCAAGGAGTGCACCTGTAAGGAGAGCCGCCCAGCGCGAAAGAAAATGCAGCCTGCCCAGGAATGGCGACGCCCACACGTCCCGTGCCACTGATGACAACGGAAGTGGACAAAGAAACAAGACACAGCAAACAGACACAGAGAACAGACAACCAGGGGAAGGGGGGGAATTAAATAAATAAATAAATCTTAAAAAAAAAAAAGGAAGAAAGAGAAGATGCAATTAAAATAAAAAATGAGAGGGAAAATATCACCACAGATCCCACAGAAATAAGAGTATCACAAGAGGATAGCCTCAAAAATTGGATGTCAACAAGATGACTAACATAGATGAAATGGACACATTTCTAGAAACACACAAGACCTATATTGATGAAAGAAGAAAATGATGATCTCAACAGACCAATCACAAGGAATGAATTAGTCATCAAAAACCTCCCAACCAGGAAAAGCCTAGGATCAGATGTCTTTCACAGTTGTACTCCCATTCAAAAAAATCCGAATAGACCAACTCTGTGACACATATTCATCAGAATGTCAAATGCCAAAGAAAAAGAGATAATTCTGAGAACAGCAAGAGAAAAGCAATGCATAACATATAAGAGATATCCAATAAGATGAAGTGCTGATTTCTCCAGAAACAATGGAGGCAAGAAGAGAGCAGTATGATACAATTAGGACACCGAAAGAGAAAAATGCCAGCTGAAAATTCTTTGTCCAATAAAATTGTCCTTCAAATATGAAGGTGAGTATAAAATATTTACAAACAGAAACTAAGAGAGTTTGGCAAAAAGAATCCACCTTTGCAGGAAATAATAAAGGAAGCCTTAGAACCTGATAAAAAAGACAGGAAACACAGGCTTTGAGGAGAGTATAGAAGAAAGAATAGCAGAAAGGATAACCAAAAGCATAAAAAGACAGACAAAATAAGATATGACATATGAAAACCAAAGAATTAAATGAAGTAAATAATGCATCTACAGTAATATCATTGAATGTGAATGGATTAAACTCCCCAGTCAAATGATACAGGCTGACAGAATGGATGAAAAAGCATGAGCCATCCTTATGCTCATATGCTGCTCACCTTAGACCCAGGGATACAAACCAGCTGGAAGTGCAAGGTTGGAAAAAGAGACTCCACGCAAACAGTAACGAGATAGAGCAGGGGTAGCTATACTAATATCAGACAACAAAAGACTTTAAATGTCAAAAAGTTATGAGAAACAGAAGGTCATTATATATTAAGAAAAGGGACAATACTTCAGGAAGATACAATAGCCATAAATAACTATGCCACAAAATACATGAGACAAACTCCAGGAAAACTGAAGGGAGAAATAGACTTCTCTACAATAATTATTGGAGACTTCAAACAGCACTCACATCGTTAGACGGAACAACTGGACAGAAGATCAACAAAAAAACAGAGAACTTGAACAATGTGACAAAAGGTTAGACCTAACAGACATACAGACTACTGCATCCAAACTCAGTGGGTTATACATTCTTCTCAAGTGCCCATGGATCTTTCTCCAGGATAGACCACATATTGGGGCACAATGGAGCTCTCAATAAATATAAAAAGATTGAAATTATATAAAGTTCCTTCTCCAATCATAATGGAATGGAACCGGAAATAATAGTCAGCAAAAAAGTAAATTCGCAAATGTGTAGAGGCTAAACAACACACTCCTAAATCATCAATGGCTCAAGGAAGAAATTGCAAATGAATCAGTAACTATATTGAGAAAAATGAAAATGAGAAAACAATTTATCTGAAATTATGGGATTCAATGAAGGCAACCTTGAGAGAGAAATATATAGCCCTAAATGCCTATATTAAAAAAGGAAGAAAGAGTTAAACTTAAAGATTTAACTGAACCACTAAGAAACTAGAAAAATAACAGCAAGCCAATCCCAAGCAAGCAGAAGGAAAGAAATAAGAAAGATTAGAGGAGAAATAAATGAAATTTAAAAGAAAAAGCAATAGGGAAAATAAACAAAGGCTGGTTTGTTTGGAAGATCAATAAAACAGACAAACTCCTAGCTAGACTAACAAAGAAAAAGAGAGGCAAGATGCAAATAAATATGATCTCACCCAAAGAGTTCCACAAAAGGCCAAGTCCTTAACATTGCACTGGGACTACAAACACTCTAAGAATGAGTCAGGAGACGCAGTGTCTTGGGAAGATAGAGGAAGTGTGCATGCTCAGAGCTGTGGGGGGTGGAACCAGCTGGTGCAGCAAGGAAACAGCTACAGGCAGCCAGGGGAGGGGGTTTGTGCTGGAGGTTGAAGCTCTGTGGGAGGAAGGCTGTTATCCTGCTGAGAGCAACAATGTCCTCCATCTTCTACACGCAACTTAGTGATGGTGAGAGTGACAAACTGCATGGGACTTGTACATGGAGCTAAAGTGCACAATGACTTCTGTGGTTCTGTTTGTGTTCGGATGTGACCATGTTTATCAGACCTCCTTCTGATCTCATGCCCTGACAATTAAGTTGATTGTATACAGACTCCTAAGGTTCAATAGAGCAATCTTGTATGTTTCAGATATGTTCTGAAGAAATTCACATCCATCTAGATGAGGGGGCAATGCCCTTGATTCACCTGAATCCAATGACCATCATTACATTTTCTAATCTGTCCTTTCTGTATTGGAATCCCTTTTACCTCTCAGAGGAGGAGAGACTCAGAACACCAGGATTTCAGTCAATGCACCCTCCAAATGGTCTTCAATTCATCTTTTGACAAGAACATAGGAATAACTTTCTTTTTTAATTTTAATTAAAAGAGAAAAACTTGGCTTCTGATATTATTATGTTGTATTTTAAATACCATATAGTTCCCATTGCTCCCAGCAGCTACTGTACTGACTTGGCGGAGACCATGTTAATGTGTCCAAGGACAGAAGGCCTGGACAGATAAACTGCACAGCTCTGTGATCTTGTATCCCTCAAGAGCAGCTCACCACTACTTACCAGAACTGATGTCCTTCAGCTTCATCTTCTGGATTTTTCATCTTGCCAAAATCTTTAGTCTAGGCCTCTTGCTCTTATACCAGTGCTTGGGAATACTCATGTTCAGAAGGAAAAGTGAATTCCTAGACTGTGTTTTGGGGCATCTTATAATCCCTTTCACACCAAGGTTTTCCCTTTAAAATTGCCATTTAGCAGCAATGTGCATTATCACTTGTGAGTTTATCCTAGGCAAAAATAATAATAATATACCCTGGGGAAAAAAAAAAGAAAGAAAGAAAGAAGACCATAGAAGATTGGATAAAAGAAGAGAAAAGAAATGGGAAGAGAAGAAAATGTATACCTTTGGGTCCAAATTTTATAAAAGTCAAGGACCAAAAAAGTGTTTAACTCAAAGCCATTTTTATTCTGAAGGTATTCAAGGACAGTACAAATAGTTGACCTCTGGTTCCAGGGCTATACAAGAGTCTGAATGAAAAAAGACAGTCAAGAATTTACCCATGTGGGGTACATTATCCTGAAGGACCTTATAGAGTATACTAGGGGAAATAGGGGCACAAATCCCAAAGTAAATGTGAATCAAAGTAAAAGTGGAATCTATCATTCTATAACAGAGAAAATCTAATGGGAAAGCTCTAGTTTTGTTACAAAATGGATAATGAAAGATATACTAGTAGTGTAAAGAGAAACATAACTGAAAAGAGCTATCTAAATATTAGCTTGGTGCAAAAGTAATTGTGGTTTTGCATTGTTGAAATTGCCATTTGATATTGCCATGCATTGTTAAGTAAATATAGTTATGGGATACACTGTTTTAATGTGTATTCCTTGCTTTATGTTTTTTTGCAATTGGCTTATTAATTGCTGTTTATTTTATATTTATTTTAGACTATGGAGATGATCTTAGACAGAAAGCAAATTTGAGTGATTTTCTTATTTGAGTTCAAAATGGGTCATAAAGCAGCAGAGACAACTCACATCATCAAGAACGCATTAGGTCAGGAGCTGTGAACTAATGTACAGTGCAGTGGTGGGTCAAGAAGTTTTGCAAAGGAGATAAGAGCCTGGAAGATAAGGAACATGGTGACTGGCCGCTGGAAGTTGACAACGACCAATTCAGAGAAATCATCAAAGTTGATCCTCTGACAACTGCACCAGAAGTTGCTGAAGAACTTAACATGGACCATTCTTTGGCATTTTAAGTGAATTGGAAAGGTGAAAAAGCTTGATAGCTGGGTGCCTCATGAGGTGACAGAAAATTTAAAAAATCATCTTTTTGAAGTGTTGTCTTCTCTTATACTATGCAACAACAAATCATTTCTTGACCAGATTGTGGCATGGGACAAAAAGTAGATTTTATGAAACAACCAGTGACAACCAGCTCATTTGCTGGACCAAGAGGAAGCTCCAAGCACTTCCCAAGGACAAACTTGCACCAAAAATGTTATGGTCACTGTTTGGTTGTCTGCTGCCAATCTGATCCACTACAGCATTATGAATCCTGGTAAAACCATTACACTTGAGAACTGTGCTCAGCAAATCTATGAGATGCAGTGAAAACTGCAATGCCTGTAGCCAACATTGCTCAACAGAAAGGGTCCGATTCTTCTCCCTGACAGTACCCAACTGCACATCACACAGCCAAAACTTCAAAAGGTGAATGAATTGGGTTATGATGTTTTGCCTCATCTGCCTTATTCACCTGACTTCTTGCCAATTGGCTGCCAGTTCTTCAAGCACCTCAACAACTTTTGATAGGGAAAATGCTTCCACAACCAGGAGGGTGCAGAAAATACTTTCCAAGAGTTTGTCAAATTTCAAAGCACATATTTTTATGCTACAGGAATAAGTAAAAATGTGTTGATTGTAATGATTCCTATTTTGAATAAGAAAGATGTGCTTGAGCGTGTTTAGATCTAAAATTCATGGTCCAAAACCACAATTCATTTTGCACCAACCTAAAAATATTACAATGTTTTATATAATTGTTTTTACATGGCTGTCAGGATGCACACATCCAAATTCTGTAAAGCGCTGCAAGCTGGGAACTCCAAAGAAGGTTTCTGATATATTTGCCAGGAGAATCTGGCAGGCTGAAGTATAGAAATTCTCTCTTCTGACTGCTTACAACTTACTGGTGATTTAAATCTTCACAGTAATAATTATGCCAGTGCTTGCTTCAATAAACAAAGGGGCGCCATTGCCTGGACAAGTTGACAAATAAATCTAATTATTCCAAAAGACAAGATTTCAAACTAGAGGCAAGGAACATAGTGTAATGATCACCATCTCTTTGGTGGGCCTTATTTGGTAATACATGATAATCTACTTTCCAATATAACAAAACTATACTCATTTATAATTCATCTAACTACTCATGATTCTTTTAATTCTTTTATTTGAACCTATAATTTAAATATACCTATTAAATATATCTCTCAGTCTTATGTCTTTGGATTGTTCACATGCTGGTTGAGACCTAAATCCCAGAACAATTGCTGCTAACTCCTTTCCAGTTCTTCATTATATTGAGAATCAGACCTCTGTATTGTCCTCACAGCAAATACTGTCTCTGAAAATGAGCAACAAGATGCTGAGATGTTACCCTTAGCACTGTCCTTTAGTCAGTTTGTCAAATAACAAAGTGATTAGTATCCTAATGGGAAACCCTCCACCTACTGGTGATAAGTAAAATGGCTTCAGCTCCTAAGTTGTCATGGAGCAGGTTCTTCATTTACTCCCACCCAAAATCCACAATATTTTTAGACTTATGCAACAACATCAGGAACACTTCTAAATTTATGATATCAACATAGGAACAAATAAAACAGAAGTCCTGACCTCATAAAGCTTTCATTTTACTGGGTAGGACAGACAATAAAAAAGTAATATCTCTACGGCCACTCTTATCTTGCTTCTCTGAGATTTCCTCTCCTGTGTGCTAGGTGCACAGTGCAGGTACCAGAGCTGTTTTCTCCTCACACTTGCCTTTCTGGTTCAGGAAGCTGAGGTGGCTCCCTCAAGGTGGCACACACCTTCCCTTTCCCCCTTTCCCTCCAATGGATGCATGTGCTCACAGCACCCCTGTAGTGGGCACAGATGTCCCTGGGTGACATGATGCAGTAGTTCCTCACTGGAGCACCCGGTGCTTAGGGAGATGGGCTCCCACTCTCCCTTCAGGCCCTCTAACTTTTGTAGGAAGAGTGATAGGACCCAGCTAATGGGAGGGTTTGGCAGGGTTATCTGCCACCATCTGCTTCTTGGGATCTCTAGGAAAGGACAAAGTAAGCCAGGGCATCTCCAGAGTCCCTGTTGTGTGCCAAGCTCTACCTGAACAAAAGGTTACCTTCAGACTCACCTAGCAAACTTTAGAGTCTATAAATGCTCTAATGATAGTTGAAGTGATGATTGCACAACTATATTAAGTATGAAAAATATCATTGATTGTACAATTTGGATGAATTTTATGTGTTATTAATATGTAGAAATAAAATTGATGTGTTTAAAAAAGAGTACCAATAAAGTTGATTTTTAAAAATTGAAAGGGGAAGAACTGTTCATGAATAAGATAAAATCAAATTGAATCACTCTAACCCTTTGCAATTTTGGAACATTCCTCTTCAGTATGAATTTCAATAAAAATATCTAATTTTTTCTTTAAAAAACTATTTTTTCTCCATTTGCAATTCATCTTTACATTCCTGTGTGCTGTGTTGACTTTTCCTTTGAGCAAGTTATAATCTCTGTCTGGTTCCCTCATATCATATGAGGAAAATAATATTTTATCACAAAATTTTTATATTCATAAGAAAATTATTTTACTTTTTCTGAAAAATATATTTTAACAAACTGATTTTCAGTTTCCCTAAATGCCTCATATTCTCATTTCCCTCCTTACCCAGATTAAATTCTATGATCCTGCTTAATAATGATTCCCTTATGCATATCAAGAAATCACTTGCCCTTACTGTATTTCATTATCTTCCTCCAGGAAAATACTGCCCTTACTAAAAACCCGACACTTCACCTGCCTGTATCCATGTCTCTGTGACTGGAGAATCGTTGTAACTTGCCTCATTTTAAATTCATGACCACTCACCTCATAAGGGCACTGAATCTTACCTCACAATCATTCTTCATTTCCCTGGACCCTTCACCCTCTACTCTTTCTTTTTATTATCTTTTAAGTTCTAACATCTCTTTCCTGTCCTAACTACAAGGCAATTGCCTTATTTCCTGTTTCCTGTGTAAAAAGAAGCAATAAGAGGAAGATGCCCATTAAGAATGAAGGAGTAAACTCACTGAGGGAGGAATGAAGCTGGCTAGTAAGACAGGGAATTGATAAATGGATCCGCAACCTGGCAGACACTCCCATGGACATCAACAACCCCAAGGGGGCTGCTGGAAGACCCCCCTCATAAACAAGATTCTGCCACTCAGAACAAGATTTCCTCCAGAAGCCAGAAGCCCCAATATTCCCCAAGGACTCTATAATTGGGACTTCCTGGGGGATTGATGGGTGGGGTAATCGATCAAAACAGCAAACAGCTGGAACTCCTGCCCTGCCATTAGCAAAGGGGGGGGGGGCATGGAATAGCTAATAGTTTAAAAAGCAGGCAGATTTCTTGCTCTCTTGCTTTCACCCTGTCCAGTGCCAGTGCTGCCCTGTTCCTGCCTTCTGTGCCCTGATCTCCCTGTGTCCCCCACATGGATTAACTCGCAAATCAAACTTGGGCATTTATAATCCATAATGGGAAATTACAGTCTGTAAATTAGCCCACTTTATCACTTTTCAGCCCTTTCCTTTCTATCTGGGACCCATGATCTGTTATTTTCTTTCATTTCTCTTCCTTCCATACCTGAATAAATTACTGGCCTAACTAAAGAGAAAATCAATAAAAATTTTTTAAATGTTAAAAAAAGAGAAACAAGTCCACAAGTCCCTCCCATATAACCTCTGATCCATGGATGCCTACATCCCCCTGCCCTGCCTTCCTTCCAGTTATTGTAGATGAGCAGGCAGCCCTCCTATGTGAGGCCAGACCCTCAGATCCCATCCCTCTCATCTGCTCAAGGATATTGCTCACTGTGTCCACCCCTCTCTTTCTAAATTATCAATGTTTCTCTCCCTTAACATCATTCCCACCAACATGCAAATATCATTTTTAATATAGAAAACTACTGTTAATTTAATAAGGTCATTTACCATATAAATTACTATATGTTATATTTTAAACAATATTTATTCCATATCATATAATAAATATGTAAACATGTTAATATAAAATATAAATTACTCTAACAATATTGTGTACTAATTGGTTCTATTTTTAAGTGTTCTTTAAGAAAACAATGTGACCATATACATGACCCATTTTTTGAGCATTTATTTTTTATTGTATTTTTGAAAGATACATGGAGCATAACAAATGTTACATTAAAAAATATAAGAGGTTCCCACATACCCCACACCCCACACGTACACTGCTCCCACATCAGCAACCTCTTTCATCATTGTGGCACATTCGTTGCATTTGGTGAATGCATCTTGGAGCACTGCTACACCACATAGATTATACTTTACATTGCAGTTTACACTCTCTCCCAGTCCATCCAGTGGGTTATGGCAGGATATATAATGTCCAGCATCTGTCCCTGCATTATCATTTAGGACAACTCCAAGTCCCAAAAATGCCCCCACATCACAACTCTTCTTCCCTCTCCCTGCCCTCAGCAACTACCCTGGCCACTTTCTCCACATTAATGCTACAGTTGCTTCCTTTACTAATCACAATAATTCTATAGTAGAATACTAGTAAGCCCACTCTAATCGATATTTTATTTCTCCATCTTGTGGACCATGGGATGGTGATGTCCACTCCACCACTATATCAAGAAGGAGCTTTGATCCCACATCTTTGATGCATGTGATTCTCCTGCTTGCAGTTGTAGGCACTCTCAGTTCCCTGGTTTGGTGGTTGACCATCTTCACCTCCCTTTTAGCTGACCTAGGGAGGCCAAGAACCAGAGAGTAGGAATTGCAACTCTGCTGAGGCTCAGGGCCCAGGTGGCACATGGTCAATCCAGAGATTCAAGTCTCCTGGGTATACACCAACACCAGCACCAACCACAGGTTCAGTAAAAATGACAGAAGAGGCATATAGAAAGAGGTCATATCTGAGGCCAAGTCCACCACACTCAGAAGCACAAATTCCAAAGTGAGACCAACTGACAAGGCTCTGAACTCCAGAGCCAACTGCCATGATTGTTAAACCTGTGCATCTCTGTAGCCCTGAGGAGCACCAGTAAGTGGGTTGTATATTCCTTGGCTGTCTCTGGGATCATGTTGAGGGGTGCATAAGCACGACTCCTCTTATGACCTCCCAACTCTTTTTTGAAGATTTAGCCATATAAACTCATTTGTCTTTACCATTTACCCCTTTTATTCAAGATGGCCAAGGAAATTGAGAAAGAGTTGGGGAGAACAGTTGAATATAGGAGATTGTTGGGTATGTGGCTGAAACCATATATTTAGAAAATATATTTAGAAACCATATATTTAGAAAATATATGAAGAAAGCATTAACTGTTTAAGCTTCTTAAGTGTGGTATCTGGCACAGGGGCAGGCTTCCAGGAAGGTGTGTGTGCTCATTTTGACATAGTGTGTTATATCAAAGGGTGGAGACCTGTTTAAAGAGTGGAAAGGTGTTACCCATCCTGGGGAGGACTGATGTTCACAAATATTATTTTTAAAGCCTCTTGACCTCACATCTCCCTCCAATTATGGCCTATTTCATAATTCTCCTTTACTTTACTTTATTCTCATGGAAAAAGTTGTCTATACTACCAACTCGAAACCTTCTCTTCCCATACACTCTTAAGCTTCTTCCACTCAGGCATTACACCAACATCCCATTGAAACTTCTATAGTCAAGATCCACAGAAGCCTCCACATTCCCCAACCTATTGGATCCATCCCAGACTTCATTTTAATAGACCCATCAGCATCCTTTACATACTGATATCACCACCCTACTTGAGAAACTTTCTCTATGAGCTCCATGCAATCGCACTCTTTTTCTTGTCTTCCAAACACACTGCTCATTCACAGACATTTTCCTGGTCCCTCCTTATCTCACTGCCTCAGAATTCAGTTCCTGGTCCTCTTCCATTCTCCATTATTCAACACTCACTGTTTTGTTTATCAGATTTAACTGCAAAGATGCACTAAAAACTTTTCAGATATAAAGAACATGAATGTATATATCATCAGTAATTCCACACTACTTGAAACGTTATATGACATCCTACAAACAGAAAGAAAATGATAGCAGATGGAAATATGAATAGCCCTAGAAGTGGTAACTACATTACTAAATATACATATTTTTCTTATTATTTAAATCTCCTGAAATGTTAATTGACTAAGTCATTTTTAAAAAGTATATTTAGTGGTGTCATCAACATGGTGATGTACAACATCCCCTGGAAATATCCTCCCCCCAGAATCAACTCATAAAAGGACAAATCCCACTTGCTTGGAACTCTGGAGGACAATAGAAACTGGCGAAGAAACCCACAAACACTGAATGAAAGTTAAAGAAAAAAATGAAACACTAAAATCAGGTAAAAGCTTTACATTCCAGACCCACCAGTCCAGAGCCCCTCCCCGTCACTAGGTTCTGCAAAGATTACCAGTCACAAAGAGTGGCATGGCCTGGGACCCTCCTAACAGGAATAAAGACCACAGAGCCACTCACAGCAGTGAGTTAAAGCCCTACATATATCCAAGTAAAGGGTCCCAAGTCTAAAGGGACCCAGGACAGAACACAAGCAGCTGAGGAGTGTCACAGGGAAAAAAAGAGACTGCAGGACTGTTGGCAAGAAGTGCATGCACTCAAGCCAGAATATGTTTATGACACCATGTAGAGACAAAACAGACCTTCCTGACTGACTCCACCTGACCCCAGTGGATGGGTCGCAGAACTGAAAAGTGTAATGAAAAGGGGGCACTGAGTAAGAGAGAGAATTTAAACAAATCATGGGAACTAAGAGAAAATTCTGTGTAAAAACAGAAAAGAGTAGGATTCCAAGGGAATGAACAGAGGCAAGGAAGCCTTCTCCTGGAGGTGAAATAATTGCATGCTAAAGGGCCATCTTAAAAATCGTATCACATAATCTAGGGAAATAACAAAGTGCAAAAGACCTGGCAAAATCTGAACAGTTGAACACAGGGTACTCTAAAAGATTAAATAAGTTGGACCAAGCATCAAAATAGCCTGTACCCAATGCAAAATAACCATAAAACCTTAGGTATTCATGCAAATAGTAATCAAAAAGAGCTGATATTGGCTACACTAATATCAGACAAAATATGCAATAAATTTAATTATACCATTATTTAAAAGTCCATGGTTTAACTTAGGATTCACTGTGTAGTATAGATCATAGGTTTTAAAAAAATTTTTATTCTGTTATGAAAGATACAATCTAATATTTCCCCCTTAGGTCAAATTCAGATAGATATTTCAATGCTGTTATTGGCATTCACAGCATTGTGCTACCGTCACCACCATCCATACCAAAATATTTACATCATTCCAAATAGGAGCCCGGTACATTTTAAACCTCAATTTCTCATTCCCTACCCTCACCCCATCCCCTAGTAGCCTGTATTCTACTCATGACTCTATGGGTTTCCTTATTCCAATTATTTCAAATCGGTGAGATCATGCAATATTTGTTCTATTGTGTCTGTCTTACTTCATTCAGCATGATAGCTTCAGGGTTCATCCTTGTTGAGGATGTATAGAACTTCATTCCTTTTTATGGTTAATATTTCATGGTGTGTATATATCACATTTTGTTTATCCATTCATTGGTTGATAGACATTTGGATTGCTTCCATATTTTGTTAATTGTGAATAATACCACTATGAACATCAGTGTGCAATCGATTCTAGTCCTTGCTTTCAAAAATTAATTTGCATATTTACCTAGTAGCTATACTTATTTTTCTTAGAAACCACCAAACTGTCTTTCACAGTGGCTGCATTATTTTACATTCCCACCAGCAAATAATGGGTTTAACTATTTCTCTGAATCTTCTTCAACACTTGTTATTTTCTGAGTTTTTTTCCTCCAATAACAGTCATTCTAATGACAATGAATTGTTATCTCATTTCTCTGATTGCTGATGATATTCAGCATCTTCTATATGCTTTCTGACCATTTGTAAATCTTCTTTGGACATATGTGTATTTAAATGTTTGCCCATTTTTAAACTGAGTTTTTGTCTTTTTGTTGTTAACTTAAGGATTTCTTTATATATTTTGGATAGTAAATCTTTATTAGATATGTGGTTCCCAAATATTTTCTGCCATATGTAAGTTGTCATTTTACTTTCATGATAAAGTTCTTTGAGACTCACAAGTTTTTAATTTTGATGAGGTCCCATTTTTCTGTTTATCTTTTCTTTCTTATGCTTTGGGTTTAAAGTCTAAGAAACCATTGGCTAACACAAGGTCCTGAAGATGCTTCCCTATGTTTTAATCTAGGAGTTTGGTAGTTCTATCTCTTATATTTAGGTCTTTGAAGCATTTTGAGTTGATTTCTGTAGCATGTGGTGTCAGGTAGAATCCTTCCTTTTTTTTTTTTTTTTTTCAAATGGAGATTCAGTTTCCACAGCACCATTTATGAAGAGATTATTCTTTACCAATTGAGAGGTATTTAACACCTAGTCAAAAATTATTTGAGGGAGCTCCCTTCTACTTTTAGAAATGGATGCTGCTTAATTAATGAATCTCTCAATAAAGCTGTGAAATCCTAAAAAAAAAAAAAAACTTAGTTGATTTTAAATGTGAGGATTGATTTCTGAGCTCTCAGTTCAATTCCATTGGTTTATATGTCTGTCCTTGGACCCAAAATTTTCTGTTTTGATTGCTGTGGCTTTGTCATAAATTCTTAAAATTGGAAGTGTCAGTCCTCCAACTTTATTCTTCTTTTTAAACATGGCTTTAGTTATTTGGGGAATCTTACACTTCCATATAAAGTTTTTTTTTAATTTTTTCTATTTTTAAAGAAAATTTAGATTACACAAATATTACATTAAAACTATGAGGGGGAAACAGACTTGGCCCAGTGGTTAGGGCATCTGTCTACCACATGGGAGTTCCACGGTTCAAACCCCGGGCCTCCTTGACACATGTGGGGCTGGCCCATGTGCAGTGCTGATGCACACAAGGAGTGCCCTGCCACGCAGGGATGTCCCCTGCATAGGGGAGCCCCATGCACAAGGAGTGCACCCTTAAGGAGAGCCGCCCAGCACGAAAGAAAGTGCAACCTGCCCAGGAATGGTGCCGCCCACCCTTCCCATGCTGCTGAGGACAACAGAAGCGGACAAAGAAACAAGACGCAGCAAATAGACACAGAGAACAGACAACTGGGGGAGGGGGAGAATTAAATAAAAATAAATAAATCTTTAAAAAAAAAATGAGGGATTTGCCTATACCTCACTTACCTTTCTCTCACTTTCTCACATCAAAAACATCCCTCATTAGTGCAGTACATTTGTTACAATTGATGAACACACATTGAAGCATTGCTGCTATCTATGGACTACAGTTTACATTATAATTTACACCTTTTCCTGAACAAGTTTGTAGGTTATGACAAACAATACAAAGGTCTGTATCCATTACTGCAATGTCATTCAGGACAACCCCAAAGTCCTGAAAATTCCCCAATATTACACCCATTCTTCCCTCTCCCATCCCTCAGAATCTCTGGTGGACAATGATAAGAGTTCTTCCATTTCTAGGACAATAATAAGTCTATGGTATAATAATAATAAATCTACTTTATTTGTACATACCCCATTCTTGAGGATTCCATGATACTGATGCCCACTGCTTCTAAATGAGAAGGAGCTTAAATCCCATGGAGCAGATGAATGGAACTATTTTGATTGCAGTTGCAGATGCTGTTACTTGGGGTGGGTGTTGTGCTTTCAGAAGAACATATAAATTTCATAACTGACTTTTCCATTCTGCAAAGAAGGTTGTTGGAATTTTGATTGGGATTGCATTGAATCTACAAATTGATTTACATAGCATTGACATTTGGAAATACTTAGTTTCAAGAACACGGAATGTCCTTCCATTTATTTAGGGCTTCTTTAATTTCTTTTAGCAATGTTGTATAGTTTTTACTGTGAAAGTCCTTTAAATCCATGGCAGATTTATTCTTAGATACTTTATTCATTTGTAGCTATTGTAAATGGAATTTTTGTCTTGATTTCTTCTTCCAATTGGTCACTGCTTATGTATAGAAACACTACTGATTATTGGTTGTTGATCTTGTATTCAGCAAGTGTGCCAAATTCATATTTTAGCCCTATGGGTTTTGTTGTGTATTTTTCAGGATTTTCTGTATATATGATCATGTCGTCTGCAAATAGGGAAATATTCCTTTCCAATTAGAATGCCTATTATTTCTTTTTCTTGTCGAGTTCCTCTACAAGTACTTCCAGTATACTGAATAACAGTGATGACAGTGGACATCCTTGTCTTGTTCCTGATTTTAGGTGGAAAGTTTTCAGTCACATTTTAATGTTTTTTAAATTTTGTCTATTGTTCATCTATACAGGGAGAAACCATCCTGTCTCCCCTCCCCACCATCACCATCATCACCTCACCACTTCCATTGTCCTATTGAGTTTTAGGTTTGTTTATGTTTAATATGGAAAAGTGGATTTTTTATTTTTTAAATATATACATTTTTACAGAAGTTTTGAGACAAGAAAAAAATCATGCATAATATGCAGAATTCCCATATAACACCCCTCACTAACACCATATATTGTTATAGATAATTTTTATTCTTTTTTTATTTATCTTTTTTAAAAATACATAGATCACACAAAATGTTACGTTAAACAATATAATAAGTTCCCATATACCCCACCTCCCACACCCTCACTCCTCCCACATCAACATCTTTCATTTATATGGCACATTCATTGCATTTGATGAGTACATTTCGGGGCATTGCTACAAAGCTTGGTTTATTGTTATGTTGCAGGTTACACTCTCTCCCTGTCCATTCAGTGGGTTATGGCAGGACATAATATGGCCTGCATCTGTCCCCGCAATATCATTGAGGACACCTCCTAGTCTAAAAAATGGCCTCTTTTTCCCTCTCCCCGCCGTCAGCAATTCTCTTGGCCACTGTCTCCACATCAATGGTATAATTTCTTCCAATGCTAGAGTCACAATAATTCTGTCATAGAACAGCAGTAAGTCCACTCTAATCCATATTTTATTCCTCCATCCTGAGGACCCTGGGATGGCAATGTCCACTCCACCTCTAAATCATGAGGGTGCTTAGATACCATATGGCTGTTGGATGGCATTCTCCTGCTTGCTGTTGTAGACCATCTTGGTTCTCTCATGTGGTGGATGACCATGCTCACCTCCTTCTTATCTGATCTGGATAAGCCCAATGATCTGGAAAGTAAGGGATGCCCCTCTGGTGAGGCTGAGGGCAGAGCTGGCTCATTTTTTACAGGTTATAAAAGAACACCATCAGACTATTACCACTAACTACTGTCCATGGCATACATTTGTATGTTTTCCATACACCTCCTATTATTAACACAATGTATACGTACTGTACATTTGTTATAGTGCATGAGAGAACACTCATATTTGTACTTTTAACCACAGTCCATTTTATACTACATGGTTCACTGTGTTACACAATCCCATGCCTTGTACAGTCTCTCTAATGTGTACACTCCATGACTCTACTTTCCATCACAGACTTTTGCAGTCATTGCCATAGTAAATTTTTGAAAGTTTTCCTTAGTCCAAAAGAAAAAATTCCATATCATCCATTTATTGCCCTTAACATTTATATCTTCTTTGACATTAATGCATGAATATTACAATATTACGATGAACTATAATCCATAAGTCACATTAATTGTATTTTCCCATGCAACACCATATTCATACCAGCATATAATAGTCTCATACATTTGTTATAGTTCATTGAACAATATTCTTGTATTTGTATTATTAAACACAATCCTCTCGCACCTCTGGGTTTACTATGTTATTCAGTCTGTAGATTATTCTCTAGCTTTCTTTTGATTGACATTTACATCACTAGACCACCCCTTTCAGCCACAGTCCCATTTATAAGCCAGCCATTTTCATTATACTCACTATAATATGTTGTCATCAACTCTATCCATTTCCACAAATTTTTACATCAAGCTAGTTGAAATTCTACATGAATTAAACATCAGTATCCCTTCTCAGCCTTCTTCCTATCTCCTAGTAACCTATACTCTATGTTTTAACTCTCTGTATTTATTCTTTGTATTAGTGAGACTGTATAATATTTGTCCTTTTGTATCTGGCTTATTCGACTCAGCATAATGTCCTCAAGGTTCATCCATGTAATCATATGTGTCCCAATTTCGTTTCTTCTTACTGCAACATAGTATTCCATCATCCGTATATACCACATTTTGTTTATCCAGTCATCAGTTGATGGACACTTGTGTTGTTTCCATCTGGTGGCAATTGTGAATAATGCTGCTTTAAACACTGGTGTGCAGTGCCTGTTCAAACACTGTTTTCTGTACTTCTGGATATATTCCGAGTAGAGGTATTGCCAGATCGTGTGGCAGTTCTATATTTAGCCTCCTGAGGATCCAAATGGCCAAATTAATTTTAACATGGTTATCCAAGTCCACTCAATTGGGAAAGAAAATTTGCTTCAACAGATGATGCTGGGAAAACTGGATAGTCACATGCAAAAAAAAATGAAGGATCCCTATCTCACACCATCTTCAAAAGTAACTCAAAATGGATAAAACACCTAAATATAAAAAATTGGACTTAAAATCTACTTGAGGCTGGGCACCTGCCTACCAAACGGGATGTCCTGGGTTCAGTTCCTGGTGCCTGCTAAAGAAGATGATGGGATGGCCTGGCACAGTGAGCTGATTCAACAAGATGATGCAATGAAAGTATGCAACAAGATGACACAATGAGGAAACACAGTGGAGACCCAACAAGAAGGGAGTGGAGGTGTCTCAATCCATTGGGTGCCTCCCTCCCACTTTGGAGGCCCCAGGTTTTGTTCTTGGTGCCTCCTGAAAAAAAGATGAGAAGACAGAGAAAGTACACAATGACAGACATAGAGAGCCAAAAGCAAGTGCAAACAATAGTGGGGGGGGGGTGAAATTAATTAATTAATTAATCTCTTTTTAAATCTCCTAGAGGAAAAAATAGGTGAGTGTCTTCAGGAACTTGTATTAAGCATTGATTTTTTTATACTTTACACTCAAAGTGCGAGCAACAAAAGAAAAAATAGATAAATTTGTCCTCTTAAAAGTTAAAACTGATTGTGCATCAAAGGACATTATTTTGAAAGGAAAAGACAACCTACTCAATTGGAGAAAATATTTGGTAACCACATCCAATAAAGGTCTCATATCCAGAATATATAATGAAATACTACATCTCAACAATAAAAAGGCACACAAACCCAATTAAAAAATGGATAAAAAGACTTCCACATTTTTCCAAAGAGGATACACACATGGCCACAAAGCCCATGAAAAGATCCTAAACATCATTAGTCATCACATAAAGCCAAATCTAAACCACAATGAGAAACCACTTCTTATACATTAGATTGGCTATTTAAAGAAAAGTAGAAAATTACAAGAGCTGGAGATGATGAGGAATAATAGAACATTCATACATTGTTGGTGGCCATATAGAATGGTGCAGCCTCTGTGGAGGACAGTTTGATGGTTCCTCAGAAAGTTAAGGACAGAATTATATGACCTGACAATCCCATCACTAGGTAGATGCCCAAAAGAAATGAAAGCAGGTAATCAAATATCACCTGAAGGCAAACCGTGATAAATTAAAGAATAGAGCTAATAAGTCAACAAATGTCAGGTAAAGGATTCATATACTTAGCAGAAAGGTAGGCAAAAAAGAGGAAAGGGAGAAAAGGTACAAGTGGAAAAAATATTTTAAAATAGCTAGATACAAATAGACGACAATTAGGTAGATTAACTGACACGGGAATAAAAGACTCACACACCAAAACACATATGCAGGGAGGGCTCCATCTGCTTTATGTATTTTTGCTTATACATCATGTATTGTTGTATTTTTTGATTCAGTCAAGAGTTGTGGTTAAAGATAAATTTCTCAAGGTTATTTTGTCTTGGAACAAGAAACATTGTCTCTAGACTCACATCCTATCTAGTGGCAGAAAGGGCCAGAGAAAGCTGTTTTCAAACTTCAAGTGAGACTAGTTATCTTGTACAGAGATAAGCAAGGACAAAGCTATTTTTGCTCTGAAGCAAGAACAGGTGAGCTTTAATAAATCATTGAACCATGCCCTTGCTGAGGTGGTGGAACTAATCCCCACATCTCTCCCCTTTCTTTTATGACCAAGTAGTTCTATTTGAGTAGCTGTATATAAGGTGGCCAGGTATTCATAGCATTGTATGGGATGTTCCCATAGTTGGAAAGAAGCATTGGCATCCTATAAATATAACAAGACAGAGGCAAATTAATCCTCCCTTTGTTGCCCACCATTTAAAATTTAGTTTGGAAAACCATGTTGAAGGGTTCAACCATTGTAACTGTTTGGCTAAAATTTTTAGTGTGGTTTGTTGAGTCTGATTTTTTAAGTTCCATAATTGCTACTCTAATTGGAGATGGAGAGGTTCTACTTCATCCAATATATGATGGGAGAAGGCACTTTGAAGGCGTTTCTTTATTTGGTTTCAAATGTGTTAGGTGTCATTCCATTTTAAAGGAGTGACCCAAATGCTAGAATTCCTCCAGTCCATTTCAATTATTAGTGGCCCTGCAGGAGGAACCCAGTATCCTCCTGTCCATGTTGAATCATTTGAGAGTAATTGGGGTCAGGATCCTACCCAGAGGTGAGAGGACATAAGGGTGGATCTGTTATATGGGCCCAATAGGTGTGACTAGCTGTGCAGGGGTTAAAAGACATAAGGATGAGCAATATGCACATTTTCATGTTCCCACCTTAGCAGAAGCAGTAGTCGCTACTGCCAAATAAGCTAAAAAAGTATTTTTAGGCATCTTGGTGCACCTAACTTGTGCCATAAGAACTTGTGCTTGGTTGCCCAATTTTTTAAGACTCCCCTGTGTAACTGGTTCAGCTCCTTGAGTAGTCCTCAGGGAGATGTTGGTCATTATTAGGTTGAGTGCTTCCGGGCTTGTTATTGGGTGGTGCTGCAGATTCCACCAGGCCATGCTATGGTTTCACATGCTTTGCTGGAAGCTAAAGAGGTCCTCCTGGGGAGAGAACTCTTCCCAATGTTAATAAATATCCTGGGCCATGGCAATTACTATTAGCTTCTTGTCCATCCAGGGGTTTGTACAACACTTTAGGATAAATTTTTATAATTGGTGTCTGAAAATGTCATTCTGCTGTTATATAACCATCTCATTGCAATTTAAATAACTTAAAGTATATAAGACTATTTATATGATGTCCTTTGACTGATGGAACCTAACACCCAATTCTCCCTCTTTTATTTTGTAAGCATAGTTTTAAGGTGTAGCGAGATTATTCTGTAAAAAAAAAATTTGTTAACCTAATATTATTATTATAATGAAATAGGGTTAAAACTACAGGTTTTTATACAGATAGATTTTTGTTATTAGGCTAGGATCGATGATAGGGTTATGTCCATCACCTTGGGAAAGCACTGTAAAATTTACTTTTGGCTTGTTAAAATATGAATGCAGGCTGGTTTGAATTGCTTAAGGAGATACTAGAGAAAGCTTTAGCAAGTTTTAAAATAAAGTGATAGTGACATAATTGGATATTAAGATTTGTAATAAACTAACAATATTTAGGGTTGCTGCACACAGCAGCACTGGTGTTACTTTAGTTTTTATAGCTTACTGTTATATATCATTCCCTGGCAGCTCTCAATGTGAATTGGACTAGTATGAGTTAAAGCGTTTGCCTTGTGGCAGCTTTTAGTGTAAATTAGATGAGTATGAGTTAAAGCATTTGCTTTTTGATTTTTAAGGAGAAAGTTTGGTTTTAGGATATATATTATTTTTACTAACAATTAAAATTATGATTAACAACATTATATTTTTATTTAATATTATGTTGGAACATTATTAAATATTCAGGAATTTTATATACTCTTTATGTATTTATATGAACTCTTTGCTCATACAACTTTAACAGTTTAAAGAATCCCTTTTAATTTTATAGCACTTTTAAATATTGTTCATTTAACTTATAACATATTAAATGAACAACTATTTTATTACTTCATTTCTTTTGAAGTAAAAGAGTAAATCCTTTGCAAAAGTCTGGAATAAAAGATATTTTTTAGGATATGACTTTGAGAAAGCATGTTTAGACATTATGTTCCTTTTAAAGTGGTAAGACTTGCTTTTTCTTAAACAACCAAGGACATGATATGGTTAAAATACAAGAAACTATTTTGACAAAAGAGACTTTTTTACATTCTTTTTATTCATGAGAAAAACTTTTTATAAACTTTTACTAAAACAGACCAATGACTTAACAGACTTTGAAAGAGGACAAAATTTAATTTTGCATCACTATATTATTTGATACTAAAGCTTTTAAAACATAATAAACAGACTTACCAAATCTTATTTAACTTTATCCACAAAAATTCCCTTTCCACACACATTCTTTCCACACACATTTTCTGTATTCCTTCGGATTTTGTCCCAAATTTTACTTCCTTAATAACTAGTCATTTTATCTTAGGATAAACTTATTTTCTGTTTCCTTAATAATAAAAACACATTCTATACACCCTACACACATAAGTTATGAAAATGATTTTGGAAACTGTCTCCAAACAAACATCTTACAACATGCAATTACCATCAACCCTAAACAAAATTGTTAAAATAATGATTCACTTTGGTTATACACAAATATAATTTTTCTTTATACCAAATACCTAGTAGCATATAATCCTAGAATCAGATTTTTAGTGGCAAGTTGGCATGAGGAGGCTGGTTGCTAATAAGTTTTCCTGTTCTGAAGTTACTTTTTGTTATTATTATCAATTCAGTTTTTGTTTAATAATGACTTCTTGAAATTAGCTATTTAAACTCTTCAATTAACCACATAGACTATAATTAATTTATCTTAAAAATTTTACCTTCACAGAGCACATTCTCTCACTGTTTTATAACTTGCCGTATGCATTTAAGTTTTGTCTTGCATATATCCATTTTGATTTTATGAAATATAGCCATTTTATTTTAGGACAAAATATACTTTTTTAACAAACATCAAAATTTAGATAGCATTTTCAGAAACTTTTTACCTTTTAAAATATTCATTTAAATTTTACATCCTTCATTTTATCCTGTGAAGAAAAATAAACCATTTTCATTTAGACAAGAACTTTTTTTATGAAGAGACTTGTAATAATTTCATTAAGACTTACAATTTTGTTATCATGGTAGAGATCTTATTGGCATTTATACTTATGTATTAATATAAGCACTATTTTTTGGCCATTTTAATAAAGCTCTTTTAGGAATTTTTATTTATTAATTTACTATTACCATGAGGAAATATTAAAATATACATTGACATTGAACAAACAGACAAACCCAAAAATAATTGTAACACACCAACAGAAATAGAAAGTTTACAATTTGATTCATGATTCTAGGTTTAGAGTTCCCATAACTTAAAATCTAAGCTTCCCTCATCAGGGGAGTATGGACAAAAGGTCTGTACTGTTTGAAGCAATGCAATCATTTGTTCTTCTTTCACTTTACAATTGGCTGTTTATAATAGTTGTTGTAAAGTATGGAGATAGATCTCCTGTTGCTTTGATAATGTATTTCCCATATTACACTAGCGTCTGCAGTCAGCTTCCCTCTCTCAGGGCAGCTGATGTCCTGTCTGTGCAGGATGCTTAGTCTGGACCAATCTCACTCTGCAAGCATGGTCCTAGGACTGAAACCAGGGAGCAGCTGACCTCAAGGGCGGCTCTGATCACTGGCAGCGACCAAGGTCCGGACCATCGTTACACTGGGCTGTTCCCAGGGACCGTGCCAAAAATTCCCCCACAGATAGGGGGGAAATCAGCTGCCCCACATTCGGCGCTAATTGCCACAGGAGTTAAAGACTCGCTCACAAAAATTCATGTAGGGAGGGCTCCGTCTGCTTTTATTAATTTTTTCTGAAAACAGTTTGATGTGAGTTTTTAAACTTTTTTTTCTTCTTTACTTTATTAACATGTTACATTAAAAAAATACGAGGTCCCCATATACCCCCCACCCCCCTACCCCACTCCTCCCACATCAACCTCTTCCATCATCATGGCACATTCACTGCAACTGGTGAATACATTTTGGAGCACTGCTGCACCACACGGACAATGGTCTAAAATGTAGTCTACCCTCTCCCCCATTCCACCCAGTGGGCCATGGCAGGGCACACAACATCCAGCATCTGTCCCTGCAGCACCATTCAGGACAACTCCAAATCCTGTAAATGCCCCCACATCATATCTCTTCTCTCTTCCTAACATCAGCAGCTACTGTGGCCACTTTCTCCACATCAATATTACAATTTTTTCCTTACTAATCACAATAGTTTTCCAGCAGAAAACCAGTAAGCCCACTCTAATCCATACTCTAATCCTCCATCCTGTGGACCCTGGGATGGTTATGTCCAGTCCCCCTCCATATGAAGAGGGGGCTTAGAAAATCACCCTCTTTATCTTACCCCACACACAAAAATTCAAAAACATGTAAATTAGCCCTTTTCCTCTTTCTGTACTATTCAAGGACTGCACAAGACTCCATTGACTTTCTTTATAACTTACATGCTATTATTGTCACACATTTTACTCCTACATATATTTTAAACCTTGTAAGCCATTATTTTTTCTTTTAGTCTTTTGAAAGACATCTTTCTTTATCCCCATATTTGACTCCATTTCTTACTACATCTCTGCAACAACGATCTACTTCTATGTTTAAAAAAAGATTTAATTACTAATATCTATTGTCTCACACTGTTTTTGAGAGTCAGGAATTTGAAAATAACTAGCTAGTTAGTTCTGGCTCACAGTTTATCATGGCATTGCTGTTAAGATGTCAACCAGAGCATTCACTGTCTCTCCTTTCCTCTCCCTCCTCTTCTCTCTACCTCTCTCAAGCTGTATCCATCTATCTATCTATCTATCTATCTATCTATCTATCTATCTATCTATCTATCTATCTATCTATCACCTAGCCCAGTGCTTACCTTTGAAATATAGCAACCATTTTTAAGGAAGCCCAAGCCCTATGGAGAGGTCACATGTGGGTATCATATCAAATAGCCCCAGCTAAGATTTCAGACATGCCAGTATAAACCAGTGGGCACATAGTGCACCTCCTTATTGCCTGTGCACAAGGTGGTCTGTTCCCACTGCCGAGCCCTCACTATTTTACTAGTTGGGGGCTTCTGTGAGAAACACACTGGAGGAAGCACCCCCAGCCCTGTGAGGAGGAAAGACACACTGGTGGCCATTGTTGGTCTTTGTTTATACTTAGGACAGACTGTCTTAGAGTGAAGCCCACACCTTACAACTTCATTTATGTAGTGCATCACCTCAATTCTTACTGCTTTTCCTATTATTTCAAGTCACACTCCCACCCACCTCCCACATCTACAGCCAAGTACAGCACACAAGCTATTCTGTACAATAGAACAATTCTGCTGTCTTGTTTTATGATGTTCTTTGCTTAGAAACTTTATGACAGTGTTTCTCAAACCATCCTACTGACTACACCTGCCAAATGGCAGAGATAAGAGAATGCACGTATTTCAGGATTCTAACAGCTTGTTCTAAAGTCACCTGAAAAAAAATGTCTTCCAAGACTTTGACGTGATTTATTTCAAAATTTCATGGGAATTTTGCATTCTTTTCAAAAAATGTCCATTTGTTGCTTACTATAAAATTTTGTCATCACAAACTTCATACCCTTGGAAATTTTCATCACCACACTTTAAGAAATACAACTCAAGAAAGCACACAGAATCAAATCCTGTCTCACAAGCACTATTGCCAAAATAGAAAACAGTCCCCAATGATAATTCTTTTTTCATCACAAGGTAGATAACTTTCTTAATATAAATTGTTTATATTTTTTCATCATGAATTAGTTGATTTTTTAAATATTGCATTAAAACATTATTAATCTTGAGGAAGTAGGAAAAGATGATCTTAGTAAGTGCACCCACATCATCTTTCCTACTAAAAAACAGCTGAGTGGGGACAAAATCCTGCCTGAGGGAGCTATTTTGGACACCCACAAAGCTGGAGTCTTCTGGACATGGATCTGGAGAGAGTGAAACAAAAAGGGTGATTGCTCAAGGTAGAATGGTGGATTTCCAGATCTTGTTCCTGAAGCTCTGGGATGGCTAAGCCCTTCCCTTAGGGCAGATAGTCATGGCGTTCCACAACTGTTCCTGAACACACGGTCCTGGAACCCATGCCCCCCAAACCCTGAGTTCCCTGAACCTGCATTTCCTGAACACAGTGCTCCCTAAGCCCTGAATCCCAGGGTTCCTGGGGACTGCTGGTCTTGGTCTCAGACAAACTCCAAGAGTGGGAGGGTTCTGGGAAACAGTGCAGGGGGTCCAAGAACTATGGGTTCAATTGTCTGGACCCCTGTTTTTGAAATCTGAGAAGCATACCAGCTGGCTTGAAGAGAAACCTGGGAGAGGCAAGAGGTAAAGTTATTGAGGCAACCCAATTTACCTAAATGCCCAGGGATAGGGAATAAGGTGGAGTCAGGCAATTAAGTAGTCCTGTGCAACACACCTAAGGGAGGGGCAGAGGAAGAAGTACTCGATAGGCTTCCAAGAACACATTTAGGGTTTCCAGCAAGTTTTAGGTGCTCTCTCTCAAAAAGATTGAGAATCACTATTTTCTATAGTGAGTTGGTTCACCAGGGTCCCATTTAAATCTCAGAGGTGAGTTCTCACGTGGGCTTCCTGCAGTCCAGGGACAGAGGGAAGTAAGGAAGGGAGAATGGGGAAAGGACAGATTCCTAATCAATTTATTCAGTTGCAAAGAAGACTCCTTGATTGAGGACTTCTCTGTTTTTTTTTTGTTGTTGTTGTTTTCTTTTCTTTCCTTCTGCTATACCTGCACCCTCCCCCCCTTTTATTTTCTAATAGGTGGTCCTGGCCCTGTTTCTTGATTCGGGTGCTTCCTCATTCTCAATTTCATCTTTTTCTGTGTGTACTGATTTTGGCTAACAATGTGATCTCCTTTCCTTCCCACATCTTTCTATCCTCCAACTTCTAGTGTTTTTGATACATTCCACTTCTCTTTCTTTAGCCCCCAATTTTTCTGGCTCTTTATTCCTAACACTTCTATTCAGTTTTCTATCTTTTATTAACTCTTTATGTTATTGTCCTTTCTTTTCTCTTTCCCTCTCTCCTGATCACACTGGTCTTTTAATTCATACTATATTCTTCCCATAATCAGTTTCCGATTTCATCGTAAGTACTCCACTTTCTTATTCCTATAACTCTACACAGTTTACATGAGTTTAATATTCATTCTCCTAGGTCTTCTGCTAACATTTACTATCAATACTACTATGATACTTTTTATATTCTTACCTCTCTTTCTTTCCCTGGCCCTAATCCTTTTCCTTCAAAGGAACTTAGATAATAGCAAGAAAATAAACAAGAAGAGCAAAGTGTCAAAGAGAAAACTTAACACACACACACAAAAACAGCGTCTAAATAATACTGGATAATAGACTGAGAAGCTAATCAATTGAAAAAAAATCATCAAGATAAAAAGATGACCAGACAGCAACAAAAAATTATAAAACCATACCCATAAACAGGAAGACATAGCCCAACCAATGAACAAATTAAAAGTAGAAAGAGCAGAACATCAAACAATTAATCAAACCTCACCAAACAAATATCATGTGCCAGCATAATGAAGTGAGGGAAGAGATTAAGAATATTAAGAAAACACTTGGAGATCATAGGAGATATTGTAAACATATGCAAAAACATCACAGATATGATGGCCATGAATGGCACAAGCCAGGAAATAAAAAATAAACTCTCATCAAATAACAGCAGATTTGAAGAGGTAAAGTAAAGAATTAGTGATGTGAAAGACAGTACATCTGAAATCAAACAGATAGTAGAATTGATGGATAAAAAGATTTTTTAAAAATCCACCAGGTATTTAGGGATTTGAATGGCAACACAAAATGCACAAACATATGCATTATAGGCATCCCAGAAGGAGAAGAGAAGGGAAAATAGACACAAAGGGTGTTGGAGGAATTAATGGCTAAAAACTTCCCTACTTAAAAAGGGAGATGGATGTACATGTCCAGGAAGTGCAACACACCCCAAACAGTATAAATACTAACAGTCAGACCCCAAGACATATAATTATCAAATTATCCAATGCTCAAGAAGAAGAGAAAAATATTGAAGGCAGAAAAGGAAAAAAGAACCATCACATGTAATGGAAGATAAATGAGATTAAGTCTGGATATCTGATCTGAAACCATGGAGGCAAGAAGGCAGTGGTATGACATAGTCAAGGTACTAAAAGAAAAAAAAAATTCCAGCCAAGAAAAAACTAACCAGCAAAAATGGTATTCAAACATGATAGAGAGTTCAAAATATTCACAGATAAACAGAAACTAAGAGAGTATGCCATTAAGAAACCTACCCTTCAAGAAATACTAAAGGGAGTTCTGAAGGAGGAAAGAAGAAAGTAGGAGAGGCCTTATTGGAAGAAAGTGTAAGAACAACAAAAAGGCAGAAATAGAAATAAAAACAATATATGAAATACACAAGTCCAATGAAAATATGGCTAAGGTAAGTAGTTCCCATGTGGAGCTAGCCCATGCACGGTGCTGATGTGCACAAGGAGTGCCTTGCCATGCAGCGGTGCCCTCCTCATAGGGGAGCCCCACTGGCAAGGAGTGCTCCCTGTATGGAGAGCCGACCAGCACGAAAGAGAGTTCACCCTGCCCAAGAATGGCGCCCCATACACAGCTGTCACAATCAAGGTGACACAACAAAAAGAAACCCAGATTCCTGGTGCCACTGATAAGGATAGAAGCTGTCACAGAACGCAGAGAATGGACACAGAGAGAAGACAAAGGGTGAGGGGGGAGGGGAGAGAAATTAATGAATAAATAAATCTTAAAAAAAAAAAAACTCACCTGTCAAGAAACACAGATTGGGGAAACGGACTTTGGCCCAGTGGTTAGGGCGTCCGTCTACCACATGGGAGGTCCGCGGTTCAAGCCCCGGGCCTCCTTGACCCATGTGGAGCTGGCCCATGCGCAGTGCTGATGCGCGCAAGGAGTGCTGTGCTACACAGGGGTGTCCCCCGCGTAGGGGAGCCCCATGCGCAAGGAGTGCACCCATAAGGAGAGCTGCCCAGCGCGAAGGAGGGTGCAGCCTGCTGAGGAATGGCGCCCGCCCACACTTCCCGTGCCGCTGACGACAACAGAAGAGGACAAAGAAACAAGACGCAGCAAAAAGACACAGAAAACAGACAACCGGGGGAGGGGAGGGGAATTAAATAAATAAAAATAAATCTTTAAAAAAAAAAAAAAACACAGATTGTCAGAATGGTTAAGGAAATATGACCCATCTATATGTTGTCTACAAGAAACTCACCTTAGACCCAGGGACCCAAGGAAGTTGAAAGTGAACAGCTGGAAAACAATCTTACAAACAAACAATAACCAAAAAAGTGCAGGACTAGCTATACTAATATCGGACAAAATAGACTTTAAATGCAAAACTATTGAGAGAGACAAAGATGGACACTACATATTAGTAAAAGGGGTAATCTTTCAAGAAGAGAGGACAATTATAAACATTTATGCTCCAAACCAGAGCACCTCAAAATACATGAGGCAAACAATGGGAAAACTAAGTGAAGGGATAGAAGTCTCTACAATTATAGTGAAGGAATTTAATGCAACATTATCACCATTAGACAGAACATCTCAACAGAAAATCAATTAAAAAACAAAGATTTTCAATAATATAAATGAGGATCTGGAACTAATAGACCTACACAGAACATTACACAAAATATAGCAGGATATACATTCTTCTCAAGGGCACATGGATCATTCTGCAAGATATACCACATGCTAGGCCACAGAGAAAGTCTCAATGAATTCAGAAAAACTGAAATTATCCAAATAATTTTTCTGGCCACAGTGGAATAAAGCTGGATATTTGCAAGGGCTGGAGAACCAGATTAGGCACAAAGATATGGAATTTAAGCAGCACACTATTAGAAAAACAGTGGGTCAAGGAGGAAATCGCAAAAGAAATCAGTAACGACCTTGAAACACGACATATCAAAACTTATGAGATGCAGCAAAAGCTGTACTGTACAGAAAGAACTAACATAAATCTTGCTTTAAAACTCCATAATCATAAATATATACATCAAAAATGAAGAAAGAGCTAAAATTGAAGACCTAACTGCACACTTGGAGAATTTAGTTAAAAAAAAAAAAGAAAAATAAAAAAGATCTGAGCAGAACTAAATGAAAGAGAAAATAAGGGAGAACTAGAAAAAATATGCAAAAAAAAAGAGTCGGTTCTTTGAGTAGATCAATTAAATTGACAAACCCTTAGTTAGACACAGAGAAAAAAAGAGAGAAGATGCAAATACACATGAAAGGGGATGTCACCACTGACTCCACAGTAATAAAGAGTATTATAAGAGGACATTTTGAAAACCATATGCCAACAAGAAGGAAAATTTAGAGGAAAGGACAAATTCCTAGAAACACATAAGCAGCCTACATTGATGAAAGAAGAAATTGATGACCTCAACAAACCAATCACAAGTAAAGAGGTAGAATCAGTCATTAAAAACTTCCAAATAAGAAGATCCCTGAGCAAGACAGATTCACAGGTGAATTCTACCAAACATTCCAGAGAGAACTAACACCAGTCTTGCTTTAAATCTTCCAAAAAAATAAAACTGAAATAGAAGGAATATTGCCTAACTCATTCTATGATGCCAACATTACCTTTATACCAAAGTCAAACAAAGACACCACAAGAAAGGAAATTTACAGACTAATCTCTCTAATGAACCTAGATGGTAAACCTCAAGAAAATATTTGCTCAGCACATTGAACAATATATCAAATTATTTATAGACCATGAACAACTGGGTTTCATTCCTGTTATTAAGGACAGTTCAACATAAGAAAATAAATCAATATAATCAAAGTCAATCAACATAATACACCACACAAACAGATCGAAGGAAAAAATTCCCATGATCATATCTATACATGCAAGAAAAGCATTTGACAAAATACAGCAAACTTTGCTGATAAAAACACTGAAAAATTAAGAACAGAAGGAAACGTTCTGAATATGATAAAGGTATATATGAAAAACCCACAGCTAACATCATTAACAATGGTTAAATCCTAAAATCTTCCCTTCTAATGTCAGGAACAAGACAAAGATGCCCACTATCTCCTCTCCTTATTTAACATTGTTTTAAAAGAACTTGCTCAAGCACCAAGCAAAGAAAAATACATAAAAGATCCAAACTGGAAAGGAGAAAGTTAAAAGTTCACTATTTGAAGGCTACATGGTCCTATACATAAAAATCCCTGAGAAATCTACAACAAAGTTTCTAGAGCTTAAAAATGAGCTCAGTAAAATTTCAGGTTATAACATCAATGCACAAAAACCAGTGGCATGGCTGTGCACCAATAATGAGCCAATGGAGGGGAAAATAAAGGAAAACATCCCATTTATAAAAGCAACAAAAAGATTAAAATACCTAGGAACTAATTTAACTAAAGTAGTTACTGATAAATAAATGAATATTCCATTTTAATGGATGGGAAGACTAATCATCAATATGATGTCTATCCTATCTAAACTGATCTACAGATTTAATGCAATCCCAATAAAAAATCTACAGAGCTTTTTTTTTTTTACCAAATTGGAACAACTAAATAGGAAATTTATTTGAAAGTGCAAGAGGCCCTGAATAGCCAAAGACACGTTGAAAAAGAAAAATGAAATTGGAGGAATCACATTACCTGACTTTAAAACATACTACAAAGCTATAGTGGTCCGAATGGCATGGTATTGTCACAAGGATAGATATAGTGAACAATGGAACTGAATTGAGAGTTCTGATCTAGATCTTCACACATATCATGTGATATTCAACAATGCCACCAAGCCCACTCGACTGGGATAGAATGGCCTCTTCAACAAATGGTGCTTGGAGAACTGAATATCCATATGCAAAACAATGAGAGGGGAACACCATCTCACACCTTAAATGAAAATCAACTCAATATGAATCAAAGATCTAAATATAAGAGCCAAGGTCATAAAGACCTTGGAAGATAATGTAGGAAAGCATCTACAAGGCCTTGTAATAGGAAATGGTTTCATGAAATTCACACCCAAAAAAACAGATAAATAGGTTCTCATCAAAAATTCAAAATTTGCACCTCAAAGGAGTCTGTCAAGAAAGTGAAAAGATAGCATACCCTGGTGGAGAAATATTTGATAACCATATATCTGATGGGAGACTAATATCCAGCATATTTAAAGAAATCCTATATCTCTAGAAAAAAAAGACAAACAAGCCATTAATAAATGGGCAAGAGATTTGAACAGATACTTTTCCAAAGAAAAGATACAAATGGTGGGCCCCAAGGGGAGGAGGAAAATGGATGTTGAATGGATGGAACCAAGGTAAATGTTGGGGCAAGAGAGGAGTTTCATGAGAGTACACAAGGATGAATATAAAACATGTAATATTACACCAAAAACATATAGGGGATGACAGACTAATAATGTAAACCATAATGTA
This sequence comes from Dasypus novemcinctus, assembly GCF_030445035.2. Classification (NCBI taxonomy): domain Eukaryota; kingdom Metazoa; phylum Chordata; class Mammalia; order Cingulata; family Dasypodidae; genus Dasypus; species Dasypus novemcinctus. Next base: position 89,424,340 of record NC_080689.1, on the reverse strand, counting down.
AAACATAAGATAACTAAAAAATTTAGAAAACTGTATATCCTAAAGTATGGACCACATTGTAAGCACAGATGTCACCTTGTTTGAAAGCTGTTGTTTCGGAGTCTGTACATCAGTTTCAGTAAATATGATATGAATAAGTTATAAGATTATCACTGTGGAAGGGAAAAGGTTTTATGGTGGATGTGTGGGAGTACTGTATATTGTATATATGAATTACTGTGATCTAAGACTCTTGTGAAGAGAAGCTCAATAATTAGGAAAAAAGAAAAGAAAAAGATAGGATGTAGAAATTTTTCCAAATCAATATGTACTCTAGATCTAACCTTTAAACTCATCTCTATATTCCATTTTACTAGTAAGGGAACCTGATATTATATTGGGATTCACTTTACAAGAAGCTTTGGATCACAGAATGGTTCAAAAACGGCAGCGGAGGAATACTGGTATGGGATGTTATTGACAGGCTATATATGGTTGACAGGGAGTTATACAGGGCATATGTCCAGGGTGCATGGTAATGTTTAGATATACTCATAGTGGAAACAATCAAAAACAACAGCTGGGGGGGTACTGGGTTCCTGGCCGGGGGTGCTCTGTCATGGTCCCTAGGGGAGCAGCAGCAGTCCCCCAGGTGCAATGGTAAGAATCAGGAAGGAATGAGGGTCCAACAGTGGGCTCCTGATACTAATGACTATGCTTGTGAGCCTATAAGCCTGCAATAAGAACAAGGCCTAGAGCAGCATTGTGCCTGGGAGTTTCCTCCTGACAGCCTTCATGTTACTCAAATATGGCCACTCTCGAAGCCAAACTCAGCATGTAGATGCAGTGCATTCCCCCCAGCGTGGGACATGACACCCGGGGATGAGCCTCCCTGGCACCGAGAGATCACTACCAAACACCAGCTGAAGATGCAACTAGAAAATGACCTTGAATTAAAGGTTCAAGGTGGATCAGCAGAATATCCCTGTCTACATATAATAACATGACTTTAAAATGCTGTTTGACCTAATGTAAGGGGGAAATGGAAAGGAAAAATGAGTTTGTATGGCTATGAAGCTCTAAAAAAGAGTCTGGAGGTTGTCAGAAGGATTGCCCTTATGCACACCTGAGCAGAGTCTCAGAGACAGATAAAGTAGATACAACCCCATGTATTGGTTCTTTTGAGGGATAAAGAGACCCACGGGTTCTATGGTCATGGCAGATGGGGTTCACTGCCATGTCAGATGGCCCTTCTTTGTAGCTGGTGTTTCTGTGTGATGGAACTGGACTCAGATGGGATCTCTTTTCACAAGACTTTCATGCTACTTTACTGGAATTGTAGTTGGTGCTGGGGTTTAAGATATATTTAGGGGATTTGAATCTCTGGACTGACAATATGATAGCCAGGCCCTGAGCCTCAACAGACTTCAGCTCCTACACTCTGATTTATTCGACTTACCCCACTCAGCTAACATGGAGTTGAAGAAGGTCAACCACCACACCATGGAGCCTAGAGTGCCTACAACTGAAAGCAGGAGGATTGCATCCAGTATCCATGTGGAATCTAAGCCCCCACTTGACACAGATGTGCAATGGACACAACCAATCCAATGTCCACAGAGAAAGTGTGGCATTTGGTGTGGGAAGGGTGGCCGTGGTGGCTGCTGGGTGCAGGGAATGGGAGGAAGAAATGAGATGGGGAGGCATTTTTGGAACTTGGAGTTGTCCTGGGTGGTGCTTCACAGACAACAACGGGACATTGTAGATCCCCCCAGGGCCCACTGGATGGAACGTGGGAGAGGGTGGGCTATGATGTGGACCATTGACTATGGGGTGCAGCGATGCCCAGAGATGTACTTACCAGATGCAATGGATGTGTCATGATGATGGGAGAGAGTGTTGCTGTGGGGGCGGTGGGATTGAAAGGGACTTCATATTTTTTGAATGTAATATTTTTTAAAAAAATGAATAAAAAATTTAAAAAAAGATACTGCGGTCACCCCTCGGGCTGAAGCGTGGTTTGCTGGCCTGGCGGGGGAGCGGCCGCGGTAGGCCAAGCCGCTGCCCCCATAATAGGGTGGCTGGTCGGACTCACCGCCACCCCTGAAGGGAGCTCGGCATGGGCGCAGAGTGCCCTCGGGTCTCCCCTTCTCGGCAGCCATGCTTCCGCGGCCGCCCCTCCTCCCAGATGGCGCCACCCGATGCCTTGTGGGGCGGCACCCTTCTTCTTCCTTCTCCCTGCACAGGCGCAGGGCAGAAAATTCCAGTCTGCCCTTTTCCCCTCCCCCGACAGCAGCAACAGCCAGGTGTGGGCGGAAAAATCCAGCCTGCCCTTTTCCCCTCCCCCGACAGCAGCAACAGCCAGGTGTGGGCGGAAAAATCCAGCCCGCCCTTTTCCCCTCCCCCGACAGCAGCAACAGCCAGGCGTGGGCGGGAAACTCAAGTCTGCCCTCCACCCCAGCAACAGCAGCCACCAATCCCTAAACCCTGCCCCTTCCCCCAGCAACAGCGACAGCCAATCCCTAACCACCACCCCTCCCCCGTCCAGTACCGCCCACTGACCTTTCACCGGCAACCAATCAGAACAGGGCGTGGCTTCGACCAATCAGCCTTCCCCAGCCCCTATAAAACTGTTGCCTCTCCCTCAGTAAAGTGGACTTGCGTGTTTACCTTGTCTCCGCGGTAGTTCTTCTGCCGTGCGCCCTCCAGTCCTGAGAGCCCCCGACAAGGGCCTGGCCTCCCTTGTCCCCAGTTCGTCGCCTGCTTCTCCGGGCGACCCCTTCGTCGCCTGCTTCTCCGGGCGACCCCTTCGTCGCCGGCTTCGCCGGGCGACCCCTTCGTCGCCAGCTTCGCCGGGCGACCCCGTCAGCCGAACCGCGCAACCCCTTGTGAGACCGATCCCTCGTCTGCTGCCGGACCGACCCCTCGTCCCAAGTGGGACTGACCCCTCGTCCCAAGCGGGACCGACCCCTCGTCCAGAGCTGGACCGACCCCTCGTCCGCAGCCAGACCCCACCTCTACCGACTGAGCAAGCCGCCGCAAGATACAAATGGTTAAAAAGCCTTTGAAAAGAGGCTAAACATCACTAGCTATTAGGGACATGAAAATCAAAACTACTCGTAGCCATTTAAAAAACAGAGGACTAAAGTTTTGGAGAGGATGTGGAGGAATAGGAACACTCATCCACTGTTGGTGGGATGTAGAAGGAGCCAGGCATTATGGAAGGTACTTTGGTGGTTCCTCAAGAACTAACTGTAGATCTGCCATATGATCCAGCAATTCCACTGCATGGTATATACCCAGAAGAACTGAACGCAAGGGCATGAACAGATATATGAACACCAGTGTTCATTGATATGTTATTCACTATTGCCAAAAGTTGGAATCAACCCAAACGCCCATCAACAGAAAAACTGAATAACAAAATGTGGTATATATAAACAATTGAATATTACTCAGCTGTAAGAAGGAATACAATACTAACACATGGGATAACGTGGATGAATCTTGAGGACCTTATGTTAAGTGAGGCAAGACAGGTATTGAAGGACCAATATTACATAACCTCATTGATATGAATTAAGCAATTCAAGCAGACTCATGGAAATAGAGTCTGAAAACAGACTTACAGGAAACAGAAAGGGAGAATGTTGTGAACCATCCCCCATAAGACAAAATCTATGATAAGGTGGAAGTGAACAGTTGTTCAGTGAAGGGATATGACAAGGGAGTAGGGATAGTATTGGGTTGGATGATGCAAGTTCAAAAGGGGTAGGATTGGGAGGGTGGGTTAGACAGTCCATGGAAATGGTGTAGGGTTTGGAGAGGAAGCAGATGAACACTGAGGATTAGTGGATATGTGGTTGAAACTACAATGTTAGGAAAGATCTTTTGGCAATATGACAAGGAAGGATTATTGGTTTAGGGAAATGGATTGGGGTGCATTCAGGACAGGGTGCAGTCTTCTAAAGAATGTGTAAATGATAGCTTTGTCATATTGTGTTGGATCAGTGGGTGAAGACCCACATCATGAGTGGGAATTAGTTGGACTCCCATCCTGGGGAGGCCCATTATGTTCTCAGAGTGGTGGGTGTCTCTCAAGAGCATGCGCAGTTCATAATACAGGAGGTCAGACCAGTGTATCAAGACTCCAGACAAAGCAAGTAACTGAATTTTGTCCTTCAAGGAGTGAAGCCTGATGGTCGCCATGGACTCCAAGGGAATGGGGAGGGAGAACAGGGTAGTGGGAAGAGGAGATATTTATTGGCAATGGAAGAATTCTGCATGCTTTTGCAATGATGGTTACAGGCCATGTTGAATTTCATCAAAAGTTTATGGAAGTGTATGGTCTAGAGTGTAGACCATATGGTAACCCATTGACCATGGTTAGTGGCTATGTTTCAATATTTGTACATCAGTTATAACAAATGCACCATCCACATATAAAAAGGTTATTGATATGGGAAGGGAGAAAGTGGGAGGATGTTAGGTATAGAGGAGTCCCCTGTGTTCTCTATGTGACTTTACTCTGATCTAAAACTTCCTTGAAGACAAAATGAAAAAGAGTAAGACACCTGGGCAAGAAATGAAAGAAAATGTCATTGTACATACATGACAACAGAAATTATAATGATGAAATGCAAAACAAAAAAATTAAGATTGTTGATTTTTTTTTACTAGCCCAATTTTTATTTTAATTTACTTTTAGGTTTTCTAAATTATAATGTAGTTTATTTTTCATGTTTAAACCTATCACTACTATTTCACCGTCCTATTAATTGTATTTGGTGATATTCCCAGCTTCATTTTTTAAGAAATTTTGGACCACAGAAGGGTTACAACTGTGGCAGGGGAGAATCATTGATGTCGGGTGGCAGTGCTGGGGGATACATGGAACGAAGGTCACCTAGGCATACATATAAGGTATATAAAAGTGTTCAAGTCTTCATGGGGCATTGTCACAATGTGTGGAGATTCACACAATAATCAAAAGAATATTGAATTTCCATCCTGGGTCTCTCACCTTTGGACCCATCTTCCTGCGTTCTGTGCATTGCTGTTGCTGTTTTCCCCTGCCATGGTCAGCATGCAAGTAAAACCTGGGCATTTATAATCTATAATGTGGAACTTTAATCTGTAATTTGATCTGCTTTATCACTTTTCAGCTCCTTCCTCTCTACCTTGGACCCACGATCTGTTATTCTTCCATTTCTCTTCCCTCCCTACCTCAATAAAGTACTGGCCTAACTCAAAAAAACAAAAGTGAAATAAGAAAAGAATTCCCATCCTGGGGAGTTCTTCCACACTCTCCAATGGAACAGCAACAATCCCCCAAGTGCAGGACAATGACTAGTGAAGAAGGATGGTCCACTGATGGGCCCTTGATATTGATGATTATGCTTATGAAACTTTACTCTTGAATTTGAAACTTAGGCTAGTGCTGCAGGGTGCCTAGGAGTTACCTCCTGAGAGCCTAATATTGCTCAAATGTGACCTCTCTCTAAGCCAAATTCATCTTATAAATGTATTACATTCCCCCTAGCATGGGACATAACTCCTGGGAATGAGCCTCCATTGTATCAAGGGGTTACTACCAAGCACCAAAAAGCAATTCAACTGGAAAAAGACCTTGAATAAAAGGGGAAAGTGTAATGACAAATGAATTTATGTAACTAAGAGACATCAAGTGAGTTGGAAGGTCATCTCAGAGTAACAATTTTGCACATGTCAGCAGAATCTCATAGATGCCAAAATAGATACTACCCCAAGTGAGACTTGAACTTGTCCTGAATGATATTGCGATGACAGATATAGACCATTATATATCCTGCCATGACCTACAGAATTGAGTGGGAGAGAGTGTAAACTACATTGTAAACTATAATCCATGCTTAACAGCAATGCTCCAAATGTGTTCATCAATTGCAATGAACATATCATAGTAATAAAAAAAGTTGCTAATGTAGGGAAGGATGGGAGGTGTATGGATTGAGGTATATGGGAATCCTGTATATATTTTGTGTAACATTTTGTGTAATCTAAGTATCTTTTTAAAAAAATAAAACAATATATTTAAAAAAATAAGAAAATGCAGACCAATATGTCAATCCCTCAATATTATTGCAGCAAACTATGAATCTTATTCTTCAAAAATTAAAACTTAGTGCTGACCATAGATTCTGAGGGGAGGTGTAGGGAAGAATAGAATAAATGGAACATAAGTCATTTTTAAGTCATTAGAATTGTTCTGCATGATCTTGAAATAATGGATACAGACCATTTTAAATTTCACCAAACCTATAGAAATATATGGTCCAAAATGTAAACCATAATATGAACTATTGACCAGGGTTAGTATCAATGCTTCAATATTTGTGCATCAACTGTAACAAATGCATCTTCATGTAAAATATTATTAATAGGGGGGAGTGGGAAGGGGGGGCATGGGAAACCCCTATATTTTCTATGTGACTTTTCTGTAAAGTCTTTCTTTGAACATACATATATATATATATGAACATACATATATATATATATAAAATAAGACACTGTGGGACTATATAGAAGAAAATGTCACAGTGCATGCAAGACAACAGATCTTTCAGTGGTGAAAGGCATTGTCAAAAAAGTGTTATGGCAAGATGGCGCCTGAGTGAATGCACCTCACAGTCTCTCCTGCAAGGAGGCGGCAGAGTGGGGTTGGAGTCTTGCCAAAGTGTGCTGTTTTGGGAGCTTGCAAGGCAGGAGGTGTGTGGATGTGGATTTAGAGAGACAGTGACCGAGGTAGTGTTTGCTAAAGGTAGAATTGTGGGTTGCAAGTACAGAGGTAGGAGGCTGCGGAAGGTGGGACCCCTCCCCCTAGGGCTGGCTGCCGCGGTGTTCCCTGAGAACTCTCTGTGGTGCGGCGGTGTTCCTGGTCCTTGGGATTACTAGATGCGTGGTCCCAGGACCATGTTCCCTAAGCCCCTGTAGCCCACATTCCACAGACACACATACCCTGAGTCTGCAGTGTCCTGGACTACCCATTCTCCAGTCCAGCACTCCCAGAGGTCAGGGATTGCCCTAGCCCTCTGGTTTTGGACTGACTCCTTGAGTGGGTGGGATTCAGTGGGAGGTGAAACAGTGGAGCCAGGTGAGTGCAGGTTCAATTTTCTGGTCACTCCCCCTTTTTTAATTTTTAAATTTTAAATTTTTTTTTTTTTTTTTGGTGCTTGGAGGAGCATACCACTTGCTTTGGTGACCATCTGGGAAGAAAGGAGTGGTGAATCTACTGAGAAAGCCCAATTCGCCTAATTACCCTGAGATAGGAAACTTGGTCTGGAAGAAGGTAGAGTCAAAAAATCAACTAGCCTTCTCATAGCACACCTAAAGGAGAGGGACTGTAGGAGGTACTTTCCAAGCTTCCAATAGCATACTTGGGGTTCCTGGTGAGGTGTGGGTGCTCTCTCTCTGGAAATTAAGAGTTATTGTTTTCCGTGTGGGACTGATTCAACAAGGACCCACTTAAATCTCCTATTGGATCTCTCAGGCAGCTTTCCTGCTGCCTGGGAGAGAGGGAAATGAGGAAGTGAAAAAGGGGGAATGTTAGATCCCTAAGTGTTTTTATGTAACTGGAAAGAGGATTCCTTGTGTGAAACTTTGCCTATCATCTTGTTGGTTTTTGTTCCTGTTTTTCCTTCCTCTTTATCCCCACAAGGACCTTTTTCTTTCTTTTTCCTTTTTTTCCTCTTTTTCTTTTCCTTGCTTACTTCCCCCTTCCTTTACTTCCTTTTTTTCTCTTTCTTTTGTTCTTCTCTTTTTTATTCTTTTACATTATGTGCTTCAGGGAGCACTTCACATTTTCTATATTTCCTCACCCTCCATTTCCTTTTTTTCTGTGTGTATTGATTTTGGCCACCAACACTAATCCCTTTCTTACACATTTTTTCTATCCTCCATTATTTATTGTTTCTCTTACATTGCACCTGTCTTCGTTTGCCCCCTATTTTTCTGACAATTTATTTCTAAGACTTTTGTTCTGTTTTTGGTCTTATATTCACTCTTTATATTATTGTCCTTTCTTTTATCTTTCCCTCTCTCCTGAACACACTGGCCTTTTAATTCACAGTATATTTCTACCCATATTCAATTTACTGTCTCATTATACATACTCTACTTTTCTTACTGTTATAACTCTACATACCTTACATGAGTTTAATATCCATTCTCCTAGATCTCACAATGTTCCTATGTTAATATTTACTAGCAATGCTACTATTATTCATTTCTTTTCTTACTCTTCTTGTTTTCTCTGACCCTAATATTTTCCTTCAAGTGAACTTAGCCAACAACAAGGAAATAGAATAAGAAGAACAAAGTGACAAAGAGAAGACTTAACATGCATGCAAAAACAACTAATTAAACTCCAAACTAGACAAAGAAACTAAGCAACTGATTAAACCCATCAAGATAAAATGATGACCAGATGGGAACAGAAAACTACAAACCAAACCAATAATCAGGAAAACATGCCTCAATCCAATAAGCAAACTAAAAACCAGGGAAGAGGAGCAGAACATGAAACAAGTAATTAAAGCTCTCAAAACACATATTAGGGACCAATTTGATGAAAAGAAGGAAGAGATTAAGAAGATGAAGAAAATACTTGGAGAGAATACAGGAGAGATTGGAATCATACACAAGAAGATAATTGATATGATGGCAATTAACAGCACATTTCAAAAAATCAAAAATACACTCAGCAAATAACAGCAGATTTGAAGAGGCAGAGGAAAAAATTAGTGATGTGGGAGACAGCACATCTGATATCAAACAGATGGTAGAGCTGATTGATAAAAAGATTGGAAAAATCCAGCAAGGACTTAGGGACCTGAATGACAATGCAAAATGCACAAACATGCACATTATAGGTATCCCAGAAGGAGAAGAGAAGTGAAAGGAGACAGAAGGGGTTTTGGAGGAAATAAAGGCTGAAAACTTTGCAAACCAATTGATGGAGATAGATGTCCATGTCCAGGAAGCACAATGGACACCAAACTGTATAAATCCCAACAGGTCTACCCCAAGACATGTATTTGTCAAGTTATCCAATGCTCAAGACAAAGAGAAAATACTAAAAGCAGCAAGAGAAAAGAGAACCATCACATACAAAGGAGGTTCCAGAAGATTAAGTGCTCATTTCTCATCTGAAACCATGGAGGTAAGAAGGCAGTGGTATGACATAGTCAAGGTACTAAAAAAAATTTCCAACCAAGAATACTCTATCCAACAAAGTTAGCATTAAAAAATGAACGTGAGTTCAAAATATTCACAGATAAACAGAAACTAAGAAAGTATGCCAACGATAATCCTGCACTTCAAGAAATACTAAAGGGTATTCTGCAGAAAGAAAGAGAAAAACAAGAGAGACAGAGTTGAGGAGAGTGAAAGAGCAACTAAAAAGACAAAAACAGAAAAATAAAATAAGACAAATGCAAATCCAAAGAAAATATGGCTGATATTGTTGGAGATTTGGGCCCGAAGTGTATTGAGAATGAAAGAAAGAGAAAAAGGAGAGTGAAAGAAAGAGAAAGAAAGAAAAAGAAAGAAAGAACGTGAGAGCTGGGATCAGGGTGTTTGCCAATAGTGACCCATCAGACAACTTTATTGTTTACAAGGGGCTCTATATATACCCCAGTCTATATGACAACAAGCAGCAACATGCAGTTAACTATCAGCATTACTCATAGTCTCAGGAATTCAAAAAAATCTTATCTCAAGGTACAAAGTCTAAGTGTTCTATTTACTGCAAAAGGTATGTGCTCATCTTTTCTTTCAGCCTTTAACAGCTTCATCCCCTTTGCTGGGAACTCTTAATTACTGCATTCCTTAGGTTGTAAGCATAGCCATTGAGACAGCACATCTCTCCTTGTGAGGTCACTGTGTCTCAGTTTCCAACAAATATAAATAATTCATGGAAAGTAATAACACTGAATGTCAATGGATTAAATGCACCTGACACAAGAGACTCAGATTAGAAGTTTGAATAAGGAAATATGACCCATCTATATGCTGTCTACAAGAAACACATGTTAGACCCGGGGATTCAGGGTGATTGAAAGTGAATAGCTGGAAAACAATCTTACAAGCAAACAATAACCAAAAAAGGGCAGGAGTAGCTATATTAATATCAGACAAAATACACTTCAAATGCAAAACAATTGGGAAAGACAAAGATGGACACTAAATATTTGTGAAAAGGATAATTCTTCAAGAAGATAGAACAATCATAAACATTTATGTTCCTAACAAGGGTGCCTCTAAATGTGTTAAGCAAACACTGGAAAAACTAAGTAAAGGAATAGATGCCTCGACAATTATAGTGAGCGACATTAATACACCACTATGAACTTGACAGAACATATCAAAAGAGAATCATTCTCCAAGATACACCACATTCCCAGCCACAGAAAAAGGCAATGAATTCAGAAAAATTGAAATCATACAAAATAATTTCTCTGACCAGAATGAAATGAAGCTGGAAATCTGCAAGGCCCAGAGAGCTAGATTTAGCACGAAGATTTGGAAGTTAAACAACACACTCTTAGAAATTCTAACACTGGGACAAGGAGGAAATATCAAAAGAAATTAATAACTGTGTTGAAACTAATGAAAATGATAACACAACATATCCAAACTTATGGGATGCAGTAAAAGTAGTATTGAGAGTGAAATTTATAGACATAAATTCATACATTAAAAAAGAAGAAAGAGCTAAAATTGAAGAACTAACTGCAAACTTGGAGGAATTAGTAAAATACAACAAACTAACCCCAAAGGAAGAAGAAAGAAATAACAAACATCAGAGCAGAGCTAAATGAAATAGAAAATAAGAAAGCACTTGAAAACATAAAACCAAGAGCTGGTTCTTTGAGAAGATCAATAAAATTCACAAACCCTTAGCTAAACTAACAAAGAAAAAAAAGAGAGAAGACGCAAATACACAAAATAAGAAATGAGAAAGAAGATATTACCACTGATCCCATAGAAATAAAGACAAATATAAGAGGATATTTTGAACATTTATATGCCAACAAGAAGGACAAATTCTTAGAAACACATAAGCAGCCTACATTGACAAAAGAAGAAATTAACAATCTCAACAAACCAGTCCCAAGTAGAGAGATAGAATCAGTCATTAAAGACCTCCCAACTAAGAAAAGCCTTGGGCCGGATGCCTTCATGGGTGAATTCTACCAAACTTTCTAGAAAGAACTAACACAAGTCTTGCTTAAACTCTTCCAAAAAAAAAATCAAAATAGAAGGAACATTGTCTAACTCACTCCATGATGCCAAGATTACTCTAGTACCAAAGCCAAACAAAGACAACACAAGAAAGGAACATTACAGACCGATCTCTCTAATGTACATAGAAGCAAAAATCCTCAAAAAAATACTTGCTAATTGTATTTGACAACACATTAAACAAATTATACACCATGACAAAGTGGGATTCATTCCTGGTATGCAACGATGGTTCGACATAATAAAATCAATTAATGTAATACACCACATAAACAGATTGAAGGGAAAAAATCACATGATCATATCTATAGATTCAGAAAAAGCATTTAACAAAATACAGCACAATTTCTTGATAAATACATTGCAAAATATCAGAATAGGAGGAAACTTTCTGAACATGATAAAGAGTATATATGAAAATCCACAGCTAACATTATTTACAAAGGTGAAATCCTAAACTCTTTCTCTCTAAGATCAGGAACAAGACAATGATGCCTACTATCATCCCCCCTATTTAACATAGTCTTAGAAGTACTTGCAACAAAGCTTCTACAATTTATGAAGGAGTTGAGTAAGGTAGCAGGTTACAAGATCAATGCATAAAAATCAGTAGCATCTGTACATCAATAATGAGCAAACTGAGGAGAAAATCAGGAATCTAATACCATTCACAATGGTAAGTAAAAAAATAAAATACCTACAAATAAATTTAAATAAAAAGGTAAAAGACTTATACACAGAAAACTACATTTCTTTTGATATCATTGTTTAAAGATATCAAAGAAGACCTGAATAAATGGAAGAATATTCCCTGCTCCTGGATAGGAAGACTAAATATTATTAAGATTTCCATCCTACAAAAACTGATCTACAGATTCAATGCAATCTCATTGAAAACCAACACCGCATTCTTTAATGAACTGGAGAAACTAAATATGAAATTTATTTAGAAAGGAAAGAGGCGCTGAAAAGCCAAAGTTATGTTGAAAAAGAAAAATGAATTTGGAGGAACCACACTACCTGACTTCAAAACATCCTACAAAGCTACAGTAGTGAAAACAGCATGGTTTGGGCACAAGGAGAGACACACTGACCAACAGAACCAAATTGAGAATCCAGATATAGATCCCCATATGTACAGCCATATGGTATTTTACAAGGCTATCAAAGCCTCTCAACTGGAAGAGAATGGCTTCTTCAACAAATGGTGCCTGGAGAACTGGATATTCCTATGTAAAAGAATGAAAGAGGATTATCAATTCACAACTTAAACAAAAATCAACTCAAGATGGTTCAAATACCTAAATATAAGAGCCAAGACAATAAAGACCTTGGCAAACAATATAGGGAAGCATCTACAGGACTTTGTAATAGGAAATGGCTTTATGAACTTCACACCAAAAGCATGAGCAGCAAAAGAACAAATAGATAAATGGGACTTCCTCAAAATTAAAGCCTTCTGCACCTCAAAGGAGTTTGTCAAGAAAGTGAAGAGAGCCTACACAATGGACGAAAATATTTGGTAACCATATATGTGATAGAAGACTTATAACCTGCATATATAAAGAACTCCAATATCTTGAAAGTAAAAAGAAAAACAGCCCATTTTTAAAAATGGGAAAAAGGATATGAACAGGCACTTCTCCAAAAAAAGATATACAAATGGTTAAAAAAAGATGAAAAAATCCTCAAAATCACTAGCTACTAGGCAAATGCAAATCAAAACAACAATGAGATACCATCTTACTCCCATAAGATTAGCAGCTATGAAAAAAACACAAGACTATAAATGCTGGAGAGGATGTGGAGGAATGGGAACACTCATCCACTGCTGGTGGGAATGCAGAAGGATTCAGCCATTCTGGATGACAGTTTGGCAGTTTTTCAAAAATATAGCTATAGATTTGCCACCTGATCCACCAATTCCACTGCTGGGAATATACCCAGTAGAACTGTAAACAAGGATACAACCTGATATGTGTTCACCAATGTTCACAGCAACACTGTTCACTATTGACAAAAGTTGGAATCAACCCAAATGCCCATCAACAGATGAATGGAAAAATAAAATGTGGTATATACATACAATGGAATACTACTCAGCTATAAGAACAAATACAGTACAAACACATATGATAACAGAGATGAATCTTGAGAACCTTATGTTGAGTGAAGCAACCCAGGCACTAAAGGACAAATACTACATGACTTCTCTGATATGAAATAAGTAAACTAAGCTGTCTCAGATAGCTAGAGACAGGATAACAAACTTAAAATAAATTGGGGTTAGAGTAACATTGCAAGCTGAATACTACACGGGTGAAATCTATAATAAGCTGGATATAAGTATTTGTACAGAAAGGGATAAAATGGGGGCATATTGAAAACTTTGGGTGGGGCTTTGTGGACTTCAGGGGGGCTGGGGATGGGAGGATGGGTCAGATGGCCCAAGAAATTGGAGGGCTGTTGAAGGAAACATGTGAACATAGGAGATTTTCAGGTATGTAGTTGAAAACTCTTTAGAAAATATAATACAGAAGATTATCTGTTTAAGATGCTTAAGTGGGGGCTTGTGACATGGGGCAAGCTTCTAAGGAGTGTGTGAGTACTAATTTTGTCATAACAGGTTATATCATTGGGTGGAGACCCATAAAATGAAAGTGAAGGTACACCCACATCCTGGGGAGGACTAATGTTCTCAAACAGAGGGAATTGTATATATCCCGATGGGTTAGGGCAGTCAAGTATGTCAAGCTCTTAACATTGTTGCAAGTATCTCTGAATATTGCCCTTCAAGTAATGAGGATTGATTTTCATGGTGGGCCCAGTGGGGAGAGGGAAAGAGATGTTGAATACATGGAATCAGGGTAACTGTGGGCCAATGGAAGTTTTCCACAAGATCATGCAATGATGAATATAGGACATGTTAAATTATACCAAAATGTATAAAAGTCTATAGACTAAAATGTAAACCATACTGTAAAACATAAGAAAACTAAAAATTTACAATTGTGTAGTCTAAAATATAAACCATAATGTAAACCAAATTGGCACCATGTTTGAAAGCTATTGTTTCAATATCTGTATGTCAGCTGTAGCAAATATAATATAACATGTAAAAAGATCATTGTTGGGGAAGGAAGAAAGGGTTTGATGTTGGATATGTGGGAGTATCATATTTTGTATATGTGAATTACTGTGATCTAAAAATTTGTGAAGACAAATTTAATACTTAGAAAAAAAAAAGGATGTAGGCACTGAGGAAGAAATGGAAAAAATTGCCTTGCCACTCTACATACATGCAACACTTACAGCAGTGATGAAAGGCAAAATGCCAGAAACAAAGCTTTTAATTTTTTTTAAATTTTTTGATAGCCCAATTCATTTTTCTTTATTTAATTTTTCTAAATTACTCTATATTCTATATCTAACCTTTAAACCCATCACTATATTCCATTTTACTCTTAATGGAACCTGGCAATATATTGGGCTTCCTTTCTGAAGATGTTTTGGACCACAGAGAAGTTCAACTAAAGTGGGGGAGGAGCACTCATCTGGGCTGTTATTAGTGGGGGGCATATGGTTGGGAGGGAGTTCTCCAGGGCATGTATACAGGGTACATAGAAAGGTTTGGATATTTTCATAGTGGTTACAGTTGGAAATGACAGCTAAGAGAGTGTTGAGTTCCTGGCCAGGAGAGCTCTATCACATTCACCAATGGAACAGCAACAATCCCCCAAGTCCAATATCCAAGAACAACAAAGAAGTATGGTCGAACAATGAGCCCTTGATACTGATGGCTCCGATTATCAGCCTGTGTGCCTGAAATATGAACTATGCCTAGAGCTGCAAGGTGCCTAAGAGTTATCTCCTGAGAGCCTCCATTTTGCTCAAATATGGTCACTCTCTAAGGCAAACTCAGCATGTAGATGCATTGCCATTGTGCCAGCATGAGACATGACTCCTGGGGATGAGCCTCCCTGGCACCCTGGGATTACTACCAAACACCAACTGATGATGTAACTAGAAAAAGAACTTGATTAAAGGGGTCAACTCAGACTTGCATAATATCTCAGCCTAGATGTAATATCAAGTGTTAAAAACTGCTTTTTTACTTTGGGTAAAAGGGGGAAATGGAAAGGACAAGTGAGGTTATATGGCTATGAGTCTCCAAAAAGAACCAGGAGGTTGTCAGAGGGGCTGCCCTTATGCACACCTCAGCAGAGTCCCAGAGACAGATAAAGTAGATACAACCTCAGGTATTGGTTCTTCTGAGGGCTACAGGGACCCACAGGTCCTATGGTCATGGCAGATGGAGTTCAGTGCCATCTGAGATGGCCCTACTTTGGAGTTTGTGTTTCTGTGTGATGGAGCTGGACTCAGATGTGATCTTTGTTCACAAACCAGAAGATTTTTGAGAACATTATAGTATCAAAAATACTACCAGCTGAGCTGAAAGGTACAATAAGAGGACAAGATAAGAAGGCTGTGGAATTACAAAATTCTATAAACTGATAAAACTATGAACTTTCAAAAACCCTTTGAAGAGAAACAAATTGTGATACCTTACTTTGCCAGGCAGCTATCTTAGGTAGTACAGAATGGGATGGCTTGAAAACTGGGAATTTATAGGCTCACAGTTTTTAGGTTAGGAGAAGCCACTACTGAGAAAGGAGCAAGGCAATGCTTTCTCCCCAAACTCTATAACATTCCAGTGCTGGCTACCAGAGATCCTTGAGGTTCCTTGGCTACTATCCCTGCCTTGCTTTCATAGCAATGTCCTCTCCTTTCTCTTCTGGTTTCTGTTCACTTCTATATTCTGGCTCCTCCCTGTGGCTTCTATATCTTTGAATGCCTTTATCATGCTTATTAACAGGATCCAATGATCTGGGTTAAGGCTCCTTTCAATTAGTTGGGCCACACCTTACCTCAAATAACATATTCCAGGTCCTATCTACAATGTGCCCACACAGACAGGAATACTGACAATGATTAAGAATGTGTTTATAATTCAATCTCAACAGATAAGACAGAGGCCAGCTCTTCAGGGAGAGTTATAACAAACATGGGCTCAGAGGCCAGAGACCTGGGTACAGAAAACAAAGCCCAAGTTCCAGAGGACAGAGACATGTCACCAGGGACAATATGTAGGCCATAGAGATGACTCCAGGCAATGAACCTAACAGAACTTCAAGATTTCAAAATTACTTGGGAGCTGTGCTTCCTTTCTTCTCTTCATCCTCTCCCTTTTGGAATTAAGATGTCTGCAACATTTATACTATGCCTGCCCCAGCAGGGTATTTTGGAATCAGTAAAATTCTTTTCTACTTGCTGGTCTACAGAGAGAAATGATTTTATCCCAGATTGGTTCCTGCTGAGAATGTAATAAATAACCTAATTTACCTAATTTAGATGATTTAGATGGTGACTTGTGACTGTTTAGATGAGTTTTGGGAAGTGAGTTGAGGCTATAATTTGTTTAGATATTTGGGCATGTTGGGATGAGGACAAGGTATTTTGCATGTGAGATCATTGGGGTTGAAAGAAACACACTATACACTGAATACCCACCTGAAAATACCTTGTCTTAAATCCTGGTGCCCATGCATGTTACCTCATATGAAATATTCATCATACTTTGTTTAATCTGAGATGGAGAGATTATTCTGGGATTTCAGGTTAGGCAAAAATGCAATCGCATGTATTCCTATAAAAGAGATGCAGGATAATTTGACAGACAAACAAAAGTGCAAGAAAGAAAAAAAGCATAGAGTAATTTGAAGATGCTGGACTTGAAAGCTGGAGTAATGAAGTCCCAAAACAAAAAATTCTGGCAGCCACCACGGGCTGGTAGAGAAATGGAATATATGCTACTGAAGAGCTTCCAGAAGTGTGGCCCTTAAAATCTTTGATTCCAGCCTTGAGATACTGATTTCAATTTACCAGCTCCCAAAACTATGAGTCATTTGAATTCTATTATTGTGAGTTTTCGCATTTCTTTTCAATTTGTTGAAGCAACCACAGAAAGCCAATTTAATCATGAATAATTGATGAATAATTGTGGGATTTTTAAAAGAGATATGAAAAGATTATTAATCATTGGAAACAAGGATTTTTTTTGTATTAGGTTTGGCTCATAGACTGTTATGTGTTGCCTCACGACATCCTCACAAAACAGGGACAATTAAAATATATACTTTATATCTGAGAAAAACCTTCACACTGAGAGGTTAAGTAATTTAATTGAGGTCACATAGGCAGAAAGTGTCAAAGATGTACAAAAAATAACTAAATTGATACTTGAAGGGAAAGGATCATGGGGAGATTTGCATTTATTTATAATCAGGATTAGAATAAAGGGGAATGGCCATTAATAGGAAAAGAATGACAGAGAGAGATAATTTTCTTTATTTTCAAATGAGAAGGAATAAAGGATAAAGACATTGAGCTAGACCTATAAAATACAATCAGGAGATGCTGAGCAGAAGGGCCTGCCCTGAAAGAGGATCCAGTAGATAAGGAGGGAGAGTGACACAAGACCTACAGAGGAGAGTCTGAACCAGTGTGGCCAGGATTATATCTTTATATCATATTTGGAAGACAATAACAGGGACCAGAGGAAGGGAAGGAGAATGAGAAGGAGTGAAAATAGGAAAGTTTAAATAAAGGAGGCACAGGGAAGAGGTAGTTGATACATCACGGAATAAAACATTCTGAAATGGGCTTTCATTTCATCTTGTAGAGCATGAAAATAGCCATCAGAATAATCTAGAATTAGTCTGCCAGGTTGTAAAAGACAGGTGGTGTAGTCAACTCAAAGTCAGTCTGATGGCCAGCTAAGGGACACATGAAGGAGATCAAAGACAATTGAGCCTAGAACACACAGACCTCAGGGGACCTGGCAGATAACTACACACCAAGAGTAGGCCCAGATGAGCCAGTGAGGCCTCCATATGAACAGAATGCACAGCTCCCAAAAACTCACCAGGTAACGCTTTATGATACTTGTTTTGGGCATGATATCTTATGTGACATTGGCTAACTGATATATTTTCATCTTTTAAATTGCTATTCATTCTAAGCCACAGTCTCCTCCCCAGACCTGATTTATTTTTTAACCTAGCACTAAAAAAGGGCACAGTGTATATTTTTCATGTGTTTTTTCCTCATCAACTACAATGATAGGAGGGATCTTTGCAACTGAGAGAGGAACCACTTAATAAATGTTTCTTGATTGAATGCATGATGTGGATTCAATGAATAAAATACCTCTTATTACTAAGACTAAGAACAGTTAGGTATGTCAGAGAGTTTGGTGTGTTCGCCTCTGGTTTTATGAGACATTTGGTACAACTAAATTTCATCCACCAACATATGATGAAATTTCAGAAATAATACTAGAATATCCAGAGTATTTACACTAGCAACCTGAGAATAATGTGTTAATTAAAGTTTATCCAGGGAATCAGATGTGGCTCAACTGACAGAGTACCTGCCTACCACTTAGGAGGTGCAGGGATCAAATGCAGGGCCTCCAGGCCCATGGGGTGAGCTGGACCATGTGCAGTGCTGATGGGCAAAAGGAGTGTCAAGCCACGCAGGGGTGTCCACCATGTAGGGGAGCCCAATGCACAAGGAGTGCATCCTGAAAAGAGCCACCCATGCAAAAATAGCACAGCCTGCCTAGGAGTGGCAATGCACACACAGAGAGCTGACGCAGCAAAATGATGCAACAAAAAGAGACAGATTCCTGGTGCCACGGATAAGAATACAAGCAGACATAGAAGAATACACAGCAAATGGATGCAGAGAGCAGACAAGGGGGGGGGGTGAGAGCAGCGTAATAAATTTTAAAAATAGACGTCTTCACCGAGAGTCCCGCGGTTTCCTGCTTCAACAGTGCTTGAGTGGAACCGGCGCTCACCCCTGTTGGCCAGCCACCCCCAGCTGCTTGCTACCGTCCATCCAGTGTCACGCAGCCACCACTTCTCAGCTGCCCATCATGACAAACACATCCCTGTCGCAGGTGCGCCAGAACTACAACCAGGACTCAGACGCCGCCATTGACTGCCAGATCATCTGGAGCTCTATGCCTCTTATGTCTACCTGTCGATGTCTTACTATTTTGACCATGATGATGTGGTTTTGAAGAACTTTGCCAAATAGTTTCTTCACCAATCTCATGAGGAGAGGGAACATGCGGAGAAACTTATGAAGCTGCAGAACCAACGAGTCAGCCGAATCTTCCTTCAGGATATCAAGAAACCACAACGAGATGACTGGGAGAGTGGATTGAATGCAATGGAGTGTGCATTACACTTGGGAAAAAAGGGTGAATCAGTCACTACTGGAACTGAACAAACTGGCTACTGACAAAAACGACCCCCATTTGTGTGACTTCATTGAGACCCACTACGTGAATGAGCAGGTGAAGTTCATCAAAGAACTGGGTGACTACATAACCAGCCTGCGCAAGATGGGGCCCCGGATTCTGGCTTGGCAGAGTATCTCTTTGACAAGCACACTCTGGGAAGCAGTGATGAGAGCTAAACCTTATGTTGGCTTCCCCAGAGCCACAGGGTAGTAGTGCATGTGTGTTGGGTTTACCTTTTCTGTAAGTTGTATCAACATCTTTCATTGGTACCATTCCTTCAAATAAAATTATTTGGTACCCCCCAAAAATAAATAAATAAAAAATAAAAATAAAAAATAAATTTTAAAAATAAATTAATAAATAAATGAATAAATAAAGTTTATCCAAAGTGTTCAGGTTAAGTAGACTTAACCATGAATTTCTTCAGTGCCAAAGGAAGGTAAGAGAAAAAGTCGACAATTGGTGAAAGAGTTCAGGAGGAAAGTTGTCACACATTTCTAGAAGGTTAAAGTTGAAGAATTAGAGTTGCCATGAAAAAATGAGAATAGCTGAAAGAGATGGAGAAAAGATATAGGGCTTTACAAATGTAGGCAGATTTTCAGTTAGTCTATAAATATTTGGATGTAGACTATTCTAGTTAGCCAGGCTTTCCACCTACAATAGGTTACAACCACAGAATAGATTCCCCTTAAGATCCTCCTTTACTGAGGTCCATACTGCTTCACACCATCAAATATACATATATTCTATTTGCAGTACTTTTCCTTTTTAAACAGATGGAAAATGCAACATTAATTAAAGTTGTAAAGACTAAAATTATACTTGTGTCATTTCAAATATATTGGAACAAGATGAAGTAAACACAGACCATATAACAATATGGAAAACATTCAATTTTTGGCAAGTTTTATGGTTCACATTTTAAAAGAGAACTATAGAAATAGGGTGACAATCAAAGAATATGAAACTTACTGGAAAATTTTATACCCAAACTGCAATCAACATATGTCTTTGGCTGAGCATCATCCCTTATAACCTAAGCATTCTTCAATGAATATAGCATATTAAGGCACTCACAATTACTATTTGATGGCAATAAGACATGAAAATAGTTATCTAAATTATAAAAAGAAGGTACAGTAGCAAATCAAGTCATCTTTTGTGACACTGAAAAGAAAGGCTTGGATGGCAATGGGTCCAGGGAAGGAAAGCGTAAGGGAGGATAATGACCTTCCACAGTGGAAGTTTTGCTTATGAAGGATCAAGGATTTAATCTTGGGAAGGACGAGAGTTGGGGGAAGATGGGGGAGAAGGAAGAAGATGGAAGGGATAAGGAAAGAAGATGATAAATTTTTAAACATTAAGGAGGTACAATGAATAGAGAATCAATCCATCAGATTATAAAGTTTAAAAGACCCCAGCCTAGAGTGTCAATTCACCCTGTGACTTGAACTGACTAAGAGAAAAAAATTTCAATGGTAAAGTCCCCTGAAGGATGTGGTTTCTCAGTCTGATGGAGGAAGCAAATATATTTAATTTGAAGAGGAAGCAGCTGGTGCTCCAAGACCCACTGCCCTACACCCCTGGGGAGAAAGTTTGTGTTCGAGGCTGAAGCACTGTGGGAGGATAGCTGTTACTTTACTGACAATAATAATCTCCCAGATCTTCAGGCTGGAATCTGCTGATGGTGAGAGTGAAATCTGTCCCAGAACCACTGCCTACTGAATCGATCAGGGACCCCAGATGGCCGGTTGGATATCTTATAGATGAGCAGTTTAGGAGCCTGTCCTGGTTTCTGGTGGTACCAATGTAAGTAGCTGCTAACACTCTGACTGGCCTTGCACTTGAGGGTGATGATCTCTCCTGCAGATGCAGCCACAGAGCCTGGAGACTGGGTCATCACGATGGCCCCACTGGCACCTGCAACCAGAAAAGAGCATTGATCATGCATTAAGTCACAAATGTAGAAAAAATATATATCTAAAGGTAGGTTTTCTTTTTTATCATATATATTCAGATCTGCTTTAGATGAAATGGTTTGCTCACTCTGCATGTTAAAACAATTCTCCAGTTTTATAAAGATAATACTCTTCTAAACCTCTCACCTGAGGCCCAAAGCACCAACAGGATGAGAAGTTGGGAATGTGACATCATCTTGCTCACTTGTCTGATGCACTTAGGCCTCATCTCCACGGAAACTGCATTAATAGAGCTCTGAGCAGACAACCAAGTCCCAGAGGAGTCTATGCAAATGAATGGAGAATATAAAGTCAAACGTACCTGTGCAGTGAGTTGTAAAGATAAATAATGGAAGGGGATAAAAATATCATGACCACAGGAAATGTAACTACACTCTGGCGAATGGTGAGAAATCAACTTAACAACCAAAATTTTCAACAATATTTAGCACAATTAGGAAAATGAAATATTTTATCAACAATTTTACTCTTTCAAATCAACTGCACTCATCTTGAAAACAAAAGGAATTTGCAATAAAATATACACATCTGTAAGTGTAATATCATAAATTAATTAAATGTTATAAATATGGTGCCAAAACCTAGATGGAATATGTTCATATCATTGGATAGATTAAGATGTAGTGCACGTGTTCTGTATCTATCTCAGTCTATTCTTACTTTTAAACAGATATTTGAAGCTCCTCTTCAACATCCCAAAGGAACCTCACTTAATATATCCAAAACTAGTCCTCTGTATTGCCCTTAATACAGTATTACTCCCAAAAATAAGTTACCCAATACTTGTAATTCACCCTTAGGACTATCATTTTTTTGTCTTTATTTATTTTTTAATGTTATATTCCAAAAAATATGAGGTCCCCATAAACCCCTCTTCCCTCTCACCCCACTCCTCCCCCCATAACAACAACCAGGGAGAGGACTATCATTTAAGTCGACCACTTTCTAAAATCACTAGTGATTTGGAGACCTGAAGTGTAACACCTCCACCTAGTGGTCATAGGTAAAATGGCTTCTGCTCGCAAGGTCTGATAGAGCATTTCTTCATTTATTCCTACCCAAAACTAATACTTTAAGAATTATGCAAATGACAATATCATGAACACTTCTAGGCATAGGACATTAAATTATGAACAAGTAGAATGATTCGTTTTACTGGGAGGTTATACAATAAACAAGTAACATTTCTGCAGCCATTTCTAACCTGCTCTTTGAGATTTCCTCCTCTGAGCTAAGCTGTTACTCAGGAAAGGTAGGGCCATGTGAACCTGCTCCATTTCAGGATCAACCCTCTGCACGAACAGTCAGAGGCAAGAGAAAATTTAGGACACTTTAACAATTGTATGGGTAAAAAATTATTTCACTATCATGAGTATAACTTTTCTTGCAAACTTTTTCAAAAGTTCCTAAGAGGTTTTCCTTGATGGGGAATGTCCTAAGGCATGTATTGTTCTAATTCTAATTAATAAGTTCATTTTCTGTAGTTTGTCTCCTTATGAGCACTTTACCTTAGGAGTGGGTCCCCTCCCAGCATTGAGGAGTAGTACTGCAGATGCCCACATCATCAGGGAAGGCATTCCTTTACATCTACATTCTACCCTGTGCATAGAACACCAAGTATCTGTGTTTACAAATGTTAATAATTAATTCAGGTTTGCTCTTTACACCCATGTATTTTTTCTCCTCTTCCATGAAGTTGCATCTAATATACATTCTTAAGTTTGCTTATTTTGCTCGAATTACTGCTACTTAATTGATAGGTTTCCTGCATCCGTGCAATATAATTTCCTTCCCATTCTTACACACATTCAAAAATTTAAAGCCATCATAGGTGACAGTGTGATATAAAAAAGGATGTGTCATGCAGTGTAACTGGCCCAGAGGGGTCCACCTACAATGTGGAGTGAGGAAATATTGTCTTCAAGTAGGGGACAGTTGGCCTAATGCGTGAAAGGAGGAGGGGGCTGTCCTTTAAAGCCCAGGGAAGAGCACTTCAGAAAATGAACAGGACTTGGGAAAAGATGGTCCTGGGTATTCAAGAAAGACTAATGAAACAGAGTGTGAAAGCAGAACAGGCATGGTCCAAGGGGAACATTAATTCAATGAAAAGTTTGAAGCTTAGGTTATGTACCATGAGAATCCATGGAACAAGAGTTACAATTAATTTTTCATTTTAGCAGGTACTTCTGAGTCATTTTACAACCAATAACACTCTGAAGATGGTGACACAGTGGAAGTCTCTAAATTTCAGTGAAGCTGGGAAACTAGCTTTTCTATCACCTTCTTCACTGAAGTCATATAATGATTTTTAAAATTTTGGAATTTATACTTCTCAGTGTGACAGAGATAGACTCTGTTGTGGTTTCCCTACACATGGCTCTACTATCCCTTCTATTTGAAACTAGAGTTAACACTAGAGCTGATAGGTGTATGCCCAAGAGACAAATCTTTGGGCTGCCCATGGGCCAGTTATAACTGTTTATCTCAACTTTTAAAGACACCTATTCTTCACTTCATTGGACTCATTCAGGACCACTAACAAGGAGATGATGATGGACAACGAATACCTCAAGGAACAAGGCAAGTCTGCAACTGCAAGCAAGATAGTCCTGTCCATCTGCCCCATAGGATCTAATCCCACTCTCACTTAAAGGCAGAGTGAGCATAGCCATCCAAGCATCCTCAGGATTGGAGAATGAATGATGGACTAGAATAGACTTACTGTTATTCTACTATAGACGTGATTCCAGAAATGGAAGAATTTTTCTCATTGATGTGGAGGCAGTGGGCACAGGAGTTTCTGAGAGAAGGGAGAGGGAAAAACAGGTGTCCTATGTGGACATTTTCAGGACATGAAAATCATCCTGAATGACATTGCAAAGACAGATACAGGCCATCATATATGTTGTCATAATTTACAAAATTGTAGTGTAAGCTACAATGTAAACTAAAATCCATGCCTACTGGCAATGTTCAAAAATATGTTCATCAATGATAACAAATGTACCACAAAAACAAAGGATGCTGTTAATGTGTGAAAATGTCAAAGGGGTAGGGAGCAATATTTTTTATATAACATTTGTGTAATATAAATATTTTTTAAAATTTTGAAGTATAAAAATGAGGTAGACTCATTTTTAAAATTTCATTAATTTTTGCTTTTCTCGCATTCATTTTTCTTTTTTTATTGCTGCCTAAAAAGGTTTTGTGAACTAAGTGCTGGTAGGAAACAATAAAATAGTCACAATGGACCTCATACACTAAATTACAGAGCCACTTTAGCAAGGGAATTTACATTGCAATTTATTAATTCCATGGCAGGACTCCTGTGTCTCTTCTCCAGCAAATATTTGATATTTGTCTAACCTATAACTGACCATGTTTGCCACTATTGACACGTAGTCCAACTTGGCATCTTCCTGTATCAAGCACAGACTAAGGTAGTGTACCCAAGAAAATGAGGGTTTCAGGTGCATCAAATATTACACCCAACATCTTCTGAGATTAGATGGAATTAGCTTTCCCAAGATGATAAGGAAAAGGGACAGGAAGACAAGGAGGGTTGATACAGGCCTTTCTGATTTAACCACAAGGTAGAGTGACAGTTCTGTTCTCTACACTGGGAAATCATTAACTAAGACTGTAGCAGGCAGCAGACTTGACCCAGTGGTTAGGGCATCCATCTACCACATTGGGACGTCCATGGTTCAAACCCCAGGCCTCCTTCACCCATGTGGAGCTGGCCTATTCACAGTGCTGATGCACGCAAGGAATGCCATGAAATGAAGGGTGCTGCCCACGTAGGGGAGCCCCATGCACAAGGAGTGTGCCCTATAAGGAGACACGCCCAGTGAGAAAGAAAGTGCAGCCTGCCCAAGAATGGTGCTGCACATATGGAGAGCTGACACAACAAGATGATGCAACAAAAAGAAGCACAGATCCCCATGCCACTGACAACAACAGAAGTGGACAAAGAAGACGTAGCAAATAGACACAGAGAACAGACAACCAGGGTGGGGGGGAGGGAAGAAAAATAAATAAATAAATAAATCTTTTAAAAAAAGACTGTAGCAGAAGTTAGAAGCAAAAATATAAGCATTTAATAAAACCACAATGCCTTTTGAAAATTGTAGCTATTAATGACACGTTCCAGGTAATAAAAAATTGGGAAGAAATGTTAATCTGGAAAGTACACTACAGCTATTTATATAAAGGTAGACTTTTTCAGGCGTTCTTGAGGAGAGAAGTTTGAGGAATCCACAAAAGAACTCAATTCCTGAAAATTCACAAATTACATAATCAGCTAAGATCTTGGCACTTCAAATTACCTGAATATTAGAATCAGGTGTGAAAATGGTTGAAAATATTAATTGTAAGCCACATTTGGACAAACTAGTCAGAATATCCACAATTGGAGTATGGGAATCTGTTCTGAGCAAAGTCACTGAATTTATAGCTTCTCTGCGCATGACCATGAATGGGCATTTAGAAACTAATGCTGCAACATAAGCTGTCCCAATGACATCGAGGACAAAATCAAATGTTTTGAGCAAGACTTTATGAAGATTGAGATAAATAGAGCATAACATGATAATCATTATATTTATCTTAATAGCAAAGAAATGACAACCTGGTTAAGGATTGAAAAAATGTATATGTGATTTTGAAATTAAAGATCAATCTCTGACTTAACTGTGATTTTGGCCAAAGAAGGAATGTGCAGTATATTCAAGAGAAGAACAGACAAAAAATAGGTTACATCAGAAATTAGAGGTTTCTGAGGTGTGAGAGTATATTTTTATTATGGTAAAGACACAGGACATAATAGACTGAGAACAAACAGACACCTGTAGAACTGAAAATGAAGACAGTGCCCAAATATATCGTTGAACCACAGAGTAGTAAAGTGGATTCAACTTCTGGGACTATGAAGTGTCAGAAGTATACAAAGAAACTTCATAGTGTAGGGATCAAGCTTAGAGGGAAATCTATACTCATTTTTTTGATAGGTGTATTTACCAAATAGAGTGGTTTTTAGTAGGAGTAGGAAAGAAAGAGATAATTGCCCATCATTTGTGTCTTTGCTTTCTTGCTTAGATAAAAAATCTATTGTATGGATACAAATCAATAAAGCATGAATCCATCCAAAGTGTACAATCAAAAGTATTTGGTATATATGATAGTAAGCCTAATTTTTGCATATAGATGCTATAACCTAACACTCTACTGAAATCATTTATTAGCTCTAGTGTAGCTGAGCGTGAGGGTTTCGTCCTCGCTCAGGCCCAAGAGTCGGGGGGGCTTGCTCCTGCCAGGCAGCCGGCGGGGGGGGTGCTCCAAGATGGAGCACCGGTTCTCCAGGTGTGGGGGACGCGCGGTTGAGGAAAAACCACGGAGACCGCTTGAGCGCAAGAACAGGTCTGCTTTATTACGGAAGTACACTTAGCTATATAGGGTTGGGTAGAGGGAGGGGCGTAATGAAGGGAGGGCTGGCTAAGGGGCGGCTGTGGATAGGCTGAAGCTGATGGATAGACCTGAGGTAAGCAGTTGCTGGAGAAGAAGGCAGATTGTGGGTTGGCAATATGGGCGGGACTGGCGGGAAGGGTGGCGGGGGCTGAAAGGGGAGGAGGGGTGGAGAGAGGCGGTAACAATTGCTCCTTTTGTTTTAAAAGGAAATAGAAGCAACAAGTTTTGGTGCACACGGCAGGTGTGAATGACTCGGCCTGCGCAGCAACAAAAGACTAGGGTTATGGGGAGGAGGAGGAGGAAAAGGAGGTCATAGAGACGGGCACTGGGATAAGACAAGGGGTGGGGGGGAGACCACGAGGACCGGCTGGTCATGAGAGGACAACATAGCATCTGGCCAGGACGCATGTGCCCGCCATTAGGGTCGGCGCACGCCGGCGCCTGGCGCGCGCCGAGCCTTGCCAGCGAAATGGCTCGTGATGTCCCCGGACCCCCCGTCCGATGGGGAAGAATAGTTGGGGAAAAATGGGGGGAGGGAGACAAGAAGCTATAGGCGTGTGGTCTGGAGTAGGTGGTGCGGGCGGAAGGGGCGAGGTGGATGGCTGGGGGGGGACTCAGCGGTGGCGAGGCATTGGTAGTGGACTTGTACAAAGGAGCTGAACACTGCATTGGCTTGGTCTTTGGCAAGGTGGACTATCCTTCTAATGGCCCAGGGGCTTATAGTGAGGGCTAAAAGGATAATGATAAGGGGGCCTAGGAAGGGGAGCAGGTACGGGAGAAGAGAGTGGAAGAGTGTAGAGGAGTAGTTCGCGTTGTCGCGTTCTCTTTGGCGTCGCTCCAGGCCTTCGCAGACTTTTTGTAGGCTATCTTCTGTGAGGCCGGTGGTATTGGTGTATACACAACATTCTTCCCCAAGGGTGGCGCAGAGGCCCCCCTCTTTGAGCAGGAGGAGGTCAAGGCTGCGGCGGTTCTGGAGAATGACCTCAGAGAGAGAGTTAAGGGAGTTTTTTAGATGCTCAACAGCTTCTTGGAGATAGGTAATATCTTGATCGACCGCCTGCCAGAGGAAGGAGAGGGAGGCGGATTGCGTAGCAAGGGCGGCGATCCCTGTGCCTGCTCCAGCGAGACCTAAAAGGGTGGCGACGGTAAGGACAGCAGTAACAGGCTCCCTTTATTGAAAGTGGGAAGAGAGGTGGCGGGTGTGAAGAGAGAGAAAGAATTCATCATCTCCATGGAAAAGGACTCGTGGGGCGAGGAAAATAAGCAGACAGGTTTCATTAGTGGCATTGAGGGTGGCGACGTTGAGACAGGGGGTTAATCCCATGGAGGTACAAAGCCACTGGGAGGTGTTATGGGGGATCAAGAATTTGGCGGAAGCGCTAGGAGAGGAGTAGTTAGAGCAGGCGTGCATAAGGGGATGGGAACCTTGGCGGGCATGAACGCAGCGCCCTGTGGAGGAAACAGATTGGAAGGTTAGGGGAACAGAGGAAGTGTTCCAGTTGCACTTGTCTGGGTTGTCTGCAGTGGATTCATTGAACATGAAGTTAACGGCAACAGGCTCATAGATAGGAAGGGAGGGGGAGAGGCAGAGCCAACAGCTCCGGGTGAGGTTGGGGTGGGAGGAGTTTAGGGAAAATTCCTCGCTCTCCACGCATGGCGAGCGGGCAGCGTAAAGGGGCAAGGAGAATGGGGTAAGGGCTTGAAAACGTTTTAAGAGGGGGCGTTCTTGGATGATGGCTGGTGCTGGATCCGGGTGAACGGGGCGACATCTGGGCCATACCCACTGTCGATATTATCTCTCACTGAAGGCATAGGGTGCTGATCGTTCAGTGGAACTAGTGGGTCAGTGGAAGGCCGGATGCAGCGCCCAGGAACCCAGAGCGGCTGTGGCTCCGAGTCAGGAAAAATACAAGCAAAACCTCTCCCTTGGGCTAGGAGAGGAGCCGGATCTTGCCAGAGATTTGTGGCAGGGTCCTTCCAATGGACAAGGGGGACTTGTGAGGGATGCCACATGGGTCCCCAGTGTTTATGGGTGGGGGAGAGTCCACGGTCATCGAAGGTTAGGAGATTGTGATGAATGAGGCAGGCAGTCACGACGTCGGCTGGGGCCTTGTGGTGAGAGGAGGCCCTTTCTTTTTGAATGAGTAGCTTGAGCTGTTGGTGAGTGCGCTCGATGATTCCTTGCCCCTGTGGATTGTATGGAATGCCAAAATGATGCGTGATGTGATACATCTGCACGAAGCTGGCAAAGGCGGCACTGTGATAGGCAGGTCCGTTGTCTGTTTTGAGATCCCATGGAATTCCCATGAACAGAATAGCTTGGCAAAGTGCCTTGATGCAATGTTTGGCGCTCTCCCCCGCAAGAGGAACTGCATAGCACAGATGCGAAAAGGTGTCAATTGCCACATGAAGATATTTGAGGCGGCCGAAGGTGCTGACATGAATGACATCTAATTGCCATCTCGAGTTTGGGCGGAGGCCGCGGGGGTTGACGCCCTGAGGCTGTAAAGGTCCAAGTGGCAGCAAAGGCGCGCAAGTTCGGCATGCACGCACAAGGTGCTTGCAAGTTTCAATGGGTATGTCTGGAAAGAGCTTTCGGATGGACTGTGCAGAGAAGTGAAATTGGGAATGTAAGAGCTTGGCTTGATTGACAAAGTCTCCAAGCCGCGGTCCATCGGTAGAGTCTTCATGAAGAGTGACTGGGTTTATTCGATGGGTGGACACTGAAGCGTCAGCAAGGTCATTTCCCTGAGCCAGAGGCCCTGGTAGGCCAGAATGGCTTCTAATGTGAGCGATGAACCAGGGCTTCAAGCAGCCCTGCACGAAGGCGAGCACCCGATCGATGTTTGAGTCACCTGGTAGGAAAGTGGCAAACGGGAGGCTGCGACACACCTGAAGAGTGTACGGGCTGTCAGTAAAGATGTTGAGAGGCTGGTCTGGGTGGAGACTGAGGACTGCAGCGACAGCTAGAAGCTCGCCCACTTGAACAGAAAAGTCATTTGCGAACAGCAGTTGCCGTGGCTCAGGATTCCCAGGAGTGTATATGATGGCAGCAAACGCCGTTTTTGAGGCATCTGTGAAGGCAGTGATGGCTGAAGGGATCGGGTTCCATGCGGGCAATGGACAGAACGGGTTGGAAAACGCCAATTGAGACATTCCCTGCAGCAATCAGTGATGAGGATAGTGGTTGTCAAAGGAGCCACGAAAGAGCTCTATTAGGCTTTGCATTTGGGCATTGTTCATGATAAGAGAGGTAACTTCTTTGGCATCTAAAGGCCAGACAATGGTGTGTGGCGGAATACCATACGTTTGTATGGAGAGAAGTACTAGGTCAGTGGCCAACGCGATCCAGGCTCTTATGAAAGGGCAGATTTTTGGGAGCTTGCTTTTTGACGTATGAAGAAAGAGGAGGGGGCCATCTTGCCACAAGAGACCTGTGGGAGTGACCGGCGTCGGCAGAACTAAAGCCAAAATTGGAAGGTCAGGGGAGAACCGCTCTAGGCGGCATTGCTGCAGAGCGGCGCTGACCTATTGAACGGCTTCTCGGGCAGTGAGGGTGATGGTGATGCTGCGAGTGACTGCAGTTGGTGGGCTATCCTTGGTCTGCAAGAGCTCAAAGAGGGGCTGCATTTGCGCTGTTGTGATGGGAAGCGCCGAGCGAAGCCAATTGATTTGCCCGCAAAGTTGCTGGAGCTCGGTTAGCGTCATCTTATCAGAAAGGTGGATTTTTGGGCTTGCGGGTTGGATGAACCGATGAAAATGAAAGCCTAGGAATTGAAAAGGAGGCTGGAGGTTTATTTTGTCAGACTGCACAGTAAGCCCGAGGCTGGAGAGGTTTGTTATTATTGCCGAGAGCAGATCATTGAGGAGCGCACTGGAGCTCGCTGCTAAAAGGAGGTTGTCCATGTAGTGGAGGATGTATGTGTGCTCTGGATTGAACTTGGAGCGCAGCGGCTCAACAGCATGGTTGACATACAGTTGGCACATAGTCGGGCTGTTGCGCATGCCTTGAGGCAATACTCGCCACTGAAATTGCTGAGCTGCGCCTTGGTTGTTGATGCGTGGAATCGTGAATGCGAATCATGGACAGTCCCGGGGGTGAAGAGGAATAGAGAAAAAGCAGTCCTTGATGTCGATGGTCACCGCGTGAAAATGCTGGGGGACTGTGGTAGGATGCAGGCATCCTGGCTGAGGTGACCCGATTGGCTTGATATGCTTGTTGATTTCGCGGAGATCGTGGAGGAGGCGGTATTTGCCGGTGTTCTTTTTGGTAATGACAAAGACCGGTGAATTGTAGGGACTAGTGGACAGCTCTGTATGCTCTACTTGTAGCTGTTCTTTGACGAGGGCAGAGAGAGCCTGCAATTTGTGAGCTGGCAAGGGCCACTGCTCGACCCAGATGGGCTCCTCTGTGTCCCGTTCCAGAGGGATAGGGTCAGGTTTTGAGATGGGAGCAGTGGCCCCTAGAAGGGGGGGGCAGCGCAGCTGAGAAGGCTTCTGTGGTGATTCGGGCCTTTAGCTGGCTGAGGACATCTCTCCCCCATAAGATGGTTTGGACAGACGAAAGGACGAGTGGGCGTATTTGGCCTTTGTGGCCTTCTCGGTCGCTCCAATGCAGAGACTGGGATGTTTTCCAGGAGGTGGCAGCCCCAGTGACGCCGATGACTTGAGGGCCAGTTTCCAGGGGTCAGTGATTGAATGCAGTGATTTCGAAGGGAACACAGGAGACTTCAGCGCCAGAATCCAGGAGCCCATCGAGCCATTGCCCATTGATTTTGAGCTCCAGTGAAGGTTTTTGGCGGTGTGTGATGGGCATTGTCCACATTATGGCTTGGGAACTCTTCTGGAGGCCTCTTGGGGGAGGGGCTGAGGCCTGCCCCGTTGGGAGTTTAAAGGCTGCTGAGGACTTTGAGCAGAATGGCAGTCACGGGCCCAGTGATATCCTTTCCCACAACGCGGACATGGAGTAGAAGGGCCCCTTGGTCGCCGCGATGGCAGGTCGGAGCGAGGCGCTGGGCCTGGCTGAGAGCACTCGCAGACAAAATGGCCGGGCTGGCCGCATTGAAAGCAGACGGAAGTGGAGGTGGATGAAACAGCCACGGCAGACGCAAAGGCAGCGGTGAGCGTTTTGACTTGCGGGTCGACGTTGCGGCAAGCAAGGACCCACTCGTGCAGAGCTTTATCACGTATGGGAAGGACTACAGCTCAGAATGGCGCAAGGCATCCGTCTATGATAAGTTCTTTGGCCAGCGCAAACTGGGCGTCCTCCCTAGAAATTTTCCGCTGGCAAGCTTCCAGGACGCGGGCGACAAATGCTGGGAAAGTCTCGTTAGAGTCTTGGAGCAGTTGCGCGAGCTTGGTGGGCTGCTTGGTGGAGACTAGAGAGAAAGACCGCTGGACGAGGACTTTTACCCAGTGCCAAAACCCTGGGTCAATTTGGAGGTAAGAACGAGGGTCTGCATAATTGTTGGTCCCCGTGTATGAATCGGAGGGATCGAGGACGCCAGCTTGGGCATTCTCCACGATTTGCCGGTCAACAGCCGCTTGGTAATGGGCGCGCCATTCAATAAATTGACCTGGCATCAAGATGGCACGGGCTAGTGCAATCCAGTCATATGGGAGAACGAGTTGGGTCCCTAACTCCTCAAGTAGTTGCTGCGCATAAGGGCTGCCAATCCCATTTTCCTTTACAGCTTTGCGGAGGGTTCTGACCTCTTCCACTGTAAAGGGTAGCCAAGTTTGGGGTCGCTGTGGCGTAGGCTGCGGATTCAGCGGATACAGCTGAGGGGTTTGAGAAGGTGTGGCACCGGGGACCGATGGAGCAGCCAACGCAGGTGAAGGACTATTGCCGTACGGCGGTGGCAAGGGATAAGCGGAACACGGGTGAGAAAATGGCGGCTTAGTGGCTTCCGGCCGACAACAAAATGGCGGCAGGACCCTTCCAGGCACCGGCCAAGATGGTGGAGCAGCCACATCCAGTGGCGGACAAAATGGCGCGAGGGGCGCTTCCGGTTTAGTGGAAGATGGTGACCATGCAGCTTCCGGGCCCAAACCGGATGCTGACTGGGAAGGAAGAGGCAGGTAGAGGCGGGAGGAGGAGGATACCGGCGGAGAAGAAACCGGATGTGCGCCATCTTGGGCAGAAGTGGGGGAAGAAGGCGGAAGTCCGCCATCTTGGGGAGCGGCAGGAGTGGTTTCTGTCGGCTGCGGGGAGCTCGGGCGAGGAGGTTCGTGCTCAAGAGCAGCAGCAAGTTGGTCAGACAGAGAGTCAGTGTTGGCGGGCTCATCAGGATCACAGACTAGAGGCCGTTTGGGAGAAGCTTCATAAACGGCCTCGGTCGGAGCGCCGAGGAGACAAGCGCGAATGGCAATGAGAACGGGTAAGAGGCCTGTTGGGAAGGTGCGTTTCTCGTGCTCCATGGCGGAGGTGACTCAATCAATGAGTCGAGAGTATGTGTCCGGGCTCCAGAGTTGGCAGGTGGCGAGCCACGGATTAAAAGGGAGCAAGAGATCCCAGTACTTTTGGAGCTGCCACAAGGAGACACGGACTCCATTGGCATCGAGCAGGGCAGCGAGGGCCCTGACCTGCGGTGCCTGACGCAATGACAAAGAGGCGCCCATGACGGGATAGGGACGGGACGACGGCGAGGGGTCCCTTGGGGCTCGTCCGGGCGAGGGGTCCCTACCTGGAGAGGAGGACGATCACAGCAGCAGCAGCAGAGAGGGGCCGGGGGAGGAGCTGCCACATTGGGCGCCAGTTGTAGATGAGCGTGAGGGTTTCGTCCTCGCTCAGGCCCAAGAGTGGAGGGGGCTTGCTCCTGCCAGGCAGCCGGCGGGGGGTGCTCCAAGATGGAGCACCGGTTCTCCAGGCATGGGGGACGCGCGGTTGAGGAAAAACCACAGAGACCGCTTGAGCGCAAGAACAGGTCTGCTTTATTACGGAAGTACACTTAGCTATATAGGGTTGGGTAGAGGGAGGGGCGTAATGAAGGGAGGGCTGGCTAAGGGGCGGCTGTGGATAGGCTGAAGCTGATGGATAGACCTGAGGTAAGCAGTTGCTGGGGAAGAAGGCAGATTGTGGGTTGGCAATATGGGCGGGACTGGTGGGAAGGGTGGCGGGGGCTGAAAGGGGAGGAGGGGTGGAGAGAGGCGGTAACACTCTAGTTAGGAATAAATATTCATAACTATTACAATCCTCAATTTCCTAACTGGACACTTGGTCAAAGTACATATTCATCACTATCTTCTTCCAATACCCATTCCGTGTTTCCTTCTCCCTGAGCAAGCATCTCAGCTGGCTGTGGCTCTTTGCATAATGAGTCGACTCAAGCCTTCATTCCTGAAGATTCTGAGCCATGGGTAGTTAGTCATGCCTGGATTGACTTGTTGCAGTTTTCCATTGACTTTATTCACAGGGCATGGTAATACTGGGAGGTGCTCTAGGTCATTTCCTGCCTTCCAGAAAAACTCTTCCTTACCTCCATTGTGTAGTAGCAGTTCTTTTCCTCTTGATAGGAGCAATCACCCCAGCCAGTACAGTAATTCCCTTCTTTCTCTTTTGATTCAGAGGCATGAAAAGAACAAAGTGGGGAGGCTGCAGTTTTAACATAAAGATCAATGGAATCGTGTTTGTGTTCCCTGGTGGAAGCACTCCTCCTTTGGGAATAAGACCTGAAGACAAGTTGAGCTTAAGGTTGCAGGGACAGGAAACAAAAACTTTCCTGGTGGATCACTGGGGTGATAGTAAATGGTGCCACTCACATTTCCACCCCTTGATTCCAGGATTGTGAACCCCAGCTAGGAGAGAAATAGCACCATAGAGTGAATGCTTATTTAGAGCTACAAACTTCCTGGAAAGCATTGCCCAATCCCTGCAGGTACTGTCACCTAGTTGACAAGCTAAGTGAGCCCTCTTAGGATGAATACACTGAGATGGAAGAACCCTGTGTGTTGTTGGGTTTATCTCCCATTCTCTCTCATCCAAAAGTCAGATTATACATTAACAGCCATTATTATAACCTTAGTACACAAAAGAGTACCAGGCCTATAAGAGATTGCAACTAGTATTTGTTTAATAAGTATAGGAATGAAAAGATTAATAAATAAATGACATAAATCAATTATGTCAACTTTATTGACAAGTAAAACAGAATTTTAAGCAAAAAACTAATGTGTAATTTTAGATTTTTTTTTTGCTATTTCATAAATAAGCCCAAATGAAAATAGGTTATCATAGATGTAAATATTCGAGAAAAATAAATTTTGATACAGAGTAATGCTACCAAATATGACAAATATTTTATGGATTAGCGCTTTTGGATGTAAACAACTGAAATGGGGAGGGTTTAAGCTAATCAATAAAGAAAGTACAAAATTAATATGGTTTGACTTATAGATCTGATCACAAGTTGGGGCAGCATAGGAAATGTGTTGGAAGTTAGATGACATTAACATAGTCTGGGACATCACCAAAAGAGAAAGACATGATCCCACTCCTACCACAAATGGATGGTGGACCCTCCTGATGGCAACATCAATGCTGGATGCCAGTCATGAGACATTGGAGGTTGAGACATCTACTGCTGCCATCCTGGCAGAGGATTCAGTCTGAAATATTTTAGACTCAGAGATGCATATTAGAAAATTTTCTACATGTTGTGTCCAAATTTTGTGAATCTAAAAACTGTAAATAAATTGCTAAATGCAAATATTTTTTCCATCTTAGTGTTATTAGAGAATCCAAGACAAGAGATGACCTTTCCCAAAATATAAAATATATAAGTAAGAAGAAATAGAACCAACAAGATGGTGGCAAAGAAAGGAACTCCTAGAGTCAACTCATGCTACAGGGCAGTTAATAATCCCTAGAGCTATCTAAACCACCTGTCTGGTAGCTACAAACCATCAGAAGATCATCCTGCCACATAATTGAAGGAATGGAAGGATGAGACTGCCCATCTGCAGAGAAAACTCATGAGTAGAATGCTCCACACCACGGAGGCAGGTGCCCATCCTCCACTAAAGGCACAATCCTTTTCGATAAGTGATCTGCAGCTGGAAATGAAAGCTCTACTTCCCAAAAATGGGGGAAGAAGAGATGGTTGGACACCAAGGTCAGCTACTGAAGACTACATTCAGTGGGATGAAAGATAAGCCTGAAAACAGTGAAAGTTTGAGCCTGTCAAAGTCAGAAAGAGGCCAGGAGCTGCCATCTTAATATTGCACCTGGCATGAGGGGAAGTGGGGAGTACTGAGTATCCCAGTGCTGGTGGGGACCAACTTCTTTCCATCCAGATCAGATTACCACTCTAGCCTAGGCCCTAGTGCCACCTCCAGCAAGTAAGAAGCTGCAGGGACCTGCACCAGCCTCTGTGGGAATTGCTTAACTTCTTCCAAAAAAAATAGATGTGGAGAGAAATTGCCTAATTCATTCTATGATGCAATATAACCCTATTACCAAAACTACATAGAGATGTCACCAGCAAAGAAAACTACAGACAAATCTCTCTAAGAACCTGGATGCTAAAATCCACAAGAAACTATGGGCTAATCATATTCAAAAACACATCACATGATTTTAATTAAACACATGTAACACCATAATCAAGTGAGTTTCATCCCTGGTATACAAGGAAGGCTTAACTAAATAATCTATCAATGTAATACACCACATTGGCAAGTTGAAGGGAAAAAAATCACATGATGACTTCTAGTGATGCAAAAAAAAGCATTTGACAAAGCAGAGCATTTTCTCGATAAAACACTTCAAAAGACAGGAGTAGAAGAAAACTTTCTCAGTATGATTAATGGTATTTGTGAAAAACTCACAGCCATCATCATATTCAATGGTGAAATACAAAAGACTTTCCCTCTAATATCTGGAACAAGACAAGGATGCTCACTGCCTGTGCTCTTATTTAACATTGTGCTAAAAGAACTTCCTCAAGCAGTTAGGCAAGAAAAAGAAATGAAAGGGATCCAAATTGGAAAGGAAGAAGTAAAAATTTCACTATTTACAAATGACATGATCTTATACATAAAAATCCCCCAAAGATCTACAAGAATCCTTCTAGAGCAGACTAATGATTTCAATAAATGGACAGGATAAAAGATTAACATGCAAACTCAGTAGCATTTCTGGACACTAATAAATAGTAATCTGAGGAGGAAATCAAGGGGAAAAATCCATTTTCAATAGCAACAAAAAATCAAATATCTAGGAATAAACTTAACTGAAGATGTAAAACACTTGTACACATAAAAACTGCAGAACATTGTTAAAGGAAATCAAAGAAGACCTAAATAAATGGAAGAATGTTCCATGCTCATGGATTGGAAGAATAAACATCACTAAGATGTCTGTTCTACCCAAATTGATTTACAGATTTAATACAACCCTAATAAAAATTACTACAGCTTATTTTTTACTGAATTGGAAAAGTCTATTACAAATTTATTTGGAAGGGCAAGACCCCAAATAGCCAAAAACCTATTGAAAGAAAAAATGAAATTGGAGGAAGTATGCTACAAAGATACTGTAGTCAAAACTGCATACTCTTGGCACAAGAATGGACATATGGACCAATGGATCCAAATTGAGAATTCTGATGCATATCCTTGCTAGGACAGTGAACTGAGGTTCAACCAGGGCACCAATCCCACTCCACTGGGACAGAATGACCTTTTTAAGAAATGGTATTTTCAGAAATGTATGTGTCTCAGCCAACTGGGCTCAAATTTCCACATAGGAGGCCCAGGGTTCAATGCCCAGGGCCTCCTGCTGAGGGCAAACTGGCCCACATGGAGTGCCAACCCACACAGGAATGATGCCCCTCCATGGAGTGTTGCCCTGTATGGGAATGCCACCCTGTGTAGGAAAGCAACCCTGCATAGGAGTGCTGGCTGATGTGGAGAACTGGTGCAGCAAGATGACACAACAGGAGACAAAATAAGAAGATGTAGCAAAACAGGGAGCTGAAGGGGCACAAGAGAGCAATCACCTCTCTCCCACTCAGGAAGGTCCCATGATTGGTTCCAAGAGCTGCCTAATGAGAATACAAGCAGACACAGAAGGACACACAGTGCATGGACAAAGGAGACAGTGGAAGGGGGGAGGAGTGTGTGGGAGAAATAAATAACAAATCTTAAAAAAAAACAAGAAAAAAGAAATGGTGTTATGAAAACTGGATAGCCACATCCAATAGACTGAGAGAGGATCACCACCTCATGCCTTATACAAACATTAATTCAAGATGAATCAAAGACCTAAGTATAAGAGCCAAGACCATAAAGCTCCTATAAAGGATAATTTAGGAAAGCACCTATGACATCATGCAGTATGGAATAGTTTCATAAACTTTCCATCCAAAATATGAGCAGTGAAAGGAAAGAGTGATTAATGGAAACTCCTCAAAATTAAAAACTTTTGCACTACAAAGCAGTTTGTCAAGAAAGAGAAAAAACAGTTTACTCAGTGGGAGAAAATATTTGGAATTCACTTATCTGAATAAGAGACCAATATCCACTAAATACAAGGCAATCCTACTTCTTTAAAATAAAAAGACAGCCCATTTAAAAATGAGAAAAAGATTTGAAAAGGCACTTTTACAAAGAGTAAATAGAAATGGCTGAAAATCACATGAAATGATACTCAACATAACTAGCTATTTAGGGAAATGCAAATTAAAACAACCATGAGATTTCAACTCACACAGACAGTTGGCCATTAACAAATCAGAGAACTGCTAGTGTTGGAGATGATGTGGAGCAAAGGTAACACATCCACTGCTGGTGGGAATGTAGAAAGGTGCAGCGATTGTGGAGGATGGTTTGGTGATTCCTCAGGAAGCTAACTTTAGAAATATCATGTGATCAGGCAATCCCACTCCTGGGTATATACGGAGAAGAACTGAAAGCAAGAACAAGGATAGATAGATCCCCACAATGTCCATGGCATTAGGTGTCGCTATTGCCAAAAGATGGAAGCAACCCAGTGTCCCTCAACAGATGAGTGGATAAGCAAAATATGACATATACATACAATCAAAAATTACTCAGCTGTAAGGAGTAATGCACTATTAACTCATGGGATAACATGGATGAAACATGAAGACCTTATATAAAATGAGGTAAACCAGGCACTGAAGGACAATTATCACATGACCTCCCTGATAAGACTTAAGCAAATTGAGCAGACTCACTGAGCTAGAGTCTGGAAGACAGGATATCAGGGGACAGAAAGGGAGTAGAATGTGGTGAGCTGTTGCACAATATGGGCAAAACCTATGATAAGGTGGAAGGGGGTGGTTTGGCAGTGTAGTGGGGTGATGCTGGTACAGGGATGTGAGTTGGGTCAAGGGTGCTGGAATGAGAGGGTCATCAGTGTAGGGGGATGGGTTTGACTCTCCATGAAACTGAGGAGAAAGCTGTAGCAAAGAACTGGTGAACTCTGGGGATTTGTAGGTCTGTGGTAGAAACTACAACGTTGGGAATGTTTTTTCAGGAAATATAGCAGTGGAGGGGCACTGGTGCAGTTGTTGTGGTGGGGTGATATGTAGAAAAAGGTGTACCTGGGGCATGCTTCTTTGGAATATGGATGTGTTCATCTTGTCATAAGTTGTTATCTCAGTGGATGGAAATACACAATAAACAAAATAAAAGTAAAATCCAATTCTGAGTCCTGTTATGTTCTCATATAGAGGGACAAGCACCTAATGAAAGCAAGCAACCAGTATGTTAACCCTCAATATTAATGCATGTATATATGTAACTTCTTCAGAAACTAAAACTTCATGGTTGCAGAGATTCTGAGTAGATGGAGAGCAAAGAATAGGTGTAAACTGGTACATTTGGGGATATTGGAGTTGTTCTGCTTGATATTGCAATGAAGGATCCAAGCCTTTACACATTTTGTCAAGCCTATAAAATTATGTGTTGCAAAGTGTAAACCAAAATGTAAACTCTAGGCCATGCTTAGTAGCAATGCTTCAATATGTGTTCATCAATTGTAACAAATGTGCCACACTAATGAAAGATGCAGTTAACAGGGGAAATGAGGGTAGAGAATAGGGTAGAATATGTGGTAATCCCCTGTATTTTCAATGTAATATTTGTGTAACCTTAACCTCCTTTAAATAATGAAAAAAATGACATAGTGTTTACATACACATGTGATTTTATGTTTCCACCAATTAAAATGAAAGCAGGTATTTTGTGCCTTAGGCATAGTACAAATAAAATTATTCTATCTTAAATGACACCAACTCTGTACTATCAAAATTGTTTAAAAAATATCTACATTGTTAGTGAAAGAAGCTCTTATATAAGTAAGAGTGCACAGTGTATTTGGCTCAGATTTGCTGAACCTATCCTACATCTAAGTGTCATTAGCTCAAGTATTATATACTGGTCCATAAATAATACTAGAATCCTGGGTGCTTTAAATTTTATATTGTGATGATATGCTTCTTAATAAGAGAAACGTAATAATCAGGGGGAAAAAAAGAAAGAAAGGAGGTAGACACTGAGGAAGAAATGGAAGAAATTGCCTTGCCACTGTATATACAGGACAATACCTGTAGCAGTGATAAAAGGCAAAATGTCAAAAACAAAGCTTTTTTCATTTTGCATTTCTTTGATACCCCAATACCTTTATTTATTTTTTCTAAATTTCTAAGTATTCTATATCTAACCTTTAAACCATCACTATATTCCATTTTTTCTATTAACGGAACCTGGCAATATATTGGGCTTCCTTTTTTAAGAAGTTTTGGACTACAAAGAGGTTCAACTATGGTGGGGGAGGAGCACTTGTGTGGGGCGTCACTAGTGGGGGGCACACGGTTGGGAGGGAGTTCTCCAGGGCATGTATACAAGGTACATAGTAAGGTTTGGATATTTTCATAGTGGTTTCAATTGGAAATGACAAATGAGAGAGTGCTGAATTCCTGACCAGGGGAGCTCTATCACATTCCCTAATGGAACAACAACAATCCCCCAAGTGCAATGGCAAAGACCAATAAAGATGGGTGGTCCAATGATGAGTCCTCGATACTGATGGCTCTGATTATGAGCTTGTGTGCCTGAAATATGAACTAGACCTATAGCTGTGGGGTACCTAAGAGTTACCTCCTGAGAACCTCCATGTTGCTCAAATGTGGCCACTCTCTAAGCCAAACTAAGTATGTAGATGCATTGCCTTCCCCCCGGCATGGGACTTGGCTCCTGGGGATGAACCTCCCTGGCACCAACAGATTACTACCAAGCACCAGCTGATGAAGTAACTACAAAATGCTATGAACAAATAGGTCAATTCAGACCAGCAGAATATCTCAGACTACATGTAATATCAGGTGTTAAAAACTGTTTTATTACTTTAAATAAAAAGGTGGAAATGGAAAGGACAAGTGAGTATATATGGCTAAGAGTCTCCAAAAAAGAGCTGGGGGTCATCAGGGGGAGATGCTTATGCATGCCTCAGCAGGGTACCAGAGACAGCCAAGGTAGGTGGAAACCCAGGTGCTGGTTCTCCTGAGGGGTGCAGTGACCCACAGGTTCTACAGTCAAGGCAGATATCTCTGGAGTTCAGGGCCATGTCAGTTGACCCTACTTTGGAGTTTGTGTTCCTGTGTGTGATGAAGTTGTACTCAGATATGAATGTTCTACTCATGCCTCTTCTATTACTTT
Source organism: Dasypus novemcinctus (assembly GCF_030445035.2). Classification (NCBI taxonomy): domain Eukaryota; kingdom Metazoa; phylum Chordata; class Mammalia; order Cingulata; family Dasypodidae; genus Dasypus; species Dasypus novemcinctus. The sequence goes on along the minus strand of NC_080689.1, from coordinate 89,382,574 downwards.
TACCGGATGTGTGGTTGGCATTTGGGTTGGTGTATACTCAGGAGACCTGAATCTCTGAACTGTCCATGTGACAGCCGGGCCCTGGGCTTCAGCAGACTTGCAGCTGCTACCCTCTGGTTTCTTGAACTTACCCTGGCCAGGTGACAGGGAGATGAAGAGAGTCAACCACCACCACACCAGGGAGAAAAGAGTGCCTACAGCTGCAAGCAGGAGAATTGTATCCATCATCCCTGTGTAATCTAAATCTCTCTTAATGTAAAGGGGGGCTGGACATAGCCATCCCAAGTCCACAAGATGGAGGAATAGAGTGTGGATTAGAGTGGGATTACTGGTGCTCTGCTGGAGAACTATTGTGATTAGTAAGGGAAGAAATTGCAGTAGTGATGTGGAGAGGGTGGTCACGGTGGCTGCTGATGGTCAGGAGAGGGAAGAAGAGATATAGTGTGGGGGCATTTTAAGAATTTGGAGTCATCCTAGGTGGTCCTGCAGGGATGGATGCTGGACTCTGTGTGTCCTGTCGTGGCCCACTGGGTGGACTGGAGGAGAGTGTGGACTATAATGTGGACCTGTCCAAGTGCTACAGCGGTTCTCCAGAATGAATTCGCTGGGTGCAGTGGATGTGCCACAATGATGGAAGAGGTTGTTGATGTGGGAAGGGTGGTGTGGGTGGGATGGGGGTTATATGGGTACTTCATATTTTTTCAATGTATTATTTAAAAGAAAATAAAGAAGAAAAATAAAAAAATAAAAAAGTGTTAATTAAAGTGATTCATCCTCCAATCACAAGATTGTAATCAGATAGCAAAAGGATGAATTGCTCTGGGGAAAGCTGTCATGTGTATCTAGAGTGACGTGGTTAAGTAATAAGGAATTGTCATTGAAAGAATGAATATCTCTGAAAAAATAGAAAGTAAAGAACACTAAAGAAAGAAGTAGTGAAGGAAAGCACCCTCAGTGACACTGACAATTCCTTAGGCTGCAAAAGAGGGTGTGTGCAAGGAAAGACTGATCCAGGGAGACCACCTTCCATGCAGGGGCCTTTGGATAAGAAAGGGCCAATTTGGAAGGTCCAAAGTTAGAGGGTAATTACCAAAAAAAAGAGGAAAACTGGGAGAATAAGGTATTAAAAATTAAATTCCAGAATCAAGGAGGGACAGGGAAGAGATTGTCATCTATCAGAGTATAACCCTCACTGCACACTTCCTCACAGTATAGACAGAGATTTTTGGCTCAGACATGTGATCCATTCATATGAAATGTGAATTACCTCTTACACAAAATTCCTGGCCATGTCTATAGAACTCTACAGCACTTTTCTCTTTTTCTTCTTCTTTATTTTCTTTTGAATATTGTATTCCCATATAACCCCCATCCCCATACCCCACTACTCCCACATCAACAACCTCTTCCATCATTGTGGCACATTCACTGCACCTGGTGAATATATTTTGGAGCACAGCTGCACCACATGGACTGTGGTCTATATTGTACTCTACAGTCTCCCCCATTGCACACAGTGGGCCTTGGCAGTTCACACAAAGTCCAGCATCTGTCCGTGCAGCACCACCCAGGACAACTACAAATCCTGAAAATGTGCCATCATATTTCTTCTTCCCTCTCCTGACCATCAGCAGCTACTGTAACCACTTTCTCCACATCGATATTACAATTTCTTCCCTTACAATAGTTCTCCAACAGAACACCAGTAAGTCCACTCTAAATCTATACTCTATTCCTGCATCCTGTGGTTAAGTCCAGTCCCCCTCTACATCAAGAGGGGGCTTAGATTCCACCTGGATGATGGATGCAATTCTCCTGCTTTCAGTTGTAGGCACTCTTGGTTCCCTGGTGTAGTTGTTGACCATCTTCACCTCCCTGTTAGCTGACCTAGGTAAGATAGTTTCTTTAAAATCTCTAAATATGGTTTGACAGTGATGTTTGGACTTGGTCATTCCATCTCATTAAGTATTTCTATTTAGCATACTTTCCTCTTGGGTTTTGATTACCCTGTCCAGAATTTGGCTGGATTGGTTTAGTTATCTTTGCACATCTTGTTCCTTCGTGTGTTTTGGAAGGGTTAAATCCTGTTGCTGTTCTCTGTCTACTAACCTTACCCCTTTTCTATTTCCATCACTGTCCACACAGACTGAATTGGAGTGCCAAGGTCTCTGAACACGGGCAGATGTTCCTCATGTGATTCCACCTTCCACTGCCCACCTCACCCAACCTAAGACCATGAAGAATGAGGTGGGCTTTCCCCAGCTCTGTGCAGAAAACTAGCACTGGCTGATTCAAGGGCTAGTTCCTACACATGATGTCTCCATCAGTTTGATCACGTAAGATAAATCTTTTTTTTGCTATGGGAGAAATTTAGCATTTTTCTATTTTTTCTCTGATTCTAAGATTTTGAGGACATTAGTGACAGGTTCATAATACTGAACCTAAAAGTCCATGTTGTGCCTTGTTTCAATCTCTTCTTTTCCTCCTGGTCTGCCTTCTTCCTATGTGCTCTTCTTTCTTGGAAATTTATTTAGATCTCTGCCAGGTTTACCAGGGCAATGTGGGAAATGGGAGACAGTGGGCCTTGCTGCTTCTTCCCAACAACAGACCAGGAGGACATAACTGTGTGTGGATGAGGATGAGTGGGAGAATCAGGAAGCAGCCTAGCTGAACCCTAACTAGCACACAGAGGCACCGGTCAAAGGAGAATCAAGGTTATGAGAGTGGATTTAAGACATTCCCTAAATCCCCAAGAGAAATTATTTTTAATTATTTTTTATTTTTAAAGAAACTTTAGATTACATAAATGTTACATTGAAAAACATAAGGGATTCCCTTAAGAATATATATATTTTTTAAAGATTTATTTTATTTACTTTATATATACCACCAGGCTCCCAGATAGTTCTCTCATCTGTCTGCTCATTGTTTGCTCACCTTCTCCAGGAGGCACCAGGAACCAAACCAAGCACCTCTCACATGGGAGGCGAGTGCCCAATGGCCTCATCGACATCCACTTCTTGTCGGTTGTGACATCTGCTGGCTTGTGGCATCTGCTTGTTGTGTCAGGAGTGGCATCTAGCTCATTGCGGCAGGAGGTGGCCTATGCTCATTGTCTTTTAGGACGCACTGGGACCCAAACCAAGACATTCGATGTGGTAAGTTGAGCCATATCTGCTTCCTTATAAGAATATTATTTTTATTTTTATTTTTTTTTTACATTTTTTGCCTTTATTTAATTTTTTAATATACATTAAAAAAATATGAGGTCCCCATATCCCCCACCCCCCCTCACCCCACTCCTCCCCCCATAGCAACAATCTCCTCCATCATCATGAGACATTCATTGCATTTGGTGAATACATCTCTGAGCACCACTGCACCTCATGGTCAATGGCCCACATCATAGCCCACACTGCCACGTTCCATCCAGTGGGCCATGGGAGGACATACAATGTCTGGTAACTGTCCCTGCAGCATCACCCAGGACAACTCCAAGTCCCGAAAATGCCTCCACATCTCATCTCTTCCTCCCATTCCCCACCCCCAGCAGCCACCATGGCCACTTTTTCCACACCTATGCCACATTTTCTTTGATTACTAATGACAACAGTTCATGAATAGAATATCAGTAAGTCCACTCTAATCCATATTCTATTTCTCCTCAGCAGATTCCCAGAGACAGATAAAGTAGATACAACCCCAGGTATTGGTTCTTCTAAAGGCTACAGAGACCCACAGGCTCTATGGTCATGGCAGATGGAGTTCAGTGCCATGTCAGTTGGCCCTTCTTTGGAGTTTGTGTTTCTGTGTGATGGAGCTGGACTCAGATGTGATCCTTTTTCACAAGCCTCTCCTGTTACTTTTACCAGAACTGTAGTTGATGCTGGGGTTTAATATATACCCAGGGGATCTGAATCTCTGGACTGACCATATGATAGCCAGGCCCTGAGCCTTGATAGATTTCAGCTCATACACTCTGGTTTATTGGACTTACCCCACTCAGTTAACATGGAGTTGAAGAAGGTCAACCACAACACCATGGATCCAAGAGTGCGTACAACTGAAAGCAGGAGGATTGCATCCAGTATCCATGTGGAATCTAAGGCCCCTCTTGACATAGATGTGGAATGGACACAACCAACCCAAGGTCCACAGGAAGGAGGAATACAGTAAGGATTAGAGTGGAGTTAATGATATCCTATTCATGAACTATTGTGGTTAATAATAGAGAAAATATGGCATAGGTGTAGAAAAAGTTGCCATGATGGCTGTTGGGAGTGGGGAATGGGAGGAAGAGATGAGATGTGGAGGCATTTTTGGGACTTGGAGTTGTCCTGGGTGGTGCTCCAGGGATAATTGCCGGACATTGTATATCCTGCCATGGCCCACTGGATGGAACGTGAGAGAGTGTGGACTATGGTGTGGATCACAGGCCATGGGGTACAGCGATGCCCAAAGATGTACTCACCAGATGCAATGGATGTGTCATGATGATGGGAGAGAGTGTTACTGTGGGGGGAGTGGTGGAGTGGGGGCAGTGGGGGTGAATGGGGACCTCATATTTTTTGAATGTAATATTTTTTTAAAAAATGAATAAATTGAGTAGAATTTGGAAAAATAAAAAAAATTAAAAAATTAAAAAAAAAGAAAGGCTCAATAACATCCCTTCAAATTACATAAACTTGCTCACACATCCCTGGGAGCCACATTCAACAATTAAGGGCTCCCCTTATTTTTTTTTCCCACAGACTTAAAGCCACATTTATTCAACCACTCCCACCCCACCCCAGGCTTAAGTCTCAGTTGGACTCTCTACCCTCCAGCGTTACTCCAAGAACCAGACATTCCAATGACTTTTTCGAGGATAATTTACCCCTCCTCCCTGTTGTTTTCACTCACAGGGACTGCTCATCTTCTTTTTCTTTTTTAGGAGGCACTGGGAAGTGAACCCAGGACCTCCCATGTGGAGGGAGGTGCCCAATTTCTTGAGCCACCCCTGCTCGCTACTTGTGGTGTCTCTCACTGTGTTTCCTCATTGCATCATCTTATTGCATCAGCTTGCTGTCTTCTTTATGAGGCACCAGAACCAAATCTGGGGACTCTTATGTGGTAGGCAGGCACCCCACTTCATGAGTCACATCAAATTCCTCATCACGGCACAGATTCTGTGGAACAGCCTGATGGACACTGAAGGCCCAGTCTTTCAAGGTTCTTCCAGCTCTGGCATTATGGGAATTTTGCTGCTCAAACACCAGGGGAATGGTAGACTCGAAAGTACTGTGCACCATGGTCGGAAGATATCAAAGCCATGATTGATCTCCAACAGGAACCCTGCTGAGGTCCAACATGTTCAGCCTCTGCTCCCATACTGCTCTGGAGCTACAACTATTCCTGAACATTGAAACTAAGCGGAGTGTCAGCAGGTTTGACAAAAGATGTGTGCTCAGCAGACATTCTCACCTGACTCTCCAATGCTCTTCCATTAAATTCAGCTCATGCTGCCCTCACCCTCCCTTAGTTCCTTATGCATTCAGCTCTTCATTAGAAACTTAGCCTTCTTTTCTCTAATTGAACATCCTGTAGACTCAGAGCCTCTGAAAATCTGAATCTTAAATTGTACTTTGCATTAAACAAGCCACACATGGCCAGGTGGCTGCAGTATTAGACAGTGCAAACAAGATGCGCGGTACATGAGATTCGGGAGGGGGAAGCAACGGTCTGAATTTCTATTACCTTGCTCTGTAGATGGAGCAGAGCAAGGCCTCAAACCATTTCAAACCTCTTCTCGCAAGCACTGTAGGAATGCACAGGGTCACTGCAGACGCAAGCACACTGGAGGCTTGCAAGCCCCTTGTCCTTCGTGATCCATCTATGAACCCAAGTCAGCTCCTCTTCAGAAAGCAACACTCTGAAGCCTGACCCCCAGGACCGAAGCTAGTAAAGCCATATTTCATGGGATGAATTGTGTCCCCTGAAAGGGTATATTGAAGTGTGAATCTCCCCATACTATGAACGTGGCCTTATTTAGAAATAGGGTCTTTGCAGATGCACTTAGTTCACGTAAGGTCCTGCTGGACTGGGGTGGCCCTAACCCAGTGGCTGGTGTCCTAGTAAGGAAGGGGTGATTGGAAACCAGCTCAGGAAGGTCAGGTGGGAGTGCAAGGGCACACCTGCAAGCCAGGGAATGCCAAGGCTTGAGGGAAACCCCGGGAGCTGTGGGAGAGGAGGGGCGGTTTCTCCCTCTGAGCCTCCAGAGGAGCCAACCCTGCAACAGCCTGATTTCCAGCTTCCGCTCCCCAGGACCCTGAGAGAATACATTTCTGTTTGCTTTTTAGTTCAATAAAGTTTTGCCTCAGGCTGCCATGAGCAGAGGTTGTTTCAGGAGCTGGAGGGAAGGGAAGGCAGGCAGACACATCCAGCATCCCTCGGGCGTTCCCTGGACTTCACAGACTGTGCTGATGGTGGGAATTTTCCACGTGGCTGGAGGACAGGTGGTGGAATCCCGAGCTGACCCAGGCAGCTTCTGCTGTTTTTGGCAATGCAGTTTGTGGCCCTTTGTTGCAGCATCGCTGTGAAGCTAACCCAATGGGGCTGGCAAAGAAGAGTGCTCAGCTCCCCAAGGCTTCCTTCCACAATGTCCAGTGGCCCCAGTAAGGGTTCACTCACCCCAGTATGGCTGACTCCCCTCCAAGAAATGGGACACAACAGGCTCTGAACGTTCCTTGAATCCAGAAAGTTCATGCCAACATGTGTTCAAGTCCAAGCAGGCGAGAGAGCCAGGCTGCACCTGTGGGCTGTGACCATGAACTGTGGGTCAGAACTCTGCCATTTACAGGCTGTGGGACTCGGAGAAAGGTTCTCCACCAACCTGGGCCCCACTTTATCTCCCTTAGAATTCAGATAACAATGGCAACCACCTCATAGTTTTAAAAAAATTGCGAAGATTAAAAGCAATATCAGGTGAGGAGCTCACAACCTGGCACCTCTGAAAGCCCAGTGGGCACAGCCTATTGAGTGCACAGACAGCTCTGAGCATGAGCAGTGGTACCTGTAAGAGAGAAGTGAGGGGGAAGGTGAAAACGAGGAGGAAAAGGAAAGAGAAGACATTAAAGAGGAAAGGGGAAAAGAAGGGAGAAGAGGGAAAAAAAGAAAGAAAGCAAGAATGAGGAAAGATTCTCTGGCAAGGAAACCTAGGAAGGCCCTGCCCTGGGACACCCCGTCAGGGCAGAGAGAGCGTCTCCACACTCTGCACGTAGCGAGTGGGAAGCAGCAACTCCTCCTGAGATGGGGAGACCCACCCATGGCAGAGGACATCAACTGTTGAGGGCAAAGATGTCTGGACATCTGGAAAGTGCATGTGGATTGTATACAAACTAAGACACAGTGAGAGGAGTTAATACCTCCTGGTAGCTGGAGGAAGTTTTATAATAATAACAAAAGTTTTATATCCCGAGACTGGGGCAGTCAGCTGCTCACCCGTCACCCCAACTGTCCCCGTTTTAGGCCATGCCAACCACCCCCAGCACCCCTAAGTTCACTGCTTCCCCCACATCCCTCTCAGCTGGTCTGCAAGACCAAGAGCCCATTTGGGGACCTTGAGGTCCTTTTCCAACTGTGTCGTCCAGGCCTCAGGATGGGATCCTCTCTGGTTTCAAAAGTGGAGTGTAGCTTCTCTTTTTAACTCATTTTCTGTAAAAAGAGGTTTTGAAAATATACCATGTTTCTTTGTGTTGATGCTGACACGTTCCTGCCCACAAGACCTGGAGCAATTCCATGAGGTAAACATAGTATTTTGAAGAAATGGGAAAAGGGAGTGGAGAGGATGAGTAAACAAAATAAAAAGAACAGGAGAGGGGTGGATGCAGCTCATGGTTGAGCACCTGCCTCCCATGTACAAGGTCCCTGTTTCCTCCTAAAAAGAAAAAAACAAGTAAAGGAAGATGGAGAGAAAGAAATTGGAAAGGGGGAGAGAGAGAGGAGGAAAAAGAAGCAAAAGTTGACTGATGAGAGGATAAGATATGAACTAGGAAGAGAAAAGGGAAAGTGGAGATGTTTGTTTGCTTGTTTGTCTTTTTATAGCACGCCTTTTTCCAGGCATTGACAATTCCCAGTCCTAGCTTTTCAGTCTGTCTCCCTCCAACCTAACAATTTTATTTGTTCTTTCTTGTAATCCTGGCTCCCAGGGAGATCACGTGTAGGTCAGGGCTTTTCATCTTCCCATAGAAGGAGCCACTTAGGCTGCTCCGGCGCTTGGGGAGGAAGAGGAGGGTTTATAAAGGCTAACGAGGTGGGACCTAACATTTTATTAAACTAAATTGCTGGCAGAGTGGCCACTGGAGAACGTAAGGCCAAGATGCCAGGACACGGGCCCTGAGCTCCGAGGCCCCATCCCCATGGGCGAGCACAGGTGAATTACCACCAGGGGTCAAGGCGGCCCGGTTTTAAGCCTGGAGAGACTCAGTGGATACATTGTTGAGCTCCTTTTCCCACATCATTGTCTGCATGTAATTGCCCAGGAAAATAAGCTCACAAGTCATAATAGGAAATTACTTGAATTTTATGCCTCATTTTTCTCATATGTAAGGGGAGGAATATGACTTAGTAAGACTGATGTGAGGACTAAATGAAAAAATTCCCATAAAGTGCTAAGCAGCGGGCCTACTACACACTCAGGTCGCTAAAAATGTCAATCACTGTACGTAACAGGAGCAGCTCATATGCCTATTGTTTGACTTCCTCCCAGGGCTCCTTGAGCCCATTCTTCACAGTCATAAATCTTGCAAGCTCCAAAAGATTTGAAGCTTGCTGCTCCTCTCTGTCTTCAGCACAGCTGTCACTGGACACATGTGGCTACTGAGCCTGGAGATGAGGGTAGGCCATACTGAGACTTGCTGTAAGTGTAAAAACACATCAAATTTGAAAACTTAGTAGAGAATTATATGCATGAAATACCTGATTAATAATTTTTTATTGATTACATGTTGAAATGGTAATATTTTAGATATATTAGACTAAATCAAATAAGTTATCAGAATTAATTTCACAGATTTCTTTTTACATTTTTAATGTGGCCACTGGAAATTTTTTAGTTGTGTATGTGGTTCTCATTATATTTCTATCCAGTGGGGAAGTCCAGATAATTCTTTACTACCCCACATATCCAAAGTTTTACACCAAAATGTTTGAATTTGACATTAATCTGCCCCATGGAAAAATGAGATGAATTTTCCTGGGCTCACACCCAACACCTTAGCAAAGTTAGAGTAATTATTAGTGAAAAGATTCTTTCCAGTCCAATCCCCTCATGCAGATGAAAACACCGGCAGAGGGATGCCTGCTTCAGATTGTTCAGCTACTAAACACCTGGGCTCCTGTGTCCTGACATCTAGTTTGCTATTGATTCCTCTTTACCACTCTATCTCCTTCTAATCAATTATTCCTCAAAAAAATCTCTCAATTCTTTTTTTCACAAGTATGGGTGTAGAAGTTACAACAATTTAAGCCATAATTACATAACTTCCAAGGAATACAAATATACTCAGACTCAAATATTTAGAAGATATGAAATACCAGAAGCTTTGAGGGAGGGAGAGGGAAGAATAGGTGTAACATGGGAGCATTTTCAGGACATTGGAATTGTCCCACATGACATTGCAATGAACAATACAGGCCATTATACATTTTGTCATAATCTATAAATTTGAGCAGAGCAGAGTATAAACTATAATATAATCTGTAGTCGATGGTTAGTAGCAATGCTTCAATATGTGCTCATCAATTGTAATAGCTGGATCACACTAGTGAAAGATGTTAATGTTGAAAAGTTTAGGAGGAGGAAGGACTGGGGTAGATGGTAAGAATCCTCTATATTTTTATGGGACATTTATATAATCTACATCTTCTTTAAAAATTAAAAAAAATAATTTTTAAAAAAGGTGTGAAATATTTTGCAAAGCATTAGAGGGTGGTAGACCTAACTTCTCACATATCTACACAAGCTCACATATTTACTGGACATGACATATGATGTAGGGAGCTAAAGGGAGGTCAGCAGCTTCTACCTGCCCCTCCCAATGCTAGCAATAGTGGGGAATGTAAAACAGTACGAGACCAGTTTCATGCTCCTTGCCATTGATGCTCTTACAATCTAATTCCACAATCAAGATACACGCAAGAAACTGAACCAGTCCCTTAAGACAACAGCATCAGATGGGAAAGGCTGTGTGGGGAAGCCAAAAACTTTCAACCAATAGTCCATGGACGTGAACCCCAATTTGCTCACTCATTTAACAAGCATTTACTGAATGCCTGAAATATGTCAGACTCTGTGTTAGATGCTGAGAACACCAAACAGGTAGAGCTTCCTGCCCTCACGGAGCTTCTAGTCTAGGGGAGGATAAAAGTAATAAACAATATTAATAAGTACACAATGTACTATCTTAAATAAAGATATGTACTAAAAAGAAAATTAAGGTTGGGAGAAAGGGCAGAGGTGCTGGAGCAGGTTTATAGGTTTAGGTAGTTTAGGAAAGGTGTCAGTGAGAAGGTAACAGTTAAGGAAAGAACTAAATGAATGAGGAAGCAAACCATGTAGATGAAGAGGGAAAGATATTCTGGGCACAGGAGCAACAAACAAAAAGTCCTGGGGTGGGTGTGTGCCTGGTGTGTTCACAGCTCAGGGAAGTCGTCGGCATGGCGAGAAGTGCAACAGATCATTTAAGTTCTCTTCAGTCTCAGGGTGAACATTTTTACTCCAAGGGATATAAAGGGTGGTGAATTTTGAGCAGGGGCATCATTGCCTTTGACTTGTATTTAAACAGGATTTCACTAGATGTTCTGATGAGAACAAACATCAGGGTTCAGTGCAAGAGCAAAGTATGGAGGTAGGGGTCAGAGCTAGGAAGCTATTATAATACTGTAAGCTATCTTGAAATTGGAACTGACAGGACTTACTGCCTGGGGAGGTGGGAGGGAAAAAGAAAGAGAAAAAAAAAGGGTGACTCCAGAATGCACAGGCTGAGGAATCAGAAGAATACAGTTGTTTTAATTGAAATTAGGGAAACCTATAGAAGGGGCAGATTTGGGATGAAAGACCAAGAGCTACACGTTGATCCATTGGGAGTTAATTTTTTTATGTTATGATGTAGGGGTCAAGGTTCGTGAATTTCCCTATGGATATCATATCAATTTGGTCTATTTCTGGGTTCTATTCCATTTCAGTTTTCTATTTGAACATCCTCATGCCAATAGATACTGTCTTGATTTCTAGAGTTTAGGTGCCTGTTAGACCACCAAGTAGAGATGTTAGGTACATAGCTGGTTATGAGTCTGGAATTCAGAAGAGAACAGGCAGTGCCAGAAACATAATTTTGGTGTCTTCCCCATAGAGATGGTGTCTCAAGTCATAGGACTGAGTGAGAGCACCTCAGGGATGAGTATGGATGAAGGAATCCAAGTACACAGGGGCGGCAGGCTTCAGACTGGGGGTCAAGCCCCAGGAGCAATCCAAGTGCTACAAGGTGGAGAAATCTGACCAACAATGTCAATCATGATGACAGGTCCAAGAAGATTAGGAATGAAAATGGATCGCTGGAGTTAGCAATGAGGGAGTCATTGATGAACTAGGTAAGAGCAGATTCTGTGGAATGGAAGGGACAAAAGTCTTGACTGGAATGGGTTCAAACAGTATGGGAGATGATAAATTGGAAACAGCCAGCCTGGACAACTGTTTAAGGAAAGACTTAGAAAAGGGAAGCAGTAAGGCAGTTCCTGGAATAAGAATTGGCATCTACTCAGGGTATATATTAAATTGAGCTAACTGACAGAATTTTTAAGTGTTAATGATAATGATCCAGTGGAGAGAAAAGTCTGATGTTGCAAGGGAAAGAGGAGAAAATTGCTGGAGTGATGTTCTTGAGTAGGTGAGAAAAGAAGATGGAGCACCACTGGAGATGTTGACCTTAGCAAGGACAGAGATGGTGCACTACAAAAAGAAGGTTGTATCCACAGGTACAGAGCAGAGAGGAGGATGGCTGTACTGGAAATTGCTCATGACTTCTCCAATAAATGTGTATCACTTGAATTTTTTAGGTTTAGGAAACTGGGATGACCATGTAGATTTAAACAAAGGTTCTGAGCAGGATGAAGCTAGAAGAGACAATGGGGAAGAAGGGGGAAAATGACTAGAATGATCCCTTTCCACCTGCCAGTTCCTTTCTTCTTGGCTTCACTTGCCAACATTGTCATGTACAAAGACCCCCATGGACACCCCAACAGATGTCCCTATGAAGCCTGCTTTCTTTTCTCCCCACAACCTCCACCCTCCCTCTCCACAGTCCCCTTCCTTCTTCTCCATTCCCCATTCTCAGGTAAGCAATGGCTTCCCTTTCCCCAGTTCCTCTCAGCCTTCCTGCCCCTTCATTTACTGACCCATCTCTTCTCAGGTTTCAATTAGTCCTTTCTTCCCTGCCATGTGGCATCTCCTGTGGCAATTTATCTCTTTATGAGAAGGTTCTATCTTGCAACTCTTGCCATAATCTTCTGTATCCCTGAAGCTAGCAAGGTTCTCTGGGTAAAGTCTGGACAGGGTTGAAGGAAAGGAGAAGGCAACGGAGCCAGGGAGGCAGAGGACAGCAGGGAACTGACATTAGCTAGTACTGCCACATTCCCTGGTTCCCATATGAGGAAACTAAGGCTAAGAAAGCTGATGTCACATGCTTAGGAATACAAAATTCCTGAGAAGTAGAACTATGACTTAAACCAAATATTAACTAACAAAGAATCAGACTAGATGGTGAAAAAGCTTCTTCCCTCTCTATGAGTCTTTCTCAAGAAAATATACAAACTTTTATTTTACCATAGGTTCACTGTGGAAACAAATGAGAAACAGTCCATGGCCTAGGTCAAAGTAATAAAATGTTGATAATCAAGATAAGAAACAAAATGAGAACAGAGGAGACCTATGATAAAGCTGATGGTTCAACAAATGCCAACTTGCAACAGGTTTTTTTTTAATTATTTATTTATTTATTTTTTTAATTACATTATGAAAAATATGAGGTCCCATTCAACCCCACCGCCCCCGCCCCCCACTCCCCCCACAGCAACACTCTCTCCCATCATCATGACACATCCATTGCACCTGGTAAGTTCATCTCTGAGCATCACTGCACCCCATAGTCAATGGTCCACATCATAGCCCAGACTCTCTCACGTTCCATCCAGTGGGCCGTGGGGGGATCTACAGTGTCCCGTAATTGTCCGTGAAGCACTATCCAGGACAACTCCACGTCCCGAAAACGCCTCCACATCTCATCTCTTCCTCCTGTTCCCCACACCCAGCAGCAGGTTTTTATAATACTTTATGATAATAGTAAGGGATACAACATCCCAGACTCTGACAAGGATCATATCAGTGGATCCTCCAATAGTCCCATGAGGCAGGTTGGATTACCCCATTATATAGATAAGGAAACTAGGACTTAGAAAGAGTAAATACCATGTACAATGTCACAAAATCAGTAAATCCAGAAATCAGGATTCAAACTCAGGCAGCCTGATCAAGAGCACTAATTTTAAAACATAGTGCTGGCCCCTCGATAGCTACTACTCAAAGTTTCTACTTTCAGGGACAAACAATCAGAGACTCTTAGAATGAGAAAGGACTTTAGAAATGAAATTTCTCATTTTTTTTTTGTTGTTGTTACTAGAGCAAGATTTTATTTTTGATAATAAAAGTGTTCTCCTTGAACCATGCCATCTTTGTGTACATGTTTAAGGAAATTTTTAATGGCATAAGGAATGGGTTCCACTTTCTGAATTACTTTTTTTCTCTCTTTATTTTTCAAATGTTACATTAAAAAAATATGAAGTTCCTATATACCCCCCAGCCCCCTCATCCCACCTTCCCACATCAACAAACTTTTTCATCATTGTGGGACAGGCAATTTCTCATTTCTAATTGAGGAGACTGAAGGACAGCAAGTAAAGGACATGGTCTGGAAGTTTAGGGATAGAATTGATATTTGACACCAGTGCTCATTTACCTATGTTTTTGCTTGTTTTTTTTTTTCTTGAGGCCACCATCTTATTGGGTAAAAAGACTCCCTACATTGTTGAGGGAAACTCTTTTGCTGATTATAGTTGCAATCAGCTATATATGCAATCAACTGACTTCATAACCTAAATCCTGTTATGCTTTTACTCAATGCAATAGTGAACTAATTACAGACATCTTAGGGAAGGAATCCATTGACCCCTGCAAAAATGGAGAATTAAGAATGGTAGTTGGAAAAGTAACTCCTTTACCAAAGGTCCCCTTCAAACCCAAAATTTTCCATCATCTCATCCCTCAAGCCCCAACCATGCCTCCAACTATTGCCTACCCCAGGCTGATTATCATCAACTTACATGACAGAACTGAGAAGATTTAAAAAGTAACAATATGAGGGATAGTCCCAGAGATAAAGGTAGCCAATGTCAGAGCAACGGTCACACTGCTTTTGTCTAGGAGAAGATCCTAGAAGACTCATGATGTATAAAGATATATTTTTGTGTGTGTGGAGTCATCAGAAGGAGAGCCTATAAAACAACCCTAATCCTGGGAACCTGTATGAATTATCTCATATGTAAAATTTCTGCAAATGTGATTAAGTTAAAAGTTCAGATGGGAGAATTACGTGGATCAAAACACTGGACCCCCAATGCCATCACATATATTCTCATAGGAGGGACAATTGTCCACAAATAGAAAATAAAGTGATATTTAAGCAGTAAAAGGTGGTTGAGTGAGTACACCTTATAGTCTCTCCTGCAAAGAAGCATCTGGGCAGCATTAGAAATTCTTCAGGACCAGACTGTTTCGGGATTTTGCAGAGCAGGAGGTGTCTTCACATCAATTTGGTGGGAAGGTAACAGAGAAAATTCATCTAAAAGATAAAATTGAAGCTCTCTTGCACAGAAGTGGGGGCTGTGCAAGGGACGCACCCCCTGGGGTGGGCAGAACTGCAGCACCGGCACCGCGGCAGCAATTCCTGGAGGCTCTGCGGTGCTGGGGAATTCATAAGCCCTGAGCAGGCTATTCAGGGGCTTACAGGACAGGAGGCCTTCGCAAACCGATTTGGTGAGACAGACAGGAGTTCTTTGCGAAGTGGGGAATTTTTAATTTCTGACACGAATAAAAGCGTTTCCGGCTAGAGCCCCGCCCTCAAGACCGGCTGCCCATCTGCAGTGGCCTTAAATCGTTCACAATAAGAGACATCACCAGGAGGCTGTTTCAGGGGCTGGCAGGGTGGGAGGTGTCTGGAAACCAATTAGGGGAATCTTTTGAGAGGCATGGGAGTTTTGGTTTTGGACACAGATATTAGCACTTTCAGCTAGAGCCCCGCCCCCTAGGCCTGGCTGCAGATCTGCAGCGTCCTTAAATTGGCTGCAATATAGAGGCGCCCCCCACTGGCTGTTTTGGGGGCTTGCAGGGCGGGAGTTGTACTGAAGTCGAATTGGTGATACAGCCACAGAAGAGACCCTAGTGAGAGGGAGAATTGCGGGTTTCAGACACATAGGTCAGAGTTTGTGGATGTGACCTCCCCCATAGGGCTGGCACCCGGCTGCAGGCATCCCTGAAGGCTGTGTTGCACTGCAGTGCTCCCAGGCTCCCTGTTAACTGGATTTGAGGTTGCCAGGTCTGTGTCCCCTAAACCCTGGTGGCCCACACCCCAGAGACTCACATCTCTTGAGTCTGCAATATAACAAACTTTCCATCCCTGAATCCATCACGCCCTGAGGTCCATCTGAGGTCGTTGATAGTCCTAGCCCTCAATGTTTGCGTTTTTTTCTTTTTTTTTAATTTTAATTTTTAATTTTTTATTGTCCTGGTTGCTAATATTGCATTATTTCCTAGTCTTTTCGCCCATTGTATCGCCCAAGGTTTTTTTTTTTTTCATTTATTTAGGGTTTTTTTTTGTTGTTGCAATTGTTGTTGTTCTATATCTTCTTTTCTTTTTTTACCCACCCCCCTTTTTCTTTCTTTCTTTCTTCTCCTTTTTTTTTCTTTTCTCTTGTCCCTCATTTTCTCCTTATTTTATTTTATCTTAATTATACAATAGGTGCTGCAGGGAACACCTCACATTTGCTGGGTTTCCTCATCCTCCGTTGCCTCATTTCTGTGTGAATTGATTTTGACTACCTACACTATCCCCTTTCCCCCACATCTTGATATCCCCCATCATCTACTGTCTCTCCTATATTCCACCTCCCTTTCTTTAATCCCCAAATTGTCTAACTCTTAATTTCTAATACCTTTGTTTTGTTTTCTGTCTTTTATCCACTCTTGAAACTATTGCCTTTCTTTTCTCTTTCCCTCTCTCACGAAAACACTAGCTTTTTAATTCACACCATATTCCTTCCATATTCAGTCAACTACCTCATTATAGGTACTCTACTTACTGCTATAACTCTACACAACTTACATAAATCTAATATCCATCCCCCCGGATTTCATATCATCGCTCTGTTAACATTTATTACCAATACTACTTTACACAATTTCCTTTCTTACACAATTGCCTTTCCCTGGCCCTAATACTTTCCTTCAAAGTGAACTCAGCCAGCAATAAGAAATTAGAATAAGAAGAACAGAGTGACAAAGAGAAGATATAACACTTATGCAAAAACAACAGCTAATTAATCCCCAAGACTAGACAAAGAAGCTAAGGAACTGATTAAACCCGTCAAGATAAAATGATGACCAGACAGCAACAAAAATCTACAAACCAAAATAGTAATCAGGAAAACATGGCTGAATCCAATGAACAAACTAAAAACCAGGAAGGGGAGCAGAACTTCGCACAAGTAATTAAAGATCTCAGAACATATATCACAGACAAATTTAATGAAGTAAAGGAAGAGGTTAACAATATGAAGACAACACTTGGAGAGGAAATTGCAGACATATGCAAAAAGATAACAGATATAATGGGAATGAACACCACAGTTCAAGAAATCAAAAATACACTCACAGCAAATAGCAGCAGACTAGAAGAGGCAGAGCAGAGAATTAGTGATGTGGAAGACAGTATATCGGAAATCAAACAGATAGTAGAATTGATCGATAAAAAGATGGAAAAAATCCACCTAGTATTTAGGGACCTGAATGACAATGCAAAATTCACAAACATACATATTATAGGCATCCCAGAAGGAGAAGAGAAGGGAAAGGGGTCAGAAGGAGTGTTGCAGGAAATAACGGCTGAAAACTTCCCAAATCTACTGAAAGAGACAGCTGTACATATCCAAGAACCCCAATCATCATAAACCCCAACAGGCCCACCACAAGACATATACTTGTCAAATTATCCAACGCTAAAGACAAAGAGAAAATTCTAAAAGCAGCAAGAGAAAAGAAAACCATCACATACAAGGGAAGCTCCCTAAGAGTAAGTGCTGATTTCTCATCTGAAACCATGGAGGCAAGAAGGTAGTGGTATGATATAGTCAAGGTACTAAAAGAAAAAAATTTCCAACCAAGAATACTCTATCCAGCTAAACTAGCATTCACAAATGATGGAGAGTTCAAAATATTCACAGATAAACAGAAATTGAAAGAGTATGCCAACAAGAGACCTCCCCTTCAAGAAATTCTTAAGGGAGTTCTGCAGGAAGAAAGGAAAAAGCAGGACAAGCAAAGTTGAAGGAGGGTGTAAGAGCAACAAAAAAGACAAAAGAAAAGAAAACAAACAAACAAAATATGACAAACACAAGTCCAATTGAAATATGGCTAACATAAATAATTCCTTGAAAGTAATAACACTGAATGTCAACAGATTAAACTCACCTATCAAAAGATTCAGACTGGACATTGGATAAGGAAATATGACCCATCTATATGCTGTCTACAAGAGACACATCTTAGACCCAGAGATTCATGGAGACTGAAAGTGAATGGTTGGAAAACAATCTTACAAGCAAACAATAACCAAAAAAAAGGCAGGAGTAGCTATATTAATATCAGACAAAATAGATTTTAAATGTGAAACAATTGTGAGAGACAAAGAAGGATACTACATAGTAGTGAAAGGGACAATCTCTCAAGAAGAACGAAAAATCATGTTGTTGTTCCCCACTTGGTTGGAGCAGGCTGCATGTCCGCGAGGTAAGTGACAACAGAGCCCCGGGATCACACAGCCTGGAAACACACAGTAACCACTCCAGAGACACAGGCTCGTGGCACAGGTCTAGTTTATTGAGGAAGTGGTACAGCTTATATAGGCAGGGGTTGGGGCTCAGGGTGGTGTGGCAATTAGAGATAGGCTAAAGGGACTGGAGTAATTTGAAGCAGCTGTTGATTGGATGAGGCAGGTTTAAAGTTTGTGTGTGTGGGCTTCTCTGGCGGGAAAATGGTGAGGAAGAAGGGCGGTGCCATTTGCAGTATCCATTATGCATGCTCAGCAGCCATTTTGGCTAGATGTTACTTGCTAGCGAGCTCACCAGCAATTCCTCCATTTTTGTTTTATTAGGAGACTGCAAATCTGTGCCTGTCTTAGGTTGTTCTTTTTTGAGAATCTTACCCATCATTGGCTACCAGTTACGAGTCATTTGTGCCATGCAGTTGCACCTGTCTAGGTTGCCTCCCTCTGGAAGTCTTACCTGTCTTTGGTTGCCAACTGAGCTTTTCGGCTGGAGGAAGGGTGGCTTTAGGCTAACTGCATGGCTACACAGCAGTGGTGACTTCAGGTTCTTGTGTTTCTTCTTGCACGAGTGGTTGGTACTGACGAAGCTGAAGTGAATAAACAGTAAAGGAGAGATGTTTTCTATATGCTTCTGCAGCCACTTTAAGAGACAAGGTGCTATGGTGAAGAAAACAATGATTAGAATAAGGGGACTAATTAGGGGGGCAAGCCACGCTGTGATGGGAGAGGAAAACCAATTGAGATAGGAGTTGGCATTATTTTGATTGGTATATAAGTTTTTGCATAAATCATTAAGTTTTTAAATATTTTGTTCTACAACTCCAGATTCATTAACATAGTAACAGCATTCTTCTTGGAGGAATAGACATGTTCCTCCTTTTTCAGCTGTGAGTAGATCTAAGGCTCTGTGGTTTTGCAAGGCTACTTGGGCGAGGGAGGTTAGTTGCCGCTGCAGTGAGTCAAGAGACTGTGCAGTGGATTCTAGGCTAATTTGTTGTTGTTGTTCAAAGTATTGCAAGCTGATGAGACCATGACCAAGAGCGCCACCTGCTGTGGCGGCTGCAGCGACTGAAGCTGTAAGGCTAATTCCTACTAATATAGGGAGGAAGGCGGCTCTTTTTTGTATTGGTGAGAGCAGTATTTTTATTTCGCCTTCACTCTATAGTGTAAGTTGAGGGGTTAAGGCTACCAGTAGACAAGGCTGAGGATAACTGCTATTAAGGCAGGTGAGTAGGATGCGACTACACCATAGGTGGAGACCGGTAGGTGCAGAGAATGTAGGAGAAACTGATACGTTGTGGGTACAGGAAAATGGCTGGTTGGTGAGGGAGAGAGAATTATCGGTGTATATGCAAGTATGCAAGTGAAATTGGCAAGGT
Source organism: Dasypus novemcinctus (assembly GCF_030445035.2). Lineage (NCBI taxonomy): Eukaryota > Metazoa > Chordata > Mammalia > Cingulata > Dasypodidae > Dasypus > Dasypus novemcinctus. The sequence continues at coordinate 89,363,007 of NC_080689.1, read as the reverse complement.
TGGTGTTAGACAGAGGAATATTAGGCATAGGATTTTTACAATGAGAGCCATATGGTTTGAGAGATGTGAGCTGGTGGTAAGTATGGGTGTAGCAGCAAGTAATGGGAAATTAAGTGCTGCACAGAGGAAGCAATGAGAGAGGTTGGACACAATGTTGGACTGATTAAGAAAAGAGAGAGTAGACTCAAGGAGTTGAATCCAGGAGGGGAGAGTAAAATGGAGGGGCTTGTGATTGAGAGCCTTGTTTAGGGATTTTTCTGCGCTTAGAATTTCTTAATTAATGCTTGGAAGATGGTGACAGGCGTTGTATAGGACATATTCTCTGTATATGTTGAGGGTGCTAGTGGGGTATTTACTAAGTGGGGTATTTACCAAGGAACTCCAGCTGCCCATCTAGGGTGCCAGGGATCTGTAATGTGAAGAATTAGTGAGCCATTACAGGGGATATAGTAAATAAGGCAATAGGAGGGTATTGGGGGTTTAATCTTGCTGCAATTATAGAGGTCACTTAGGTCTTTTATGAGCCGGCAGTTATTGGACATGGCGCATTTGCAGGACCAGTAAGGGCAGCCTCCATATGTGTGGTTATAGTCATAGACGGTGCAATAGGATTGTGTTTGTTTAAAGGGAAAACTAGCCCATGGGTGGGACGGCATAATTTGCCAGTCTGAAGTTCGTTTTGCTACTGGGATGGACTGGAGTTTTAATTCAATTTGGATGGGGTGTGCACATCCAGTGGGTGGGCAATGGTTAGAACCAATGGTTGTAGATATGGTGCAATAGTTGCTAGTATAGGTTTCTTGCACTTGAAATGTCCAGAGGTAAAGGGCTTTCACGTTGGTTGGAGTAGTGGGCAGGATAAGGAAAGGGTGAGTATGCATAAGAGGCGGCACATGGTGAGTAGGTAAGTTACACGCAGCAAGCAATAGCGAGAAGGAAGCAAATATACATTACATAGAGAATGAGGAGGAAGAACTTGTGCAGTGTTGTCCAGTTGCTTGGTGGGCCAGCGATCAACAGGAGGGCTCCAACAATGGTGATGAAGCTATACATGAGGAGTCCAGGGGGGCTGAACAGCTGCATTGGTTTCGGTGGCAGGTTTTACGAGATAGCTTGGGATCCACAAGGGCTGTTCAGTATTTTCTGGAAAGATACAAGCATATCCTCGTCCCTGGGTTAAGCGGGGGTGGGGGCCCTTCCAGGTATTGGTGAGGGGGTCTTTCCACATGACAAAGGGAACTGGCGTGGGAGCTAGTCTTAGGCCTCCCCAGTGACGGATTGCTGGAGTAGTGTGGTTTTTATCAAAAGTAAGAAAGTTGATAGTGACTAGGGCTCTATTGAGCAAGTCTCGGGGGGTTGCCATAGGGAACTCCCCTGAAAGTTTCTGAGGAGCACATTGGATCACTCAACGAGGGCTTGTCCTTGTGGGTTATAAGGTATTCCTGTCTTGTGTTGGATATTCCAGTTGTGGCAAAATTGTTTAAAAGTTTTGGACTGAAAACAGGGTCCATTGTCTGTTTTTATAGTCCAAGGAATACCCATTTGATTGAAGGCTTGAAGACAGGCTGTTATAACATTTTTTGCCTTTTCTCCAGGTAAAGCAGTGGTGAAGAGAAATTTGGAGTATGTGTCTATTATTACGTGGACGAATTTATAGCGGCCAAATGAGGGGACATGTGTGATGTCTATTTGCCACAGTGCATTTGGGCAGAGGCCCCGTGGATTAACTCCTTGGGTCTGTAAGGGGCCTATAGGAAGGAAAGGTGCGCAGTGCTTGCACTCACACATGAGGTGTTTACACTGGGCTTGAGTGATGTTGGGAAAAAGGTGATGGAGGGAGTTAGCTGACATGTGGAATTTTGCATGCAGGAGACTGGCTTGATCTAAGGAGGTAGAGAGTATGGAAACAGTGAGAGAGGAGTCAGCAAGGTTGTTTCCTTCTACTAGCACCCCAGGTAATCCAGTGTGTGAACGGACGTGATGGATATATCAAGGAATTGTATGATTTTTGAGAAGGAGTTGTAGTGCCAGAAGGGTGCTATCAATTAACAGGCCGGCCTTAACCTTTAGGGTTGTATAGGGCAGTATTCGAACAGCATTGGCAGCATAGGTGCTGTCAGTAAAGATGTTGATGGAGGTGGATTGGTTTTTCACAAAGGCTTGCATAAGAGCTAGGAGCTCCCCGGCTTGCACTGATCCTGCATGTGGAAACACTTGGATAGAATTAGGTGGGGGGGGGGGTTGTTACAATAGAGAAGTGAGTTTTATTAGCATCCGTAAATATGGTAGGGGCGTGAGGTAATGGAGAGGTGGATGGGAAGGCATGAGAGGAGAGGACAAAGGGAAGGAGAGTTATGGCAGTAAGGAGTTTGTCTTTTGGATTATGGTGGCTGATTTGCCCAGTAAACTAGGAGAATTTGCATGTTAAGGCTTGTTTGAGCAAGGGTTTGCAACTGTTCAGTAGTAATGGGGAGAATGATTGTATCTGGTTCTACTCCATATAGGAGGGTGGCTGTTTTTCTAAGTTTTTGTCCTACTAGGCAAAGGCTATCTATATGAGAGGTGATTCATCCTAATTGGCTCATGGCAAGGTGTACCCAAAATAGAGGCGCTTGTTGATAAAGTACACCTGTGGGTGTGCCTAGAGTATTGAGCATGACGGCCAGAAGAGGGGCAGAGGGTTTAAATCTAGCCACGCTAATGTTAGCCAGTTTAGTATTGATGAGTTGTAGGGCATGGCGGGCTTCTGGGGTAACTGTTCGCTGACTGGAAGGGTGGGCATCCCCTTCGAGGAGGGAGAATAAGGGTTTAAGTTCCTACATAGTGATGCTTAGATGGGGGCACAGCCAATTGATTTCCCACAAAGCTGCTGTAATTGGGAGAGAGAGCAAGAGGAGGGTAACTGTAGCTTGGGGGTGGCAGGTTGTATATGACTGGTGATAGTGTACCCCAAAAAAGTAAATGGGGGCACAGTCTGTATTTTTTCAGGTGCGATTTTAAGACCTAGTTGCCTAAAGTTGTGTAACAGGGAGCGGAGGCAGGCTTAGAGTGTGCTAAAATCTGGATGTGCTAAAAGGACATCATCCATATAATGAATTATTTGGCAGTATGGGAGGAGCAGAGAGGTTGCTCAACTCACGAACATTTGACAGATAGCTGGGCTATTTTTCATTCCTTGAGGAAGAACTTTCCACTGATACCGTAACTGCAGGTACGCGTTGTTAGGAATAGGCAGTGAAAAGGCAAAAAAGGGGTGGTCTGCCTCATGGAGTGGAATGGAAAAGAAACAGTCTTTGATATCAACTGCGATTATATGAAACCCAAGTGTAATGGCAGAAGGTTGCGGGAGGCCGGGCTGAGGGGAGCCAATTTTTTGGAGATGGGCATTCACTTGGCAAAGGTCTTGAAGGAGCCACCAGTTATTGGTTGTTTTCTTTTGAATGACAAACACAGGGGAGTTATGTGGGCTCACAGAAAGTTCAAGATGATCTGCAAGTGCTTGTTCTTTAACTAGTCGGAGTAGGGGAAGAAGCTCTTGGTGAGGCAACGGCCACTGATCTGTCCAGATTGGGTTTGTGGTGCTCCAAGTAAGTTTAACAGGAATGGGATAGGGAATATGAAAGGGGGGGGCAGATCAGTGGCCTTTAGAATTGGGGGGGGCGTCTGGTGAGGATTGCCCTGCTGATGGGGAGGATGTCACGTCCCCAGAGGGAATGAGCTAAGTTTGCAATAACTAGGGGGCGGAAGGTACCACTTTTGCCATCAGGGTCACTCCACAAGAGGGGAGTGCTGACGCGCTGGGATTGCTGAAGCCCTGCAACACCCTGTACTAGGAGGCCAGGCTGCAAGGTCAAGGAAGGCTGGGCATCTTGCAGACGCAAAACAGAAATATCAGCGCCTGTGTCAACTTGCCCTTCTATAGGGTGTCCTTGGACAGTAAGTGTGAGGAAGGCCTTATGCACAGGAATGGGTATGGCCCAGTGAACAGAGGGATGAGGGGTGGTTATGGCACAGGCTTGGGGAGTTTTTGAGTCGGGAGATGCTGGAGAAGGGGGTTCAGCAGTAGTAGAAGTGGCTTCAGAATTACCACTAAGGGCCGTCGTCTAACAATGCTTGCTCAAGGTCGGCCAAATGGCGATCAAGAAGCTGGAGCCAGTCTTTGGTGGCATCAAAGGAGAGAGGGAGGTGTGGGGGATTAGAGGGGGAGGATTTTGTGTTAGCGAGGTGATTTTCAACTGTGGCTATTTGGTCTTCGAGCAGCTGGAGATTAGAGGGGGTGGCAAGGTGGGGGCGGGCGATTGAGGAGGCTGTGGCGTTAATATAGGGGAATTCCTCTCTTACTGGCGGGGCTGAGAGGCACCCCGCGAGAAGTTTAAAGGCGGGAGAGGGTTGCCCATGACATCAGTTTTGGAATGACAGTCTTTTTTCCAGTGCAAGCCTCTGTGGCATCTAGGGCACACAGAAGGGGGAAGGGCTGGCAGGGTGCAGGGGAGGGCTTGGTTTTGTGGGCACTCTTAGGCAAAATGTCCTGGTTGGCAGCACTTGTAGCAGAGATGGTTAGGTTGTTGCTGCAGATGCTGTGCTACTTCAGCAGCTAAGACAACAGGGGAGGGTGAAGCTTCAAGGGCTGCAGTGGTGCTACCAATGTCTCTGCAAGTGATAACCCAATCCATGGGTGTTTTATTATGGATGGGCGTAATGGCTTGTTTACAGGTGGTGTTGGTGCCTTCCCATAGAAGATCTTTAAGTAAGGCATCGGCTGCAGCAGTGTGTGAAACTTTGCGATCGACAGCCTCTTTGACGCAACTGAAAAAGGCAGAAAAGGACTCATTGGGCTCTTGAAAGAGCATAGCTAGCTGCACAGGCTTGCTGTTTGGGTTGATTTTATGAAAGGCAGCCTTGGTGAGAGCCCTGCATTAGTCTGGGTATGGGTCAGGAAGTGTTGACTGAATACTGGGGAGGGTAAATTGCCCCTCACCTTTTAATGCATCTGGCGGGATATGGGGAAGGGTGCCGGAGACATTTTGAGCACTTTGTACATTGGCCCCATCAGTATACAGTGCGAGCCAGGTAACATAGTCAGCAGGGGAGAGTACAGCACCGGCAAGATTTTTCCAGCCACTCGCCGTATTATGGGCAAGTGAGATATTTTCAAGAGCATTTGGGCATAGGGGATGCTAAGGCCATCTTCTTGGATGGCTTTGCGAAGGTTAGAGACAGTTTTGTGGTCCCACAGATGCCAGTAGGCGGGGGAGTTATCAGTGGGGAAATAAACAGGAAGAAGGGATGGGGGGTTGGGTGTGGGGGCAAAAGAGGAAGTGTCATTGTAGGGAAGTTTAGGAAGGGGAAGGAAGGGGTTTCGGTATGACAAGGGTGGCAGCGCAGGGAGGCCGGGAGTAAGAGGGCTGGAGACAAAGGGAGGGCAGAGGCCTGGGGCAGAGAGTGGTTGAGAAAGGGCAGCTGGGCCAAAGGCAGAGAGTGGTTGAGAATGAGGGGGTACAGAGGGGGGAGGGGAGAACGGCTTTGAGGAGCGGAGGTATTTTCAGAGGAGGCTGGTGTGGCTTTAACTTCAGAAGGAGGGGCAGAGGGAGTGGGAGTGGGAGGGGGTTTGGCTTCTGACAGAAGAGCAGCGGTGGCGGAGGAAGAAGTATAAGCAGTTTCAGAGGATTCGGAGGGAGATGGAAGGAAGGGATATAGAGAGGGCGGTGCAGCAGGGGGAGGCTTAAGAAGGTGTGGATTGGGGGAATCAGGTGTAGGGTAGTCAGGAGGCAGGGGGAAGGGTGGTAGGGTTAAAGAGACAAGCATGGATGGCCTGGAGTGCAGGCATTAAGCCAAGGGGAAACACTTTGCTCTCATGGGCTTCAGCAGATTGAACTCGGGAGATTAGCTTAGTCCAAGTAGCAGGATCCCATAATAAGGCAGTGGAAAGCCATGGGTTGAAACGGACACAAGGTCCCAATACTGACAGAGTAATTTTTCAGTGATTTTGATGCAGTGGCTGGCTAATAGGGCATGTAACGCCCGTTCTTGTGGTGCTTTCTCAGATGAAACTAGATTGCCCATACTGAGCTTCACTTACCGATACGAAGAGGATCGATGCGGATCCCGCTGAGGGCTGGCGAACAGGGGGGGCCCCACGTTGGGCACCAATTGTTGTTTTTCCCTGATCGGTTGGAGCAGGCTGCCTGTCCTCGATGTAAGTGACAATGGAGCCCCGGGATCACACAGCCCAGAAACACACAGTAACCACTCCAGAGACACAGGCTCATGGCACAGGTCTAGTTTATTGAGGAAGTGGTACAGCTTATATAGGCAGGGGTAGGAGTTTAGGGTGGTGTGGCAATTAGAGATAGGCTAAAGGGACTGGGGTAATTTGAAACGGCTGTTGATTGGATGAGGCAAGTTTAAAGTTGGCACGCGTGGGCTTCTCTGGTGGGAAAATGGTGAGGAAGAAGGGCGGTGCCATTTGCAGTAGCCATTATGCATGCTCAGTGGCCATTTTGGCTAGATGTTATTGCTAGCGAGCTCACCAACACAATCATAAATATTTATGCTCCTAACAAGGGCGCCTCTAAATACAAGAGACAAATGCTGGAAAAACTAAGTGAAAGAATAGATACATCTACAATTATAATGGGGAATTTTAATACACCACTATCAATGCTGAACAGAACATCTCAAAAGAGAATCACTAAAGAAACAAAATATCTGAACAGTATATTAGAGGAGCTGGATCTAATAGACATGTACAGATCATTACACCCAAACACAGCAGGATATACATTTTTCTCAAGTGCACATAGTTCATTCTCCAGGATAGACTATATGCTAGGCCACAAAGAAAGGCTTAATGAGTTCAGAAAGATCAAAATCATACAAAATAATATCTCTGACCACAGTGGAGTGAAGTTGGAAATCTGCAAGGGCCAGAGGCCCAGATTTCACATCAAGATATGGAAATTAAACAGCACACTCTTAGAAAAACAGTGGGTCAAAGAGGAAATCTCAAAAGAAATCAATAACTACCTTGAAACAAATGATAATGATAATGTAACATACCAAAACTTATGGGATGCAGCAAAAGCAGTACTGAGAGGGAAATTTATAGCCATAAATTCATATATCAAAAAAGCAGAAAGAGCAAAAATTGAAGAACTGACTGCACATTTGGAGGAATTAGTAAAAAAAAAACATAGAAATCCCACAGGAAGAAAAAAGAAAGAAATAACAAAGATAAGAGCAGAACTAAATGAAATAGAAAATATGAAAGCACTTGAAAAGATAAACAAGACCAAGAGCTGGTCTTTTGAGAAGATCAATAAAACTGACAAACCTTTAGTGAGACTAACTAAGAAAAAAAAAGAGAAGATGCAAATACACAAAATAAGAAATGAAAAAGGAGACATCACCACTGATGCCACAGAAATAAAGACTATCATAAGAGGATACTTTGAAAAACTATATTCCAACAAAATGACAATTCAGAGGAAATGGACAAATTCCTAGAAACACATAAGCAGCCTATATTGATGAAAGAAGAAATTGATGATCTCAACAAAACAATCACAAATAAAGAGATAGAATCAGTTATTAAAAACCTCCCAACTAAGAAGAGCCCAGGGCCAGATGGCTTCACAGATGAATTCTACAAAACATTCTGGAAAGAACTATCACCAATCTGCTGAAACTCTTCCAAAATTTCAAAACAGAAGGAACATTGCCGAACTCCTTCTATGATGCCAACATTACCCTAATACCAAAGCCAAACAAAGACACCACAAGAAAGGAAAATTACAGACCAATTTCTCTAATGAACCTAGACACAAAAATACTTAACAAAATACTTGCTAATCTTATTCAACAACACATTAAACAAAATACACAACATGACCAAGTGGGATTTATTCCAGGTATGCCAGGAAGGTTCAACATAAGAAAATCAATCAATGTAATGCACCATATAAACAGATTGAAGGAAAAAAGTCACATGATTATATCTATAGACACAGAAAAAGCATTTGACAAAATACAGCACCCTTTCTGGATAAAAACACTCCAAAAGATTGGAATACAAGGAAATTTTTTGAACATATAAAGAGTACATATGAAAAACCCACAGCCAACATTGTTTACAATGGAGAAATCCTAAAATCCTTCCCTCTAAAGTCAGGAACAAGACAAGGATGCCCACTCGCTCTCCTTCTATTTAACATTGTCTTAGAAGTACTTGCTTGAGCACTGCAGCAAGAACCAGATATAAAAGGCATTCAAATTGGAAAAGAAGAAGTCAAAATTTCATTATTTGAAGATGACATGATCCTATACATAGAAAACCCTCAGAGGTCTACAACAAAGCTTCTAGAACTCATAAATGAGTCTAGTAAAGTCGCAGGTTATAAAATCAATGCGCAAAAATCAGTAGGATTTCTGTACACCAATAATGAGCAAGATCAGGAGGAAATCAAGAAACAAATACCAGAGTTGGGGCAAGATGGTGGCTGAGTGAACTTGCCTGGTAATGTCTCTGCAGGGGGCAGCTGGGCAGCATTGAAGGCTCTTTGGGACTGCGCTGTTTCAGGGATTTTTGCTGGTTGGAAGGTGTCTGGATGTCGATTTGGTGGGAAGGTAACAGAGAGGATACGTCTATAATATATAAATGGAGATCACAGCTGGGCGCGGAAAGTTCCCTCCTGGGTGGGCGGAGCCACGGTATCGGGTGCTGCTGCAGCTCGGGGAGCTGCCGCGGCCAGGGTTTTTTTTTCCTTTTTTTGGAGGCTCTGCAGTGCTGAGGAATTTGTGGTTCCTGGGCAGGCTGGTGAGGGGTTGATGGGACAGGACTCCTTTGCAGATCAATTTGGGGAGACAGACGGTGTTTTGTTGTGAAGCGGGGGACGTTTTGGTTGCGGACAGGGGTGGTAGCGCTTCTGCCTGGAGTCCCATCCCCACAGGTCCAGCTGCCGATCTGCAACGGAATTGGATTTTTGGCAATAAGGGGACACAATTGGGAGATTGTTGCAGGGTGCAGTGAGGGAGGGGGACATGTCTGGAAGCCGATTGGGGAATATTTTGCGAAGTCTGGGACTTCCGGGTTTGGAGTCTGTTTTTGCATTTCCAGCTGAAGCCCAGCCCACCCGGCGGGGCTTGGGATCTGGATCATTGAACAGTGTAGAGGCGCCCTCAAGTGGCTGTTGCATGGGAGCACACTGTGGGAGCTGTCCAAAGGCTGAAACCCTGAGGAGTAGGTGAATTGCAGGGTTCAGACATTAAATATAGAGTTTGTGGATCTGGCTTCCCCCATGGGGCTGGCACCCAGCTACGGGGATCCCTGAGGGCTGTGTTGCACTGCGGGGCTCCTAAGCTTCCTGTTGACCAGATTTGAGGTTGCCAGGTCTGGGTCCCCTGGACTCTGGTGGTCCACACCCCAGACTCACACCTCTTGAGTCTTCAGTGTCTCAGACTTTCCACCCCTGAATCCATCACGCCCTGGGGTCTACCTGGGGTCCTTGAGTGCCCTGGACCTTAACGTTTGCATTTTATCTTTATTGGTTCATATTGTTTTGTTTTATTCTCATTTTATCTTATTTTTTACTCTTTTTGATGCCCTGATTGCTAATATTGCATTATCCCCTAGTCTTTTCTCCTAGCGTGTCCCCCAAAGTTCTTTTTTTATACAGTTATTTAGGGGTTTTTTCGTTGTTGTTGTAGATAGTGTTGCAATTGTGGCTCGTGTATACCTGTATTTCTCTTCCCCCTACCTGTTCCCCACCGTTTGCCCACCCTCTTTTTCTTTCTTCCTTTCTTCTCATCTTTCTTTTATTTTCTTTATTATTATTAGTTTTTCTTTTTTGGTTTTCTCTCTCCTCTTGTCCCTCATTTTCCACTTATTTTATTTTAATTCAAGTATACAATAGGTGCTACAGGGAACACCTCACATTTACTGGGTTTTCCCATTCTCCACTGCCTCATTTCTGTGTGAACTGATTTAGTCTACCTACACTATCTCCCTTCCCCTGCATCTTGATATCTGCTATCATCTACTGCCTTTCCTATATTCCACCCCACCTCCCATTCTTTGATCCACAAAGTGTCTAACTCTTAATTTCTAATAACTTTGTTTTGTTTTCGGTCTGGTATCCACTCTTGAAACTATTACCTTTCTTTTCTTTTTCCCTCTCTCACAAAAACAATAGCTTTGTAGCTCATACCATATTCCTCCCAAATTCAGTCATCTACCTCATAATAGGTACTCAACCTACAGCTATAACTCTACACAATCTACATGAATCTAACCTCCATCCTCCCAGATCTCATATTCTTGCTTTGTTAACATATATCACCAATACTACTCTACACTTTTTCCTTGCTTACACAATTGCCTTTCCCCGGCACTAATACTTTCCTTTAAAGTGAACTTAACCAGCAACAAGAAATTAGAATAAGAAGAACAAAGTGACAAAAAGAAGATATAACACTTATGCAAAAATAACAGCTAATTAATCTCCAAGACTAGACAAAGAAGCTAAGGAACTGATTAAACCTGTCAAGATAAAAGGATGACCAGAAAGCAATAAAAATTGACAAACCAAATCAGTAATCAGGAAAACATGGCTGAATCCAATGAACAAACTAAAAATCAGGAAGGGGAGCAGAACTTCGCACAAGCAATGAAAGATCTCAGAACATTTATCACCAACAAATTTGATGAAGTAATGAAAGAGGTTAACAACATGAAGACAACACTGGGAGGGGAAATTGCAGACATACGCAAAAACATAACAGACATGAAGGGAATGAACTCCACAGTTCAAGAAATCAAAAATACACTTGCAGCAAATATCAACAGACTAGAAGAGGCAGAGCAGAGAATTAGTGATGTGGAAGACAGTACATCAGAAATAAAACATATAGTAGAAGGGGTCGATAAAAAGATAGAAAAACTCCAGCTATGATTTAGGGACCTGAATGACAATGCAAAATGCTCAAATATACGTATTATAGATATTCCAGAAGGAGAAGAGAAGGGAAAGGGGTCAGAAGGATTGTTGCAGGAAATAATGGCTGAAAACTTCCCAAATCTACTGAAAGAGACAGACGTACATATCCAAGAAGCACAGTGCACTCCACTGGTCATAAACCCCAACAGGCCCACCACAAGACATATACTCGTCAAATTATCCAATGCTCAACACAAAGAGAAAATCCTAAAAGCAGCAAGAGAAAAGAAAACCATCACATTCAAGGGAAGCTCCATAAGATTAAGTGCTGATTTCTCATCTGAAACCATGGAGGCAAGGAGGCAGTGGTATGATATAGTCAAGGTACTAAAGGAAAAAAATTTCCAACCAAGAATACTCTATCCAGCTAAACTAACATTCAGACATGATGGAGAGTTCAAAATATCACAGATAAATGGAAACTGAAAGAGCATACCAACAAGAAACCTCCCCTTCAAGAAGTTCTAAAGGGAGTTCTGCAGGAAGAAAGGAAAAACAGGACAGGCAGAATTGGAGGAGAATATAAGAGCAACAAAAAAAGACAAACTAGAAGGGGAAAAAAATACAAACAAAATATGACAAACACAAATCCAATCAAAATATGGCTAACACAAATAATTCCTTGAAAGTAATAACACTGAATGTCAACAGATTAAACTCACCTATCAAAAGATTCAGACTGGGACATTGGATAAGGAAATATGACCATCTGTATGCTGTCTACAAGAGACATATCTTAGACCCAGAGACGCATGGAGATTGAAAGTGAATGGCTGGAAAACAATCATACAAGCAAAAAATAACCAATAAAAGGCAGGAGTAGCTATATTAATATCAGACAAAATAGACTTTAAATGTGAAACAATTGTGAGAGACAAAGAAGGATACTACATTTTAGTGAAAGGGAAAATCTGTCAAGAAGATCGAACAATAATAAATATTTATGCTCCTAACAAAGGTGCCTCTAAGTACGTGAGACAAATGCTGGAAAATCTAAGTGAAACAATAGATGCATCTACAATCATAGTGGGGGATATTAATACACCACTATCTACCTTGGACAGAACATCTCAAAAGAGAATCACTAAAGAAACAAAACATTTGAACAGTATATTAGAGGAGCTGGAACTAATAGACATATATAGATCATTACACCCAAACACAGCAGGATATACATTCTTCTCAAGCGCACATGGATCATTCTCCAAGATAGACCATATGCTAGGCCACAAAGAAAGGCTGAATGAATTCAAAAAGATTGAAATCATACAAAACAATATCTCTGACCACAGTGGAGTCAAGCTGGAAATTTGCAAGGGACAGAGGCCCAGGTTTCACACCACAATTTGGAAATTAAACAGCACACTCTTAGAAAAACAGTGGGTCAAAGAGGAAAACTCAAAAGAAATCAATGACTACCTTGAAACAAATGTTAATGATAACACACCATACCAAAATTTATGGGATACAGCAAAAGCAGTACTGAGAGGGAAATTTATAGCCATAAATTCATATATCAAAAAAGAAGAAAGAGCAAAAATTGAAGAATTAACTGCACATTTGAAGGAATTAGAAAAACAACAACAAAGTGACCCAACAGGAAGAAATAGGAAGGAAATAACAAAGATAAGAGCAGAACTAAATGAAATAGAAAATAAGAAAGCACTTGAAAAGATAAACAAGACCAAGAGCTGGTTATTTGAGAAGATCAACAAAATTGACAAACCTTTAGCGAGACTAACAAAGAAAAAAAGAGAGAAGATGCAAATACACAAAATAAGAAATGAAAAAGGCGATATCACCACTGATGCCACAGAAATAAAGACTATCATAAGAGGATACTTTGAAAAACTATATTCCAACAAAAATGACAATTTAATGGAAATGGACAAATTCCTAGAAACACATAAGCAACCCATATTGACGATAAAAGAAATTGATCTTAACAAACCAATCACAAGCAGAGAGATAGAATCAGTCATTAAAAATTAAAAATCTCCCAACTAAGAAGAGCCCAGGGCCAGACGGCTTCACAGGTGAATTCTACAAAACATTCCGGAAAGAACTAACACCATTCCTGCTGAAACTATTCCAAAAAATCAAAACAGATGGAACATTGCTGAACTCCTTCTATGACGCCAACATTACCCTAGTACCAAAGCCAAACAAAGACACCACAAAAAAGGAAAATTACAGACCAATTTCTCTCATGAACCTAGAAGCAAAAATACTTAACAAAATACTTGCTAATCATATTCAACAACACATTAAACGAATTATACACCACGACCAAGTGGGATTTATTCCAGGTATGCAAGGATGTTTCAACATAAGAAAATCAATCAATGTAATACACCATATAAACAGATTGAAGGAAAAAAATCACATGATTATATCTATAGATGCAGAAAAAGCATTTGAAAAAATACAGCACCCTTTCTGGATAAAAACACTCCAAAAGATTGGAATACAAGGAAATTTTTTGAACATGATAAAGAGTATATACGAAAAACCTACAGCCAACATTGTTTACAATGGAGAAATCCTAAAATCCTTCCCTCTAAACTCAGCAACAAGACAAGGATGCCCACTGTCTCTGCTCTTATTTAACATTGTCTTAGAAGTACTTGCTCGAGCACTGAGGCAAGAACCAGATATAAAAGGCATTCAGATTGGAAAGGAAGAAGTCAAAATTTCATTATTTGCAGATGACATGATCCTATACATAGAAACCCTGAGAGATCTACAACAAAGCTTCTAGAACTCATAAATGAGTTTAGTAAAGTTGCAGGTTATAAGATCAATGCGCGAAAATCAGTAGCATTTCTGTACACCAATAATGAGCAAGATCAGGAGGAAATCAAGAAACAAATACCATTCACAATAGAAAATAAAAAAATCAAATACTTAGGAATAAAATTAACTAAAGAGGTAAAAAGCTTATACACCGAGAACTATACAAGACTGTTCAAGGAAACTAAAGAAGACCTAAATAAATGGAAGAATATTCCTTGTTCATGGATAGGAAGACTGAATATTATCAAGATGTCTATCCTACCAAAACTGATCTACACATTCAATGCAATCCCAATAAAAATCAACACAGCCTTCTTTAAGGAACTAGAAAAACTAACTATGAAATTTATTTGGAAAGGAAAGAGACCCCAAATAGCCAAAGACATACTGAAAAAAAAAAAATGAAATTGGAGGAATCACACTACCTGACTTCAAAACATACTACAAAGCTACAGTAGTGAAAACAGCATGGTATTGGCATAAGGAGAGACACACAGACCAATGGAATCGAATTGAAAGCTCTGATATAGAACCTCACATATATAGCCATATAATATTCGATAAAGCCACCAAACCCTCTCAACTGGGAGAGAGTGGCCTATTCAACAAATGGTGCCTGGACAACTGGATAGCCATATGTAGAAGAATGAAAGAGGATTACCATCTCACACCTTATACAAAGATCAACTCAAGATGGATCAAAGACCTAAATATAAGAGCCAAGACCATAAAAACCTTGGAAAGCAGTGTAGGGAAACATCTACAGGACCTTGTAATAGGAAATGGCTTCATGAATATCACACCAAAAGCATGAGCAGCAAAAGAACTAATAGAGAAATGGGACTTCCTCAAAATTAAAGCCTTCTGCACCTCAAAGGAGTTTGTCAAGAAAGTAAAAAGGGAGCCCACACAGTGGGAGAAAATATTTGGCAACCATATATCTGATAAGAAACTTATAACTTTGCGGTCACCCCTCGGGCTGAAGTGTGGTTTGCTGGCCTGGCAGGGGAGTGGCTGCGGTAGGCCTAATTCCAAGCCACTGCCCCCATAGTAGGGTGGCTGGTCGGACTCACCGCCACCCCTGAAGGGAGCTTGGCATGGGCGCAGAGTGCCCTCGGGTCTCCCCTTCTCGGCAGCCATTCTTCCGCGGCCGCCCCTCCTCCCGGATAGCGCCACACGATGCCTTATGAGGCAACACCCTTCTTCTTCTTTCTCCCTGCGCAGGCACAGGGCAGAAAATTCCAGTCTGCCTTTCCCCCCCCAGCAGCAAAAGCCAGGCACAAGGCAAGAATGAATGACATGGATTCAATGACTAAAATACCTCTCATTAATAAGAGTAAAGAGCAATTGTGTGTGTTAGAGTGTTTGGTGTATTCTCCTCTGGTTTGATGAGACATTTGGTGAAACTAAATTTCATCTACCAACATATTTATGAAGAAACTTCTGAAATAATACTAGAATATCTGTAGTAATTCTGCCAGCAACTGAGAATAATGTGTTAATTAAAGTTTATCCAGGGAAGCAGATGTGGCTCTACTGATAGAGCATCTGTGTACTACTTAGGAGGTGCAGGGTTCAAACCCAGGACCTCCTGGTCCATGGGGTGGGCTGGCCCATGCACAGTGCTGATGCATGCAAGGATTGCCATGCCACACAGGTGTGCCCCCTATGTAGGGGAGACCAACGCACAAGGAGTGCAACCCAAAAGGAGAACACCCTATGCAAAAAAAGCACAGCCTGGAAAGCTGATGCCACAAGATGATGCAACAAAAAGAGCCACTGATTCCGGGTGCCACTGAAAAGAATAAAAATGGACACAGAAGAACACACAGTGAATGGGCATGGAGCACAGACAATGAGGGTGTGTGAAAGGAGAGAAATGAATAAAACAATAAAATAAAAGAATAAATAAATAAACTTTATTCAAAGTGTTCAGGTTACACCAGACTAAAGAACCATGAATTCCTTCAGTTCCAAGGGTTGGTAAGAGAGAAAGTTGACAATTAATGAAAGAGTTCAGGAGGAAATTTTGCACACATTTCTAGAAGATTAAAGCTGAAGAAGAGGAGAGTTGCCACGAAAGAATGAGAAAAGCTGAAAGAGATGGAGAAAAGAAAAAGGGTTTTACAAAAGGAGGCAGACTTTCAGTTAATCTATAAATATTTGGAAATAGACTGTCCTTGTTAGCCAGGATGACATGGGCTGGCTTCCAGAAGAGGTATTTATTAACTTACGAGCTTAAAATTTTGAGACTGAGAAAAACGTCTAAATCAAGGCATCATCAGGCAATGCTTTCTCCCCAGAGACCAGCTACCAGTGATGCTAGAATCCTCTGTCACATGGCAAGACACATGGTGACATCTGCTTATTTCTTCTGTAACTTGCAGGTTTCATTGCTTCAGGTTCTTGCTGCCGTGGCTTTCTCCTTCTTTGAACCTCATTCTCTTGTAAAAGTCTGAAGAAAAGAGACTGAGACCCACAGGGATTCAGGCATGAACTGAAGTAACCTACTCAAACGGTTCCACCTACAATAGGTTACACCCGCAGAATGGATTCCCCTTAAGATCCTACTTTACTGAAGTCTATACTGCTTCACACCATTAAATATTCATATATTCTATTAGAATTTTTTTTCATTTTTAAACAGATGGAACATACAACATTATGTAATATTGTAAACAATATAATTATACATATGTCATTTCAAGTATATGGGAATAAGATGAAGTAAACACAGACCTTACAACACTATAGAAAACTATTAATTTTTGTCAAGTTTTATGATTCAACTATTTTATAAGAGATCTATAGAAATAGTGTGACAATCACAGGAATATGAAGCTCACTGGAAAATTTTATATCCAAACTGAAATCAACATATGTCATTGGCTGAGCATCATCCCTTATAACCTAAGCATTCTTCAATGAATATAGTATATTAAGGCACCCACAGTTACTATTTGATGGCAATAAAAATGAAAATGGTTATCTAAAAAAAAAACAAGGTAGAGTAGCAAATCAAATCATCTTTTGTGACACTGAAAAGAAAGGCTTGGATGGCAATGGATCCAAGGAGAAAAGAGTAAGGGGGGAAAATGATCTTCCATAGGGGGAGTGTTGCATATGAAGGATCAAGGATTTAATCCTGGGAAGGACCAGAGTTGGAGGATGAGGCAGGAGAAGGAAGAATATGGAAGTGATAAGGAAAGAAGATGGTGACTTTATAAACACTAAGGAGATACAATGAATAGAGAATCAATCCATCAGGGTATAAAGTTTAAAAGACCCTAGCCTAGAGGTCAATTCATCCTGCCATTTGATCTGGCCAAGTGAAAAAAAGATTTCTACGGTACAGTTCCCTAAAGGATGTGATTTCTCAGACTGATGAAGAAAGCAAACATACTCAAGTCTATTTGAGGAGGAAGCAGCTGGTGTTGCAAGACTCACTGCCCTACAGCCCTGGGGAGGAGGTTTGTGTTCGAGGTTGAAACACTGTGGGAGGATAGCTGTTATACTGCTGACAGTAATAATTTCCCAAATCTTCAGGCTGGAATCTGCTGATGGTGAGAGTGAAATCTGTCCCAGACCCACTGCCACTGAATCGATCAGGCACCCCAGATGCCCGGTTGGATGCATGATATATGAGCAGTTTAGGTTGCTGTCCTGGTTTCTGGTGGTGCCAGGCTAAACCATTGCTAACACTCTGACTGGCCTTGCACTTGAGGGTGATGGTCTCTCCTGCAGATGCAGCCACAGAGCCTGGAGACTGGGTCATCACGATGTCCCCACTGGCACCTGCAACCAGAAAAGAACACAGAGCATACATTCAACCACAAATGTATAAAATATATATCTAAGTATAGGTTTTCTTATTTCTAATACATATTCAGATCTGCTTTAGATGAAATAGTTTGCTCACTCTGCATGTTAAAACCATTCTTCAAATTTATAAAGATAATACTCTTCTAAACCTCTCACCTGAGGCCCAGAGCACAAGCAGGATGAGCAGTTGGGAATGTGACATCATCTTGCTCACCCGACTGATGTGCTCAGTCCCCATCTCCAGGGAAACTGCATTAATAGAACTCTGAGGAGACAACCAAGTCCCCAAGGAGCATATGCAAATCAATAGAGAGTATAAAGTCAAATGCACCTGTGCAATGAGTTGTAAAGAGAAATAGTGTGAGGAGATAAAAATACCATGACCAAAGGAAATGTAACTACATGCCTGCAAAAGACAAGAAATCAACTTAACACCACAACTTTCAACACTATTCAGCACGATTCAGAAAATGAAATATTTTATCGGCAATTGTACTCTTTCAAATCAACTGCACCCATTTGAAAATGAAAGGAATTTGTAATAAAATACATGCATCTGTAAGTTTAATATCAGAACCTAATTAAATGTTATAAATATGGTGTCCAAACCTAGGTGGAATAATCTCATATCATTGGATAGATTAATATGTAGTGCATGTATGGTGTATATAACTCAGCCTATTCTAAATTTTAGCATTCCAAAGGAAATTCATTTAATATATCCAAAACAAGTCCTCTGTATTGCCCTTAATACAATATTACTCCCAGAAAGTAGTCATCAAATATTTACAAGTCACCCTTAGGACTATCATTTAAGTCGACCACTTTCTAATATCATGAACATAGTGATTTGCAGACCTGAAGTGTAACACCTCCACCTAGTGGTCATAGGTTAAATGGCTGACAGAGCATTTCTTCATTTATTTCTTACCAAAACTGATACTTTTAGAATTATGCAAATAACAATATCATGAACACTTCTAGACATAGGACATTAAATTATGAACAAGTAGAACGATTCGTTTTACTGTGAGGTTACACAGTAAACAAGTAACATTTCTGTAACCATTACTAACCTGCCTCTATGAGATTTCCTCCTCTGAGCAAAGTTGTTACTCAGGAAAGGAAGGGCCATGTGAACCTGGTCCATTTCACGATCAACCCTCTGCATGAATAGTCAGAGTAAGAGAAAATTTAGGACACTTTAACAATTATATGGATAAAAAATTCTTCCAATATCATGAGTATAACTTTTCCTGCAGACTTTTTCCAAAGTTCCTGAGGTTTTGCATGATGTGAAATGTACTAAAGCATACATTGTTCTAATTCTAATTAATAAGTTCATTTTCTGTAGTTTATCTACTTATGAGCACTTTACCTTAGGAGAGGGCCCCTCCCAGCATTCAGGAATGGTGCTGCACATACCCACTTCATCAGGGAAGGCTTTTCTTATCCTCAACAATCCACCCTTTTTGTGGTGCACCATGTATTTGTGTTTAGAATATGATAATAATTAATTCAGGCTTGCTCTTTACACCCATGTATTTTTTCCTCCTCTTCCATGATGCTGCATTTAATATACATCCTTAAGTTTACTAATTTTGCTTGAATTTCTACTACATAATTTATAGGTTTCCTGCATCAGTGCAATATATCTTCCTTCCGATTCTTACAAACATTCAAAAATTTAAAGTCATCATGGATGACAGGATGATAAACAAGATGTGTCGTGCATGGTAACTAGCCCAGAGGGGTCCATCTAAAATGTGGAGTAAGGAAATATTGTCTTCAAGTAGGGGACAGTTGGCCTAATGTGTGAATAGAGAAGGGGGCTGTCCTTCAAAGCCCAGGGAAGAGCACTTCAGAAAATGAACAGGACTTGTGAAAAGATGGTCCTGAATATCTAAGAAAGACCAAAGAAACAGAGTGTGAGAGCAGAATGGGGATGATCCAAGGGGAAAATTAATTTGATAAAGTTTGAGTCTTAGGCTATGTACCATGGAAAAAGAATAAGAATTAATTTTTCATTTTATCAGGTACTTCTGGGTCATTTTACAACCAATAACACTCCAAAGAGGCAGACACAGTGGAAGCCACTAAAGTTGCAGTGCAGCTGGGAAACTAGCTTTTCTATCAACTCCTTCCCTGAAGTCATATATGATTTTAAAAAGTGAAATTTTCCAAATGCTCTCCCAATGCCAAAGATTCAGTTGAGGCCCAATTAATCTTCAGTAAATGATTTAAAAAGAACACACTGTGTTAAGTAGAATTCTACAATAGCCTGGGGACTCCTGCCCCCAGTATATACACACTTTCTCTCAGTTGTTGAAACACTTTTCAGGTGCTGCTGTAATGTGATTTTGCAGATATTGTTAAAGCTGTAGACTTTAAGACATGGTGTCCGTTAAATCTTGCTATACTGGTCAGAGACAAAGAGCTCAGAGAAATTCATAAACAATTAGTATTTGAAATGGAAGAATACATCTGAAGTTTGTGGAGTTCCAGGGGGCCATGTGTCAAGGAATGTGGGCAGGCTCTAGGAGAGAGCTGACAGCCAGCAAGGACATGGGGTCTCAGCACTGCCACCTGAGGAACTGTTTCTGCCAAACCCCATGAGCTTGAAGAGGACTCTGTCCTCTGGACAGAAGGCAGCGCTATTTAACCATGTAGGAACCTGAGAAGAGAACCATCAACATTGGACCCAGACTCCTGATCTACAAAACTGTGACCTAATAAATTGCTAATTAGTTATGAAATGAAAGAAAAATGATAGATATATCTATATGTGTGTGTGTATATGTATTAAAATGAACGCATGCTAAAAGGGAAGTCATAAATCCAGATACAAGAGTTGTCATCGCATTTACCTCATGTCTGACACATGTCTCTTCTCATGAAATGTGGTGTATTTATGCCCCTTTCACCCACAGATGATTTCCTGATGTGTTACCACATCCACAGGGTCAGAGCTGAATACTGTGCTATGAAAATACAGGTAAGAGCAGAACCAGCTTTGAAGGTGGCCAGGATCTGTCCCCTCTGTGTCCATTGCCATGCTCTCTGACAAGTGAAGAAATTCTAGACAGGGCTGTTGGTAAGAGAGCAATGACCTGGGGACATCCCAGGTAGACCTGAACCAAGCTGCTGCCTTCAACTTTGCTTAAAACTCCGGAATGTTTCAGATTCCTAAATGTGGATGATTCATTCCTTCTACATGGGACAAAATGGGAATGTTGCATATTGTCTTGCTCTAAGCGATAAACAATCTTATGCTCCCATTTATTTATAATTTACAACTCTACATGTTTTATTTAATTTCGTATACTCCTGTTGTTCAAATGACAAAAAAAAACTTAATTAATTATAGATAAAACCAACTTAGCAAGTATATTTCTGGGCACAGTTCACCCTGCCCCATGAACTTACCAGAGGGCAGTAAAGCCATGTACTGCTGTTGCAGACATGAAATCAGGCTGATCGATATGTGAGGGACAATTCACATGCAGCCAGATCTTACATGCTTCAGGGTTCTCAAAAATTCTATATTATCTGTGGAAATCATGTTCCCCAGTATAGATCCAGGGCCACAGTGAATGTGCTCAATGTGTTTGGGCATGAAAGGATGAAAGTAATGTGTTAGCAAATTCTTAACATGAAGGCAACATTAATCTTTAAATTTTAAATGATGAAGCTTGTTGCCAAATGCATAGAATATTGATGTACAGAATAAAACATGATGCTGTTCCCTTAAAATGGAAACAAAACATTAGCAGTGACTGAGACATTTTTCAGTAAATGTCCCACGATATTCCTGCAACAAATTCATGGAAACCAAATGCATGTGTTGTCCTGGATTGGAATCTGGATGGGGGACAGGACAGGGGTAAATAGACATATGAATGAAGTCTGGAGTATAGTTATTGTACCAATATAAATATCTTAGTTTGACAAATGTACCGGGATTATGTAAGATGTTAACATTAGGGAGAACTGGGCAATGGTGTGCAGGGACTCTCTGGAAAACTTATACAACTTATGTAGGAATCTAAAATTATTCAAAAAAGTATTTAACAAAACATGAGGGGAGAGATCTCAGTATAGCTGAGTGGACATTGTATTTAACCAAGTGAGGCCTGAAAAGATGAGGTCATGTAAGATAATCCTATTCTAAAGCCAGACCCCATCTGCAGTGACATGAAAATGCTTGCTGCAGACATTCAGCATCTCCCATGACAAGTGAGAGCTGCACAACTTGATATAGTGGCTATTTGACTCCTGATTTTCCTCAGCTCATTGGTCTTTTTGGTCCAAACAAACCTACTTTAGAGCATACCCTTCAACCAGGGTATGTGTCCCACTGGTAGGCAAAAAGATTTTCCCAAGGGTTCATGGCCAAGAATAGGTTTAATGGAATACATTTCTAGACCTATGTATTCTATTCAGATTCGTTCTTAAATTGGATCTTTCCATGGACAGTCAGGTTGTGCTTCTGACTCTCCTTTCCCAGCTCATTTGCACAATCACCCTGAACTGCTTTAATAAGATAAGTGAGCACTCACTCATCTTACCATAGGCATTTCCATGGGATCCAAAAAAATATGCAGCAAGAAATGCAGGGATTTTTCCAAAATCCACGTGGGTAAATAAAGTGTGGTATATACTTACAATGGAATACTACTCAGCTTTAAGAACAAATACACTGCAAACACATGTGATAACATGGATGAATCTTGAGAACCTTATGTTGAGTGAAGCAATCCAGGCATTGAAGGACAAATACTATATGACCTCAATGATATGAAATAAGCAAGCTGCCTCAGAGAGCTAGAGACTGGAAGATAGGCTTACAGGAAATCGGGGGGTAGAGGAAAGATGTAAGCTGACATCTACGTGGGTGAAATCTCTGTTAAGCTGGAGGTAAGTATGTGTACAAGGAAAGGATAAAATGGGGGCATAGGGTTACCTTTGGGTGCAGGCTTGAGGGGAGCTAGGGATGGGCGGATGGGTAATATTGCCCAAGAAATTGGGGGATGTGTGGGGCAACATACGAACATAGGAGATTGTCAGGTGTTGGTTGAGAGTATAATGCTGAGAAAACCTTTTCAAAATAGAATTAGGAAATTTACCTGTTTAAGATACTCAAAGGGGATAATCTGATGCAGGACAGACTCCTAGGGAATATCTGAATGCTCAGTTTTCCAGAGTGGGTTATACCATTGGGTAGAGACCCATATAATGAGAGTGAAGGTAGACCCACAACCTGGGGAGGACTAATGCCATCAATTAGAGGGAACTGTATCTCTCAAGAGAAAGGGTGGCTCCCAGGGCATTAGGACAGTTGAGCAAGTCAAGCCCTCAACACTGTTGCAAGTATCTCTGAACATGGCTCCTCAAGAAATGAAGATTGATTGTCACTGTGGGCCCCAAGGGGAGGGGGAAATAGATATTGAACAGATGGAACCAACGTAACTGTGAGGGCAATAGAAGTGTTTCACAAGAATACGCAAGGATGGATATAAAACATGTAATATTACACCAAAAACATATAGGGGCCAACAGACTAATAATGTAAATCATAATGTAAAACATAAGATAACTGAAAATTTAGAAAATTGTATAGCCTAAAGTATAAACCACAAGGTAAACACAAATGTTACCTTGTTTGAAAGCTATTGTCTCAATATCTGTACATCAGTTTCAGTAAATATGGTATGAATATGTTAAAAGATTATTGCTGTGGAAGGGAAAAGGTTTTATATTGGATATGTGAAGTACTGTATATTGTATATATGAATTACTGTGGATCTAGGGCTCTTGTGAAGAGAAGCTTAATAATTAGGAAAAAAGAAAAGAAAAAGAGAGGATGTAGAATTTTTCCAAATCAATATGTATTCTATTTCTAACCTTTAAACTCAACGCTATATTCCATTTTACTATTAAGGGAAACTGGCATTATATTGGGCTTCACTTTTCAGGAAATTTTGGGTCACAGAGTGGTTCAACAATGACAGCGGAGGAATACTGGTATGGGATGCTATTGACAGGGGACATATGGTTGACAGGGAGTTATACAGGGCATGTGTCTGGGGTACATGGAAATGTTTGGATATACTCATAGTGGAAATAATTAAAAACAACAGCTGGGGGAGTGCTGGATTCCTGGCTGGGGGGCTCTGTCGTGGTCCCTAGGGGAGCAGCGGCAGTCCCTCAGGTGCAACGGCAAGGACCAGGAAGGAATGAGGGTCCAACAGTGAGCCCCTGATACTAATGACTATGCTTGTGAACCTATACACCTGAAATAAGAACAAGGCCTAGAGCAGCACTGTGCCTAAGAGTTCCCTCCTGACAGCCTCCATGTCACTCAAATGTGGCCAGTCTCAAAGCCAAACTCAGCATGTAAATGCACTGCCTTCCTCCCAGCATGGGACATGACACCCGGGGATGAGCCTCCCTGGTGCCGAGGGATCACTACCAAGTACCAGCTGATGATGCAACTAGAAAATGACCTTGAATTAAAGGTTCAACGTGGACCAGCAGAATATCCCTTTCTACATATAATAACAAGAGTTTAAAATGCTTTTTGACCTAAATTAAGGGGAAAATGGAAAGGATAAATGAGTTTATATGGCTATGAGTCTCTAAAAAAGAGTCTGGAGGTTGTCAGAAGGATTGCCCTTATGCACACCTGAGCAGAGTCTCAGAGACAGATAAAGGAGATACAACCCCAGGTATTGGTTCTTCTGAGGGCTAAAGAGACCCACAGGTTTTATGGTCATGGCAGATGGAGTTCACTGCCATGTCAGTTGGCCTTTCTTTGGAGTTGGTGTTTCTGCATGATGGAGCTGGACTCAGATGTGATCTCTTTTCACAAGCTTTTCCTGTTACTTTACTGGAATTGTAGTTGGTGCTGGAGTTTAAGATATATCCAGGGCATCTGAATCTCTGGACTGACAATATGATAGCCAGGCCCTGAGCCTCAACAGACTTCAGCTCCTACACTCTGGTTTATTGGACCTACCCCACTCAGCTAACATGGAGTTGAAGAATGTCAACTGCGGGCAGCGGCGGGCCTCCGGGAGGGTTGGCGCGGTTGGCTGGGCGGGCTCTCCGGACGGGGGCTGCCTCGCGGTCGAAGGAGAGGAGGGGGTTCGGCATGAAGCCGTTGGGCCCTCGCTCTCTCCGCTCAGGCACGGGGGACATGCGGTGCAAGAAAGAACACCACGGAGACAAAGTCTAGGCACAAGTCTACTTTATTGTTGAAGAGGACATGGTTTTATAGGGTCTAGGGATACGTAAAGGGACTTCATTGGTGCCGGCGGGTGCTGTTGCTTGCGTAGGCGGTTACTGGACAGTAAGCTGGCTAAGAGGTTAGGAGCAAGGGAGGGGAAAGGGAAAGTGTGGGCTGTCTAGATAACGGCTAGGCGGAAGACGGAGAGGGGGAGAAGGAGGGGCAGCACCAGCTGCCAATACTGGGTGGAAAGGAGACGGGGACAATTGCTCCCTTTTGTTTAAATGTATGTGCTTTGGGGGATGTGAACTGGTGGCAGCAGGGGCAGTATGGGACGGGGTACTGGGGTAAGACGAGGGGAGGAGGGAGACCATGAGGACCGGCTGGCGGCGAGAAGCAGAGGGCCCTCCCAGCTGCTCTCAGCTGCAGAGGACACAGCGTCTGGCCAGGACGCATGTGCCTGCTGCTGGGGTCGGCGCACGCCGGCGCCTGGCGCGCGCCGAGCTCTGCCAGCAAAACGGGGTCGTGATGTTCCTGAACCCCTCACCCGATTAGGGGAGAAGGAGGGAGATGAGTGAGGAAAGGGAGACAGGAGGTTACAGGTGTGCAGTTCGGTGTTCGTGGCGGGGGCGGGAGGAGTGCGGCAGATGGCTTGGTGGTGGCTCTTTAGTGGCGAGGCATTGATAATGAACCTGCACAAAGGAGCTGAATACCACGTTGGCTTGGTCTTTGGCGAGGCGGACTATTTTTTTGATGGCCCAGGGTCCTACAGTGAGGGCTAAGATGATGATGATGAGTGGACCTAAAAATGGAAGGAGGTATGGGAGGAGGGTATGGAAAACACTGGAAAAATAGTTCGCATTTTCTCGCTCTTTGCGGCGCTTATCCAATCCCTCCTGGACCTTTCTCAGGTTGTCCTCGACCAAGCCGGTGGAGTTGGCATATACGCAGCACTCCTCTCCAAGGGCGGCACAGAGACCCCCTTCCTTAAGGAGGAGGAGGTCGAGGCCGCGGCGGTTCTGGAGGACTATCTCAGAGAGAGAATTGAGAGAATTTTTTAGATGTTTTACAGCATTTTGAAGGTAGGTGATATCTTCGTCGACGGCCTGTCTGAGAGAGGAGAGGGCAGAGGACGGTGTGGCGAGGGCGGCAATCCCTGTGCCTGCCCCTGCAAGACCTAGAAGGGTAGTGACTGTTAGGACTGCGGTGACAGGCTCTCTCCTTTGTAAGTGGAGGGAGGTTTGTCTGCTCAGCAGGTGGCGGAAAAATTCGTGGTCAGAATGGTAAACGACTCGAGGAGCGAGAAGGATGAGCAGGCAAGTCTCATGGGTAGCGTTGAGGGTGGCGACATTGAGGCAGGGGGTTAGCCCGGTGGAGGTGCAAAGCCATTGGGAGGTGTTAAGGGGGATTAAGAACTTGGCGGAAGGGCTGGGAGAGGAGTAGTTAGAGCAAGCACTAAGGGAGGGGTGGGAACCTTGACGAGAATGAACACAGCGTCCTGTGGAGGAAACAGATTGAAAGGTTAGGGGGACGGAGGAAGTGTTCCAGTTGCACTCGGCTGGGTATACTGAAGTGGATTCGTTGAACGTGAAGTTAACGGCAACAGGCTCATAGATAGGAAGGGAGGGGGAGAGGCAGAGCCAACAGTTCTTGGTGAGGTTGGGGTGAGAAGTATTTAGAGATAAGTAGGATGCATAGATTAACGCGAGAAGGGGACTGGAATACTTGGTAGGGGGGGCCATGGCTGGGGAGCGATGGACAAGGGGGGGTGCCGCTGGAAGGGGGGGAGGCGGGGGGATTGAGGACTTTATTGGGGCCAACAGCGAGGGGTGGGGATTCAGGCGTGGGCAGTAGTTTTCTGATGATGAGGAAGGCTTCCTCTTGCCAGTGCTGGAGGGTCCAATTGGAGCATTGATGGGCCGAGTTGACAACGGCCGGGGAGATGAAGGGAAGCATGACGATGAGAGCAATGGGAAGAACGGAACTACCTGCGTGGCGGCGAATCATCTGTGGAGACAAAAGAGAGAGAGAAAGCTACGAAGGAAACAGCGATGGGAAGGAGGCAAGTTAGGTAGGCAACTCGTTAGGAGGATCATTGGTGTCAGCGTTAGCAGAAGCCTTGGCGGTGTGGGGCTTGATGAGACGTCCTGGGACCCAGATGGGCTGCGGGTCCGATTCAGGGAAAACGCAGGCGAATCCCCATCCTTGGGCTAAGAGAGGGGCAGGTCCATGCCATTGGGTGGTCTGCGGGTCATGCCAGAGGACATGCGGTGCAGGGGTGGGCCGGAAGGTAGGCCCCCAGTGCATGTGGACCAGTGAAAAGCCTTGGGCATTGAAGGTCATCAGGTTGTGTTGGATCAGGGCCTCTGTGACGACGTCGCGAGGGGTGCGACGCGGCTGGTCGGCAGATGTCTTGAGAATGAGGGTCTTGAGAGACTGGTGAGCACGCTCTACTAGGCCTTGTTCCTGCGGATTGTAGGGAATGCCGAAGTGATGGGTGATGTCGTAGAGCTTGAGGAATTCGGCAAAGGAGGCACTCCGGTAGGCAGGTCCGTTGTCTGTCTTGATGTCCCATGGAACGCCCATGAAAAGAATAGATTCTCTGAGCGCTTGGATGGCATGCTTGGCCGTTTCTCCGGTGAGCGCGGTTGCGTAGCAGAGATGAGAGAAGGTGTTGATGGCTACGTGGAGGTATTTCCATCGGCCAAACTGGGGGACGTGAGTGACGTCCAGTTGCCATCTGGAATTGGGGCGGAGCCCACGAGGGTTAACTCCCCGCGGTTGGAGTGGCCCCAAGGGCAGCAATGGAGCGCACGTTCGGCATGACCACACAAGGTGTTTGCAGGTATGGATTGGGAGGTCTGGGAAGAGTTTGTGGAGGCCAGCTGCTGAGAAGTGAAATCTGGCGTGCAGCAGCTTGGCCTGATTGATGAGGTCTCCGACTGCGACGGTGGTCTCAGCTGGAAGCAGGTGAACGGCCTGATCAGCAAGGTGGTTGCCGTGGGCCAGGGGCCTGGGAAGGCCGGAATGGCTGCGGATGTGAGCGATGAACCAAGGCTGTCGGCGGTTCTCTATGAGCTCTTGAAGGTCCAGGAGAGCAACGTTGATGCTTTCACTCGCTGAGTTGTCGGGCGGAAAAAACGCAGAAAAGGCGATGACTTGGCAGACTTGTAGTCAGTAGAGGCTGTCTGTAAAGATGTTCAGTGGACAGTGGGGATGGGTTTGGAGTGCTAAGATGACAGCACGCAGTTCGGCCACTTGTACAGAGGATTGATGGAGGTGCACATGTGAACGTGGCTGGTGCTCGCCGGGTGTGAAGACAACGGCGGCAAACTTAGTCTTGGAGGTGTCTGTGAAGATGATGGTGGTGTCTGGAAGAGGCTTGCTGGATGGAAAAGGGAAATGGCCGGGGGCGGCGATTTCTAGCAGGGGAAGGCCCTGCAGTAACCGATGCTGTGGAAAGTGGTTATCGAAGTCCCCTCGGTAGAGTTCCATGAGCGCCTTCATATCTGAAGACTCCCGCAGCAAGGTGGTAGTTTGTTGCACAGTCAGTGGCCACACGAGAGTGTCCGGCGGGTAGCTGTAGTGGTGGGTGGCCTGATCGACCAGGGCGGTAGTGAGCTGGACGAAGAGGGTGGTTTGCGGGCAGATCTTTCTGAGCTTGCTCTTTGCCATATGTACCCAGAGGAGGGGCCCATCCTGCCAGAGCAGGCCAGTGGGCATGCCCCGTGTGGGGAGAACCAGTCCCAGCAATGTCTTATTGGGGTCGTAGCGCTGAAGTTGGCAGCGCTCGAGGGCCTGGTTGAGCTGTAGTAAAGCTCCCTTTGCCTCTTCGGTGAGGTGGATTCTTTTGTTGGGGACCAATGAGAGCGGACCAGCAGAGCACAGGAGCCGGAACAGAGGCTGGAGCTGCTGGGTGGTGATAGGAAGCGTTGGGCGCAGCCAGTTGATTTGACCGCAAAGTTGCTGTAGCTCGTGGAGCGTGAGCACATCGGGGATCCTGATGCTGGGCGCTTGTGGTGCCACGGTGGAGGTAATGGAGAACCCCAAGAATTGATATGGTGGGTGGGTGGTCAGTTTTTGTGGATTGACCTTGAGGTTCAAGTCTTCCAGGTGGCTCAGTAGGCGGTCGAGCACGGTGCACAATCCCGATTCGGAGGGATGCGCGACAAGCAGATCGTCCATATAGTGGATGATGTTGGCGTATTGCGTGAGCGGCTGGACGGCTTCCCGAACGTATAACTGACAGATGGCGGGGCTGTTCCGCATGCCTTGAGGTAACACGCACCACTGATATCGCTGAGCTGGTTCCCGATGGTTGGTTTGAGGGACCGTAAAGGCGAACTTCGGCCGATCGGCCGGGTGGAGCGGTATAGAGAAGAAACAGTCTTTGATGTCCAGGACAGCGACGAACCAATGCCGAGGGACAGCTGTGGGATGGGGCAGGCCAGGCTGTGGCGACCCCATTGGTTTGATGTGCTTGTTGATCTCTTGCAAATCCTGTAGCAGGCGAGGCTTGCCACTTTTCTTTTGAATGAAGAATATTGGTGTATTGTAGGGGCTGGTGGAGGGCTCGATGTGCCCAGCTCGCAGCTGTTCACTTACCAGTCCCTTGAGAATGTCCAACTTAGGGATTGAGAAAGGCCATTGTTCCACCCAGATGGGTTACTCTGTATCCCACTGCAGAGGAACGGGTGCCGGAGGTTGAACGCGAACAATGGCCGAAGCTATTGGGGGGACAGCTGTGGCAGCGATGCGGTGAGAATGGCCCCCGATTGATGCAGGATGTCACGGCCCCAAAGCACTTGTGTTATTTCCTTCAGGACGAGGGGGCGGAAGGTTCCTTGGCGACCCTCTGCGTCTCTCCAGGCGATGTCTTGGGCGACCTGCTGGGAGGGTGCTTGAACCGGTGGCTCCGACCACCAGGGGCCCATCGGTGAGGGGAAGGTGGCAGGCCTGTTTGAGTGGGATGCAGGAGATTTCTGCACCCGTATCCAGCAACCCGGTGAGCCAGCGGCCCGAAACTTGAATGGAGAGAAGAGGTTTGGTGGAGGGTGCAATGGGAACTGACCAGAGCACCTTCAGGGGCGGGGAGGCTGAGTTGCTGTGGCCTCCTTGTCGCGGGGCTGAGGCTTGCCCCCACAGCCGTTTAAAGGCTTGCAAGTAACGTTGGGGACGCGGCAGTCACGGTCCCAATGGTACCCCTTTCCACATCGCGGGCACGGGGTAGAAGGCGGCCGAGGTGGACGGCTCATCTCAGGCGGGCCTGGATGAGGTCACGACTTGTTGGGGCACTCGCGGGCATAGTGACCAACCTCGCCGCAGCGAAAACACTCGTTGGAGGCTGAGACAGCGGCAAGGATGGCTTGGGCCATGGCGGAGGCCTGGACGTTGACGCCGGAGCAGGCTAGGACCCAATCGCGGAGGGGTTTGTCCCTCAGCGGTCTGATGATTGCCTTGCATGTTGGGTTCGTGCCTTCCTGCAGGAGGCCCTTGATGAAGGATGTTTGGGCCTGCGTGCCGACTACCTTGTGCTCGGCAGCGGCCTGGACGCGCGCCATGAAATCGGTGAAGGGCTCCTCTGGCTTTTGAAAGAGCCGGGTAAGCGGCTCCGGGGCGGAGGCCGCGCAATTACGGAAAGCCTGAAGGGCGCACTCCCTCAGTTGGAGAAAGAAGCCTTGTGGGAGGCCCGCGTATCTCAGGGGCGCGGTGTAACGCTCCAGTCCAAGGAACGCGTTGGGAGGGTAGGGGGTGCCGTTGCGGGCGTTTTCGGCGATTTGCCTTTCGTTTTCGGCGGCGAAGTGTGCGCACCAGTCAATGAACTGCCCCGGTGGGAGGGTACCCCTAGCAAGAGAGATCCAATCATATGGGAGGCAGTGAGCAATGGACATGCGCTCAAGCAGGTCCTGCGCGTGGGGGCTGGCGAGCCTGTCTTCTTGGATGGCGGCACGGAGGGCCTGCATATCTTTGGGCGAGAATGGGACCCACACTTGGGGATTAGCCGCAGAGCAGTTGGGGTTTAGTGGGTAAAGATCAGCGAGCGGGGCGGTGGGAGGCTTCAGGAAGGACTCATCAGCGTGCGGGGAAGGATAGTCCCGGTGGGGGAGGGGCTGTGGCGGCGCATAAGATGGTGGCCAGTCACCCTCGTCATCTAGGTCATTGTCAGAAGATGGCGGACATGGCACTTCCGTTTCTGGGTTAGGCGGGTAGTGGTAAGATGGCACCGAGACAGGAAGGGGCGGGTATAGAGATGGAGGCTCCTTCCGTGAAGAAGCAGGAAGGGGCAGGGAGTTGGGCTTCTTCCCCCTTTTCAAAGAAGAAGGAGGAAGTGCGTCATCTCGGGCGGACTTTGCGCCATTTTGAGTCGACTTCCCCTTCTTCCGCGAAGAAGAAGGTGGAAGTTCGCCATCTTGGTCAGAGTCAGAATCCACCGCACGTGGGGGGTCGAGCTCGAGCGCGGCCTCCAACTGGGCTGAGAGCAACTCTGTGTCACTGTCCGCATGGGAATCGTGTTCAGCACAGGCACCGCTTCCACGGGAGTCGCAAGGGTAAGTCTCAGCCGTGGGAGTGGGCACGCCCTGCAAGCAGGTGCGAATGGCCATGAGGGCAGGTAGAAGACCGGGAGGAAACGTTTTCCCCTCATATTCCATGGCGGAGGTGACCTGGTCAATTAGTTTAGCGTAAGTCTGGGGGCTCCAGAGTGGGCAGGTAGTGAGCGAGGGATTGAACAGGAGGAGCAAGTCCCAGTAGCGCTGGAGCTGTCTGACGGAGACTTTGACTTGGTTAGTCTCCAAGAGGGTGGCCAGGGCCCGAACCTGCGGGACCTGCCGGGAGGAAAGCGAAGCACCCATGTCAGGTATTGTACGCCGAAGAGTCCCTACCTTGAGCAGAACGTGGGGGGGGGGGTGTCAGAAGCGGGACCCCACGTTGGGCGCCAATTGCGGGCAGCGGCGGGCCTCCAGGAGGGTCGGCGCGGTTGGCCGGGCGGGCTCTCCAGACGGGGCTGCCTCGCGGTCGAAGGAGAGGAGGGGGTTCAGCACAAAGCCGTTGGGCCCTCGCTCTCTCCACTCAGGCACGGGGGACGCGCGGTGCAAGCAAGAACACCACGGAGACAAGGTCTAGGCACAAGTCTACTTTATTGTTGAAGGGGACATGGTTTTATAGGGTATAAGGATACGTAAAGGGACTTCATTGGTGCCGGCGGGTGCTGTTGCTTGCGTAGGCGGTTACTGGACAGTAAGCTGGCTAAGAGGTTAGGAGCAAGGGAGGGGAAGGGGAAAGTGTGGGCTGTCTAGATAACGGCTAGGCGGAAGACGGAGAGGGGGAGAAGGAGGGGCAGCACCGGCTGCCAATACTGGGTGGGAAGGAGACGGGGACAGTCAACCACCACACCACGGAGCCTAGAGTGCCTACAACGGAAAGCAGGAGGATTGCATCCAGTACCCATGTGGAATCTAAGCCCTCTCTTGGCATAGATGTGGAATGGACACAATCCAGCCAAGGTCCACAGGAAGGAGGAATACATAAGGATTAGAGTGGACTTACTGATATTCTATTCATGAACTATTGTGATTAGTAATCAAGAAAATGTGGCATTGGTGTTGAAAAAGTGGCCCTGGTGGCTGCTCGGTGTGGGGAATGGGAGGAAGAGATGAGATGTGGAGGCATTTTCGGGACTTGGAGTTGTCCTGGGTGGTCCTGCAAGGACAATTACCAGACATTGTAGGTCCTCCCATGGCCCACTGGGTGGAACATGGGGGAGTATGGGCTATGATGTGGACCATTGTCCATGAGGTGCAATGATGCCCAGAGATGTACTCACCAAATGCAATGGATGTGTCATGATGATGGGGGAGAGTGTTGCTGTGGGGGGAGTGGTGGGGTGGGGGCAGTGGGGGTGAATGGGGACCTCATATTTTTTGAATGTAATATTTTTAAGAAATGAATTTTAAAAAATAGGAATAGTGCTATTAAAATAAAAGTTTCCCTGAGATACAGATGCTAGTATTCTGTCACTCGTGTGTTCCAGTTTCAATGAGGTTAGCCCTCATACCATACTGTAACTTTCAACAAACCTTTAGTGCAAGTTACACTTTTATTATCTTCTACACTTTGTCAAAAGGAAGTCATTGAGATCTTCCTCATGGTTCTAATGTGGCCTTTCTCTAAGTCACACTAAATTATAAATTCATTACCTACCTTCAATGTAGGAAATGACTCACAAGGATGAGGCTCCCTGGCAGTGAGGTATTACGACTGAGCACCAACTAGCAACGCAACTGGAAAAAGACCTCAGCAAAAAGGGGGAAAGGCTAAAATGAGTTTATACGGTTAAGAGACTACAAAGTGAGTTGGGAGATCATTCCAGAGGTTATGCTTATGCACTTTGCTGAAGGATCTCATCGACAGCCCAAGTAAATATTGCGTTAAATAGCAGGGCACCTGAAGACCCTGAAGACATCCAGACACTAGAAGCAGGACAAACAGCTCAGCAGTTTGGTGCCATGGCACTGAGCCCTACTTTGGAACTTATATTCCCCAGTGTGACAGAGACTGACTCAGTATCCCTAAATATGTGCCTACTACCCCTTCTATTTGATCATAGATTTAGTACTAGAGCTGAAAACTGTATGCCCAAGAGCCAAATCTTTGAGCTGTCCATGTGCCAGGAGTAACTGTTTATCTCAGCAGTTACCAACACCTACTTTCGAGTTTATTGAACTCACACAGGACAACTAACAAGTCAATGATGTTGGACAATGAACATTTCAAGGAAAAAAGAGAGTCTGCACCTGCAAGCAAGATAGTCCCATCCATCTGCTCCATGGGCTTTAATCCCACTGTCAATTGAAGGCAGAGTGGGCATAGCATTCCAAGAATCCTCAGGATTGGAGAATGAATAATGCACTAGAGTTGACTTACTGGTATTCTACTATAGACGTAGTTACAGCAATGGAAGAAATTTTCTCATAGACATGGAGGCACTGGACACAAGAGTTTCTGAGATGAGGGAGAGGGATAAACAGGTGTCCTATGTGGGCATTTTCAGTATGTGGGAATCATCCTGAATGACATTGCAAAGACAGATAGAGGCAATTGTATATCTTGTCATAATTTACAAAATTGGTCAGATGATAGTGTAAACTACAATGTAAACTAAAATCCATGCCAAGTGGCAGTGTTCCAAATTGTGTTCATCAATGATAACAAATGTACCACTAAAATGAAGGATATTGTTAATATGGGAAAATGTGGAAGGGGTCAGGAGCAATATTTTTTATATAACATTTATGCAATATAAATATTTTTAAAACATTTGTAAAGTACAAAAAAGAAATGAACCCATTAAAAAAAGAAAAATATTCATTAATTTTTGCTTTTTAGCATTCATTTTTGTTTTTTTACTGCTGCCTAAAAGAATTTTGAGAACAAAATGCTGGAGGAAAGCAATAAAATAGTTCCAATGGACCCCATACACTGAATGACAGAGGCACTTTAGCAAGATAATTTACATTGTCCTTCCTTGGACAGGACTCCTGTGTCTCTTCTCCAGCTAATATTTTACATTTTATTAACGTATAAGTTCCCATGTTTGCCACTATTTACACCAAGTCCAACTTGGCATCTTCGTGCATCAAGGTGGACAGCACAGACCCAGATATTGTACCCAAGAGAATGGGGGTTTCAGATGAATCAAATATTTCATGTAACATCTTCTGAGACTAGATGGAGTTAGCTTTCCCAAGATGATAAAAAAAGCAGGAGGAATGCATCCAGTAACCATGTGGAATCTGAGCCTCCTCTTGACATAGAGGTGCAACGGACACAACCAATCCAAGGACCTCAGAGAAAAGGTGGCATTGGAGTGGGAAAAGTGGACATGGTGGCTGATGGGTATGGGGAATGGCAGGAAGAGATGAGATGTGGAGGCGCCTTTGAGACTTGGAGTTGCCCTGGATGGTGCTTCAGGGGCAATCACCGGACATTGTTAATCCTCCCAGGGCTCACTGGATGGAATGGGGGAGAGTGTGGGCCATGATGTGGACCAATGACCATGAGGTGCAGAGATACCCAGAGATGTACTTACCAAATGCAATGGATGTGTCATGATGATGGGATTGAGTGTTGCTGGGGGGGGGGAGGGGTGCGGTGGGGGTGGTGGGGTCGAATGGACCTCATATTTTTTTTAATGTAATATTTTTACAAAATCAATAAAAAAATTTAAAAAATTTAAAAAAAAAGAAATGGTGAGGAAAACAAGAATGGTTGAAACAGGTCTCTCTCAGACTTAACCACAAGGTAGAGACAGCTCTGTTCTCTACTATGGGATCTCATTAACTAAGACCAGAGCAGAAGCTAGAAACAAAAACATAAACTAAAACCACAATGATTTTTTTAATTGTACCTATTAATGACAATTTCTAGGTAATAAAAATTCTGGAACAAATGTTAAAATACAAAGTACACTACAACAATTTATATAAAGATAGACTTTTTTAGGCATTCTTGAAGAGAGAATGTTGAGGAATTGACAAAAGAACTCAATCTCTGAAAGTTCACCAACTACATAATCAACTAAGATCATCTCGGCATCTCAAATTAGCTGACTATCAGAAACAGGTGTCAAAATGATTGGAAGTAATGAATCTTGAGCCACGTTTGGACAAACTAGTCAGAATTTCCAGAACGGGAGTTCAGGAATCTGTTCTGAGCAAAGTCGCCGAATTTATAGCCTGTCTGCACAAGTCCATAAATGGGAATTTAGAAGCTAATGCTGCAACATATAAGCTGTCCCAATGACATCAAGGACAAAATTAAATGTTTTAGGAAGATTTTATGAAGATTGAGATAATTAGAGCATAACATGATGATCATTATATTTATCTTAAAAGCAAAGAAATGAGAACCTGGCTAAGGATTGAAAAAATGTAGATTTGATTTTGAAATTAAAGATCTCTAAAAAATGTTCCTCCCTGGAGTGGTGTGTTGATAGAGGGATGTTGTTTGGGAATTCTGCACATGTGCATGATTGTTTTGTAAGCTTACAACTTCTGTCAAAATAAATTTATTTAAAAAATAGCAATAGGGTGGGTTGAGGGAAAATACACCAAATGTAAGATAACAACTATAGTTAGTAAGATTTTGGTAATATTCTTTTTTTTTTTTTTTTTTTTTTAATTTTTTAATTTTTTATTGACTTTGTAATAATATTACATTAAAAATATATATGAGAGGTCCCATTCAACCCCACCCCCCCCCCCCTCTCCCCCCCCCCCCCCCAACAACACTCGTTCCCATCATCATGACACATCCATTGGATTTGGTAAGTACATCTTTGGGCACCTCTGCACCTCATATACATTGGTTCACATCATGGCCCATACTCTCCTCTATTCCATCATGTAGGCCCTGTGAGGATTTACAATGTCCGGTGATTACCTCTGAAGCACCATCCAGGGCAGCTCCATGTCCCGATGACGCCTCCACCTCTCATCTCTTCCTGCCTTTCCCCATACCCTTTGTCCATTATGTCCACTTTTCCCAATCCAATGCCACCTCTTCTATGTGGACATTGGATTGGTTGTGTCCATTGCACCTTTATGTCAAGAGGAGGCTCAGATTCCACCTGGATGCTGGATGCAATCCTCCCATTTTCAGTTGTAATCACTCTAGGCTCCATGGTGTGGTGGTTGTCCTTCTTTCATAATTTGTAACAAATGTCTCAAAACAATGCAAGGTACTAGTGGTGGGTTGACATATGGGACCCCTGTATGATGTTATGAATGTTTGCTCTTAAGATGCCAGCTTGTACTATACATTTATTATTTATGCATGTTCATGTGTAAATGATATAAAAATAATAATAGGGTGGTTTGGGAAATAATACTTTGGTTTGGTTAACAGTAATATTTTGAGGTTACTCTTTTTTTTCATTGTATTCATTGTATTCTTTTAAATGTTACATTAAAAAACTATGAGGTCCTGATATACCCCCCCCCACCCCACCACACCACCCCTCCCACATTAAAAAACTATTCCATCATTGTGGCACATCCACTGCACCTGGCGAATATATTCTGGCGAACCACTGCAGCACATGGACAGTGGTCCACATTGTAGTCTACACTCTCCCCCAGTTCACCCAGTGGGCCATGACAGGACACACACAACAGACAGGATCCATCCTTGCAACACCCCTAGGACAATTCCAACTCCTGAAAATGCCCCCCCCCCACCACCACCATATCTCTTCTTCCCTCTCCCAACCATCAGCAGCCACCGTGGCCACCGTCTCCACATCACTACTACAATTTCTTCCCTTACTAATCACAATAGTTCCCCAGTAGAACACCAGTAAGTACAGTCTAATCCATACTCTATTCCTCCATCTTGTGGACCTGGGATGGCTATGTCCAGCCCCCCTCTATATCAAGAGGGTGTTTAGATTCCACATGGATGATGGATGCAATTCTCCTGCTTGCAGCTGTAGGCGATCTTGGCTCTCTGCTGTGGTGGTTGACCCTCTTCACTTGAGGTTACTCTTTAATCGTTAGTTAAAAATCTTTCACAATAATGCAAGGTATTGTTGGTAGGTTTAGGTATGAGAGACCTCTATGATATTATGTATGTTTGACTTGTAAGTCCACAACTGTTACTAGGCACTTATTGTTTACATATGTGTATTGATGACTGATACACTTCAATAAATTTAAATATATGTATGTATTTATATATGTATGTATATACATACATGTGTGTGTGTGTGTGCGTATGGAGAGACCAGCTTACAAGGTTTTAATCCCTAACACTGTGCTCTGAGAATTTCAACTTCATCTTCACTGGTTCATTGCAGGAACATCCCTCAGCCAACGTATGTTTTGTAGCAGCATTGTTAATCTGAGCCTCACAAATGGAGCCTTTAATCTGAGGTCTATGGCCAGAGAAACAACAATTAATGATAAGCTGAAAAATACTCAGGCCCCTCTTCTACTGTGGTCTTATTACAGAATTTTTACAGATTTGAAATTTTCCTAGTTCATGATGAACCTATTCAGGTAGATCCAAAATATTAAATGGGATGTGACATAACTGCTACCAGCAACACAAGCTTCTCTACCTAGCACAGTTAGAGACTGTATTTTTGCTTGATTATTTTTTCTATGATGAGTTGAACAACATCTCTGGATCACTCCCCTGTCATTTCCTCACAACATTAATACTTTGATCAAATCATTCCTTCTCAGTGGAGACTTCCATGACATTCCATGCCACCAACTTTTAACTCCTCCATGTTCCATGCTTATGACCATGTGCCTTTACATCTTTTCCTACAAAGAGGTACAGGTCATTTGCTTTCCTCTTAAATGTGAGCTTGTCCTGGGAATTCCATTAATCAAAACAATGCAATAGGAAATTGCTCTGACTCTAGGTTTTCAAGAAACAAAGAAAAGTTGCAAGAAGATGGCACCATCCCTGAACCTGAGGCTCCTGCTCCTTTGTGTTTCAGATGAGAGAACATGTGCAAACTTGAACATGGTATTTTCCTTCCAAAGTCATCCCCCTGTTCAGATATAAAATCGATCATATTAAAATAGGATATGAAATAAATGGTGCAATCACCTATAAAGAAAAAATCAAATGTAAATAAAAAGAAAAATTGATTTTCCCTCATACAAGAAAGTAGATGCATTTGCTCTCTTCCCTTTCTTTAGCTCACCTATTTTTGAAAAGTCAGATCGTAAATGAGTTCTCTGTCCTTTTCAGAGGTAGCTATATTTTTGATTTTTTATTATTTTCTTTATTTTTAATTGTCTTTTATCAAAAGATACATAGATCACAAAAAATGTTACATTAAAAAATATGAGGTTCCCATATACCCCACACCCCAACACACCCCACTCTTCAAAGGTATATATTTTTAAAAGATAAGTAGTTGTTTAACTCAGCATGTAAATGTGTTGCCTTCCCCCCAGCATGGGACATGACTCCTGGTGATAAGCCTCCCCGATGCCAAGGTATTACTACCAAATACCAGCTGATGGTGTAACTAGAAAATGACCTTGAATAAAAGGGTCAATTCGGACCAGCAGAAGAGCTCAGTCTACATATAATACCAGGAGTTAAAAATGCTTTTTGACCTGAATAAAAGGGGGGAATGGAAAGGACAAATGAGTTTATATGGCTATGAGTCTCCAAAAACAGATGGGAGTTTATCACAGGGATTGCCCTTATGCACACCTGAGCAGAGTCCCAGACACAGATAAAGTAGATACAACCCCAGGTATTCGTTCTTCTGAGGGCTACAGAGACCCACAGAGTCCATGGTCATGTCAGATGGAGTTCAGTGCCATGTAAGTTAGCCCTACTTTGGAGTTTGTGTTCCTGTATAATGGAGCTGGACTCAGATGTGATCTTTGTTCACAAGCCTCTACTGTTACTTTTACTGGATCTGTAGTTGGTGCTGGGGTTTAGTGTATACCCAGGGGACCTGAATCTCTGGAATGACCATGTGATAGCCAGGTCCTGAGCCACAACAGACTTGCAACTCCTACACTCTGGTTTATTGGACTTACCCCACTCAGCTAACATGGAGGTGAAGAAGGTCAACCACCACACCAGGGAGCCAAGAGTGCCTACAACTGAAAGCAGGAGAATTGCATCCAGCAGCCATGTGGAATCTAAGCCCCCTTTTGATATAGATTTGCAGTGGACACAACCATTCTAAGGTCCACAGGATGGAGGAATAGTGTGTGGATTAGAGTGGACTTACTGATATTCTATTCATGAACTATTGTGATTAGTAGTCAAAGAAAATGTGGCATTGGTGTGTTGATTGTGGCAATTTTGGCTGCTGGGATTAGGGAGTGGGAGGAAGAGATGTGATGTGGGGGCATTTTCAGGAGTTGGAGTTGTCCTGGGTGGTGCTGCAGGGACAGTTACCAGACATTGTATGTCCTCCCAAGGCCCACTGGGTCAACTGTGGGAGAGTGTGGGCTATGGTGTGGACCATTGACCATGAGGTGCAGCGGTGCTCAGAGATGTATTCACCAAGTGCAATGAATGTCTCATGATGATGGAGGAGGTTGTTGTTATGGGGGGAGGAGTGGGGTGAGGGGGTTGGGGAGGATATGGGGACCTCATATTTTTTAATGTAACATTTAAGAAAATAAATAAAGACAAACAAAAAAAAGTACTAAGACACAAAACTCTTACCTTAAAAATATTTTATTATGTAGAAAATGTAATAAGGGTAATAGTGATACAGGACAAACAATATAAACTTACAAATTATAACACATGAAAGAGAATATTAGTGTTATACACAAAAAATACAAAACAATTTTTGAAGTTATAATTTATATAGTAAAATTAATAATAATATTTATATTTGATTCATCATAAAAAGTAGTTGTTTAACATTCTGATCTGTTTTCTTTTATTAGACACTACAT
This sequence comes from Dasypus novemcinctus, assembly GCF_030445035.2. Lineage (NCBI taxonomy): Eukaryota > Metazoa > Chordata > Mammalia > Cingulata > Dasypodidae > Dasypus > Dasypus novemcinctus. The sequence goes on along the minus strand of NC_080689.1, from coordinate 89,322,715 downwards.
TTGAACTCTTGAGATTCTTGACACTCTGTTAGAAAATGTAGCAGCACACACCAGGATGGGAATTTAATATTTTCTTTTTTATTTTGTGGGTCTCCATCCAATAAGATGACACTGTAGGACAAGATGAACACATTCAAAACCTTAATATTCATATGAATCTATAAAACTAATTCTTGGAAGGCTGAAACTTAGTGGTTACCAAAGGTTTCAAGGGGATAGAGAGTGAAGAATAGGTATATAAGGCATATTTAGAGCACTGGCCTTGTTCTGCGTTAATTTTCAATGATGGATGCATTATGATTCATTATGTCAAAACCTAAAATATAGTGCAGTGCAAAGTGTAAACCAAAATGGAGACCATTGTCCATGGATAGTAGCAATGCTTCAATATTTGTTCATCAGTTGTAACAAATGGACCATATTCACGTCAGATATTATTAATAGGTTAAAATGTGAGAGGAGGGGGGTGAGGTGAATAGGAAGACCCTATATTTTTGATGTGACTTTTCTATGACTTAAAGCTTCTTTGAAAATAAAATATAGTAAACAAATAAGACACTGAGGGAACATACAGAAGAAATTATCAATATACATAAAAGATAGATCATACAGTGATGAAAGATGCAATGCAAACAAAATTTGGTTTTGTTTTTTGGGAGGTTTGGAATTACATAAAAATTACATAAGATGCAATGATTGTGTATTGCAAATTGTGTAGTCAAAATATAAACCATAATGTATGCTATAGATCATGGTTAATAACAATGTTTCAATATTTTCTCACCATTTACAACAATGTACCACATTAATGAAAGGTTGTTAATGGGGGGAAGTATGAGGGATGGGGTATATAGGAATCCCTCATATATATGGTGTAACTTTTATATAATCTAAAACTTCTATAAAAATAGAGGAAAATCTTTCTCAATCACCTGGGAACCATCTTTTGGAAATGGAATCATCAGAAATATAATGCTCTTCTCTCCTATAATCTATGAAAGAGTAGATACAAAACTTAAATGGACACCTGCCTCCAACTTGAAAAACTACCTTATGCCCTAAAAATATGATAAGTTTATATTTCTCTTTATGTTTCCTTGGAAAAAGGCAATTAACTAAGCCAGTGGCTCACCTCCATTGCCAGATGAGTTAAAGATCAACTATTTGTGATTAATGGACCTGTCAATTTTCTTACTGGAGAAACAGTTATCATTTACCTTGAGCACTAGTGTATAATGAGTTGTTTTCCTACTGCATGTCTAAAAAGGTGATATTTTGTTCCGTCTTTGCAGCCTCTTTAAAGTATTGTCTGGATTTGCATTACTTTTCTATTTTATTTGAATCACACTGTTTCCATTCTCATCTACATTTTTGGAATAGTTTCATGATTGTCAGGATGTTTTCTTTTGAATTATATTTTCTGCAAGTCTGATAACATGGATTGAATTAGCTGGAAACTTACTGAATTAAGCAGATAATTTACAAGACTTGTGGACACATAGCAGTCAGGTAAAGGACCCTGAATTATTCAGTGTCCCTACTAAATCTTCAGTTTTTTGGAATACTAAGCAGATAAAACACACTATTGAAAAAGTCTGGGAACTATGGAATCTCTAATCCCATGAGAAACAACATATCTTTAGCTAATTTGAAGACAGGCCCTTCTCTGCTAGTATTTCTCCTAAAGGAGTACTATATCTCTGTTATATTGAGAAAGGGCTTATGATCAAACAGTATTGCTGTTGACTGGCAATGACTCCTTTGATTTTTTTGAATTAATGTATTTGTTTGGATCTTAGACCTCATCTCAAGCAAATAAATTACTGGGATATATGTAATTTACATCATTTTAGAGGAAAGGAGAAATTCTTTTCAAAGGCTTGAGTGTAAGATTATAAAAATTGGAAGAGGAAATGTAAATATAAAAGCCACTTTCTCTTTGAAGGTGCCTTCCTTCTTTCTCTATGTTCCTCACTTGGTAGGGAGGGTGACTCCCTTGTTTGGTGCTAATGTGGCCAGTGATTGTAAATTGAAGCCCATGCTCATTTGCTGTTTGGAAAATCTTTGGACCCTTAAAAATATGCAAAATTTACCCTGCTTATGCTCTAGAAATTGAATAAGAAATACTGAACAACAGTCCATCTGTTTGCAACATGGTTAGCTGAAAAATTTAAGACCATTGTTGAGAACTACTGCTCAGAACAAAAGATTCCTTTCAAAATATTACTGCATGCAGACAATGCATTTGGTCACCCAAATCTCTGATGGAGTTGTACAGTGAAATTCAGATTGATTTCATGCCTGATAACCCAACATCCATTCTGCAACCCTTGGATTGAGAAGTCATTTTGAATTCAGGCCTTCTTATTTAAAAATACATTTTATAAGTTATAGCTGCCATAGACATTGACTTTTCTTATGGATCACAGGAGAGTAAAGGGAAAAATTTGTGAAAATTTTGCACCATTATAGATGGCATTAAGTTCATTAAGTTCATGGGAGCAGTTCAAACAGTCAAAATTAATAGGACTTTGGAAGAAGTTGATTCCAACTCCCATGGAAAATGTTCAGGGGAAGTAACTGCAGATGGTGTGGATATAGAAAGAGAACTAGAATGTCACTGTTTCATTTTAATGAATGAATACAGCATTTACTCAAATAAGAAGTAAATCCTGTGAGATACAGAATGCTTAAGCTTTTTCTCACTTGATTATTTGTATCTGTATTTTAGATATACCTACACAAAAGAAAACAATTATGATTCTGTATATGTCTTGTCCTTCACAGTTTATATAACATATTTATTATATAATCATGTTGAATTTTCCCAAAGTAGATATTTTTAGCTATTGTACATGGATAAGAAAAGTGAGGTCCAGAGAAACCAAAGATTGAGATCTTGAGGACTTAAACCAAGAGCTTTTTACTATTGCTTCTTTCATTCTTTCTACTAAGTCTTAGCTAATTCATTTCTCCTACAAGCTAATTGTATGGGATATTCTTTGAAATATTAACAAGGGCATGTGTGACACTGTCTGGTTTCTCTTCCTGGCTTTGCTACTCTCATCTGTAACAAATGTTCCACAACAATGCAAGGTATTGGTGGAGGGGTGATATTTGGGGATTCTGCAAACTGTTTTGTAAGCTTACAGCATCTTTAATAAAAATATTTTTTAAATTGAAAAAATAAAAAGAAAGAAAGAGAACTAGAGTAAGAAGTGGCATCTGAAGATGTGACTGAACTTCTGCAATCTCGTGATACATATTTAACCAATGAGGAGTTGCTTCTTCTGAATGAACAAAGAAATTGGAGTCTTGAAATATAATCTATTCCTGGTGAAGATTCATCTCAAGCACACCTGAAACATTGCCCAGGATACACTACATGCTTGTTATCAGAACTAGTCTCAAAAAAAATTGGGTAGATTGAAATTTACAAACTAATTTCTCTAACCACAACAGAATGAAGCAGGTAATTAATAAGGGGCAGAGAACCATAGAAGGCATAAAGATTTGAAAGTTAACAACACACTCTTAGACAATCAGTTGGTCAAGGAGGATATTCAAAATGAAATTAGTTACTACCTTGAAATCAATGAAAATGAAAGCAGAACATATCAAAAGATATGGATGCAGCAAAAGCAATAAAGAAATCTATAGCCATAAATGCTTATATTGAAAGAAAGAAAGAAGAAAGAAAGAAAGAAAGAAAGAAAGAAAGAAAGAAAGAAAGAAAGAAAGAAAGAAAGAAAGAAAGAAAGAAAGAAAGAAAGGAAGGAAGGAAGGAATGAAGAAAGAAAGGAAGAAAGAAAGAAAGAGAGAACAAAGACCTAACTGAGTTTTCAATACATGCTCTTTAAAGGGTTGAGGAAGTTTCAAAGAACTTTATCTAGAAAGGGTGTCGGATTTTGCCATCTACCTTTTTGGCACCAATGAAGATGGTCATGAAGTATTTTTTTCCCTTTGATTTGATATGGTGGTGGATTATGTTAATTTATTTTCTTGTATTGAACCACCCTTGCATGTCAGTAATAAAACCCACTTGTGCATGGTGTATAATACTTTTAATATGCTGTTGGATTCTATTTGCAGGTATTTGTTGAGAATTTTTGCATCTTCGCTCATGACAGTGATTGGTCTGTAAATTTCTTTTTTCATAGTATCTGGTCTGGTTTTGGTATTAAGGCAATGTTTGCTTTCATAAAATGAGCTGGGTAGTGTTCCATCCTCCTCAATATTTTGGAAGAGTTTAAACAGGATTGGTCTTCGTTCTTTTAGAAATGTTAGCTAGAATTTCCTTGGGAAGCCATTGGTCTTGGACTTTTCTTTGTTGGTAGATTTTTCTTGACTAATTCAATTTCTTTATTGGGATTTACTTCTTGACTCCTTGTAAAATCAAAGTAGTTGTGCTTCTTCAGAATTTGTCCATTTCACACGGGTTGTCTAATTTCTTGGCACAAAGTCTTTTTTTTTTATAATATCCTCTTACGATTCATTTTATTTATTTGGTGTCAGTCTTAATGTCGCTCCTTTCATTTCTGATTTCATTTATTTGCATCGTCTCTCATTTTTCTTTGTTAGTCCCACTAAATTTTTTTTTCACAGAACAATAAACATCTTTATTACATGAGCTAGGATGGGAGGGAAAAATTGTTTGTCTTTCCAGGCCTTGATTTTCCTCTGATAGAACTCCAGCTCCTCGCCCTCTGGCACGTAGCCATCTGCTCGGCCACACTGGTCTGGCCTTGAACCAATGCATGCAAGAAGTTTGCCCCGCTGGAACTGCTCCCCCAGAAGCCTGCTGATCTTGGCTTTGTTTTTCCTTTCATCATATTTCTTCTGACTTTTCTTTGATCGTTTTTTGTTTAAAATCTCTTCCTCCTCAGGAGTCAGCTTGGCCCCCTTCTTGCGCCTAGAGACAGAGCATAGTGGGACTCATACCACTGCCGTAAGGTGTGCTGTCAATCAGCACAATACAGGTTTTCACCAGAGTCTTGGTGCGGATCAGCTCATTATCGGATGCATTGTATACAACATGGATGATCCTTGTTTTGCGAGTACAGAACTCAGAACCCCAGGAGAAGTCCCCCACGTCCAGCCTCAGGGCTCGGTACTTCCTATTGCCCCCTCAGACAGAACTGTGTGTATGCAGCTGGGGCCAATCTTGGTGTTGGCAGCCGGGCGTCCTAGCTCATCCTTTCCCTTCTTGTAGTAGGGCTTCCTCTTCCCCCGGCTTGTGGCACTTGTGCCAGTTGTCCCGGGAGATGCCCATCGCTGGGTGCTGGCTGGAAAGAGCCCACTAAATGTTTATATATATATTTTATGGTAGTTCTCAAAGAGCAATGTTTTGGTTTTATTGGTTTTCATTATAGATTTTTTTTTTTTTTTTGTAATTCTCAATTTCATTTATTCCTGCTGTAATCTTTTTTATTTCTTTCTGCTTGTTTGGAACTGGTATGCTGTTCTTTTCCTCATTCCTGGAAATCAATAATATTTTCATTTTAGCTCTTTCGTACTTTTTAATATAGGAAGGTAAGGCAATGAATTTCACTCATAGAACTTCCTTTATTGAATACTATAAGTTTTGATAAGCTGTTTTCATTTTCATTGAAATCTACACATTGACTAATTTCTCTTGCAATTTCTTTTTTGACCAATTGCTTGTTTTAAAATTTATTGTTTAGTGTCTATATATTTGCAAATATGTCATGTCTATTATGGATTTCCAGCTTCATTCCATTTACGATGCATGAAAATGCTTTGTATAAATTCAAACTTTAAAAATTTATTGAGACCTGATTTTTTATTCCACATGTGGTCCCTCCTAGAGAAAGGTCCATGAACACTTCAAAAGTATGCATACCCTGCTGATTTGGGGTTCAATTATCTTTACATCTTTTAAGTCTATCTATTTGCCATATTGTTCAAGTTCTCCACTTACTTTTTAATCCTCAGTCTATTTGTCTATCTATTGATTATTGTAGAGACATATTTTACTCCTTTCAGTATTGTCACAGTTTGCCTCATGTATTTTGGTTCTCCCAGGTTAGGTCCATAGATATTTATGCCTGTTACTCCTTCCTGGTGAATTGTCCCTCTTATTGAATAGAGTGTCTTACTGAATCTCTATTCCTTTAAAATATCTTTTTGCTGATATTTGTGTAGGTGTCCCTGCTCTTGTGATGGATACATTTAAGAAAAATATCGTTTTCCATCCTTTCAATATTAGCCTATTTGTATGTTTTGGTCTTATGTGACTCTCTTGCAGATAGCATATAGATAGCCCATTTCTTAAATCTATTTTGTTACCCTGTTATTTTTTATTGGGAAAGTTTATCCATTAACATTCAATGTTATTATTTTAATATATTACCTACTTAAAACATTTTATCCTTTGACAGTCACAGGTATGTGAATCCACACGGTCTGCTCTGAGGGTGGAGGACTAGGTGCCAGCAACTGCAGATTTACTTATGGGTCTTCTGCACTGAAACACCTTTTCTTGACCCCTCTGTCTTCTGGGTGCTGGACAGCCTTCCCTTGCTGTCCTAAACCCTAGAACTATGTTCTGACAGTGTCTGACTGTCTTCTAGCTATTTTTCTGTGAGAGAAGAGAATTCTGTGCCTCTCTAATCTTCCATCTTCCTGGATGTTCTCCCATTGTACATTTTCTCAGCACAGATCCCACATTTCATGGTCTTACCCAAGTAACACCCAACACATCAGGTTCCTGTTGCAGATATACATCAGAATAAATGAGTATGTAAGTCTTGATTAACTCTGGCAGCTTGAACATCTTTCAGGATCCTCAAACAATTGAACATGGTTTGGGACACTTCTTTCTCTGCTGTGCTCTAAACACACAACATAGACATTCAATTACTGTTTATATTAAAAGAAAAATAATTTCAAGTACTTTAGGAGGAAATTTTGAATCTAGGAGCACATATTTTTTAACCATTGAAATTTTATAAACTATTTCATTGTTTGACACATAGGTCGAGTCTATGTTGCTCAAGTCATACAGTCATTTTTTTTGACAATACTGTTTTTCTAAAGGAGATGGGATGCTGCATTATAAATTTGCAGAGAAGTCTCAGGTGCAATTCCTTTAATGAATATTTCAGGAAGCAGGTTTTTCTTATTCAGTCTTATCCTTGAAAACAAGATTAATAATTGGTCTTGAATGATCAGATTTTGTGACAAACTCATTGAATATTAATATATACAATAAAATATTTTTTCATATAAAACCCACAGCATTAGGAGAAATTGTGCTTTTCTGTATAAAGTGCACCCTATTTTCAAGTAACAAAATTCATAGAAAACAATTACAGCATATTGTCCATAATTGAAACCTGGAGTTGGAAAAGGGTATTAGTGGAGAGATGCTTAAATTGAAATAAAATCTGGGGCTAATCATTTTAGATGTATTAATGCACCATGGTTACATGAAATGTTAACATTTGGGTATACTGGAGTATGGCAAACAGAAACTCTGTATTACCTTTGCAGATTTTTGTAAATCTAAAATAATTTAAAAATACATTTTATTTTAAAAACAGTCAGATAGAGGTATTTATAAATCTGATTGAACACTGGATGGGCCACCATTCTTTGACACCTAATTTTTCTTTGCTCATTACAAACACTCCTTTTTTAATGCAGCACGCTTCAAACCAGGTTATTTGGAACACCAATGTTTACAAATATTCTCCCAGAGGCTCATGAGCATAACTGGCTTAAAGGGAGTTAAATTCCAGACCTTAATATTTGGCTTAATCTATGTACAAAAATTATCTACCTAAGAAGAGGCAAGTTATTCTGCTAAATTCCCAATCATCCTTCTTTAATTTAATAAAAGAAAAGCTACCACTCATCTTACCTTGGGCATTTCCTATGGTATCACACAACGAAATTCACATCTCACACCAGGATCAACATTGAGAAAGTATATGATTTGATTGCAGAAAATGGGCAATAATTCAACTCACAAATCCAATGGTTTCCAAAGTGTTGTCACTCAACAAAATCGAGGGACACCTAATCTAAATATCAGCTCAGACATTTCAAAATGCTATAGTGGAATTTTAAAATTAAAATATTCCTGGAGTTCTCATTTTTAATTACTTCAATTCTTGCCTTGTTTTCAAATTTTAAAAACTTATTTTTCCTATTTGCAACTCCCTGAAATATGAAAAGCTGTCATTTTTGGTACATCATCAAATAACTGGATTAAAGATTACCCACTGATTTTGGATATTTGCCTACAGTTTAGAGGACATTCCTACACAAAGCTCATTATCAATGTTCACTTAGGCTGGATTAGTACCTGTTCAAAGGCTCAATATTTTATGAAAATAGTTCATAATACGCAACTAGGAGAAAAGGCATGTACTGAATTATTTCATTTTCTTTTCTATCAATATACATAAAATTTACTGTTCAATTATTCTGTGTGTGTATGTGACAGTATTGTGTGTTTGTATGTTTACAAATATATAATATGTGAGGGTATGGTGACACTAAAACGAAGAACCTATATCTGGGTGGCTGAAAAACAAAAGAATTGTGTTGCTTGCTGTTCTGAAGGCTGGCAATCACAAATCAGGGCACTGGCATGGCCATGCACCATCTGCATTCTTTAGAAAGTATCTGATCCATGACAGTCTCCTAGTTATGGGGTAGCCGAATAACTCCCATGTGCTTGTCCATTTTCACTTTGTCCTCTCCCATGTGGATGTCTCTGTAAAATTTCCTACTTCTATAAGGACAAGGAGCATATTGGAATGGGACCCCTTCTGCTTAAGGGTGACCTCACATTAATTTAACTAATCCAATCTGCAAAGAACCCAGTTCCAAATAAGGGCACATCCTTAGAGGAAGGAGCTGAGATAGAACTTCAATAAATGTTTTGGGGGATACATAAAATAACTACTTAAGAAATAAGAATAAATTTTGCCTTTGCATTTTCTCTTTCATTTGAGAAAATGTCACAGAAATTTGGATACAATTATATATATTTAAGAACCACCATCATTTTCTAGTTGTCACACCCTAGGTTTGATAACTTCTTGGTAAAATTATTTTTTGCTAATTGATAATTGTGTGTTACCGAAATTTGTTGTAAAACAATCACAAAGATAAATTGCACATCTTTATCAATGAGGGCTTTATCTAAATTTATAATGGTATTCACTATAATATCAGATATTTCACTATCACCAAAATGAATTTCCAAATCTTTTCTGGAATATCATAAATTGTAAAAGTAAATTGCTATAGAAATCAATTGATATTCTATTTAAAGGGGAAGTTACTAATAAAAAACGGATATCATTTGTCTTTCTGCAAAATTATTACTCTATTAATGGAGCAAACCATAGAAGATATCTTCAATTTTCTCTAAGGGAAAAAGAATCAAAATGAGCAAAATTCTTTTTTTTTTTTTAAATCAAGTGTTTTTAATTTCTTAAAAGACCATTTTAAAATCAATCACTATTATTTAATTGGGCTTTTCTTACATTAAACAAAGGCCTTACCAAGAAGTTTTAATAAATCATTCTGGAGATGTATACTGTTTGAAAACAATGAGGAAGATATTTTTAAATTAATGGATTTTGTATACAAACCTATATGATCAAATTTACATATGGGTAGGAATTAAATATTTTCATGGATCTGATACTTTCAGAGGATCACTAGGTTAATGATCTTTGCATTGGTCAATGAATGACAAAGATCTGAAATTACTGATAGCAGTAATGCAATGTGAGACCCTCTGACAAAGAACCTTTAATTTGAGCAACATGGAGGCTCTCAGGAGGTAACTCTTAGGCATCCTGCAGCTCTAGGCCTCGTGGAAATTTCAGGCTCATAAGCACAGTCATCTGTATCAAGTTGCTGAGGGCAAGGAGATGTGATGTGAGAGGCATTTTTGGGAATTGGAATTGTCATAAATGATATTGCAGGGACAGATGCTGGGCATTATATATCCTGCCATAGCCCAGTGAATGTACTGGGGGAGAGTGTAAACTGCAATATATACTATAATCCAGGTGGTGTGGCAGTGTTCCAAAATGTATTCACCAAATGCAATGCATATGCAGCAATGATGAAAGAGGTTGTTGACGTGGGAGGAGTGCGTTAGGGTATGGGGTATATGGGAACCTCTTATTTTTTTAAATATAATATTATTTTGCAATCTATGTATCTTTAAAATGAAAGGCAATAAAATAAAATAAAAAATAAAAAGAACCCTTAATTATCTAAATGAAAGCTCATAATTCATGCATATATAAAAGAACCTTAAACAGGTACACATAGTAAAATTTGTCATGACCCATAGTCTTAAATGCTTACACATGAATTGCAAGGTTATGTTGTTTAACAGATTCATGATTCCCTGATTTAATGTGATCAAATCGATGGCATGGAGTAAATATCTATAAACTTTTCTGCATATTTTGTATTTAAAATTTTCTAATGGTTGAGAAAAAAATCAGTAGTTGTTTGTGAACCGTGCACTTTCATTTTTTATCTGCTTGCTCCCAAAAAGGTTTCTTTTGAAATAAAAATGACTGTCATCAAAAAACTAAATAAAGTTATCAAATTCACCATCCCCTCAATGCCTGTCCTCCATTTCTTCTATTCCAGCACGGCTGAGCCTCCATTTCCATGAATACTTTACATTTAACAATCTGAAATTACCTACACTTTCCATTATCCTCAGTGTTATGGATTTATTTGTATCCCACAAAATGATATGTTCAATTCCTAACAGCAAGTTCCCTGAATGTGATCAGATATGGAAACAGGATTTTTAAAAATGTTGGTTGAGAAAAGTCTAAAAAGGACTAAGCCACCTCATCCAAGGTTCCTGGTAAACTCCTAAGAAGAGGAAATTGAACACAGATGGACAGACAGAGGGGAGACACAATGCAACAAGTATGGCAGGAAATGCCATAGACAAAACACAGACTGAGGCACAATTGTATGGAAGAGCAAGAGCCAGTGGGACAGCAGCTTGACATGCTTCACCAATCACTATCTGCGACCAGGAAGACTTAGTTGTGTAAAGCTTATATGGACAAGGGCCAAGAAAAGGGAGGTGCATAATTGCTGGTCAATCAAAAATTTAACTTGTTAAGCTTAAGAGTATTCTCTACCATGCATCCATCTCTTCTACCATGGCAGAAGATGATACTGTAATTTAAAATAGATAGGTCAATGAAATCATCCTGGCTTATTTTAACTTAATTATTAATAATGATTTATGAAGATATATAATGTTTTAGACAATTGCTTAACAAGAAAAGACAAGAGGGCTATTATTCAGAGTAATCAGGAGAGTTTCAGGCAAGCCTAATATAACCCTACCCAAGAATGAACTCATCCACAGGAAGGGAATTACACAAGGTCTCATAATCATGAATGATGGTCACAATTTCCCAGATTAGATACCTATGAAATTCATCTGGGAAACTTGTCAAAAATATGAGTCTTGGCCTACATTCCAGTTAAACTGGTCAGAATTCCCAGAGCTTGGGCCATATGCAATCAAGATACCAAATTTTTCTTTTGTAGCCTTTAAGAGCATTCATGGATTTGGATGTTGACTCTATATTAATGTAATGATATCTTGTGAAGAAATGAAAAATGTGAATTTCATTTAGTATAAGAATCATGTCGTCCCTCATTGAGAAGAATGTGAAAAAAGAAGATGAAATAGAGTATTCAAGAGAAGTTAGGTAAGAAATGGAGGAAACTAATATAAAGTGGATTAGTAGCTAGAGGCCTCATGAGGTCTGAAGATATATTTTTCTATATTTGTAGTCATCTGAAGGAGACCCTATGAAACAATCCTAATCCTGGGAACCTATGTGAGTTACCTCAGATGTTAAATCTTTGCAGGTGTGATTAAGTTAAAATTTCAGATGGGAGAATTTCCTGGGTCATAACCCTAGACCCCAAATGACAGCACATATATTCTCCTAGGAGGGACATTTGACAACAAATAGAAAATAAAGTGGTATTTAAACAGTAAAGATAGGAATTAGAAGCCTTGAGGACTGAAGCGACTCAGCCACAATAATGAAATCACAATTCGTTGCAATAAGTCTCTTAATATAGGTCTTAAGTTCTATTTCTGTTGAGGGCTCAAAGGAAAAGATGAACTGTTACTTTAAATGGAAAGATGAAAACCCTTGTATATAGAGGAAGAAAATTGCTGGATTTTGTCTGAGTTTTTTTTTATGAATAGAAGAACTTGAAATGAAGCAGAACTTGTACACTTAACCTGGGAGATTTCCAAGCAAATTGTTCAGGTCATGTCCCAGGTCCTTCTTGCTATGTATGTAAACTACAGGAGGAAAGGTAAAATGTTAAAGTATAAAACCACTGTTAAGTAAAAAGGAACTAGGAACAAGGAATTATGATTTGGATAATACTCCATCTGTCTAGATTGCAAAAGAAGCTAACATTAAGATATTAACTGTAAAAAAAGAATGAACTAGAGATAAGGTCAAGTGCAACTTGAGAACTTTTGCTAGTATAAACGACTTTACACATGTGCAAATGGATCATGTCAACCAGGAAGCAGAAATGAGGAACAGAGATGGGAATATCCTGGATAGATCTCTAGAGGACCCTCTTCTCTAATGATATGTGACTTGCACAGAAAACACATGCAAATTTAATACCTGATACCCCTTTATATCAGGTACTAAATTTGCAATAATATTTCACTTTTTTAACATCAAATAAAATGATGCATAATTCACTGTAGTTACATTATTTAACCTGCCATCATATAAACATACAGAGAATAGTTGCTTAATGGACATTTTTATTGACTTTAATGAAGAATATCTGTAGTAACTCAAATGGATTTTTTAATCAAAAATTGATTCTAGCTTGTCTTCCTTTATACACTTCCTGGAAGCTTCCATGTAGCTATGAGAAGAACACACATATTCCAAATTCTGGATTTTATACTGCTCTGTAACAAAGTGTCTCTGAGACAAGCAATGAGATGCCACTTAAAAGTTCCTGTTGAATGAACAGACAACATTAAGGCAACGGTTATTACAGTATATGATTTTTTCAGAATATTCACTTTTTTAAAAGAAAATATGTAGAAATATATTTAAGGATACTGTGAGGAATTGGAAATATTCCAAAGTTTCAATTTATTTGATGCTAATGTGTTTGTGTCTTGTAGTGTACCTTGTCCCTCCAATAGAATCCAGTTGTAACCAAACTTTTCTAATTTACTGGAAAGGTGTGTTAGAGGTCTTCAGGTTTTATGAAATTTCATATGCCTTATCCATACTCAATCCCCACAGCATTGATTTGTACTCGCCTGAATCAGAAGATTTTTGAGAATTTTATATTATCAAAAGCATTGTCACTTGAGCTGAAAGGAACAATATGAGGACAAAGGTAAAGAAAACTTTTGAAATTCCAAAATTCTACATACTGATAAAACTATGCACATTCAAAGAACCACTGAAGAAAAACAAGATGTGGTACCTTACTTTGCCAGGCTGCTATCACAAGTACTACAGAATGGGACGGCTTGAACCATGGGAAATGATGGGCTCACACTTTTGAGGTTAGGAGATGTCCACTATTGAGACATCAGCACGGCATCACTTTATCCCAAAACTCATTCTGGTGCTGGCTACCAGAGATCCCTGAAGTTCCTTGGCTACTATCCCTGCCTTGCATTCATAGCAGTGTCCTCCTCTTAATCTTCAGGTTTCTGTGACTTCCATCTTCTGGCTCCTCTATGTAGCTTCTATATCTTTGAATGAATTTCTCATGTATATAATGGAATCCAGGAATCTGAATTAAGACCCCCTTTCAATCAGGTGGTGCGCATCTTAACTAAAATAATATATAAAGAGTTCCTGTCAACACTGGAACAACACCCACAGGAATACTGACAATGATCAAGAACAGGTATACAATTCAGTCTACATGAGATGAAGACAGAAACCAGCCCTGCAGGCAGAGATATCACAGTCATGAGCAGAGACCTGAGTGCAGAATCCAGAGCCAGAGATCCAGAGGGCAGAGCCATGGACCTGAGAGAAAATCCATAGGTCACAGAGAAGACCCCAGGCAATGAAAGCTAACAGAACTTCCTGATTTCAAAATTGATTAAGAAAGGTGCTTCCTTTCTTCCTTCCATCCTCTCTTTTGGAATGAGAATGTCCGCAACATTTATATGAAGTCTGCCCAACCATGGAATTTACTGGAATCAGTAAAATTATTCTCTGGTTACTTGTCTACAGAGAGAAATGAATTTCTTGCCAGATTGGATCTTACTGAGGATGTAATACATACCTAATTTAGATGATTTAGATAGTGACTTGGAACTGTTCAGTAGATGATATTTAGATAAGTTTGGAAATTGAGTTAAGGCTATAATTTGCTTAGATGTTTTGGCATGCTGTGGTGAGGAAAATGTATTTTGCATGTGGAATAAAAGAGCATAATTGGGATTGAAGGGAATACACTATAGATTGAACATCTACCTGAAACACCTGGTACCCATGCATGCTACCTGATATGAGACTTACTTTGTACTTTGTTTAATTTGAAAATGGGGCGTGATCCTGGTTTTTCAGGTTAGGCAAAAATGCAATCATGTGCATCCCTATAAAAGGAAGGCAGGATAATTTTATAGACAAACAGAGCAAAATGCAAGCAAGGACATGGCATAGAGTAATTTGAAGATATTCTACTTGAAAGCCTGAGTAATGAAGTCTAAAAAGAATGTATTCTGGCAACCTCCTCAGGCTGGTAGAGGCATGGAATACATGCTCCTGGAGAGCCTCCAGAAGTGTGATCTTATAGAAACCTTGATTTCAGCTTTGTGATACTGATTTCAATTTTCTGCCTTGCAAAACTGTGAGAGATTTGAATTCTATTATTGTGAGTTATAAAGTTGTTTATAGTTTGTTAAAGCAGTCATGGAAAACAAATTTAATCATTAGTAAATTATAAATAATTGAGACATTTTTAAAGAGGTATGTTTTTTTTCTATTTATCAGATTTGGCTCATAGCCTTTTCTGTACATTGACTCATTTTGCCTCACACCATACCTACAAAATAGGTACAAATATTATACCTATTTTATATATGAGAAAACCTCGACACTGAAAAGTTATGTAGTTTACTTGAGGACACATGGGTAGAAACTGTTGGAGATGTACAAAAAATAACTAAATTGATACTTGAGGTGAAAGTGTCATGGGGAAATGTGCACTTATTTTAAAGTGGGATTTGAAAATTGTGGAATTATCTTTAATAGGAAGAGAAAGACAGAAAGATATAATGCTCTATCTTTTTAAATTTTCTATTATTTTCAAAAGAATATGTAGAAAGCACAAAGGCATTGAGCTAGGCCTGGAAAATAAGACACTGATTAGAAGGGCCTGTCCTGATCGAGGGTCTAGCAGGTAAGGAGGGAGAATGACAAGCAAGACCTCAAACGGAGAGCTTGAACTTGTGCTGGCAAGGATTATAACTTTATATCATATTTGGAGAATAAGAGCAGGAACAAGAGGAAAGGAAGGAGAATGAGAAGGAGTGAAGTAGAATAGTTTAAATAAATAAAGGCACAGGGAAGAGGTAGGTAGTTGATCCATTGGGGTATAAAACTCTCTGGTATGGACTTTCTTTTCCATTTGGAGTATGAAAATAGTCATCAGAAGGAGCTAGAATTAGTCTGCCAGGTGGTAAAATACATGTGATCCAGTCAACCCAAAGCCAGGTTGATGCCCACCTAAGGGACATGTGAAGGAAATGAAAGACAGTTGAAACTGAAATTTAGTGTTGCAGGGTTCCAAAGAGTTACCTATTGGAAGTATCCTTGTTCCTCAAATGTTGCCTCTTTCAAGGCCAAACTGAACAAATAAATGCATTACCTTCCCCCAACATAGGATATGACTCCCAGGGATGAGCTTCCGTGGCACCAAGGGATTGCTACCAAGTACCAACAAGAACTGCAACTGAAAAAAAAGACAAATAAATAAAAGACTTTGTCCAAAAGGAGGAAACATTAAAGACAAATGAGTTTACATGGCTAAGAGACTTCAAAATGTGTCTGGAGGTCATTCCAGAGGTAACACGCATATCTCAGAAGGATCTCATTGACAGCCAAAGTACATACTACCCCAAATAGCGGAGATCCTGAGGGCACCTGAAATATTTAGACACTGTTGTCAGAGCAGATAATCAAGTGTTTGTTCCCTTGCTAATGGACTCTACTTTGGAATATGTTTCCCATTGTGACAAAGTCGGACTCAGTAGTGGTTCCCCTACACATGGCTCTTCCGTCCTTCTATTTGAACTTATCATTAGTACTGAAGTTGGTAGGTGTACATCCAAGAAAAATAAATAACAATTGAAACTAAATCAACCCAGACCTCAGTGGACATGCCAGATAATTGTAAACAAAGAGTATGCCCAGTTGAATCAGCCTAGCCTGCTCATAATCTACAGAATTGAGTAGGAGAGAGTTTAAACTGCAATGTAAACTTTAATCCATGCTTAGTGGCAGTGCTCCAAAATCTGTTGTATCAATTGCAATGAATGTACCACACTAATGAAAGATGTTGCTAATGTGGGAAAATGTGAGAGATGTGAAGAGCAGGGCATATGCAATCCCCTGTGTATTCTCTGTAACATTTATGTAATCTAAGTATCTTTTGAAAATGGAAAGAAAAAATATTGTGATAAATAAAACAGAAACTCTCAAGTATTTTTTGGCACTTTTATGGCTTGTCTCATGATTTCATTCTCTCAATGTCACTATTAAGTGATTGTATAATTATTAAGAAATTGAAAGAAAGAAAGAAAGAAAAGAAAGAAAGAAAGAAAAGAAAGAAAGAAAGAAAGAAAGAAAGAAAGAAAGAAAGAAAGAAAGAAAGAAAGAAAGAAAGAAAGAAAGAAAGAAAGAAAGAAAGAAAGAAAGAAAGAAAAAATTGAGCCTAGATTAGCCAGTCCTCAGGGGACCTGCCACACATTGGGAAACCAAGAGTATGCCCAGCTGAATCAGTCTAGCCTGCCTGTATTAATAGACTACACAGCTAACCAAAAAACTCAGCAGCTTAAGTTTTATGCTACTAGGTTTGGGAGTTGTATATTACATGTCAGCAGGTAATAGAAAAATTATCTTCTTCTAAATTGCTATCCAAACTTATGCCACAATGAGTTCCCCCTACCCTGATTTATTTTTCTTCCTATCACTAAAAAATGGTATAGTATGTATTTTACATACACATATTATTTCTCCTCAGCTATGAAAGAAGGGATCTTTGCAACTGATGGAGTAACCACTCAATGAATATTTCTTGAGTCAATGAATGACATGGATTCAATTATTTTAAAATGCTTCTTAATACTAGTAGTAAAGAACAGTTATGTGTGTCAGAAAGTTTTGTGTATTCTCCTCAGGTGTGATCAGATATTTCATTAAACTAAACTTCATCCACCCTTGTACTTATGAAGCAATTTCAGAAATAATACTAAAATGTCTGGAATATTCCCACTTTTGCACTGAGATTAATATGTTATTTAGAGATTATCCAAAGTGTTCATGTTACAGCAGATTTAAGAAACAAGGATTCAGTAATAATGCATGAGGGATTATCAGAGAGAAAATGTGCAACTGATGAAAAAGTTTGGAAGGAAACTTTTCACATATTTATAAAGCCATAAAGCTGAAGAATTAGAGACAAGCCTTGACGTAATGAGAAGAGCTGAAACTGATGGAGAAAAGAAGAAGGGCTTTACAAAAGGAGGCAGACTTTCAATTAGTCTGTGAATATTTGAATGTAGACTTTCCTTGTTTCCCTGACTATGAAATGGGCAATCTTTAACAAGAGGCTTTTATTAGAAGTTTCCAATTTGGGGACTGAGAAAAATGTCTAAACCAAGGCATCATTAGGTGATGCTTTCATCCCAAAGACTGGCTGCCAGTGGCGCTGGACTCCTCTGTCACAGGGCAAGGCACTTGGTGGTATCTGCTCATCTCTTCCTTCTCTTCTAGATTTTGTTGCTTCCACATTCCTGCTGCCATGGCTTTTTCTTTCTTTGCCTGAATCACTTTCTCTTAACAAAAGACTACAGTGAAGTGAATGGGCCAGGCATTAACTAAAGTGACTTACTCAAAAAGTTCCACCTACAGTAAGTTACACCCAAAGAATGGATTAACTTTAAGATCATATTTAACCGATGTCCATATTGCCTCAGGCAATCAAATAAACATATATTCCATTTTGCATTATTTTTCTTTTTTCCACTGATGGAACATACAATATTTGATAAAGTTGTAAAGAATAAACTTGCATATGTGCCATTTCAAACATATGGGAATGAGATGAAGTAAACACAGATCTCATAAAAATATGGAAAACAATTAACTTTTGGTGAGTTTTATGGTTCAACCACTTTATAAGAGAATTATAAAAACAGGAGGAAAAATCACAGGATTGGGAAGCATGGTGGAAAAATTTATATCCAAACTAAGATCAACATATTCCAATTAATAAGCATCATCCCTATAACATAAGCATTCTTCAATGAACCAGTATATTACATGTATTAAGATTGTATTCAGAACTGCTATTTTATATCACAGAGAAATGAAATAGTTATCAAAAGAAAAAAAAGATGGTGAAGTAGCAAATCAGATCACTTTATTTGACACTATAGAGTCTTGGATGGAAAAGAGAATCCATGGAAGGAAAGAGAGAAGTTTTAAATATAAAGGACCAAGGATTTAATATTTGGAGGTCCAGAGTTGGAGGATGATAGAGGACAAGGAAGAATATTGAAGGTATAAGCAATCAAGATTGCAAATTATTCAACTTTAAGGAACCAATCTGAAGAGAATCAATCCACCAGGGTGTAAACCTTACTGGAACCTTGCCTAGAGGGTAAGAGATAGAAATTTATTGGCCCCATGATTTGATCTGCCCAAGAAAAACATGAAGGTTTCTATGGTACAACCCCTAAAAGATGCAGCTTCTCAGAGAGATAGAGGAAGCAAGTTCAAATCTGTGTGAGGAGGACTCAATGCCCTACAGCCCTGGGGAGGAGGTTTGTGTTCAAAGCTGAAGCACGGTGGGAGAACTGCTTCTATACTGCTGACAGTAATAATCTCCTGAATCTTCAGCCTGGAATCTGCTGATGATAAGAATGAAATATGTCCCAGACCCTCTGCCACTGAATCGATCAGATGGTTAGTTGGATGCAACATAGATGAGCAGTTTGGGAGCCTGTCCTGGTTTCTGCTGGTACCAGGCTAAGTAGTTGTTAACACCCTGGTTGCATGTGCACTTGAGGGTGACAGTGTCTCCTGGAAATGCAGCCCAGAGTCAGGAGACTGGGTCATCATGATGTCCCAAGTAGCACCAGTATTCAGAAAAGAACATAGATCATCGATTGAATCACAAATGCATAAAATATGTATCTAAATATAGGTTTTCAGATTTGTCATATAAAATTAGATCTGTCTAGATAAAAGGGTTTTCACCCAGCATGTTAAATACATTCTTTAACTTTACAAAGATATTACTCTTCTTAACCACTCACCTGAGATGGAAACCAACAGGAGCATGAGTAGTTGGGGCTGTGACAATATCGTGCCCACCTGTCTGATGCACGCAGACCCCATCTCCAGGGAGTACACATTAATAAAGCTCTGAGCAGATAATCATATCCCCAAGAAGCCTATGCAAATTATTAGAGAGTGTAAAAGCAAACACTCCTGTAGTTAGTTGTAAAGGTAAATAATGGAAGGAGATAAAAATATCATGACCAAGTCCTGAAAATGCCCATAAGTCATATCTCTTCTTCACTCTCCCTACCCACAGCAGCTACCATGGCCACTTTCTCCACATCAATGCTATAATTTCTTCCATTACAAATCACTATAGTTCCATAGTAGAATAACAGTAAGTCCATTCATGATGATGAAAGAGGTTGTTGACATGGGAGGAGTGAGGTGAGAGGGGTGGGAGGCATATGGGGATCACTTTTATTTTTTGAATGTAGCACTTAAAAAAAAAAGAAAAAATATTTCATGACCACAGGAACAGCCACTATACACCTGCAAAAGGCCAGAAATCAACTTTACATCCCAATTTTCAACAGAGTTGAACAATGTTGACAAATTTAAATATTTTATTATCAATTGTCTTCTTTCAAAATAACTGTAACTACCTTAAAAATAGTTTTGTAATAATATGCATGCCTCTGTAAGTGTATAACTTCAGAACTTAATTAAATGTTATAATTATAGTGCCAAAACCTATGTGGAATATACTCATACCATTGGATAGATGGAGATGTAGGGTACCAACTGTGCATCTATTTCAGTCTACACTGGATTTTAAATATATATTTAAAGCTCCTCTTGGAATACCAAAGGTACCTCAATATGCCCAAAAGTAGACATCTGTGTTCCCCTCAACACTAATACTATCTCCAAAAATGAGTCACCTGATACTTACAAGTCACACTTAGCACAGTCCTGTAAGTTCACTGCTTTCTAAAATCACTAAAGTGATTAGCACACCCGAAGTGTAAAACCTCCACCTAGTGGTAATATGTAAAATGGCTTAAGCTTCCAAGTTCTGAGAGAGCAGTTCTTCAATTATTCCTACCCAAAACAAATGACACTTACAGAGTTATGCAAGTAACAATATCATGAACACTTCTAGACATAAGTCATTAAATAGAATTGACTTCATAAAGGATTCATTTTACTGGGAGGGACACATAATAAATAAATAACTTTCTGCATCAACTACAGTTGTGCTTCTCTGAGATTTCCTCCCCTGTAGCAATGCTGTTACTCAGGAAAGGTAGGGTAATGGGAACATGGTCCATTTCATGGTCAACCTTGTGCTCAGTCAGAGAAAACGAGAAAATTTAGGACAGTTGTGTATATAAAAAATTCGTCCTCTCTGTGTTAGTCAGCCAAAAGGGTGCTGATGCAAAATGCCAGAAATTGCTTGGTTTTTTAAAGTGTATTTATTTAGGGTAAGAGCTTACAGATACCAGGGTTAAATCCCATAGCTGTCATGCCTGAGGGCTTTAGCAGCAACAGTAATCCTTGTCAAAGAGGCCAAAAGCTCATCCCTGGGCAAGCTGTTCATGTCATGGCACTGCATGCCGTCACCACTTTAATGAACTCACACAGTCACCATCAGCTATCCAATGCCAGGCTTGTTCTTTACCAAGGCCTGCTCTGTGAAAACCCCAGAACAACAGTAGAAACCATGCACAACCTGAATCCTGTCTCTTTCCTGTTAACTGAAAGAGGAACTCCTGAACATGACTGCAAAGAAGTAACAGAAATGCTGTATGCCAGTCGCCCTGAGCTCCAGGACAGGCACTTCCTTGCCAGATCAAACCCAATTCACAGGTGTCAGCAGTTTTAACAGAGATGAAGAGAGATTTGATAGATATGCAGTCATCACAGCTGAAAAAGTAATAGAAGCAGCTTCCCTACCTGAAGGATGGTCTGCACAGCAAGCAGAACTCTGGGCAATAATTCAAGCACTACACCTGGCCATGAGGCAAATGGCAAACATGTACACTGATTCTAAATATGCATTCACTACCGTACATCTCCATGGAGCAATTTATAAGGAGAGGGGAGTCCTAACTGCAAGGGGGAAAGAAATAAAAAATAAAGAGGAAATCCTCCAACTACAGGAGGCAGTCTAGAAACCAGGCAGGGTCACTGTCATCCACTGTTGGGGACAACAAAAAGGAACAGATGCAGTTACTAAAGGAAATACACCTGCCAATGAAGTGGATTGACAGGCAGCCAAGAAAGCACCCAAACTGCCGACCTTGCTGCCAGCACTTCACCTGTCCCTTCTAGGGCAACACATTGAGAAATTAAACTATACTTGGGAGGAACAGGAGTAGGCAAAGGGAGAAGGAGGGCATGAGAACCCAGAGGTAAAATGACTACTCCTGGATAGCTAAGTCTTCATCCCAAATAAGGTGACCTACACCCTTGTTCAATAATACCACCTGCTCACCTGGGAAAGACTGCTTTAGGAACCCTGCTTGGGACATATTACTACACTGCCTGGATGGCCTCACTCTGCACCACTGCTAGCAGCCAATGCCAGACAAGTGTGAAAACAAACCCTTCCCAAAGTCCCCAGGCCCCAGCCAGCATCCAACACACAGGAACTGCCCCTTTTGAAGATTTAACAATGGACTTTAAAGAAATAAAACCAAGTCGAGGTTATAGGTACTCACTAGTAATAATGCACACCTTCTTCGGCTGGGTCAAAGCTTTTCCCACCCACACTGCAAAAGCAAGAAAACTAACTAAAGCTTTGCTCTGAGAAATAGTTCCAAAATAGTTTCAGCACAGAATACCCTTATCCATAGGCAGGGAAAATAGCCTGGCCTTTGTAGCAGCCCTCATCCAAGAGCTAGCAAAGTTGTTTGAAAATTAACTGGAAACTCCACACAGCATATAGACCCAGAGCTCAGGGAAAGTAAAACAGTTACACCAAACCCTCAAAATCATCCTAGCCAAGTTCTGTCAAGAAACTAGCCTCCTGTGGGTAGATGTGCTCCCATTAACCCTCCTTAGAGTCAGATTCATCCCTGGACACTCAGGCTATTCACCTTTTGAAATTCTGTTTAGACAACTACCCCCAGTTATTCAAATCTTCAAAGAAAATCTCAGACTCCTTGAAGAAATTGGCCAAAGTTCCACCCCCCAGAACTTACAAAAACCCTAGCCCAAATACACAAAAGTGCCCTGTGTCAGGATCCCATCCCATTAGGCCAACCAGTACATGCACACTTACCTGGAGACCTAGTTTGAGTAAAAAACTGGGAAAAAGAGCCCCTCCAGCCCACCTGGACAGGCTTACTGACTGTTAAACTTGTAACCCCCACTGCTCTCAAATTTTCAGGTATAACCCCTTGGATTCATGATACCAGAATTAAAAAAGCACACTACAATGAAAAAACAAGATGACAGGATAAACCGCACTGTACCTGATGGTGCCTTGAAAATCCAAATTGCCAGGGGCCACTGAGAATCACCAACACCTGACTAGGAGGACTCCTGTGGTTCCTGCTCCACTTTGGACTGTTCAGTTTACTGTTTGGAACTGAACTAGCAACTACAACTCCCAGACACTGGAGTGTAGTTAAAAGGATACTAATCTTAATAATATACTGTGTCTTGTAAAGTGATTTGCAACCTTAATTTGTGTTTCCCATGTAGCACAAGTGATAGACTATAAAATTATAAGGTCATCAAAGGGGGAAAATGTTGAGAAATAAAAATCATAACCTTGCAGAGAACTATCTAATGAGCCGGTCCTGCTCCCCACTTCTGCAAATCAGTCCATGAGAGCATGACCTTGCAGCAGACTATCTAACAAGGTACTCCTGCACCCAACTTCTCTAAATCAGCCCACGAGAGCATGACCTTGCAAAAGACTATCTAATGAACACCTCCTGTCTTCTTCTGTAACTCTGCTTGGAAAATGTCACCTAGCAATGCATTGGCCAATGAGCCAGAGCCATCCTAGTTGCACAAAAAATCCTATAGAAACCTATAGAACTGAAAAATAGGGCTCAGAATTTGGAGACTGACTCTCCTCTAGGCCTGCATGTAATAAATCTGTTCCTCTGCCATTCCGAGTGCTGTTTGTTTTTTTCTGCTGCTCAGAACTCCTGGCTTTGCTGCAACACTGTGTCCCAGAAACCCTTCCAGGCCAGGTGGGACTGCATTATTGTTTGCTTTGGCACCAGCAAGGAGCTAAATATTTACAACTCTCCCAATCTCCTCCTCTACTGCAGAGGCACTGATGGTTGAGGATTCTGAGGGCAGTGACAATGTTTACAATCTTGGAAAAGGAGGGGGCTGCCAGAGAGAGCTGGAGAACTCTGTCAGAAAAAGTTTAAATTATAGCCTCCAGACAGGAAGCTCGGTCACATTGATCCAGTCTGTGTTGTAAAGAAATAAACTCCAACAGGGCATTGAACTGAGAACTGTCAAAGAGTGCCATCTGCCAGCAGGCCAAGGAATTGCACTCAAGAAAATTAAAATAAATACAAGAGGCTTTTTCCGGCCTCTATAAACTCTGCCTGCAATGCCCTAAGAAGCAAATCTACAACCAATTTTCTGGGTCCAGGGTCCAGCCTTGATCAACTAGTAGGACAATTCTAGCAATCCACATGAGCCAAGAATCAAAGAGCAGTGCTAACACACAGCCATCTACAATTAAATTCCTACAAATGAGAAAGAAATTGAGCATCTGAGTAAACTACATCCTAATCAGATGCCTAAACATCAGAAAAAATATGAGCCATAGTAAGCAAATAAAAGAAATGGCCCAAGGAAAAGAACATATTAAAGCCCCAGAAGAAGTGCAAAACTTGAGAGAACTAATCAGTGAGATGTGCACAAATTTCCAAAATCAAATTAATGAGTTCATAGACAGTATGGCAAAAGAGATAAATGACATCAAGAAGACATTGAGCAAGTACGAAGAAGAAATTGAAATCCTAAACAGAAAAATTAACAGAACTCATGGGAAGGAGAGACAAAATAGGTGAGATCAAAAACATATTTGAGGCATACAACAGCAGACCCAAAATGAAAGAAGAAAGAATAAGTGATACCAAAGACAGGAAGCTAAAATTGAAGAGAGAAAAGAATGAAAAAAATTGAGCAGGGGTTCAGAGAGTTGAATGACAACATAAAACGCTGCAACATATGTGTCATGGGAATTAAAGGAGAAGAGAAGGGAAAAGGGGCAGAAATAGTATTTGAGGAAATCATAGCTGAAAATTTCCCAACTCTCTTGAAAGAAATGAATTTACATGTCCATGAAGCACACCATACCCCAATCAGAATAAATCCAAACAGACCTACTACAAGACACATACTACTCAAAATGTCAAAGATAAAGAGAAAATTCTCAGAACAGCAAAGGAGAAGCAAACCATTATGTACAAGGCATGTCCAGTGGGACATAACACAGATTTCTCTCAAGAAACCATGGAGGCAAGATGACAGTGATATGATACAATTAGTACACTGAAAGAGAAAAAATGCCAGCTGAGAATTCTTTATTCAGGAAAATGGTCCTTCAGATATGAAGATGAGTATAAAATATTCACGAATACATAGAAACTAAGAGAGTTTGCAGGAAATATCAAGGAAGGCTTAGAACTTGAAAGAAAAAGACAGATGAGACAGGCTTGGAGGAGAGTAGAGAAGAAAAAATTGCAGAAAGGATAACCAAAAGAGTAAAAAGACAGACAAAATAAAATATGACATATGAAAACCAAAGAATTAAATGGAGGAAGTAAATAACGCATCTACAGTAATATCATTGAATGGGAATGGATTAAACTCCCCAATCAAAGATACAGGTTGACAGAATGAATAAAGAAACATGAGCCATTCATATGATCATATGCTGCTTACAAGAAACTCAGCTTAGACCCAGGAAAAGCTGCAAGGGCAAGGTTGGAAAAAGAGACTCCATGCATATAGTACCCAGAAAGAGCAGGGGTAGCTGTACCATTATCAGACAAAAGAGACTTTAAATGAAAAAAAAGTTATAAGATGTACAGAAGGTCATTATATATTAAGAAAAGGAACAATACTCCAGGAAGATACAATAGATGTAAATATCTATGCCCCAAATTACATGAGACAGACTCTGGGAATACTGAAGGGAGAAATTGACATCTCTACAATAATCATTGGAGACGTCAGACCCCACTTATATCATTAGACAAAATAATTCCACAGAAGATCAACAGGGAAACAGAGAATGTGAACAATATGATAAACAAATTAGACCTAACAGACATATACAGAAAATTGCATCCAATCTCAGCGGATTACACATTCTTCTCAAGTGTCCATGGATCTTTGTCCAGGAGATACCACATGTTGGGGCACAATGCAGCTCTCAATAAATTTAAAAGACTGAAATTTTATAAAGCTCCTTCTCCAATCATAGTGGAATGGAACTGGAAATAGTAATAGCAAAAAAGTAAATTTGCAAATGTGTAGAGGCTACTCAACACTCCTAAATAATCAATGGTCAAGGTAGAGATTGTAAATGAAATCAATAAATATAATGAGACAAATGAAAAAGAGAACACAATTTATCAAAACTTATGGGATTCAATGAAGGCAACCTTGAGATGGAAATTTGTAGCCCTAAATGCCTATACTAAAAAGGAGAAAGAGCTAAACTCAAAGATTTAACTGAACAATTAAGATACTAGAAAAATCAGAGCAAACCAATCCCAAGCAAGCAGAAGGAAAGAAATAATAAAGATTAGAGCAGAAATAAATGAAACTGAGAACAAAAAAAAACAATAGGGAAAATCAACAAATGCTGGTTCTTTGAGAAGAACAATAAAATTGACAAACCCATAGCTAGACCAACAAAGAAAAAGAGAAGATGCAAATAAATACAATCTCACCCAAAGAGTTCCAGAAAAGCCCAAGTTCTTAACGTTGCCCTGGGACTGCAAACCCTCTAAGGAATGAGTCAGGAGACACAGCATCTTGGGCAGATAGAGGAAGTGTGCATGCTCAGAACTGCGGGGAGAGGAACCAGCTGGTGCAGCAAGGAAACACCTACAGGCAGCCAGGGGAGGGGGTTTGTGCTGGAGGCTGAAGCTCTGTGGGAGGAAGGCTGTTATCCTGCCGACTGTAATAATGTCCTCCATCTCCTACCTGCAGCTTGGTGATGGGGAGAGTGAAATCTGTTCCAGAACCTCTGCCACTGAATTGATCAGGGACTCCAGATGCCCAGGCTGATGCAATAGATGAGCAATTTAGGAGCCTGTCCTGGTTTCTCCTGGTACTGGTCTATGCTTCTGCTAAGACTCTGACTGGGCTTGCAGCTGATGGTGACAGTGTCTCCTGGAGACACAGCCATGGAGGCTGGAGACTGGATCATCACAATGTCACCACTGGACCCAGCATCAGAATGGACAATGACACACATTCCTACCACAATATCATAGACAAATTAAATGCATCACTTAAAATGTGCTTTCTCATGATTTCTAATTAAATAACAGCACACAACTGGGCCATTTTGGATATAGGCATTATGTCCACTACATATTAAAATCATTTCTCAATTCTTCAAAGATATTATTCTGAAAACATTGAGGCACTTTTAAATTTCTCACCAGAAATACGGAGGAGCAGTCATGAGGACCTGCATCTTTGAGATCATCTTGCTGCTCTGCCTGCATGTTACTGCTCAGTTCACATTGCAAAGTGCTCATTTATAGAATCTGAGCAGCTGACATGGGCCTGGGGGAGCCTATGCAAAGCAATCAGTGCATGTGAAGAAATTGTGTGGGCAGTGAGGGGTGAACTATCCGATGGAAATAAGAGTTAAAAATATCATCACAGAGAGTCTAATTTTGTGACAACTCAGAAGTTTTAAAACAAACTTAGAATTTCTAAAACTACAAACAAATATCAGATTTAATGAAGAACTTTTACTTTAAGTTAAAAATATATTTAGGCTGGTGGGTTTGCAGATGTCAACCTGTGCCCCCTCTTCACCTTCTCCTGGACTCTGACAACTGCATCTTCAACCTGAACTTGCTTTTAAAGTGACTGCCCCCTAGGCCAAGACAGGGCTGGGCTAAGGAGGCTGGCAGCAGGTCCGTGTAGTTCCTTCAGACCTGAAGTCCTTAGAGACCCTGGGAATGAACCTCAGGTCTCTGTTTTTCTCCTTCTACAGCTCCTACCTCTACATTTTAGACTATGGAAATGATGCTAGACAAATATCAAATTTGGGCAATTTTCTTGTTTGAGTTCAAATCGGATCATAAACAGCACAGACAACTCACATCATCAACAACACGTTAGGTCAGGATCTGTGAACTAAAACAGTGAAGTGGTGGGTCAAGACATTTTGCAAAGGAGATAAGAGCCTGGAAGATGAGGAGCATAGTGCCCAGCCACCAGAAGTTGACAATGACCAACTGAGAGCAATCATCGAAGCTGATCCTCTGACAACTATACCAGAAGTTGCTGAAGAACTCAACATCAACTATTCTATGGCATTTTAAACAAATGATTAAAAAATCATTGTTTTGAAGTGTTGTTTTCTCTTACTCTTTGCAAAAACAAATCATTTCTTGATCAGATTGTGACATGGGAAAAAAAGTGGATTTTATACAAAAACCAGTGACAACCAGCTGAGTTGCTGGAACAAGAAGCTCCAAGCACTTCCCAAAGCCAAACTTGCATGAAATAAAGGACTTGGTCACTGATTGCTCATCTGCTGCCAATCTGATCCACTACAGCTTTATGAATCCTGGTGAAACCATGACGTCTGAGAAGCATGCTCAGGAAATCCATGAGAAGCACTGAAATCTGCAATGCCTGAAGCCAGCATTGGTAAACAGAAAGGGCCCAATTCTTCTCCATGACAGCGCCCAACTGCATGCCCCACAACCAATGCTTCAAAAGTTAAATGAATTGGGCTACGATGTTTTGCCTCATCCACCTTATGCACATGACTTCTTGCCAATTGACTACCAGTTCCTCCAGCATCTCAACAACTTTTGGCAGGGAAAATGCTTCCACAACCAGCAGGATGCAGAAAATTCTTTCCAAGAGTTTGTCAATTTCCAAAGCAAAGATTTTTATGCTACAGAAATAAATAAAAATGGGTTGATTGTAATGATTTCTATTTTGATTTAAAAAGATGTGTTTGGGCCTAGTTATAATGAACTAAAATTCATGGTCTGAAACCACAATCCATTTTGCACCAACCTAAAAATATTACAAGATTTTTAAAAATTGTCTTATATGACTGTCACGATGCATGCATTCAAATTCTGTAAAGGGCTGCAATCTGAGTACTCCAAAGAATGTTTTTGATATATTTCCCAAGAGAATCTGGCCGGCTGAAGTAGAGACATTCTCTCTTCAGACTGCTTACAACTTACTGATGATTTAAATCTACATGGTAACA
The DNA here is from genome assembly GCF_030445035.2 of Dasypus novemcinctus. Classification (NCBI taxonomy): domain Eukaryota; kingdom Metazoa; phylum Chordata; class Mammalia; order Cingulata; family Dasypodidae; genus Dasypus; species Dasypus novemcinctus. The sequence continues at coordinate 89,293,663 of NC_080689.1, read as the reverse complement.
ATAATTCCAGTGCTTGCTTCAACAAACAAATAGGCGCCATTACCTGGACAAGCTGACACATGAATCCAACCATCACAAAAGACAAGACTTCAAACCAGAGACAAGAAACACAGCCTCATGACCACCACCTCTTTGGTGGGCCTTATTTGGTAATGCATGATAATCTACTTCTCCAGAATAACAAAGCAATACTCATTTATAATACAACTACTCATGATTCTTCTAATCCTTTATGTGAACCTATAATTTTATATATACCTTTTAAATATATCTCTCAGAGACTTATGCTTTGCATTGTTCATATGCTGGTTGAGACCTGAATCCCAGAAGAATTGCTGCTAACTCCTCTCCAGTTCCTCATTATATTAGGAATCAGAACTCGGCATTGCCCAGACAGCAAATACTGTATCTGAAAATTAGCAACAAGATGCTTAGATGTCACGCCTAGCACTGTCATTTAGGTCAGTTTGTCAAATAATGAAGTGATTAGTATCCTAAAGTGTAACCCCTCCACCTACTGGTGATAAGTAAAATGGCTTCAGCTCCAAGGTTGTCATAGAGCAGGTTCTTCATTTACTCCCACCCAAAATCACTGATATTTTTAGACTTATGCAACAACATCAGGAACACTTCTAAATTTAGGTCACCAACTTAGGAACAAATGAAAAGAAGCCCTGACCTCATAAAACTTTCATTTTACTGGGAGGGGCAGACAATTAACAAATAATATCTCTGCATCCACTCTTATCCTGCTTCTCTGAGATTTCCTCTCATTTGCGCCAGGTGCACAGGGCAGGTACCACAGCTCTTTTTCCTCTGACTTGCCTTTCCTGCTGAGGAAGCTGAGGTGGATCCCTCAAGTTGGTGCCCACTGACCACTTCCCTCCTTTCCCTCCTAATGGGATGGGCATGCTCACAGCACCCATCTGGTGGGCACAGACGTCCCTGGGTGACATGATGCGGTAGTGCCTCACTGCAGCTCCTGGTGTTTAGGGAGATGGGCTCCCACTCTACCTACAGGTCCTCTGACTTTTTCAGGAAGAGAGAGAGGACCCAACAATTGGGAGAGTTGAACGGGGTTATCTGACCCCAGCTGCTTCTCGGAATCTCTAGGAAAGGACAAAGTAAGCCGTGGCATCTCCAGAGTCCCTGTTGTGCACCAAGTTCTGCCTGAACCTGAGGTTTCCTGGAGACTCATCTAGCCATCATTATTAGAGTCTATAAATGCTGTGATAATGATTGAAGTGATGACCACACAACTATGTAATTATGCCAAATACTATTGATTTTACAATGTGGATGAATTGTATGCTTTATTAATATGTATCAATAAAATTGATTTGTTTAAAATACATGAAGCAATAGAATTGATTTTTAAGTTGAGTGGGGAAGAACTCTTCAGAAATAAGATAAAATCAAATTGAGTCACTCTAACCCTTTGCATTGTAGGAACTTTCCTCTTCAGTATGAATTTAAATAAATTTTAAAAATACATAATGTTTTCTTTAAAATCTATTTTGTCTCCATTTGCAATTCATCTTTACTTTCCTGTACACCATATAGATCTGTACTGTGTTGACTTTTCCTTTGAACAAGTTATAATCTCTTTCTGGTTCCTTCATATCATATGAGTAAAATAAAATTTTTAACACAAATTTTTTATATCCATATAAAAATTGTGATTTTACTTTTTCTGAAAAATATATTTTAACAAATCAATTTTCAGTTTCCCTAAATGTCTCATCTTCTCACTCCCTTCCTTACCCAGATTAAATACTATGATCCTGCTTAATAATGATTCCCTTATGCATAACAAGAAATCACTTGCCCTTCCTGTATTTCATTATCTTCATCCAGGAAGACCCTACCCATAGAAAAATCCAACACTTCACATGTCTGTATCCACATATCCAAGGCTTTACACAAAAAGGTTTCGAATTTGACATTAATCTGCCCCGTGGAAAAATGAGATGAATTTCCCTGGGCTCATACGCAACACCTTAGCAAAGCTTAGTGTAATTATCAGTGAAGACATTCTTTCCAGTCCAATCCCCTCATTCAGATGAAAACACCAGCAGAGGGATGCCTGCTTCAGATTGTTCAGCTACTAAACACCTGGGCTTATGTGTCCTGACATCTAGTTTGCTATTGATTCCTCTTTACCACTCTATCTCCTTCTAATCAATTATTCCTCAAAAAAATTTCTCAATAGTTTTTTTCACAAGTATGGGCATAGAAGTTACAACAATGTAAGCCATAATTACATAACTTCCTAGGAATACAAATATACTCAGACTCAAATATTTATAAGATGTGAAATACCAGAAGTTTTGAGGGGAGGGAGATGGAAGAATAGATGTAACATGGGGGCAATTTCAGGACATTGAATTCTCCCTGATGACATTGCAATGAACGATACAGGCCATTACACATTTTGTCATAATCTATAAAATTTAGCGGAGCAGAGTATAAACTCTAATATAAACTATACTCCACGGTTAGTAGCAATGCTTCAATATGTGCTCATCAATTGTAAAACCTGTTTCACACTAATGAAAGATGTTAATGTTGAAAAGTATGGGAGGGGGGAGGACTGGGACATATGGGAAAAACCCTCTATATTTTTTATGGGACATTTATATAATCTAAATCTTCTTTAAAAATTAAAAAAAATAATTTAAAAAAAAGTGTGAAATATTTTGCAAAGCATTAGAGGGAGATAGAACTAACTTCTCACATGTCTGCACAAGTTCACATATATACTGGACATGACATATAATGTTGGGAGCTAAAGGGAGGTTAGCAGCTTCTACCTGCCCTTCCCATTGCTAGCAATAGTGGGGAATGTAAAACAATATGAGACCAGTTTCATGATACTTGACATCAATGCTCTTACAATCTAATTCCACAATCAAGATACACACAAGAAACTGAACCAGTTCCTTAAGACAACAGCATCAGATGGGAAAGGCCATGTGGGGAAGCAGAAAACTTTTGACCAAAAGTCTGTAGGCTTTTGCTCACTCATTTAACAAGCATTTATTGAATGTCTGAAATGTGTCAGACTCTGTGTTAGATGCTGAGAATACCAAACAGGTAGAGCTCCCTGCCCTCATGGAGCGTCTAGTCTAGTGTGGGAGAAAAATAATAAACCATATTAATAAGTACAAAATATACTATCTTAGATAATGATATGTACTAAAAAGAAAATCAAGGTTGGGAGGAAGGGCAGAGGTTGCTGGAGCAGGTTTATATGTTTAGATAGTTCAGGAAAGGTGTCAGTGAGAAGGTAACATTTAGGGAAAGACTAAATGCAGTGAGGAAAGAAACCATATAGATGAAGAGGGAAAGCTATTCTTGGCACAGGAACAACAAACAAAAAGTCCTGGGGTGGGTGCATACCTGGTGTGGTCACAACCAAGGGAAGTGGCTGGCATGACGAGAAGAGCAGCATATCATGTTGGTTCTCATGGGTCACAGGGTGAACATTTTTACTCCAAGAGATATGAGGTGTGGTGAATTTTGAGCAGAGCCATGATTGCCTTTGACGCATATTAAAACAGGATTTCACTAGATGTTCTGATGAGAACAACCATCAGGGTTTGGTGCAGGGGCAAGTATGGAGGTTGGGGCCAGAGTTAGGAGGCTATTATAATACTGTAAGCTATCTTGAAAGTGGATCTGACAGGTCTTAACTGCCTGTGGAGGTGGGAGGGAGAAAGAAAGAGAAAGAGAAGAAAAGGGTGACTCCAGAATGTACAGGCTGAGGAATCTGAAGAATACAGTTGTTTTAATTGAAATTAAGGAAACCTATAGGAGGAGCAGATTTGGGAGGGATGACCAAGAGCTAAATGTTGATCCATCTGGAGTTATTTTTTTGTATGTTATGATGTAAGGGTCAAGCTTCATGAATTTCCCTATGGATATCAAGTCGTCCCAGCATCATTTATTGAAAGATTTTCCTTGTCCCATTGAATTGCTTTGGCATCCTCATTGAAAATCAACTGACCATATCAATTTGGTCTATTTCTGGGCTCTATTCCATTTCAGTGTTCTATTTGAACACCCTTATGCCAATAGATACGGTCTTGATTTCTTGAGTTTAGGACTCTTTTATGGACATGTTTAATCTGAGGTTCCTGTTAGACCACCAAGTAGAGACGGTAGGTAAACAGCTGGTTATGAGTCTGGAATTCAGAAGAGACCGCCAGTGCCGGAGACATAAGTATGGTGTCTTCCCATTGAGATTGTGTTTAAAGTCTTAAGAATGAGTAAGAGCACCTATGGGGTGAGTATGGATGAAGGAATCCAAGTACACAGGGGCGGCAGGCTCAACCCCAGCAGACGAGCCCCGGGTGCATTTCAAGTGCTACAAGGAGGAGAAACTGAACAACTATGCCAATGCTGATGACAGGTCCAAGAACATTAGGAATGAAAATGGACCACTGGAGTTAGCAATGAGGCAGTCATTGATGAACTGCATAAGAGTAGATCCTGTGGAATGGCAGGGGCAAAAGTCTTGATGGAATGGGTTCAAACAGAATGGGAGATGATAAATTGGAAACAGCCAGCATGGACAACTCTTTAAGGAAAGACTTAGAAATGGGAAGCAGTAAGGCAGTTCCTGGAATAAGAATTGGCATCTACTCAGGGTATAAACTAAATTGAACTAAATGACAGAATTTTTAAGTGTTAATGATAATGATCCAGTGGAGAGAAAAGTCTGATGTTGCAAGGGAAAGAGGAGAAAATTGCTGGAGTGATGTCCTTGAGTAGGTGAGAGGAGAAGATGGAGCACCACTGGAGATGTTAGCCTTAGCAAGGACAGAGATGGTTCACTACAGATGAGAAGATTTTATCCACAGGAGCAGAGCAGAGAGGAGCATGGCCATACTGTGAATTGCTCATGACTTCTCCAATAAATGCATATCATTTGCATTTTGTAGGTTTAGGAGTGTGAGAAGACCTTGTAGATTTAAACAAATGGTCTGAGTAGAATGAAGCTAAGTAGTGAGACAATGGGAAAGAAGGGGGAAACTGACTAGGATGATCACTTTGCACCTGCCAGTTCCTCTCTCCTTGGCTCCACTTGCCAACATTTTCATGGACAAAGACCCCATGGACACCCCAACAGACGTCCCCTATGAAGCCTGCTTTCCTTTCTCCCACACCCTCTACCCTCCCTCTCCTCTGTCCCCTTCCTTCTTCTTCTCCATTCCCCATTCTCAGGTAAGCAATGGGTTCCCTTTCTCCTTCCCCCCTCTCTCTTTCCCCAGTTCCTCTCAGCCTTCCTGCCCCTCCATTTACTGACCCATCTCTTCTCAGGTTTCAACTAGTCCTTTCTACCCCTGCCATGTGGAATCTCGTGAGGCAATTTATCTCCTTATCAGAAGGTTCTATCTCGCAACTCTGTCCCTAATCTTCTATATCCCTGAAGCTAGCAAGGTTCTCTGGGTAAAGTCTGGACAGGGATGAAGGAAAGGAGAGGACAAAGGAGCCAGGGAGGCAGAGGAGAGCAGGGAACTGACATTACCTAGCACTGCCACGTGCTCTGCTTCCCAAATGAGGAAACTAAGGCTAAAATGGTGATGCCATGTGCTTAGGATTACAAAACTCCTGAACAATAGAACCATGACTTAAACCAAATACTAACTAATAAAAGGATCAGACTAGATGGTGAATAAGCTTCTTCCCTCTCTATGCACCTTTCTCAAGAAAATATACAAACTTTTATTTTACCATGGGTTCACTGTGGAAGCAAAGGAGCAACATTCCATGACCTATGTCACATTAATAAAATGTTGGTAATCAAGGTAAGAAACAAAATGAGAACAGAGGAGACCTGTGACACAGCTGATGTTTCAACAAATGTCAACTTGCAACAGGTTTTTATATTACTTTATGATAATATTAAAGTATACAATATCCCAGACACTGACATGCATCATATCAGTGGATCTTCCAATAGCTCCATGGGGCAGGTTGGATTGCCCTCATTATATAGATAGGGAAACTAGGACTTAGAGAGGGTAAATACCATGTCCAGTGTCACACAATCAGTAAATCCAGAAATCAGGATTCAAACACAGGCAGCATGATCAAGAGCCCTAATTCTAAAACATAGTGTTCAATAGCTACTACTCACGGTTGCTACTTCTAGGGACAAAGAATTAGAGACTCTTAGAGTGAGAAAGAGTTTAGAAATGAAATTTCACATTTATTCTTATTTTTTGTTGTTACTAGAGCAAGATTTTATTTTTGATAGTAAAAGTGTTCTCCTTGAAACTTGCCAACTTCATGTACATGTGTAAGGAGTTTTTTAATGGCATAAGGAAAGGGTTCCATTTTCTGCATTACATTTTTTCTCTCTAATTTTTTGTTACATTCAAAAAATATGAGATCCCCATACACCCCCCAACCCCCTCACCCAACTCCCCACATCAACAACCTCTTCCATCATTGTGGGTCATGCAATTTCTCATTTATTAATTGAAGAGACTGAAGGACAGCAACTGAAGGACATGGTTCGATCAATTAGGGGCAGAATTGAAATTTGAGACCAGTGCTCATTTACCTATGCTTTTGCTTGTATTTTTTTTTCTTGAGGCCACCATTGAATTGCATAAAAATATTCCCTGCATTGCTGAGGGAAATCTCTTTTCCTGATTGTAGTTGCAATCAGCTGTATATGCAATCAACTGACTACATAACCTAAATCCTGTCATGATTTTACTCAATGCAATAGTGAACTAATTACAAACATCTTAGGGAAGGAATCCATTGAACTCTGCAAAAAAGGAGAATTAAGAAAGGTAGTTGGAAAAGTAACTCCTTTACCAAAGGTCCTCTTCAAATCCAACATTTTCCATCATCTCATCCTTCAAGCCCCAACCATGCCTCCAACCATTCCCTCCCCCAGGCTGATTATCATCAATTTACAAGATGACTGAACTGAGAAGATTAAAAAAGTAACAATACCTTATGAGGGATAGTCCCAGAGACAAAGATAGCCAATGTCATAGCAATGGTCACACTGCATTGGTTGAGGAGAAGATCCTAGAAGACTCATGATGTCTGAAAATATATGTGCTTGCAGTCATCTGAAGGAGACCCTATAAAACAATCCTAATCCTGGGAACCTATATGAGTTATCTCATATGTAAAATTTCTGCAGATGTGATTAAGTTAAAAGTTCAGATGGGAGAATTGCCTGGATAAAAACACTGGCCCCCCAATGCCATCACACATACTCTCATAGGAGGGACATTTGGCCACAAATAGAAAATAAAGTAGTATTTAAACAGTAAAGACAGTAATTAGAATCCTTGAGGACTAAAGTAAGTGAGCCACAACAATCAAATTATTCATTGTAATAAGGCTCTTAATATAGATCTTCTGTGGTGGAATCCTGATAGATTTTAGTAGCAAGCATGGGGTGGTGCTATAACAAATACCAAATATGTGGAAGTGACTTTGAAAATGGTTGATGGGTGAAGACTGGAAGAATTTTGAGGTCTCTGATAAAGACTAGATTTCCTCAAGCAGAACATTAGTAGAAATATAGACATTTGCTTCTGTTGAGGGCTCAGAAGAAATGACAAACTGTTACCTTAAAAGGGAAAGATGACAATCCTTTTATATAGAAGAAGAACATTGCCGAATTTTGTCTGAATGTTTTTTTTGTGAAAAGCAGAACTCAAAATCATTAAAATTCTACATGTAGCCTAGGAGATTTCCAAGTGAAGTGTTCACACCATGTCCCATGTTCATCTTGCTACATATGTAAACTACAGGAGGAAAGTTAAAATGGTAAAATGCAAAAAAAAAAAAAAAGGTTAAGTAAAAAGAAATTATGAATTATGATATAATTCATCTGTCTAGATTGCAAACTTTGCTAAAATTATATCAACTGTAAAGAAAGAATGACCTGGAGATAAGGTGAGGGGAGACTTGACAAGTTTTGCAAGCGAAAAGACATTAGGCATGTGCATATAGATCACTTCAAACAAGGAGCAGAAATGAGGAGCAGAGATGGGAATATCCTGGAAAGCTGTGTTGGAGCTGTTGCCTAATGATATGTGAAATGGAGAGAAGACATGTGCAAATTTAATACCTGATACTCCTTTATATCAAGTATTACATTTTCAATAATATTTCATTTATTTTTGTAATATAAAATAAAAAGATGTATAAATCACTGTAATTACATTATTCAACCTCCCATACATATATCATCCATCATACAAGCAATTATTGCTTAATGGACATTTTTTACTGACTTGAAGAAGAATATCTATAGCTACCCAAATAGATCTCAACCTATTTTTTTTTATTTTTTATTTTTTAATCTTTTTTTATTGAATTTGTAATAATATTACATTAAATATATATATATGAGGTCCCATTCAACCCCACCCCCCCACCCCACCTCTCCCCCCCCCCCAGCAACACTCGTTCCCATCATCATGACACATCCATTGCATTTGGTAAGTACATCTTTGGACACCTTTGCACCTCATGGTCAATGGTCCACATCATGGCCCATACTCTCCTCCATTCCATCCAGTGGGCCCTGTGAGGATTTACAATGTCCGATGATTGCCCCTGAAGCACCATCCAGGGCAGCTCCATGTCTTTTTAATCAAATTTTAAATTGAATTGATCCTAACCTGTCTTATTTTATAAACGTCCTGGAAACTTCCATGTAACTATGTCAGGAACACACATATTCCAAATTCCGTATTTTTATATTATTTTGTAACAAATTCTCTCTGAGTCAAACAAAGACATGCCACTTAAAAGTTCTTGTTGAATGAACAGACAACATTAAGTCAACAGTTATTTCAGTCTATGAAATTGTTTTCAGGTTATGCACATTTTTTAAATTTACTGAAGTATATCACTCATACAAAAACTTACATAAACGATATGTGTATAGTAATAGTTGTGAACTTACAAAACAGACTATATAACATCATACAAGACTCTCATACCTCACCCTACCACCAGTATCTTGCATTGTTGTTAAACATTTTTAACTAGTTATTAAAGAGCATTGTCAATATATTACTACTAACTAAGGTATTTTCCCCCAACCCACCCTATTATTATTATATCTGTATCATTTATGTATGAAGATGCTGAAACAATAAGTTTATAGTAAACGTTGTGAACTTACAAAGCAAACATGCATAACATCATACCAAGCATCCCATACATCGACCCTCCCCCAACACCTTGCATTGTCATGAGACGTTTGTTACACATGAAGAAAGAATATTGTCAAAATCTTACTACTAATAACACTCATTATCTTACATTTGGTGTATTTTCCCCCAAAACACCCTGTTATTATTATTTAAATATATTTTTATGATAGAAGTTGTAATCCTATAAAACAATCATGTACATGTGCAGAATTCCCCAACAACATCCCTCTATTAAAACACCACATTGTGGCGGGATATTTGTTACAGGTAAGATAATGTCATCTGATTATTACCACCTCTATAGTGTACATTTGGCACACATTTTGCATACTGGCCCATTATCAACAAAGAACATCTATGGCATAGATACAAGAATATTATTGTTACTGCTAATCGCAATCTAATTTTCACTCCAGCTGTATTATTCTCATGCTTCTCCATATTCCCACTACCTTGCAATAATGGTTTACATTTGCCCTAGCAAACAAAGAACACTCTTGCATTTGTACCATCAACCACAATCCCCATCCACCTCTTGGTTTAACATGCTATTCAGTTCCTAGAATATTCTCTAGCATTCTGTCGATTGGCTTTTACATCCCTGGACAACCATTTTCACCCACATCCACATTTATAAACTAACTGTTAATCACTAAGTATTATCATCCACTCTATACATTTCCACACTTATACAGTAAAGCTAATTAAAACGTCTACATACATTAAATATCAGTAGTCCATCCCTGGCTCCCTCTTATCTCCTTTGAGAATCTACCGCCTACCACCAGATCTTGAAGATGTTTCCTACATTTTCTTCTAGAAGTTTTATTGTTCTTGCTTTTATTTTTAGGTTTTTGATTCATTTTGAATTAGTTTCAGATAAGGGGTGAGATAGGGGTCCTCTTTTCTTCTTTTGGTTATAAATATCCAGTTCTTTCAGCACCATTTGTTGAGTGGACTGTTCTGCACAAGATGTGTAGATTTGACAGGCTTGTCAAAAATCACTTGACCATACACGTGAAGGTCTGTTTCTGAAGCATCAATTGGATTCCATTTGTCTATGTGTCTGTCTTTATGCCAGTGCCATGCTGTTTTACCACTATAGCTAGATAACATGCTTTAAAATCTGGAGATGAGAGTTTGCTCTTCCTTTTTAAATGTTTCTGGCTATTCAGGACCCCTTACCCTTCCAAAGAAATTTGATAATTGCATTTTCAATTTTAAAAATGCTGGTAGAATTTTTATCAGGAATGCATTGACTGTATACATAAATTAGAGTAGAACTGACATCTTCATGAAATTTAGTCGTCCAATGCATAAGCATGGAATGTTCATTCACTTATTTAGGCCATTTTTTAATTTCTTTTAACATTGAGTTGCAGTTTTCTGAATACTAGTGCTTTATAGCATTGCTTAAGTATATTCCTGCCTATTTGAGTGTTATCTGCCATATTTTATTTTCACTACTCTTTCAACATTTGGTACTTTTATTGACCTGATCTTTACTTCTAGACTCTTTTCCAGGCCTCTATCTCCTGTCTTTTCTTTTCAGGATCTAGCACCTCCTTTAGTGTTTCCTGAAAATCTGGTCTCTTCTTTACAAATTCTCTCAGCTTCTGTTTATCTCTTATATTCTAAACTCACCCTAATTTTAGAAATATAATCTTGCCAAATATAAGATTCTTGAGTGGAAATTTTTCTCTTGTAGTATAAATATAACATACCACTGTCTTCTTGTCTCCACGGTTTCTAGTGAGAAATCAGCACGCTATCTTGTTAGATATCATTTTTTTTTTAGTGATCTTATCTTGTTCTCAGATTTATCACTTTGTCTTTGGCATTTGACATTTTGATCATTGTGTATCTTGAAGTTGTTCTACTTGGAGTATTTAAAATGGAAGTACACTGGGCTTCTAAGACATGGATATCTATGTCCTTCAATAGGGTTGGGAAATATTCTACCATTATTTCTTCAAATATTCCTTCTGCCCCTTTGCCCTTATATTCTCCTTCTGGGTCACCATTGACATGAATGTTTGCATGATTTTTTTTGGCATGAGTTCCGTGAGACCTTGTTCGATTTTTTCCATTCTTTTCTTCATCCGCTATTTTGTATGTTCACTTTCAGAAGCCATTTTTTAAGCTCAACAATCCTTTCTTCTGCTTCCTCAAATCTGCCATTTATGATTCCAGTATTTTTGAATTTGACTTCTTGTACCACTCCTTTCCATAAGATCTGCATTTTGTCTATGTATGCCTTCAAATTTTACTTTGTGCTCATCCACTGTCTTCTTAATATCTTTAATCTCTTTAGCCACCTCATTGAATTTATTAAGGAGATTTGTTTGAATATCTATGATTAGTTTTCTCAACTCTTTTATTTCATCTGGAAGTTTATCTTGTTCTTTTAACTGGCCCATAGCTTCCTGTTTCTTGGTGTGATTATAGTTCTTTGTTGTGTCTTGGCATCTCACTTACTAGAGTATTTATTCTAGGTGCAGTTTTTCTCACAAGTTTCAGGCTTCTTGCCCTTTCTCCCTTGCTGGTTGTGCAGTAGGAGCCAAGGATGTAGTTGGTGTTACAAGATATGGAGGCTGAAGCTGCCCTCATTGGACCAGGGACCAAGGAAGCTTCTCCCAACTTTCTCCTTTGCCATGGATAGGGACAAGAGTCACAGCTTTGTGGAACAATACAAGTTGTGTTGGCCTAGACTGTAGCTGCCCAGAGAGACTGATGAAACTTCACACCCCTTTCTCCCTTGCCTTGGGTAGGGGTGGAGCTGTAGGTGTGGGCAACAATCTATGCAGTTCAGGTCCAAAGATGACCACAGTTGCCCTGGTAAACTTCCAATTATTCGGTCTTTGCCCACCAAATGTTCCTGCAGTTACCTGGATAAGCTTATGCAGGGCCTGCCAGCCTCCTTCCTGCCAGAGGTGGGGCCGTAGCCTGGGCTAAGTTTGCAGGGTGATCTGGGTGATGTAAACTGGTTCCTACTGTCACTGTGATTTTGTTCAGCCCATTTCCCCTCATACTGGGAGCAGGGTCAAAATGGAGGACGAAAGCCTCTTTCAGACTTCAACAGTTTTAAACTTTAGATGTTCTTAGGGTTATACTTTATCAAGCCAAATTTACTCATCAGTCATGAAAGCAGTGGCCAAACATCTCCTCCTCCCCTGTTTTTGGGAATGGAGCTTCCAATTCCAGCAACAGAATTCCTCCTGGGTGACATGCATTGCCAACATCGGATGATCAAGTGCCTCTGAGACTTGGCCAGTAATTTCCTGCTTCCTCCCTGCTAGAGGTGGGGCTGGGGCCTAGGCTAGACCTGCAATATGGCCTGGATGGAATGAAGCCTGTCCCCACCGCCACTTTGATTTTTAGTCCTCCCCACTTCCCCTCATGGCAGGCGCAGAGTTAAGATACCAGTTACTGGCCTCTTTCTCACTTGAACAATTTCAAATTTAGCTGTTCTTAGGTTTATATTTTTGTCCGGTGAACTTACTCATCAGTAGCTGAAGTTGGTGCCCAAAAGTCTCTTCCTCCCCAATTTTTTGGAAGTGGAGTTTTCAATTCCAGTCGCGGAACAGCTCCCGAAGCAGCTTTTGCCTACCATGGAGGATGGACACCAGACCTGGTGCCTTGGAGTGCTCTACTTAAGAGTCTTCTCTGCTGATGGGCAGTCTCATCCTTCCATTCCCTCAAGTATGTTGCAGGATGTGCTTCCAGTCTCCTGGAGCCACCAAGAGGGTGCATCAGCTAGCTCAAGTGCTCTGCATGTTTACTAACTGTGCCCTGTTCAGGAGCTGATTCTAGATGTTCCTTCTTCTGCCTCATCTTGCTGGCTGTTCTCTCAGGTCATGCACATTGTTAAAAGAATACATGTAGAAAGATATTTGAGGATATTGTGAGGAATTGGAAATATTCCAAAGTTCCCATATTTGATCCTAATGCACTTGTTTCTTGTACAGCACCATGTCCCTCTAATAGAATCCAGTTGTAACCAAACTTTTCTAATTTAAGTGAAAGGCCTGTTAGAGGTCCTCAAGATTTATGAAATTCCAGACTCCATATTCATTCTCCCTTCCCACATTATTGGTTTGTGCTTTCCTAAACCAGAAGATTTTTGAGAATGTTATATAATAAAAAACACTGTCAGCTGAATTGAAAGGGACAATAAGAGGACAAAATTAAAGAAGGCTGTCGAATTACAAAATTCTGCATACTAATAAAACTATGAACTTTCAAAAAACCTTTAAAGGAAAACAAAATATGATATCTTATTTTGCCAGGCTGCTATCATAGGTACTACACAATGGGATGGCTTGAACTCTGGGAGTTTTTAGGCCCACAGCTTTGAAGTTAGGAGAACTCCGCTACTGAGAAAGCAGCAAGGCATTGCTTTCTCCCCAGTCTCTATAACATTCCAGTGCTGGATACCAGCGATCCTCGAGGTTCCTTGGCTACTATCCCTGCCTTGCTTTCATAGCAGTGTCCTCTTCTTTCTCTTCTGGTGTCTGTTGACTTCTATATTCTGGCTCCTCCCTGATGATTCTGTATCTTTGAGTGAATGTATCATGCTGAAAATAGAATCCAATGATCTGAATTACAGCCCCCTTTCAATCAGGTGGCCACACCCTACCTTAGATAACATATTCAAAGTCATACCTACAATGTGCCCACACAGACAGGATTACTGACAATGATTAAGAACACGTATATAATAAAATCTACACCAGATAAGACAGAGGCCAGCTCTGTAGGGAGAGTTATAACAAACATGGGCTCAGAGGCCAGAGACCTGGGTACAGAAACCAAAGCCCGAGTCCCAGAGGGGAGAGACATGTTACCAAGGACAATCCATAGGCCATAGAGATCACCCCAGGAAATGAACTTAACAAAACTTCAGGATTTCAGAATTACTTGGGAGCTATGTATCCTTTTTTCCTTTCATCCTCTCTCTTTTGGAATCAGGATGTCTACAACATTTATACTATGCCTGCCATACCAGGGTATTTTGGAATCAATAAAATTCTTTTCTTGTTACTGGTCAACAGAGAGAAATGAATTTACCCCAGATTGGATCCTACTGAGATTCAATGCCTCAATGCCTCCTGAGGTATTGAGCTAGGCCTGTAAAATACAATCAGGGGACACAGAGCAGAAGGGACTACCCTGACAGAGGGTCCAATAGGTAAGGAGGGAGAGTGACAGACAAGATCTCCAGAGAGAGTCTGAAACTGTGCTGGCCAGGATTACACCTTTATGTCATACGTGGAAGAAAATAGCAGGGACCAGAGGAAGGGAAGGAGAAGGAGAAGAAGTGAAAATAAGAAAGTTTAAATAAAGGAGGCACAGGGAAGAGGTAGTTAAACTATCAGGGAATAAAACACTCTGAAATGGGCTTTCATTTCACCTTTTGGGGCATGAACATAGCCGTCAGAATAAGCTAGAATTAGTCTGCCAGGTGGTAAAAGACATGTGGTGCAGTCAACCCAAACTCAGGCTGATGGCCAGCAAAGGAGCATGTGAAAGAGATGAAACACAATTAAGCCTAGAACACACAGACCTCAGGGGACCTGATGAATAACTATAAACCAACTCTAGGCCCAGATGAGTCAGTCAGGCCTCCATATTACAGACTGCACAGCTCACCAGAAACTCACCAGCTAACGCTTTATGACACTGGCTGTGGACATGATATCTTACATGACAGTAGCTAACTGATTTGTTTTCATATTTTAAATTGTTATTCATTGTTAAACCACAATCTCCTCTTCAGACCTATTTTTCATTCTATCACTAAAAAATGGCGTAGTGTATATTTTTCATATGTGTTTTTTTTCTCAATAACTAAAATGATAGGAGGGATTTAGAAACTGGCAGATCAACCACGTAATAAATATTTCTTGAGTGAATGAATGACATGGATTCAATGATTAAAATACATCTCATTACTAAGATTAAGAGCAGTTGTGTGTCAGAGAGTTTGGTGTATTCTCCTCCTGTTTGATGAGACATTTGGTAAAACTAAATTTCATCCACCAACATATTTACGAAGAAACTTCAGAAATAATACTAGAATATCTGGAGTAATTACACCAACACACTGAGAATAATGTGCTAATTAAAGTTTATCCAGGGAAGCGGATGTTGCTCTACTCATAGAGTACCTGCATAATACTTAGGATATGCAGGGTTCAAACCAAGGACCTCTTGACCCATGGAGTGAGCTGGCCCATGCACAGTGCTGATGCATGCAAGGAGTGTCATGCCATGGAGGGGTGTCCCCCATTTAGGGGGGGCCCATGCTCAAGGAGTGCACTCCAAAAGGAGAGCCACCTCATGCAAAAAAAGCACAGCCTGGAGAGCTGATGCAGCAAGATGTTGCAACAAAAAGTGAGAGATTCCTGGTGCTGCTGATAAGAATACAAGTGAACACAGAAGAATATGCAGTGAATGGATGCAGAGAGCAGACAATGGGGGGGAGGAAGGAGATAAATAAATAAATAAATAAATAAATAAATAAATAAATAAATAAAATAATTTAAAAAAGAAGAAACAAACAAACTTTTTGAAAGTGTTCAGGTTACAGCAGTCTTAAGAACTGAATTCCTTCAGTGCCAAAGGATGGTAAGAGAGAAAGTTGACAATTGGTGAAAGAGTTCAGGAGGAAAGTTGTCACACATTTGTAGAAGGATAAAGCTGAAGAACCAGAGAGTTGCCATGAAAGAATGAGAATACCTGAAAGAGAAGGAGAAAAGAAAAAGGGCTTTACAAAAGGAGGCAGTATTTCAGTTATTCTAGAAATATTTAGATATATTTTGTTTTCGTTAACAGACAAAAATGGGCTGCTTCCACAAGATTTTTATTAACTTCCAAGCTTACAATTTTGAGACTGAGAAAATTTTCTAAATGAAGGCATCATCAGGCAATGCTTTCTCCCCAAAGACCAGCTGCCAATGATGCTAGAATCCTCTGTCACATGGCAAAGCACATGGTGATATCTGCTCATTTCTTCTGTAACTTCCAGGTTTCATTGCTTCAGATTCTTGCTGCCATGACTTTCTCCTTCTTTGTCAGAATCTCATTCTCTTATCAAGACTCAAGAAATGGAACTGAGACCCACAGTGATCCAGGCATGAACTGAAGTAACCTCCTCAAAAGGTTCCACCTACAATAGGTTACACCTGCAGAATGGATTCACCTTAAGATTTGACCTTACTGAGGTCCACACAGCTTCACACCATCAAATATACACATATTCACTTGAATTAGTTTTTCTTTTTTAAACAGATGGAATATGCAACATTAGGTAATATTGTAAAGAATAAAATTATATATGTGTCCTTTCAAATATATAGGAACAAGATGAAGTAAACACAGACCTTATAACAATACAGAAAACATTTAATTTTTGGCAAGTTTTACACATCAACCATTTTATAAGGGAACTATAGAAACAGCATGACAATCACAGGAATATGAAGCTCACTGGAAAATTTTATATCCAAACTGAAATCAACATATTTCATTGGCTGAGAATCATCCTTTATAACTTAAGCATTCCACAATGAGTATAGTATATTAAGGCACACACAGTTACTATTTAATGTCAGTAAGAAATGAAAATAGTTATCAAAATTAAAAAAACAAGGTAGAGTAGCAAATCAAAACATCTTTTGTGACACTGAAAAGAAAGACTTGGATGGCAATGGGTCGAAGGAAAGAAAGAGCAAGGGAGGAAAATGATCTTCCATAGGGAAGTTCTGAATATGAAGGATCAAGGATTTAATCTTGGGAAGGACCAGAGTTGGAGGATGATGGGGGGAGAAGGAAGAAGATGGAAGGGATAAGGAAAGAAGATGATGAATTTTTAAACATTAAGGAGATAACAATGAATAGAGAATCAATGCATCAGGGTGTAAAGTTTAAAAGACCCTAGCCTAGAGGGCCAAGTCACCCTGTAATTTGATCTGGCCAAGTGAAAAAACGATTTCTATGATACCGTCCCCTCAAGGATATGGTTCTCAGACAGATGGAGGAAGCAAACACATTCAAGTCTATTTGAAGAGGAAGCAGCTGGTGCTGCAAGAGTCACTGCCCTGCAGCCCTGAGGAGGAGGTTTGTGTTCGAGGTTGAAGCACTGTGGGAGGAGAGCTGTTATACTGCTGACAGTAATAATTTCCCAAATCTTCAGGCTGGAATCTGCTGATGGTGAGAGTGAAATCTGTCCCAGACCCACTGCCACTGAATCGATCAGGGACCCCAGATGGCCGGGTGGATGCACCATAGATGAGCTGTTTAGGAGCCTGTCCTGGTTTCTGGTGGTACCAGGCTAAGTTGCTGTAAACACTCTGACTGGCCTTGCACTTGAGGGTGACGGTCTCTCCTGCAGATGCAGCCACAGAGCCTGGAGACTGGGTCATCACGATGTCCCCACTGGCACCTGCAACCAGAAAAGAATATAGAGCATACATTCCACCACAAATGTATAAAGTATGTATCTAAATGTAGGTTTTCTCATTTATCACATGCATTCAGATCTGCTTTAGATGAAATGGTTTGCTCACTTCACA
Source organism: Dasypus novemcinctus (assembly GCF_030445035.2). Classification (NCBI taxonomy): domain Eukaryota; kingdom Metazoa; phylum Chordata; class Mammalia; order Cingulata; family Dasypodidae; genus Dasypus; species Dasypus novemcinctus. Next base: position 89,275,878 of record NC_080689.1, on the reverse strand, counting down.
TGTTAAAACCATTCTCCAAATTTATAAAGATAATACTCTTCTAAACCTCTCACCTGAGGTCCAGAACACCAGCAGGATGAGCAGTTGGGAATGTGACATCATCTTGCTCACCGGCTGATGCACTCAGGCCCCATCTCCAGGGAACCTGCATTAATAGAGCCCTGAGCAGACAACCAAGTCCCCGAGGAGCATATGCAAATCAATAGAGTATAAAGTCAAACGTACCCGTGCAGTGTGCTGTAAAGATAAATAATGGAAGGAGATAAAAATATCATGACCACAGGAAATGTAACTACATGCCTGCAAAAGGCAAGAAATCAACTTAACAGCACAACTTTCAACAATATTCAGCACAATTCAGAAAATGAAATATTTTATCTGCAATTGTACTCTTTCAAATCAACTGCACCCATCTTGAAAACAAAAGGAATTTGTAATAAAATACATGCACCTGTAAGTGTAATATCAGAACTTAATTAAATGTTGTAAATATGGCACCAAACCCTAGGTGGAGTATACTCATGTCATTGGATAGATTAAGATGTAGTGCACATATGGTCTATCTCAGTCTATTCTAAATTTTAACATCCCAAAGGAACCTCCCTTGATATATCCAAAAAAAGTCCTCCGTATTGCCCTTAATACAATATTATTCCCAGAAAGGAGTCATCAAATATTTACAAGACACACTTAGGACTACCATTTAAGTAGACCATTTTCTAAAATCACTAATGTAGTGAGTAGCAGACCTGAAGTGTAACACCTCCACCTAGTGGTCATAGGTAAAATGGCTTCAGGTCCCAAGGTCTGATAGAGCATTTCTTCATTTATTCCTACCCAAAACTAAGAATACTTTAAGAATTATGCAAATAACAATATCATGAGCACTTCTAGGCATAGGACATTAAATTAAATTATGAACAAATAGAACGTTTTGTTTACTGAGAGGTTACACAGTAAACAAGTAACATTTCTGCAGGCATTGCTAACCTGCTTCTTTGAGATTTCCTCCTCTGAGCTAAGCTGTTATTCAGGAAAGGTAGGGCCATGAGAACCTGGTCCATTTCAGGATCAACCCTTTGCATTAACAGTTAGAGGTAAGAGAAAATTTAGGACACTTTAACAATGGTATGCGTAAAAAATCCTTCCACTATCATGAGTATAACTTTTCCTGCAGACTTTTTCCAAAGCTCCTGAGGTTTTGCATGATGTGGAATGTCTTAAGGCATGTATTGTTCTAGTTCTAATTAATAAGTTCATTTTCTGTAGTTTGTTTCCTTATGAGCACTTGACATTAGGAGATGGTCCCCTCCAAGCATTCAGGAATGGTGCTGCAGACACCCACATCATCAGGGAGGCCATTCCTTCTCATCTACAATCCACCCTTGGTCCACCACGTATTTGTGTTTAGAAGATGTTAATAATTAATTCAGGTTTGCTCTTCACACCCTTGTATTTTTTCCTCCTCTTCCATGAAGTTGTATTTAATATACATTTTTAAGTTTACTTGTTTTGCTTGAATTTCTACTACTTAATTGATAGGTTTCCTGCATCAGTGCAATATAATTTCCTTCCCATTCTTACACACATTCAAAAATTTAAAGTTTTCATGGATGACAGGATGATAAAATAAGATGTGTCATGCAGGGTAACTGGCACAGAGGGTCCATGTAAAATGTGGAGTAAGGAAATATTGTCTTCAAGTAGGGGACAGTTGGGCAAATGTGCAAATAGAGAAGGAGACTGTTCTTCAAATCCAGGGAAGAGCACTTCAGAAAATGAACAGGACTTGGGAAAAGATGGTCCTGGATATTTAAGAAAGACTGAAGAAACAGAGTGTGAAAGCAGAATGGGCATGATTGAAGGGGAAAATTAATTTGGTGAAAGGTTGAGGCTTAGGTTATGTACTATGACAATCCATGAAAAAAGAGTTAGAATTAATTTTTCATTTTAGCAGGTATTTCTGGGTCATTTTACAACCAATAACACTCCAAAGATCCAGGCACAGTAGAAGGCACTAACATTTCAGTGCAGCTGGGGAACTATTTTTTTAATCATCTCCTTCCCTGAAGTCATTTAAAATAATTTAAAATCATTTAAAATAATGATTTTAAAAAGTGAAATTTTCCAAATGCCCTCCCATCACCAAAGATAAAATTGAGGCCCAATCAATCTTTGGTAAATGATTTAAAAAGAACACATTATGTTAAGTAGAATTCTAAAAAAAGCCTGGGGACTCCTGTCCCTAGTATATACACACCTTCTCTCACTTGTTAAAACACTATTCAGGTGCTACTGTGATGTGATTTTGCAGATATCTTTAAAGCTGTTGACTTTAAGAAGGGGGATCCGTTAAATCTTGCTCTACTAGTCAGAGAGAAAGAGCTCAGAGAAATTCATAAACAATTGGTATTTGAAATGGAGGAATATATTTGAAGTTGGTTGTGGAGATCAAGGGAACCATGTGGCAAGGAATGTGGGCAGACTCTAGGAGGAGAGAGCTGACAGTCAGCAAGGACATGGGATCTCAGCACGGCCACCTGAGGAACTGCTTCTGCCAAACCCCATGAGCTTGGAAGAGAACTCTGTGCCCTGGATGGAAGTCAGCTCTATTTAACCATGTAGGAACCTGAGAAGACAATAACCAACATTGGACCCAGACTCCTGATCTACAAAACTCTGACCTAATAAATTGCTTATTAGATATAAAATGAGAGAAAAGTGATAAATATGTGTGTGTGTATTAAAATGAACCACATGCTGAAAGGAAAGTCAGAAATCCAGACAAGAGTTATCATCCCATTTAGCTTATGGTTGAATGATGCTGACATGTGTCTCTTCTCATGAAATGTGGTGTGTTTTATGCCCCTGTCACCCACAGATGATTTACAGATGAGTTACCACATCCACAGGGTCAGAGCTGAATACTGTGCTATGAAAATACAGTTAAGAGCAGAACTAGTTTTGAAGGTGGTCAGGATCTGTCCCCTCTGTGTCCATTACCATGTTCTCTGACAACTGTAGAAATTTTAGACAGGGCTGTTGGTAAGAGGGCAGTGACCTGGGGACATCCCAGGTAGACCTGAACCACACAGCTGTCTTCAACTTTCCTTAAAACTACGGAATGTTTTAGATTCCTAAATGTGGATGACTCATTCCTTCTACTTGGGATAAAATGGGAATGTTGCATTTTGTCTTTTTTTTTTTTTATTTCTTGTCTGAGAAATCTTTTTTTTTCATTTTTTATTTAATTCATTTTTTTAAAAAATATTACATTAAAAAAATATGAGATTTAGGGAGAGCAAGATGGCGGCTGAGTGAACTTCCCGGTTACTAGCTCCATCGGGGAATTGGCTGGGCAGAGTTGGAGACTCTTTGGGACCGGGCTGTTTCAGGATTTTTACTGGTCCGGAGGTGTCTGGACATCGATTGGGAAGGAAGGTAACAGAGAGGATCCGTCTATGAAACATATACGGACATTCCAGCCACGTGTGGAGGATTCCCTCCTTGGGTAGGCAGAGCCGAGGCATCTGGTGCCGCGGTGGCGGGGGAGCCCGGCCGAGCACCAAGCGGCGCCGGCCGGGAGGGGGGGGCCAGGCCGAGCCGGGCCGAGAGCTGAGCAGCGGCGCCGGGGGAGCCGGGCCGAGCCAGGCCAAGTGGCGGCGGCCAGGGGGGTGGGGCCAAGCCGCGCCGTGCTGCGGCGGACGTGGGGGCAGAGCTGAGACAGCCAAGCGCCAAGTGGTGACAGCCTGGGGGGCGGGGCCGAGCCAGGCCAAGCAGCAGCGGCCGGGGGATCCAGGCTGAGCCTGGCGGCGGGGTTTCTGTTCTTTGTGTGTGTGTGTATGTGTGTGTGTGTGTGTGTGTGTTTTATCCTCTCTTTCTTGTCCCTGATCTTCTTATTCTATTTTATCTTAACAATACAATAGGTCCTGCAGGAAACACCTCACATTTGATGGGTTTCCTCATCCTCCACTGCCTCATTTCTCTGTGAATAGATTAAGGCTATCTACACTACCTCCTTTCCCCTAAAACTTGATATCCTCCACCATCTGCTATCCCTCCTATATCCCACCTCCCTTTCTTTGACCCACAAAGTGTCTAACTCTTAATTTCTAATACCTTTGTTTAGTTTTCCATCTGGTATCCGCCCTTGAAATTATTACCTCTCTTTTCTCTTTCCCTCTCTTACGAAAACAATAGCTTCTTAGTATGTACCACATTCCTCCCATATTCAGTCATCTACCTCATTATAGGTACTTTCCTACTACTATAACTCTACACAATTTACATGATCTAACCTCCATCCTCCCAGAACTCATATTGTTTCTCTGTTAACATATATCACCAATACTACTTTACACTTTTCCCTTCCTTACACAATTGCCTTTCCCCAGCACTAATACTTTCCTTTAAAGTGAACTTAACCAGCAATAAGAAATTGGAGTAAGAGGAACAAAGGGACAAAGAGAAGATATAACACTAACGCAAAAACAACAGCTAATTAATCTCCAAGACTAGACAAAGAAGCTAAGGAACTGATTAAACCCGTCAAGAAGAAATGATGACAAGACAGCAACAAAAAAATACAAATCAAACCAGTAACCAGGAAAACATGGCTGAACCCAATCAACAAACTAAAAATCAGGAAGGGGAGCAGATCTTCGCACAAGCAATGAAAGATCTCAGAACATTTATCACCGACAAATTTGATGAAGTAATGAAAGAGGTTAACAACATGAAGACAACACTTGGAGGGGAAATTGCAGACATGTGCAAAAAAATAACAGATATGAGGGAAATGAACACCACAATTCAAGAAATCAAAAATACACTTGCAGCTAATATCAGCAGACTAGAAGAGGCAGAGCAGAGAATTAGTGATGTGGAAGACAGTACATTGATAATCAAACAGATAGTAGAAGTGGTCAATAAAAAGGTAGAAAAAATCCAGATAGGACTTAGGGACCTGAATGATAATGCAAAATGCTCAAACATACATATTATAGGCATTCCAGAAGGAGAAGAGAAGGGAAAGGGGTCAGAAGGAGTGTTGCAGGAAATAATGACTGAAAACTTCCCAAATCTACTGAAAGAGACAGATGTATATATCCAAGAAGTGCAGCGCACTCCACTGGTGATAAACCCCAACAGGCCAACCCCAAGACATATACTTGCCAAATTATCCAATGCTCAAGACAAAGAGAAAATTCTAAAAGCAGCAAAAGAAAACCATCACATACAAGGGAAGCTCCATAAGATTAAGTGCTGATTTCTCATCTGAAATGATGGAGGCAAGAAGGCAGTGGTATGATATAGTCAAGGAACTAAAGGAAAAAAATTTCCAACCAAGAATACTCTATCCAGCTAAACTAGCATTCAAAAATGATGGAGAGTTCAAAATATTCACAGATAAACAGAAACTGAAAGAGTATATCAACAAGAAACCTCCCCTTCAAGAAATTCTTAAGGGAGTTCTACAGGAAGAAAGGAAAAAACAGGACAGTCAGAGATGGAGGAGAGTGTAAGAACAACAAAAAAGACAAAAATAGAAGGGGAAAATAAAATATTACAAACAAAATATAACAAACACAAATCCAACCAAAATATGGCTAACACATATAATTCTCTGAATGTAATAACACTGAATGTCAATGGACTAAACTCACCTATCAAAAGATTCAGACTGGGACACTGGATAAGGAAATATGACCCATCTATATGCTGTCTACAAGAGACACATCTTAGACCCAGAGACGCATGCAGGCTGAAAGTGAATGGTTGGAAAACAATCATACAAGCAAACAATAACCAAAAAAAGGCAGGAGTAGCTATATTAATATAAAACAAAATAGACATTAAATGTGAAAAAATTGTGAAAGACAAAGAAGGATACTACATTTTAGTGAAAGGAACGATCTGTCAAGAGATCGAACGATCATAAATATTTATGCTCCTAACAAGGGTGCCTCTAAATACATGAGACAAATGCTGGAAAAACTAAGTGAAAAAATAGATGCATCTACAAATATAGTGGGGGATTTTAATACACCACTATCAAATCTGGACAGAACATCTCAAAAGAGAATCACTAAAGAAACAGAACATTTGAACAGTATACTAGAAGAGCTGGATCTAATAGACATATATAAATCATTACACCCAAACACAGCAGGATATACATTTTTCTCAAGCGCACATGGGACATTCTCCAAAATAGACCATATGCTAGGCCACAAAAAAGGCTTAATGAATTCAGAAAGATTGAAATCATACAAAACAATATCTCTGATCACAGTGGAGTGAAGCTGGAAATTTGCAAGGGACAGAGGTCCAGACTTCACACCACAATTTGGAAATTAAACAGCACACTCTTAGAAAAACAGTGGGTCAAAGAGGAAATCTCAAAAGAAATCAATGACTACCTTGAATCAAATGATAATGATAACACAACATACCAAAATTTATGGGATGCAGCAAAAGTAGTACTGAGAGGGAAATTTATAGCCATAAATTCACGTATCAAAAAAGAAGAAAGAGCAAAAATTGAAGAACTAACTGCTCTTTTGATGGAATTAGAAAAACAACAACAAAGTAACCCAACAGGAAGAAGAAGGAAGGAAATAACAAAGATAAGAGCAGAACTAAATGAAATAGAAAATAAGAAAGCACTTGAAAAAATAAACAAGACCAAGAGCTGGTTTTTTGAGAAGATCAACAAAATTGACAAACCTTTAGCGAGACTAACAAAGAAAAAAAGAGAAAAGATGCAAATACACAAAATAAGAAATGAGAAAGGTGATACCACCACTGATCCCATAGAAATAAAGACTATCATAAGAGGATACTTTGGAAAACTATATTCCAACAAAAATGACAATTTAGAGGAAATGAACAAAATTCCTAGAAACACATAAGCAGCCCATATTGATGAAAGAAGAAATTGAGGATCTAAACAAACCAATCATAAGCAAAGAGATAGAATCAGTCATTAAAAATCTCCTAACTAAGAAGAGCCCAGGGCCAGACAGCTTCACAGGTGAATTCTACAAAACATTCCGGAAAGAACTAACACCAGTCCTGTTGAAACTATTCCAAAGAATCGAAACAGAAGGAACATTGCCGAACTCCTTCTATGAGGCCAACATTATCCTAGTACCAAAGCCAAACAAAGACACCACAAGAAAGGAAAATTACAGACCAATTTCTCTAATGAACCTAGATGCAAAAATATTTAACAAAATACTTGCTAATCGTATTCAACAACACATTAAATGAATTATACACCATGACCAAGTGGGATTTATTCCAGGTATGCAAGGATGGTTCAACATAAGAAAATCAATTAATGTGATACACCATATAAACAGATTGAAGGAAAAAAACCACATGATTATATCTATAGATGCAGAAAAGGCATTTGACAAAATACAGCACCCCTTCTTGATAAAAACACTCCAAAAGATCGGAATACAAGGAAATTTTTTGAACATGATAAAGAGTATATATGAAAAACCTACAGCCAACATTGTTTACAATGGCGAAATCCTGAAATCCTTTCCTCTAAACTCAGGAACAAGACAAGGATGCCCATTGTCTCTGCTCCTATTTAACATTGTCTTGGAAGTACTTGCACGAGCACTGAGGCAAGAACCAGATATAAAAGGCATTCAAATTGGAAGGGAAGAAGTCAAAATTTCATTATTTGCAGATGACATGATCTTATACATAGAAAACCCTGAGAGATCTACAACAAAGCTGCTAGAACTCATAAATGAGTTCAGCAAAGTCGCAGGTTATAAGATCAATGCGCAAAAATCAGTAGCATTTCTGTACACCAATAATCAGCAAGATCAGGAGGAAATCAAGAAACAAATACCGTTCACAATAGTAAATAAAAAAATCAAATACTTAGGAATAAATTTACTAAAGAGGTAAAAAACTTATACACTGAGAACTATACAAGATTGTTCAAGGAAATCAAAGAAGACCTAAATAAATGGAAGAATATTCCTTGTTCATGGATAGGGAGACTGAATATTATTAAGATGTCTATCCTACCAAAACTGATCTACACATTCAATGCAATCCCAATAAAAATCAACACAGCCTTCTTTAAGGAACTAGAAAAACTAACTATGAAATTTATTTGGAAGGGAAAGAGGCCCCAAATAGCCAAAGATATATTGAAAAAGAAAAACGAAATTGGAGGAATCACACTTCCTGACTTCAAAACATACTACAAAGCTACAGTAGTGAAAACAGCATGGTATTGGCATAAGGAGAGACACACAGACCAATGGAATTGAATTGAAAGTTCAGATATAGAACCTCAGGTATATAGCCATATAATATTCAATAAAGCCACCAAACCCTCTCAACTGGGAGTTAATGGCCTATTCAACAAATGGTGCCTGGATAACTGGATAGCCATACGTAGAAGAATGAAACAGGATTACCATCTCACACCTTATACAAAGATCAACTCAAGATGGATCAAACACCTAAATATAAGAGCCAAGACCATAAAGATCTTGGAAAGAAGTGTAGGGAAACATCTACAGGACCTTGTAATAGGAAATGGCTTTATGAACTTCACACCAGAAGCACGAGCAGAAAAAGAACAAATAGATAAATGGGACTTCCTCAAAATTAAAGCCTTCTGCACTTCAAAGGAGTTTGTCAAGAAAGTAAAGAGGGAACCCACACAATGGGAGAAAATATTTGGCAACCATGTATCTGATAAGAGGCTTATAACTTGCATATATAAAGAACTCATAAATCTTGAAAACAAAAAGATAAACAACCCATTTAAAAAATGGGAAAAAGATTTAAACAGACAATTCTCCAAAGAAGAAATACAAATGGCTAAAAAGCACATGAAAAAATGTCCCAAATCTCTAGCTATCAGGGAAATGCAAATCAAAACTACAATGAGATACCATCTTACTCCCATAAGATTGGCATTATGAAAAAAAACAGAAGAATACAAATGCTGGAGAGGTTGTGAATAAAGGGGAACACTCATCCACTGCTGGTGGGAATGCAGAAGGATCCAACCATTCTGGAGGACAGTTTGGCGGTTTCTCAAAAAACTAACCATAGATTTGCCATATGACCCAGCAATACCACTGCTGGATATATACCCATCAGAACTGAAAACAAGGACACAAACAGATATATGTACACCAATGTTCATAGCAGCATTGTTTACTATCGCCAAAATCAATCCAAATGTCCATCAACAGATGAGTGGATCAATAAAATGTGGTATATACACACAATGGAATACTACTAGGCTGTTAGAACAAATACACTACAATCACACGTGATAACATGGATGAACCTTGAGAATCTTATGTTGAGTGAAGCAACCCAGGCATTGAAGGACAAATACTGCATGACCTCAATGATGTGAAATAAGCAAACTGCCTCAGAGAGCTAGACACCGGAACAGAGGCTTACAGGAAATCGGGGGGTGGAGGAAGGATGTGAGTTAATGTCTGTAGGGGTGGAATCTGTGATGAGCTCGCGGTAAGTATGAGCACAAAGAAGGGACAAAATGGGGGCAAGGGGTTACCTTCGGGTGGGGCTTTGTGGGTTTGAGGGGGGCTGGGGATGGGCAGAGGGGTAATATTGTCCAAAAATTGGGGGGAGAGAGGGGCAACATATGAACATGGGAGAGTGTCAGGTGTTCGTTGAGAACAAAATGTTGAGAAAATCGTATCAAAGTATAAGTAGGAGGGTTACCTGTTTAGGATGCTCAGGGGGTATGGTCTGATGCGGGACAGACTCAGGGCGAATAGCTGAAGGCTCATTTTGCCAAGGTGGGTTGTACCATTGGGAAGAGACCCAAGAAGTGAGAGGTGGGGTGGACCCACATCCTCGGGAGGACTAATGCCGTCAAATAGAGAGAACTGTATCTCTAGTGAGAAAGGATGGCTCCCAGGGCATTAGGGCAGTTGAGAAAGTCAGGCCCTGAATACTGCTGCAAGTATCTCTGGACATGGCCTTTTGGGAAATCGAGATTGGCTGGTGTTGTGGGCCCCAAAGGGAGGGGAAAATGGATGTGGAATGGATGGAAACAAGGTAAATATGGGGGCAAGAGAGGAGTTTTGTGAGAGTACACAAAGATGAATATAAAACATGTAATATTACTCCAAAAACATATAGGGGATGACAGACTAATAATGTAAACCATAAGGCAAAACATAGGATAACTAAAAAAGTTAGAAAACTGTACAACCTAAAAGTATGAACCACATAGTAAGCACAGATGTCATCTTGTTTGAAAGCTATTGTCTCGGAATCTGTACATCAGTTTCAGGAAATATGATACGAACAAGTTAAGTGATTATCGCTGTGGAAGGGAAAAGGTTCTATGGTGAATCTGGGGAAGTACTGTATATTGTATATATGAATTTCAGTGATCTAAGACTCTTGTGAAGCTAACATTATGTTGGGATTGACTTTATGGGAAGTTTTGGATCACAGAGTGTTTCAACAATGGCTGCGGAGGAATACTGATATAGGATGTTATTGACAGGATATATATGGTTGACAGGGAGTGTTATACAGGGCATATGCCCAGGGTATATAGTAATGTCTAGATATACTCATAGTGGAAACAATTAAAAACAATAGCTGGGGGGGGGTACTGGGCCCCTGGCCGGAGGGACACTGTTGTGGACCCTAGGGGAGCAGCGGCAGTCCCCCAGGTGCAACAGCAAGAACCAGGAAGGAAGGAGGGCCCAACAGTGGGCTCCTGATACTTATGGGTATGCTTTTGAGCCTATACACCTGCAATAAGAATAAGGCCTAGAGTAGCACTGTGCCTGGGAGTTTCCTCCTGACAGCCTTCATGTTACTCAAATGTGGCCACTCTCACAGCCAAACTCAGCATGTTGATGCAGTGCATTCCCCCCAGCGTGGGACATGACACCTGGGGATGAGCCTCCCTGGCACCGAGGGATCACTACCACATATCAGCTGAAGATGCAACTAGAAAGGGACCTTGAATTAAAGGTTCAACACGGATCAGCAGAATATCCCTGTCTACATATAATAACATGACTTCAAAATGCTGTTTGACCTAATATAAGGGGGAAATGGAAAGGAGAAATGAGAATATAAGGCTATGAGTCTCTAAAAAAGAGCCTGGAGGTTGTCAGAAAGAATGCCTTATGCACAACTGAGCAGAGTCTGAGAGACAGATAAAGTAGATACAACCCCAGGTTTAGGTTCTTTTGAGGGATAAAGAGACCCACGGGTCCTATGGTCATGGCAGATGGGGTTCACTGCCATGGCAGATGGCCCTTCTTTGGAGCTGGTGTTTCTGAGTGATGGAATTGGACTCAGAGGGGATCTCTTTTCACAAGACTTGCATGCTACTTTAATGGAATTGTAGTTGGTGCTGGGGTTTTAGATATATTTAGGGGTTCTGAATCTCTGGACTGATAATATGACACCCAGGCCCAGAACCTCAACAGACTTCAGCTCCTACACTTTGATTTATTGGACTTACCCCACTCAGCTAATATCGAGTTGAAGAAGGTCAACCACCACACCATGGAGCCTAGAGTGTCTACAACTGAAAGCAGGAGGAGTGCATCCAGTACCCATGTGGAATCTAAGCCCCCTCTTGACATACATGTGCAATGGACAAAACCAATCCAATGTCCACAGAGACAATGTGGAATGGGTGTGGGAAGGGTAGCCATGGTGGCAGCTGGATTTGGGGAATGGGAGGAAGAGATGAGATGTGGAGGCGTTTTCGGGATGAGGAGATGTCCTGGGTGGTGCTTCATGGACAATTACGGGACATTGTAGATCCCCCCAGGACCCACTGGATGGAACGTGGGAGAGTGTGGGCTATGATGTGGACCATTGACTAGGGGTGCAGCGATGCTCAGAGATGTACTTACCAGGTGCAATGGATGTGTCACGATGATGGGAGAGAGTGTTGCTGTGGGGAGCGTGGGGGGTGTTGTTTTTAATTGTTTCCACTATGAAAATATCCAAACATTTTTATGTACCCTGGATATATGCCCTGTAGAACTCCCTGCCAACCATGTGTCTCTGTCAATAACATCCCACACTAGTATTCATCCGCTGCTCTTGTTGAACCTCTCTGTGAACCAAAACTTCCTGAAAAGTGAAGCCCAATATATTGCCAGGTTCTCTTAATAGTAAAATGGAATATAGCGATGAGTTTCAAGGTTAGATATAGAATACATGTTAACTTGGAAAAATTCTACATCCTATTTTTTTCTTTTCTTTTTTCTAATTATTAAGCTTATCTTCACATGAGTCTTAGATCACAGTAATTCATATATACAATACGCAGTACTCCCACATATCCAACATAAAACCTTTTCCCTTCCACAGCAATAATCTTTTAACATGTTCATAGCATATTTACTGAAACCGATGTACAGATATTGAGACAATAGCTTTCAAACAAGGTAACATTTGTGTTTACATTGTGGTTTATATTTTAGACTATACAACTTTCTAAAATTTTAGTTATCTTATATTTTACATTATGATTTACATTTTAGCCTATCAGCCCCTATATATTTTTGGTGTAATTTTACATGTCTTATATCTATCCTTGCAAACTCTTGTGAAACACTTCTATTGCCCACACATTTACATTGGTTCCATCTATTCAATACCTATTTACCCCTCCCCTTAGGGCCCAGAGTGACAGTCAATTTTCATTTCTTGAAGAGCCATGTTCAGAGATACTTGCAACAGTGTTGAAGGCTTGACATTCTGAACTGCCCTAATCCCCTGGGAGCCACCATTTCTTTTTATACAGTTCCCTCTATTTGATGGCCTCAGTCTTCCCTGGGATGTGGGTATACCTTCACTCTCATTATATGGGTCACTACCCAATGATATAACCCACTCTGGCAAAATGAGAATTCTGATATTCCCTAGGAGTCTGTCCTGTGTCAGATTATCCCCTTTAAGTATCTTAAGCAGGTAACTTTCTTTATTATATTTTTGAAAAGGTTTTCTCAGCATTATACTCTCAATGAACACCTTACAATCTCCTATGTTTGTATGCCCCACCCTCCCCCCAATATCTTGGGCAATATTACCCATCCTCCCATCCCTAGCCCCACTCAAGCCTGCAAAGCCCCCACCCAAAGGTAATCCTATGCCTCATTTTATCCCTTCCATGTACACATACTTACCTCCAGGTTATCATAGATTTCACCCATATAGATGTCAGCTTACGTCATTCTTCTACCCCCCGATTTCCTGTAAGCCTATCATCCAGTCTCTAGCTCTCTGAGGCAGCTTTGGCTTACTTATTTCATATCATTGAGGTCATGTAGTATTTGTCCTTCAATGCCTGGGTTGCTTCACTCAATATAAGGTTCTCAAGATTCATTCTTGTTATCACATGGGTTTGTAGTGTATTCTTTCTTAAAACCGAGTAGTATTCCATTGTATGTACATACCACATTTTATTGATCCATTCATCTGTTGATGGGCATTTGGGTTGATTCCAACTTTTGCTGATAGTGAACAATGCTGCTATGAAGATTGGTGTGCATATATCATTTTGTGTCATTGTTTTCAGTTCTGCTGGGTATATACCCAGCAGTGGAATTGCTGGGTCATATGGCAAATCTATGGTTAGTTTTTTGAGAAACCGCCAAACTGTCCTCCAGAATGGTTGGATCCTTCTGCATTCCCACCAGCAGTGGATGAGTGTTCCCATTCCTCCACATCCTCTCCAGCATTTGTAGTCTTCTGTTTTTTTCATAGCTGCCAAACTTATGGGAGTAAGATGGTATCTTATTATAGTTTTGATTTTCATTTCCCTGATAGCTAGAGATTTGGAGCATTTTTTCATGTACTTTTTAGCCATTTGTATTTCTTCTTTGGAGAAGTGTCTTTTTAAATCTTTTCCCATTTTTTAAAATGGGTTGTTTATCTTTTTATTTTCAAGATATAGGAGTTCTTTATATATGCATGTTATAAATCTCCTATCTGATATATGGTTACCAAATATTTTCCCCCATTGTGTAGGCTGCCTTATCATTTTCCTCACAAACTCTTTTGAGGTGCAGAAGGCTTTAATTTTGAGGAGGTCCCATTTATCTATTTGCTCTTTTGCTACTCGTGCTTTTGGTGTGAAGTTCATGAAGCCATTTCCTATTACAAGGTCTTGTATATGCTTCCCTACACTGCTTTCCAAAGTCTTTATGGCCTTGGCTTTTATATTTAGGTCTTTGATCCACCTTGAGTTCATTTTTGTATAAGGTGTGAGATGGAAATCCTCTTTCATTCTTTTACATGTGGATATCCAGTTCTTCAGGTACCATTTGTTGAATAGGCCATTCTCTCCCATTTGAGAGGGTTTGGTCACTTTATCGAATATTATATGGATATATATGTGAGGATCTATATTAGAACTCTCAATTCGGTTCCATTGGTCTGTATGTTTCTCCTTATGCCAATACCATGCTGTTTTCACTACTGTAGCTTTGTAGTATGTTTTGAAGTCAGGTAGTGTGATTCCTCCTATTTCATTTTTATTTTTCAATATGTATTTGGCTATTCAGGGCCTCTTTCCTTTCCAAATAAATTTCATATTTAGTTTTTCTAGTTCCTTAAAGAATGCTGTGTTGATTTTTATTGGGATTGCATTGAATGTGTAGATCATTTTTGGTAGGATAGACATCTTAATAATATTTAGTCTTCCTATCCATGAACAGGTAATATTCTTCCATTTATTTAGGACTTCTTTGATTTCCTTGAACAGTCGTGTGTAGCTCTTTGTGTATAAGGTTTTTACATCTTTAGTTAAACTTATTCCTAGGTATCTGATAAAAAGCCTAGATTTCCTCAGTCAGAATGTTGATAGAAATATAGATATTAAAAAAAAAAAAAGAAATATAGATATTCAAGCTGTTTCTGTTGAGGGCTCAGAGGAAAGGGTGAACTGTTACTTTAAATGGGAAAAAATTGCTGAATTTTGTCTGAGTGCTTTTTGTGTGAAAAGATGAACTTAAAATGAAGTAGAATTTGTCCACAAGTGAAGTGTTCATGTCATGTCCCAGGTCTTTCTTGCTATGTATGTAATCTACAGGAGAAAAGGTAAAATGGTAAAGTGAAAAAAACTGTTAAGTAAAAAGGAACTAGGAATTATGATTTTGATAATACTCCATCTGTCTAGGTTGCAAAAGAAGCTAAAATTAAGGTATTAACTAAAAAAGTGATCTGGAGATAAGGTCAAGTGCAACTTGATAACTTTTGCTAGTGTAAAGGGCTTTACACATGTGCATATGGATCATGTCAACCAAGGAGCAGAAATGAGGAATAGAGATGGGAATATCCAGGATAGATCTCTGGGGGACCCTCTTTCCTAATGATACGTGACTTGCACAGAGGACACATGTAAAGTTCATACCTGATATCCCTTGATATCAGGTACTAAATTTGCAATAATAATTCACATTTTTAACATAATTAATATGATACATAATTCACTGTAGTTCCATTATTCAACCTGACATCATATAAGCATACAAACAATAGTTGTTTAATGGACACTTTTTGTTAACTTTAAAGAAGAATATCTGTAGCTTCCCCAATAGATTTCAACCCATCTTTTTAATCAAATTTTAGATTGAATTGATCCTAGCTTGTCTTCTCTTACAGATTTCCTGGAAGCTTCCATGTAGCTATGACAGAAATACAGATATTCCAAAGTTTGGATTTTAAATTGCTTTGTAACAAAGTCTCTCTAAAAGAAGCAATGAGATGCCACTTAAAAGTTCCTGTTGAATGGACAGACAACATTAAAGCAACAGTTATTACACCATATGCCTTTTTTTCAGAATATGCACATTTTTAAAAGAAAATACATAGAAATATATGTGAGGATATTGTGAGAATTGGAAATATTCAAAAGTTTCCATTTATTTGATCCTAATGGGTTTGTGTCATATAGTTCACCATGTTCCTCTATTAGTATTCAATTGTAACCAAACTTTTCAAAATTAGGTGAAAGTTCTGTTAGAGGTTGTTGGAGACTAGGCCCAGAGGGTATCAGGAATGAAGTCAAAGAGAGAAGGGATCAAGGGATCTGAGTAGAGACTCATCAGACAACTTTATTATTTACAAGGGGCTCTATAAATACCCCAGTCTATGTGATAAAAATGCAGTTAACTATTAGCATTACTCATGATCTAAGGAACTCACAATATCTTATCTCAAGGTACAAAGTCTAAGTATTCTCACTATGAAGTGTATGTGTTCAGCTTTTCTTTCAGCCTGTAATACCTTTGTCCTGTTTGCCTGAAACTCTTAATTGCCACATTCCTTAGGTTGCAAGTGTAGCCATGGAAACAGCACATCTCTCCTTGCAAGACCACCATGCCTTAGTTTCCAACATTTCCCCCTTTGTTTTAGTCCAGGTGACTGTGCCTGTCTTAGGTTGCTCTCCTCTCAAGAGTCTTACCTGTCATTGACTACCAGCCAACCTCTTCAACTAGGGGAAGTTATTGAAGTGCTTATGTTAGCACCAATTTATTAGCATGTCACATCGCTGTTACACTTTGCAATTTTTTTCTAAAGTATTGTCCAGCATATGTGAAAATCATGAGCAACAGAACAAATGTGATTAGCCCTATTCCTAAAGCTGACAATAAATGCTGTGATTTCCACCAATTAACTGGATTAAACTTTGTAATATGTGAAACCATGTCTGAAAAAAAATCCTTATCATTGGCTGCATAAATCTGATTATAAGACATTTGTAGTAATTTTCTTTGTAATTCAATTATTTCCAGAGAGATAGTACTTTTATGGCCTAATAAATTATTCTTAATTTTTCCTATACCATATATGATGAATTATAGGAAAGATGAGTAATACAATAGTTACTTTCAATCCTTTTAACAAATTTAAATTATGCAATTGATCACCAATATGCAAAAGAGCTGATTCTAAATCATTTACCCAATTATTCAACTGTTCATCAGTGTGTTCTTGGCTGTGCCACAAATCACTAGCATTTTCATGCCAATCATGTACATATCGCTGTGTTTGCATGGTTTCAATTAAAGTTATGGCTGCAGTAGCAGCTGCAGTAGTAATTCCAATAAGTCTCAGGATGCTGACAATAAGCAGTCCAATAAAACATTTTATTCACTTCAGAAATTCTTGTGCCAAGTGAAGCAGCAACTGGTTTTCAGGGGAGGATTGCCAAATCCACGTCATTCTTACAGGTGTCCAAATTGTCCAAATGCCTCTTCTTCTTCTTGCCATCATATTGTTTCTTCATCTTGAAACACACATTCTGATAGACAATTATACAAGGCACCATTTTCATAAAACAATGAGTCATTCTTAATACTTATCTTACCAGTTATGAAAACAAATGGATCTCTAACATAGGCCTTAAGATGATATGTTTGATTAAGGTCAAATACTGTCCTGTCTTATTTTTATTTCCAAACCATTCATAAGAAAGGGCAATTCCAAGAAATATTTTCCACAAATTCTTTTGTAGGTTATGACTATGAGTGTCATTAGCCCAAGGGTATCCATTTTCCTTGGTATTTCAACCTAATATATTTATTAGTAAATATAGTTCATTCCTCTGCAGACCATGAAAAGGAATCTTGCATATTACTGATTACCTGACTCTTGTTAAGTCCATACCAAGTAAATCTGCCATTGCTATTACTGGGAGTCCCCATAGGGGCACTATCCCAAACTATTCCATAGTAATCATTAAAAATGAGAGATCCTCTTCCTCTATGGCATTCTTGCTATCTTTCTTTCTCTCCAGGTTCTCAGGGTGGACAATTATAATTCTGTGTTTTGGTCAGAAAAGAATTATATAATGGAAATACTGTTATTAATAATTTGGTACCATTAGCTTTCATAGTTATGATGCAATTTTGTTTTTGCCTGCAGGGAGGACTTTTTCCTATATATAATGGTCTATGATCAAAAGGAAGGGTAAGATTATATATTTTATTCCCTTCTTCATCAGTTTTTAAAGGTAGTCTATCATCTATAGGCCCAGGGAGCACATATGTTTTATTCAAAAATATGGGAAATGATGGATCTCTCTGTCTTGGAGCACATATTAGAGGTGGATTAGGAATGTATGCCCAATAAGTATGATTTTCACCTGCATGACCCAGAGTTACCATTAATACGATCATGAGAGGAGAAATCATCATCAAAATTCTCTTTCTTCTCTTCTATCTGTGGTGTAATCCATCGAGCTGGAAGCCAAATTTGTTCCCAATCTTCTGTAATGGCAAGAGCATATCCTCAGCCCCATACTTTAACCTTCCCTTTTAGCCAAGTGTTAATCAGTACATCTTTCCAATATATTGGTTGATATTCAGCTGAGTCACACTACCTTTTCTTTATTCTTATTCAAAGCATAATGCCATTCAGAGGGCATTATTGAATCATAAATTAACAAAATTTAAAGTAAATAAAGCTTTTGCCAATTGGTCATTTGGTACTATAATACCATCATCTCCCCCTTTTTTATTTAGAAATTTATATAAATAGGTTTTTAAAATACCATTAATTCTTTTTATGATAGCTTGTTCTTAGGGATTATAGGGGATTCCAGTACTATGTTGGATATTCCAGGCTTTACAGAAATTAGAAAATGATTTACTAATATATGCTGAGTCATTGTCAGTTTTAATCTTATTAGGCACACTCATAACAACAATAGTAGCAAGACAATGATGAATACCATGTTTTGCAGTTTCTCCTGTCATAGCAGAAGCCCAAGTAGATTCACTACATATATTTATAGTTACATGGATACATGCTAATCTGCCAAAAGTAAATCAATCTCCACAACTTTAAGAAAGATAAGTATTTTCAATATGGTTAACAGTATTGCAAACATAGACAGAATCAGCTACTATATTAATGGGTTTATGTACATCAGAAAGTAATGGAATAATGGCTGACACTATTGCTTTTTGGGGCGAGGTTTGTTTAGTATCAATGCTTTTTTTTATTTTGGTGGGTTCATAATATCCAGCTCTTCCTTTTTGATTTCCAGCTGTAAAATATATACTAGCATTTTTATTGGTTTGTCCTATACTATTCCATTGATGACAAAATCTGTGTTTTGAAAAATGGTAGAAATTTATTTGATGGTAAATGTGTATCAAGTATCCCAATAAAATTAGAAAGAGGAGCCTGCCATAACAAATTGTTTTGCCATAATTCAGTAAATACTTTTGTTTAATATTAGGCTGAAACAATGGTAAATTTTCAGGAATTTTATACACTCTTAAAGTATTCATATGAACTTTCTACTCATACAAATTTAATTAACACAGGGATAAAGAATTCCATTTAATTTTGTAATACATTTAAACACTTTCCTTTTGACTTATTACATATTATATTAAAGGAACTTAGCTATTTTATTACTTTCCTTTTTACAATATAAAAGAACAAATCTTTTGCAAGAGTTTAAAATAAAAAGGAACTTTTCAGGATTTGACCTTGAGAAAGCAGGTTTGAACATTATGCTCCTTTTTAAAATGATAATACTTGCTTCTTATTAGAAAAACAAGCAAATAATAAGGTTAAACTACAAGAAGCCATTTTGATAAAACAGACTTTTTTTGTATACTGATTATTCAGGAGAAAAACTCTTTTTAAGCTTTTATTAGGACAAACGAATGACTTGAGAGACTTTGAGAAAGAACACAATTTTAACTTTGCATTAGTATACCACTTGATACTAATCCTTTTAAAATTTAAAGACGAACTGCAGACCCATGATTCATGTATCCCTCCCAATTTCTCCTTATAGTCATGAAAATGCTTATCCTTTGCCTGTCCATTTGTGTATTGGAAACAGATAAATTGTTTTGTAAGTTTCAGAGATCTATAGGAGTCAGGACTTTGCCCCAAGACAAACTGTATTTGTTTAAATCAATTGTGATATGATTTAGTACTTGCATTGTCATGGATTTAAGGTTTTTTGAATATTGTTTATGTCTTTTTGGAGTTCAGAGGGTGGAGTATAGCAGTTTGATGTGGTTATGAATTCCAAAAATAGATATTGAATTATGTTTGTAATCTAGTTTATACCTGGGTATGATTAAGTTATGATTAGGGCTTTGATTGGGCCACATCTTTAGGGTGTTGAGTCCCCAGGCCTTGGTGGGTTGGGATGCTGAAGTCTTAAGTTGGAGCCCTGGGAAGTAAGCTCACAGAAGAAACAGAAGCAAGCCCCAGGAAGAGAAGAATGCTGAGCCCAGGAAGAAAGGAACCTCTAACCCAGAGAAGCAAGACTCTAGAAGGGAGAACCCCAGGAAGCCTGAACCCTGGCAGTTGTTGGCAGCCATCTGGCTCCAACACGTGAAAATAGACTTTGGAAAAGGAAGAAACTTATGTTTTATGATCTGGTTTCTATAAGCTCCTACCCAAAATAAATACCCTTTATAAAAACAAACAAACAAAAAAAAACTTTATAGAGAGACACATCAAATTTTATTTAACTTTAACTATAAATATTCCTTTTTCATGAATCTTTTACACTTTCTGTATTTATTTGGGTTTAGTCCCACATTTTACTTTTTCTTAGTAACCAATCATGTTATTTTAGAACAAAATTACTTTCTGTTTTCTTAATAATAAAAACACATTTTATACATCCCACATACATAAGTTACCAGGCAAACTTCTTACAACATATAATTACCATCAACACTAAACAAGCTTGTTAAAATAATGAACTTTTCTTCACTTTAAATACTTAGTAGCATGCAATACCAGAAACAGTCTTTTAGAAGGAAGTTGGCAGGGGAGGCTGGCCACTGACAAGTTTTCCTGTTATAAAATTACTTATTATTATTATTATTATTAATTCAGGTTTTGTTTAATAATGACTTTTTGGAATTAGCCATTTAAACACTTTAATTTAAACAATGCTTCCATAAACTTATTATTATTTATAACCATATAGGCTATAATTATATTATCCTGAGACAAACTTTACCTTTACAGAACATATTCCTTTACCCAAAGTTAACGCAATACCCTTTATAACTTACCACATGCATTCAAGTTCCGTACTGCATATGTTCTTTCTGATTTTATGAAAACCAGCTGTCTTATTGTAGGACAAATTACACATTTTTGAACAACTTAACAAATTTTAGTTAGCACTTCTACAAAATTTTACCTTTAAAAATATTTATTCAAGTTTAGCATCCTTTATTTTGTGAAGAAAAATAAACCTTTTCAATTTAGGCAAGAACTATTTTTTTGAAGATATAGTAATTTCATTAATTAAGACTTACAGTTTTTATCATCAAAGAGATCTCATTAACATTTAAACTTAGGTATTAATATAAGTGCTTATTTAGTTTTTGGCCATCTGAATAGAGCTCTTTTAGAAATTTTTATTTATTAATTTATATTATGATCTGGAGGTATCAAAATATACACTGACATTAAACAAGCAGACAAACACAAAACACGTACAGTACACCAATAGAAAAATAAAGTTTACAATTTGATTCATAATTTTAACTTTCTTACATTTTCGGTATAGCTGTTTTCAAGTTTTCCATTATTTCACATCTTAGATTTTACTGTTTTTAAGATTCCTTCTGGAATCCATGTTGCCTGTAACATGCAAGCTGGTGCATGGAAACACTTTTATTAGTTATCAGCAACCACTTAAGGTAATTTGAGCAGCATAAATGTAGTTAAGCCTTTTATTTAGCAGTTTAGACAGACGGTTAACACAATTTGTTTAGATTACTACTTTTTAAAACTACACTTACATTTGAAGTTCAGAAGTAAACTATTGATTTAAAACTGAAAATTCCTTTTAACACCTTGATAAAAAATTTTGTACTAATTTTATTATTTTGCTTAAAAAGGGTCAATCAGAATTAGCATGGAAACAAAACAGAACACAAATGTTGCCATGTTTTTCTCCTTTTTCAGTGGTTTCATTATTAACCCCCACTAGCCCACAGATACATTAGCATGTAAACAGCAGGGGTTTGCAGAGTTGCTGCCAGATTAATTTCCTTTAGTTAACACTTTAACAGAGAGTTTTCTTACAAGCCTGATTTCACTAACAAGGGCCATATTTAACACTTCTGCCTGTTTTAAATCTTTCAATAGTTTAAAAGGTATTGGTTCGTGATGAAACTTGACACCCCCTTGTGGATTATTTATATCTGGTGGTATCTCATATCCTGTTACTGGGTAAGCAGATAATAATTGCATAGCTTTGGGGTCCCCCTGTCTAGATCCCTGCAATAAACAGCACATTAAAGATGTTTGAGGAGTGGAGTTGGGAACAATTATCTTATTAATATAGGGTAAAGCATCCACCATATCTGAAAAAAACCCAGGTGCTGAGGTCGAGGCAGCCATAAGCAGTGGTTCCTCAGGCGCAGTAAGTTTAACTGGAATTGTTAGGATAAGTGCCTGGATGAGATATGTGGAGATTGGACATTTCATTAGAGCAGACAGTTATCTTCTTATCTATAAATGGATTAGTACTAGGATTAGTCACAAAGCCAGGAGACTCTCCTTCACCTTCTGGCTCAGAATTTAGTTCTCCCAAATGGCGTCCTGTTTTCTGTTTTGTCTGTGGGTTTGAAAATACAGTAATTTCTTCTTTGTCATCTTCCTGTGATTGTAAAGGATCTAAAGCAGCAGCAAGTGGATGGCACAAGGTATACACAGATAAAGGAATGAATTCCCCATTTTGATATGCTCTTCATACAGTTTTCATTACATATCACTACTGTTTCAAATTTAAAATTTTATGCTACTGAGGCTGAAACCAACACTTTTGTATTAAAGCAAACAATTGAAGTAACTCAGAGATTTTTAGAGGCACCCCAGTAGTTTTCAACAAGGTTTTTAACACTTGTGAATATTCTTCCAAATGTCCCAGTTGATTACCCATTACCCTGATGATCCACGAAGTGTTACTTACCAAAAGTCTCAAGTCAAACTTCTTTGGATGACATTCACAACCCTTGCAGGAGTCCTTTCCACTGGTTCCTCAATACTGTTTTGAAAGACACCTCTTTGGGCCCCATGTTGGGCACAAGGTGTAGGAGATTTGGGCCTGAAGGCTATCAGAATGAAACAAAGAGAAAGAGAGAATGAAATAAAAAGAGACGTGATCAGGGCATCTGTTAGTTGAGACTCATCGGACAACTTTATTGTTTACAAGGGACCCTATATATACCCCAGTCTACATAAGAACAAGCAGCAACATGCTGTTAAGTATTAACATTAATCATGATCTAAGGAATTCAAAAAATCTTATCTCAAGGTACAAAGTCTAAGTGTTCTATCTAACTACAAAGTGTATGTGCTCATAATTTCTTTCAGCCATAAAAGCTCAAAACTCTTAATTGCCACATTCCTTAGGTTGCAAGTGTAGCCATGGAAGTTTTATATCTTATTTGGAGGATAAGAGCAGGAACCAGAGGAAGGGGAGGAGAATGAGAAGCAGTCAAATAGGAAAGTTTAAATAAATAAAGAAGGCACAGGAAAGAGGTTGTTGATCCATTGGGATATAAAACTCCCTGATATGGACTTTCATTTCCTCTTTTGGAGCATGAAAATAGTCATGAGAAGAAGCTAGAATTAGTCCTCCTGGTGGTAAAAGACATGTGATCCTGTCAACCCAAAGTCAGGCTGATGACCACCTAATGGACATGTAAAGGAAATTAAAGACAATTGAAACTGAAACAGTTTAGTGTTGCAGGGTTCCAAAGAGTTACCTATTGGAAGCATCCTTTTCCCTCAAATGTTGCCTCTCTCTAGGCCAAACTCAGCAAATAAATGCATTACCTTTCCCTAACATAGGATATGACTCCTGGGGATGAACATCCATGGCAGTTTTAATAGAATGTATTTCTAGATCCATGTATTCTGCTAAAATTCTTTCTTTCTCCTTTCCCACCTCATGTGCACAATCAACATTAAGAGATTTACAAAGATAAGTGGGTACTCAATCTTACTTATAGGCATATCCACAGGAAACAAAGCCAGTGCAGCAAGAAATGCAGGGATTTTTTAGAGATCCACATGGGTCAACTGAATGACTGTAGGACCTGGCAACCACCCTGTGGTGATTAATATTTCACACTGGGTGAAATAAAGGAAACTATAATTGAATTGTCACCCCAAATATTCCAACTTACAATCATGCAATTTCAAAATCATGACTCAAATTGACATTATTTTTTCTCTTTTAGATTTATATAACAACCTGATTGAAAACCTTGCTTTTAGTAATTGCAAATGACTAAATACTGCAAGCTTGACTTTTCCTACTTCCTTGAATAATGGGATTAAAGATTTCCAACTAATTTTAAATATTATTTGAAAAATCTTTGTAAGATTTCTTTGGAAAATGTTTATAAACATAGAAGACCCCTTGTTTACATTATGTATTTCTAACAAAGGCTCAAAATTTCTGAAATATAATCTATAATTAGCAGCAAAGAGAGAAGGTATGGAATGTATTATTTTGTTTTAATCCAATATCAAAATTACCTAAGTCCCTGTTAAGTTACTCTGTGTGTATCATGTGTGTGCATGTGTGTATAGACCTGTGTGGATAAGCATCTCTCTATATATTTATAATATATATGGATCATAATATTTATAAATATGTAAACATTTGTAAATTTTGATCACCACAGATTCTCTTTGAGTTACTAGAATAGCATAGTCTGCTTGGATCAAAAAGTAAGCAGAAGTTTCTCATGATATTCAATCTTCAAAGATTGTCAAGATTTTCAACCCTAATACTGGAGCTCTAAGAATATCACCTTCATCTTCACTGGCTCATTGCAGGAACATCCCTCACCAACACCATGGAGCAGCACCGCTGACCTTAGCTTCACAAAATGAGCCTTTTGTCTGATGTTTGTGACCAGAGAGACATCAATAAATGAGAAGTTGAAAAATACCCAGGTTCTGTTCTATTCTGTTCCTATTCCAGATTTTTACCAACCTGAAGTTTTCTTAGTACATGGTCCTCCTATTTAGGTTCATCCAAAATCTTAAATGGGATATAATATAAATGCTGCAAGCAATATACATCTCTCTACCTAATTCAGCTAGAGACTCTATTTTTGCTTGATTTTGCCTATTCATGAGTCAGAAAACATCTCTGGATCAGTCTCCTGTCATTACCTCAGAACACTAAGACTTTGATCAAATAATTCCTTCTCAGGAGAGCCATCCATGAACTTCCATGTGTCCAGTTTTTAATTCCTCCTCATTTCATGCTTTTGACCATATCCTTTACAGCTTTCCCTGCAAAGAGGTCAAGGCCATTTGCATTCCTCTTGAATGTGAGTTTTACTGTGAATTCCATTGATCAATATAATGCAGCCATAGGAAAATTGCTTTGATTCTAGGTTTCCAAGAAACAAAGGCTGCAAGATGATGACAACATCCCAGTACTTCAGGCTCCTGCTACACTGGATTTCAGATGAGAGATGTGCAAATGTGAAGGTGATATTTTTTTCTCAAAAGTGAACCTCCTATTCAGATGTAAAGTACACCATATTAAAAGAGTATATGAAATAAATATTGCAATCACCTGTAAAACAAATACAAATCAAGAAAAGAAAGAAGATTTGAATTTTTGATCATGCAAGAAGATACTTTTCTTCTCCTCTCTTTCCTTAGATAACTTAGTCTAGAAATTATAAAGGAATTCTCTTCCACTTCAGAGGTATGTACATTTTTAAAAAAGATAAATAAGTGCTTAGCATAATGATCTATTTTCTTTTTTATGCACTACCTATGTACTCGAGAGATTCTTGACACTTTATTTGAATATGTGGCAGAACTCACCGGTTGGGAGCTTAATATTTTATTTTTAGTTTGTGGGTCTTCACCCTAGGACAAGATGAACACATTCAAGCCCTTAATATTAATGTGAAACTATGAACCTTACTCTTGCAAAGCTGAAATTTAGTGGTTACCATAGGTTCCAAGGGGAGAGGGAGAGAAGAGTAGGTGGAACATAGGGCATTTTTAGATAATTGGAATTGTTCTGCATTATTTTTCAGTGATGGATACATTATAACATTATGCCAAACCATATAAAATATTGTGGTGCAAAGTAGCATTTCCATCAATCTGCACCATGAGTTCTAAGGCCATCCCAATCAGAAGCAGAGTGACCATCTTCTTCCCAAAATCCTCAAGATAGAGAAGTGAGCAAACATAAGGGATGAATGAAGCTATGAGCCAAAGTAAACTTATTGTTATTCAAGTAGTGCAAATTTTTAATACTGATATAAAGACAGTGGTTTCCAAAGGGTCTGATGAAAAGGAGAGGCACATTGCAAACCATTGACCATGGATAGCAACGTTTCAATATTTGTTCATCAATTGTAAGAACTGGATCATACTCTTGTAAGAGGTTATTAATAGGGGAAGTGTGAAAGGAAGGTCTATGGGGTATATGAGAATCCCCTATATCTTCTATGTGACTTTTCTGTGACCTGAAGCTTTGAAAATAAAGTGAAAAAAATAAGACACTGGTGGAACATAAAGAAGAAATTGTCAATACACATGAAAGATTGCAGATTATGTAGTGATGAAAGACACAATCCAAAAAAATTGGGAGTGGTTTTGTTTTGGGGGAAGTTTAAGATTACATAAACTTACACCTATGGCAGATTTGGATCCCTAGTACAGGGTGTCAGTGGTGGGGGGATTTGTGGGAAAGAATGCACCTGGAGAATGCCTCTATGGAATGTGAATATGTTTTTGTTGTCGTAGGTATGAAGTCATTGGGTTAAGACCTACACGATAACCAATAAAAAGTAAATTCCCATGATGAGTTGTCCTGCTACATTCTCTAAAAGAGTGTCAAGAATCTCTACAGTACATAGGCTGTGCCTAGGAGAAGAGGACAGAACAATATGCCAGGCTCTTGATATTAAAGCTCATATTTATGAATCTTATACTTGTAAAATTGAAATTTAGCCTAGGAATATATGCTACCGGAGAGTTAACTCCTGACTTCCTCCTTGTTACTTAAATGAGTCCTCTCTCTAAGCCTAACTCAGCATATAACCTCGCTGCCTTTTCTGCCTGGTATAGAACATGACTCCCAGGAATAAGCCTAGCTGGTATCAAAGGATTCTGAGCAAGCTCCAACTAGGAATGCATTTGGAAAAAGACCTTGGAGAAAAGGCGGAAATAACAGTTCCATCCATGTGCCCCATGGGTTCTAAGGCCCCTCTAAATCAGAAACAGCATAGGCATCACCATTCACAAATCCTCAAGATAGAGGAATGAGCAAACATATGGGAAGAATGAAGCTATGGTCTGAAGTAAACTTATTGTTGTTCAAGTGGTGGAAATTTTGAACACTGATATAAAGAAAATGGTCACCAAAGAATAGGTGAATACATCTCTGAGCACCGCTGCACCTCATGGTCAATGGTCCACATCATAGCCCACACTCTCCCACATTTCACCCAGTGGGCCATGGGAAGACATACAATGTCTGGTAACTGTCCCTGCAGCATCACCCAGGACAACTCCAAGTCCTGAAAATGCCTCCACATCTCATCTCATCCTCCCATTCCCTACTCCCTCCTACACTCTGGTTTATTGGACTTACTCTTTCATATATTTTTGATGTAACATTTATGTATTCTAAAGCTCCTTTAAAAGTAATGGGAAAAATGACATAGTAAATATTTACTTACATATGTGATTTTATGTTTCCACCAACTAGAATGAAAGCAGGTATTTTGTACCTTAGATATAATACAAATTAAATAATTATACCTTGAATGAATGACATCAATTCTATACTATCAGTATTGTTTAAAATATATACATTGTTAGTGAAAGGAGTTGTTATGTAGGTAAGAGCACTCAGTGTATTTGCTGGACCTATCCTAGATCTAAGTTTCCTTAAATCAAATATTATATTATGATACATAAATAATACTATAATGCCTGGGGTTTCCCTAGTTTTACATTGTGATGATGTGCTTGACAATTAGGTCTTAATTTAAGGATTCATCATCCAATCACAGAATTGGAATCAGGTATCCAAGGAATTATTTTAAAGATGAAGTTGAAATTAGATGGCAATTGTCCTGGGGAAAGGTGTCACATGTATCTAGAGTGATGTGGTTAAATAATAAGGGAATTGCCATTGAAAGAATGAATAATACTGAAAAAATTAGCAGAAAAGAACACTCAAGAAAGAGGTAGGGAAGGAAAGCACTCTCAGTGACACTGAAACTTCCTTACTGGAAAAGAGAGTGTGTGAAAGGATATAGTGAGTGAGGAAGACTACTCTCCATGTAGGAGTCTTTGAAAAGGAAGGGTCCATTTTGGAATGTCCAAAGACAGAGGGTATTTGCAAAGAAAGGAGGAAAACTGGGAGAATAAGGCCTTAAAATGTAAATTCCAGAATCAAAGGGGGACAGGGATGAGATAATCACCTATCAGTGTGTAAAATGCACTGCAACCTTCCTCACCAAGTAGAGATTATTGGCTCTGACATGTGATCCATCCATGCGAAACATCCAGTTTCCTTTCATACAAAATTCCTGGCAAAACCTAAGAGAACTCACCAGCACTTTTCTTTAAAAAAAACTCACCCAGATCTCCTGGGAATATGGTGGACTAGAAAGACATGGACTCACTTCTCCTCCAGAAAAATAGCTAGTGGAAAGGCTGAAACAGCCTAGAAAAATATTTTCTAGAGTTTAGAACATGAAGCAAAGGCTGAACACTGCCCAGAGGAGAGTGGGATGTAGGAGGGAAATTTTAGTGATAGAAGTGAGTTGAAAGCAGCCGCTGCTGCTGCCAGGCTCATGTCCCACACTAAGGACACTTTATAATTCTTGGGCCTCTGGGCCTAGAACTATGGATGTAAGGGTCTCCAGGGATCTACCACCCCAGGAAAGGGGAGAG
This sequence comes from Dasypus novemcinctus, assembly GCF_030445035.2. Lineage (NCBI taxonomy): Eukaryota > Metazoa > Chordata > Mammalia > Cingulata > Dasypodidae > Dasypus > Dasypus novemcinctus. The sequence goes on along the minus strand of NC_080689.1, from coordinate 89,246,892 downwards.
AGAGGGACACAGCCTAAGGCTGGCTCAGCTGCTGACCCACAAACTTGGTCTGCTGTTGTTGAGAAATAAAAAGCATAGCCTAGCAGAAAACTCTCTAATGAGCCATTACTGCCCCCACTTCTGTAAATCCACCTGTGATAACATGACCTTGCAAAAAAAACGATCTAATGAACCCCTCTTGCCTTCTGCTTCTGTAAACCCACTTGCAAAATTTTGCTGAGCAATGCGTTAGCCAATGAGTGAGAGCCATGCTAGTCCCACATAAAATCTTATATAACCTCTGAAAATTGAAAAACGGGGCTCACAATTTGGAGATTAACTCTCCTCTGGTCCCACGTGTCATTAATCTGTTCCTCTGGCTCTCCAAGTGCCACCTTGGGTTTCTTCTGAGAATCAGAACTCCTGGCTTTGCTGGAACAGTTGGCTCCCTGGCTGGGAAACACAACTGAGCAGGCCCTTTGAGCCTCCAGTTTGGGACTGGCAGGAACAGCTGGTGGAGATCTCCACACAAATGAGGTGGCACCACCTGTCCACTTGATGGGGCCTCCTTCAGGGAAACGATCCCTGTGGCCCATGTCCTCCAACCTAGCCTGACTCGGGGGAGAGGTGGATTAACAACATAAAAAGATGCCAGAAAGGTAAGACCCCAGGGTTCTGAGTTCCAGTCAAGCATATGTCCAGATGGAAGGTGAGACCGATCATCTCACAAAATCTCAATATTCCAGATTCCAGAATATGTCAGTCCTTTGGGTGGGACTGTGTAACCTCTGAGTGATTGAGTGAATGAGTGGGGACTGCATAGATTTGCCTCTGCTGATCCAGTCTGTGGATCCATGGCCTTTGCTACCAGGTCCAAGAGGGCCACAACCTGGACTACACAGCTACATCATATGGCATAATGCCTAATCTGGACTCTACACAGATGCCTTACCTAAGCTGAGCCTAAGTTCTCATGATGAATATGGACAGGCAGGCATCTGAGTGGCCTCATGAGAAACTCCCTTCCTTTGTTTGTCCTGTAACACCGATTCAGGGATGGGATCATCACAGTCAAACTCACAGTCTTAGATGGTATGTTAAAAAAAAACTCAAGAAGGGCTTTTCCAGGGTTTATGGTGTCTGTGTCCCTCAGAACTCTCCAGACACTGTGCGAATTGGAGTGGCCTAAATTTAGTGTTAACTGGCCCTCAGAGGGAACCGTAGAGATAGCCAAGTTTTGTGAAGTTTGTCAGGAAGTCACTGGGATCCCCAGCCACCCTGATCAGTCTCCCTACATCAATTCCTAGTTAGAAATCTCCCAAACCCTGCCCCCTGGGTTTTGACTGATTGTTGGAGGGAAGGGTTAGGGTAGGATCCTAGTAACTCAAGTGGCCAGACCTCAAAAACCTATTGTTCTACAAAGATCTCTGGAGGAAAACCCATTACACCTTCCATATATTCCAGTTATTCCAGGACACTCCCTGCCCTTGTGGGGCCTCCACAAGCAGAACTCCCAGAGACTCCTCCACCTTTAGTCTCCCACATCCATCAGCCCTCCCCTCAAAGAGGATCCTGAAACCCCTTTGGCAAGAAGCTTTTGATCAGCAAAACCCACACTTCAGATGCCCCTTCATGAAACACAGGGACCAACCCAGGTCACTGTAGATGGGACAGTCCAACTCAGGAAGTCAATCCTGTTTTATCAACCTTTCACAGCCACACACCACTTAAACTGGAAGAACCACACCCCTTCATATTCAGAAAAGTCTCAAGCTCTTATGGGCCTCATGGAGTTCATTTTCCAAATTCACCACCCCACTTCGGATGATTGCTGCCAACTCCTTCTAAGTCTATTCATTACAGAAGAGAAATGCCAGATCCTCATAGAAACCAGAAAGTGTTTGTGAGAACAGGCCCCTGCAGGTGTTTTGGAGACAGAGGAATGAACCCAGGAAGTAGCACTGGAAGCTCAACCAGCCTGGGACATTAATACAGATCATGGATGGGCTGCCCTTCAGCAATATTGAGAAGCCCTCCTCAGAAGGGTATGGGAAGGAGGGAGGTGGCCCACAAGCATGTCCAAAATGGCCTCCATCACTCAAAACCCTGAAAATCCTCCAGGAGATTTCTATGAGTGACCTGCAAGGCCTTCACAATCTACACCCCCTTCAACCCAGAAGCCCCAGAAAACCAGAGAATGGTCAGCACAGCTTTCATCACCTAGGCTGCACCAGACATCAGAGAGAAACTTCAGAAGCTACTTGAGTTCACAAGTATGAACATCTTCCAGCTCCTTGAAGTCACAAAATATTCATCCACAAGGATGAAACTGCTGAAAGAAAAGTGAAAAAGTGAATGTAACAGCAGGTCTCCCTGTTCAAAGAAGCTTTAGGGAATCCAGCCCTAAGTAACCAAGAAAGGCCACCCCAAAAAAGGAGGAATACCTCACCCTGGAACACTCTACTGCTGCCAGTAAAAAGCCTGATGGGATATCAACCTGTCCAAGACCTGCAAGACATAAACAATGCTACCATCACCCAGCACCTGGCATTCCTAACCTGTGCACCTTAATGGGGCAGTCACCACTTGAGGCCACCTGGTTTACTTGTCTGAACTTAAAGGACACTTTTTTCTACCTGTGGCTAGCTCCCCAGAGCCAGTCCCTATTTGCTTTTGAATGAGAGAATCCCAAAACGCAACAAAAGAGTCAGTTAACTTAGACTTAGCTCCTGCAGGGCTTCAGAAACTTTCCCACACTCTTCAGAGAAGCCCTGGAGGTAGATGTAGCCTCCTACTCACTGGAGGATGTAAAATGTACTCTTTCTTTTCACTTTCTTGACAAACTCCTTTGAGGTGCAGAAGGCTTTAATTTTGAGGAAATCCCATTTATCTATTTGTTCTTTCTCTCGTGCTTTGGGTGTGAAGTTCATGAAGCCATTTCCTATTACGAGGTCCTGTAGATGCTCCCTACATTGCTTTCCAAGGTCTTTATGGTCTTGGCTCTTATATTTAGATCTTTGTTCCATCTTGAGTTGATTTTTTTTATAAGATGTGAGTTGGTAATTCTCTTTCTTTGTTTTACATGTGGATACCCAGTTCTCCAGCAACCATTATGAAGAGGCCATTCTCTCCCAGTTGAGAGGGTTTGGTGGCCTTGTCAAATGCCATATGGATGTATATATAAGGATCTATATCAGAACTCTCAATTCAGTTCCATTGGTCAGTGTGTCTATCCTTGTGCCAATACCATGCTGTTTTCACTAATGTAGCTTTGTAATATGTTTTGATGTCAGGTAGTGTGATTCCTCAAATTTCATTTTTCTTTTTCAATATGTCTTTGGCTATTCGAGGTCTCTTTCCTTTTCAAATAAATTTCACAGTTTGTTTCTCTAGTTCATTAGAGAATGCTGTGTTGATTTTTATTGGGATTGCATTGAATCTGTAGATCAGTTTTGGTAGGATGGACATCTTAATAATATTTCATCTTCCTATCCAGGAATTGGGATTATTTTTCCATTTATTTAGTTCTTTGATTTCTTTGAACAGTGCTGTGTAGTTTTCTCTGTACAAGCCTTTTATATCTTTAGTTACACTTATTCCTGGTATTTGATTTTTTTTACTCTTGTAAATGGTATTTGTTTCTTGATTTCTTCCTCAGATTTTCATTATTGGTGTACAGCTACTGAATTTATGCATTGATCTTGTAACCTGTAACTTCACTGAACTCATTTGTAAGCTCTAGAAGCTTTGTTGTAGACTTCTCAGGGTTTTCCATGTATAGGTTCATATCATCTGCAAATACTGAAATTTTGACTCTTCCTTTCCAATTTGGATGTGTTTTATGTCTGGTTCATTTCTCAGTGCTTGAGGAAGTACTTCTAAGACTATGTTAAAAGCGTGGTAGTGGGCATCTTGTCTTGTTCCTGATCTTAGAAGGAAAGATTTTAAGATGTCACCATTTAAATGATGTTAATTATGGGTTTTTCATATATACACTTTATCATGTTCAGAATATTTCCTTCTATTCCTATCTTTTGCAGTGTGTTTTTCAAGAAAGTGTGCCCTGTTTTGTACAATGATTTTTCTGCATCTACTGATATGATCATGTGATTTTTTTCTTTCAATCTGTTTACATGATGTATTACATCAATTGATTTTCTTATTTTGAAACATCCTTGCATACCAGGAATTAATCCCATTTGGTCATGGTGTATAATTCATTTAATGTGTTGTTGAATACAATTATCAAGTATTTTGCTGAGGATTTTTGTGTCTAGGTTCATTAGAGAGGTTGTTCTGTAATTTTCCTTTCTTGTGGTGTCTTTGTTTGGCTTTGGTCTAGAGTAATGTTGCATCATAGAATGAGTTATGCAATGTTTCTTCTGTTTCAATTTTTTTTTAAGAGTTTAAGCAAGAATGGTGTTAGTTCTTTCCAGAATGATTGGTAGAATTCAGCTCTGAAGCCATCTGGCCCAGGTCTCTTCTTATTTGGGAGGTTTTTAATGACTGATTCTCTCTTTACTTGTGATTGGTTTGTTGAGACCATCACTTTCTTCTTTACATTAATGTAGACTGCTTATGTGTTTCCAGGAATTTGCCCATTTCCTCTAAATTGTCCTTCTTGTTGGCATATAATTTTGCAAAATATCCTCTTGTGATAGTCTTTATTTCTGTGGTATCGGTGGTGATATCTCCTTTCTCATTTCCTATTTTGTGTATTTGAATCTTCTCTCCTTTTTCTTTGTTATTCTAGCTAAGAGTTTGTCAATTTTATTGATCTTCTCAATAAGCCAGCTCTTAGTTTTATTTATTTTTTCAAGTGTTTTCTTATTTTCTATTTCATTTGTTCTGCTCTAATATTTCTTATTTCTTTCTTTTTTCTTCCTTTGGGATTAGTTTGTTGTTTTTTTTTTACTAATTCCTCCAAGTGTACATTTAGTTCTTCAATTTTAGTTTTTTCTTCTTTTGAGATGTTCTGTCCAAAGGTGATAGTGGTTTATTAAAGCCTCCCACTAAAACTGTAGAGGCATCTATTCCTTCACTTAGTTTATCCAGTGTTTTCCTCACATTTTTGGAGTTGTCCTTGCTAGGAGCATAAATGTTTATGATTATTCTTTCTTCTTGAAAGATTATCCCTTTCACTAATATGTAGTGTCTACCTTTGTCTCTCACAACTGTTTTGCATTTAAAGCCTATTTTGTCTGATATTAATATAGCTACTACTGCCTTTTATTGGTTATTGTTTGCTTGTTACATTGTTTTCCAGCCATTCACTTTCAACCTCCTTGAATCCCTGGGTTTAAGATGTGTTTCTTGCAAACAGCATATAGATGGGTCATATTTCCTTATCCAATCTTCCATTTTGAGTGTCTTGACAAGGGAGTTTAATCCATTGACATTCAGTATTATTACTTTCAAGGAATTACTTATATTAGCCATATTTTCTTTGGATTTCTGTTTGTTATATTTTGTTTTATTTTCTTTTCTCTTTTTGTCTTTTTAGTTGCTCTTAGACTCTCCTCCAACTCCAAACTCCAAGAAGTTTTGGACCACAGAAAAGTTCATCTATGGCAGGGGAGGAACACTGGTGTGGGGTGTTATTGATAGGGGGCACATGGTTGGGAGGGAGCTCTCCAGGGCATGTATGTAGGGTACATAAAAATATTGGGATATTTCATTGTGGTTACAGTTAAAATTGACAACTGAAGAAGTGCTGAGTTCCTATGCAGGGGATCTCTATCACATTCCCCAGTGGCACACCAACAATTCCCCAAGTGCAATGGCAAAGACTCATTGTGGATGGTCCCACAATGAGCCCTTGATACTGATGGCTACAATTATGAGCCTGTGCACCTGAAATATGAACTAGGCCTAGAGCTGCAGGTTGCCTAAGACTTACCTCCTGAGAGCCACCATGTTGCTCAAATGTGGCCATTCTCTAAGCCAAACTCAGCATGTAAATGCACTACCTTCCCCCCAACATGGGACATGACTCCCGGGAATGAGCCTCCATGGCACCAAGAGATTACTACCAAGCATCCACTGATGATGTAACTAGAAAAGAACCTTGAATGTAAGGGTCAACTCAGACCAGCACGCTATCTCAGACTTAATGTGAGATCAGGTGTAAAAAATTGCTTTTTGACGTTGGATAAAAGGGGGAAATGGAAAGGACAAATGAGTGTACATGGCTATGAGTCTCCAAAAAAGACTCAGGAGGTCATCAGAGGAGTCACACTCATGCACGCCTCAACAGGGTCAGTCCCAGAGACAGTCAAAGTAAGTAGAAGCCCAGGTACTGGTTCTCCAGAAGGCTACAGAGACTCACAGGTTCTATGTCATGGCAGGTGACTCTGGAATTCAGTGCCATGTCAGTTGGCCCTACTCTGGAGTTTGTGTTCCTAAGTGTGATGGAGTTGGACTCAGATGTGACCTTTCTACACATGCCTCTTCTGTTACTTTACTAGACCTGTCGTTGGCACTGGGGTTGGTGTATACTCAGGAGTCCTGAATATCTGGACTGTCCATGTAACAGCAAGGCCCTGAGCCTCAGCAGATTTGCAACTCCTACCTTCTGGTTTATTGGAATTACTTTGGACAGCTAACAGGGAGGTGGAAAAGGCTTAACCACCACACCAGTGAGCCAAGAATGCCTACAACTGCAAGCAGGAGAATTGCATCCATCACCCATGTGGAATATAAGCCCCCTCTTGATATAGAGAGGTACTGGACATAACCATCCCAGGGTCCATAGGATGAAGGAATAGAGTATGCATTAGAGTGCTCTTATTGATATTCTGCTATGGAACTGTTGTGATTAGTAATGGAAGAAATTGTAGCATTGATGTGGAGAAAGTGTCCACCATAGCTGCTGAAGATAGAGAAAGGGAAGAAGAGATATAATGTGTGGACATTTTCAGGACTTGTAGTTGTCCTGGGTGGTACTGCAGGGAGAGATGCTGTACATTGTATGTCCTGCCATGGTCCACTAGGTGGACTGGGGGAAAGTGTAAACTACAATGCTAACCACTATCCATGTGGTGCAGTAGTGCTCAAAAATGTATTCACCAAATGCAATGAATATCTCACAATGATGAAAGAGGTTGATGATGTGGAAGGAGTGGGGCAAGGGGGGTGGGGGTATATGGGCACCTCATATTTTTTAAATGTAACATTTTTTAAAAATGAAGAGGTAAAAAAAGGAAAAAGTATATTAATTGACATCACCAAAGTTTTAGTAAATGATTCAATGGTAAGATGGAACTTTTCTCCCAATAGTTGATCAATTTGCTTGCTAACAAAAAAACTGTTGCTCACAAGAGTATTTACACCAATTTTGGTTGCTATTCTATGTAATAAAATTATTTTATACTATAAAAAATAAAATAAAATGTAATCTCAGTATGTAGATAGCCTCCTGCTGGCTAGCAAAATCAAAGAAAATTGCTGGGAGGGAATTCTAGCCCTTCTACCACTTCTAACGCAAAGTGACTATAAAGTGTCTTGGAAAAATCTCAGATTCTCAGATTGGCCAGCAGTAAGTTAGGTATCGAGGGTTCGTCATCTCAAAAGGGCATCGAACATTCAGACCAGAATGAAAGAAAGTAATTTGCACTATCCCAGCACCTACCACTAAAAGAAAGCTCTGTGAATTTCTGTGGGGAACAGGATTCTGTCACATCTTGATACCCGGTTTTGTGGCTATAGCTAAACTCCTTTATGAAGTCCTCACGGGCCTGGAAAAGAACCCCTCATCCAGAGTTAACCCAACAGAAAGCCGTCAAAGAAATTAAAAAACAGCCCAGCTAGAACCTTCCCCTAGGATTTCCAGATGTACTGAGGACTTTAACCTGTTCGTAAGAGAGAAAAAGAAGTTGGACCTAGGAGTACTCACTCAGTCTGCCCCTGGCAGAGACTTATTGCCTATCTATCAAACACTTAAATCCTGTAGCTGCCAGGTGCCCTCCCTGCCTGGGGGTTTTAGCAGCAACAGTAGCTCTTGTCACAAAGCCAACAAGCTCACCTTGGGCAAGCTGTTCATGTCATGGTACCACATGCTGTCACCGCTTTTGTGAACTCACACAGTCACCATTGGCTATCCAATCCAGCCTCACTCATTACCAAGACCTGCTTTGTGAAAACCCCAGGATAAGAGTAGAAAACATGAGCACCCTGAATCCTGCCACTTTCCTGCCAACTGAAGGAGTATCTCCTGAACATGACTGCAGAGAAGTAACAAAAGAGGTGTATGCCAGTAGCCCTGACCTCCAGGACAGGCCACTTTCTTGCCAGATCAAACCGAAATCACAGATGGCAGCAGTTTTTTCAGAGATAGGGTGAGGCTTGCTAGATACACAACCACCATGGCTGAAAAGCAATAGAAGCAGCCACCTAACTAAAGGGTAGTCTGCACAGCAAGCAGAATTCTGGGCACAAATCCAAGCCCTACAACTGGCCACCAGGCAAATGGTAAACCTTTACACTGATTCTAAATATGCATTCACTACAGTACATATTCATGGAGCAATATATAAGGAAAGGGGACTCCTAACTACGAGGGGGAAAGAAATAAAAAATTAGAGGAAAACCTTCAACTACTGGAGGCAGTCTAAAAACCAAGCAGGGTCACTGTCATCCACTGACAGGGACAACAAAAGGGAACAGATGCAGTTACTAAAGGAAATACACCTGCCAATGAAGTGACTTGACAGGCAGCCAAGAAAGCACCCAAACTGCAGGCCCTGCTGCCAGCACGTCAACTGTCCCATCTAGGGCAACACATTGAGAAATTAAACTATACCTGGGAGAAACAGGAGTGGGCAAAGGGAGGAGGGCATGAGACCCCAGAGGGAAACTGACTACTCCCAGATAACTGAGTTTTCATCCCAAAGGAGGCTGTCTACCCCCTTGTTCAACAATACCACCAGTTCATCCACCTGGGAAAGATTGCTTTAGGAGCTCTGCTTGGGAAATATTACTACACTGCCTGGATGACCTACCTCTGAATCACCATTGGAGGCCAATGCCAAACCTGTGCTAAAGTAAACCCCTTCCAAAGTCCCCAGGCCCCAGCCAGGATCCAACACACAGGAACTGCCCTTTTTGAAGATTTAACAGAGACCATTACAGAAACAAATGCAAGTCAAGGGTATAGGTACTTAGTAGTAATAATGTCTACCTCCTTGGGCTGGGTCAAAGCCTTTCCCACCCATATTTAAAAAGTAAGAGAAATAACTAAAGCTTTGCTCTGAGAAATAGCTCCAGAATAGTTCCAGCACAGAATATACTTATCCATAGGCAGTGACAATGGCCTGGCTTTTGTAGCAGCCATCGTCCAAGGGCTAGCACAGTTGTTGAAAATTCAGTGGAAACTCCACACAGCATATAGTCCCCAGAGCTCAGGGAAATTAAAACACATAAATCAAATCCTCAAAACCACCATAGTCAAGTTCTGTTCAGAAACTGGCCTCCCATGGGTAGATCTGCTCCCATTAACCCTCCATAGAGTCAGATGCACCACTGGACCCTCAGGCTATTCATCTTTTGAAATTCTGTTTAGACAACCACCCCCAATTATTCAAACCTTCAAGGAAAATCTCACACTTCTTGGAAAAACTGGCCAAAGTTCCACCCTCCAGCAGTTAAAAAAACCCTAGTCCAAATACGCAAAACTGTCCTGTCTCAGGATCCCTCCCCAGTAGGTGAACTAGTACACCCACACTTACCTGGAGATGTAGTTTGAGTAAAATGCTGGAGAAAAGTGCCCCTCTAGCCCACCTGGGTGGGCCCACATACTGTTAACCTTGTAAATGCCACTGCTCTCAAACTTTCGGGTATAGCCACTTGGATTCAGGATACCAGAATTAAAAGATCACACTCCAGTGAAAAACAAGATGACTGGATAAACCACCATGTATATGACTGTCCCTTGAAAATCCAAATTGCCTGGAGCCAAGGATAATCACCAACACCTGACTAGATGGAGTTCCATTCCCTGTGGTTCCTGCTCCACTGCTCAGGTTACTGTTTGGAATTGAACTAGCAACTACATTTCCAGAGACTGGAGTATAGTTAAAAGGATACTAGTCTTATACTTGTGTCTTGTAAAATGCTTTGCTACCTTAAGTTGTTTTTCCACTTAGCACGAGTGAGTCCTATAAAAATTATAAAGGCATCAGAGGAGGGAACTGTTGAGAAATAAAAATCATAACCTTGCAGAAAATGATCTAACAAGCCACTCCTGACCACCACTTCTGTAAATCAGCCCATGAGAGGATGACCTTGCAGCAGACTGTCTAATGAGCCACTCCTGCACCCAACTTCTTTAAATCAGTCCATGAGAGCATGAACCTGTAAAAGACTATCTAATGAACACCTTCTGCCTTCTGTTTCTATAACTATGCTTGGAAATTTTCACCTAGCAACACATTAGCCAATGAGCCAGATACACGCTAGTTCCACATAAAATCCTATATAAACCTATGAAAACTGAAAAATTGGGCTCGGAATTTAGAGACTGACTCTCCTCTAGGCCTGCATGTAATCTGTTCCTCTGCCATTGTGAGTGCTGTTTGGGTTTTTCTGCTGCTCAAAATTTCGGGTGTTCCTGAAAAACTGTATCCCAGGAGCCCTTCCAGGCCAGGTGGTGCTACATCTTGTTTGCTTTGCAGCCAGCAAGGGCTAAATATTTTTGACCCTCCCATTCTCCTCCCCTACTACAGAGGAACTGATGCTTGAGGACTCAGAGGAGATGGGTAATGCTTCTTATCTGGGAAAAGGAGGGGGATGCCAGAGAGAGCTGGAGAACTGTGTCAGAGAAAGTTTGAATTACAAGGCTCAGAGGGTCCAGACAGGAAGCTCTGTCACACTGATCTGATCTGTGTTGCAACAAATACACTGCAACCAGGCACTGAACTTAGAACTGCAAAAGAGCACATCTTCCAACAGACTAAGAAATTGCACTCAAGAAAATTAAAATAAATACAAGAGGCTTTTTCTGTCCTCCATAGCCTCTGTCCCCAAGGCCATAAGAAGCAACTCTACAATCAATTTTCTGGGTCCAGTGCCCAGCCTTGATCAACTGGTAGGATAGTCCTAGCAATCCACATGAGCCAAGAATCAAAGAGCAGTGATAACACACAGCCTTCTGCAATTAAATCACTACAAATGAGAAAGAAATTGAGCATCTGAGTAAACTACATCCTTAGCAGATGCCTAAATATCAACAAAAAAATATGAGGCATAGTAAGCAAATAGAAGAAATGGCCCAAGAAAAAGAATATATTTAAGACTCAGAAGAGGTGCAAAATTTGAGAGAGCTAATCAGTGATTGAAATGTGCACAAACTTCAAAATTCAAATTAATGAGTTGAAAGGAAAATGGTTAAAGAGTTAAATGAAATCAAGAAGACATTGAACAAGCACAAAGAAGAAACTGAAATCCTGAACAGAAAAGTAACAGAGCTCATGGGAAGGAAAGACAAAATAGGTGACATCAAAAACATATTCGAGCCAAACTCAGCATGTAAATGCAATGCCTTCCCCCCAGCGTGGGACATGACACCCGGGGATGAGCCTCCCTGGCACCGAGGGACCACTATCAACTACCAACTGATGATGCAACTGGAAAATGACCTTATACGGAAGGTTCAATGTGGATCAGCAGAATATCCCTGTCCTCATAAAATAACATGACTTTAAAATGCTGTTTGACCTAAAGTAAGGGGAAAATGGAAAAGAGAAATGAGTTTATATGGCTACGAGTTTCTAAAAAAGAGTCTGGAGGCTGGCAGAAGGATTGCCCTCATGCACAACTGAGCAGAGTCAGAGAGACAGATAAAGCAGATACAACCCCCAGATATCGGTTCCTTTGAGGGCTAAAGAGACCCATGGGAGTTATGGTCATGGCCGATGGGGTTAACTACCAGGTCAGATGGCCCCTTTTTGGAACTGGTGTTTATGTGTGATGAATCTGGACTCAGATGGGATCTTCCTTCATAAGACTTTCATGCTAAGGTGATGGAGGTGCAGTTAATGTTGGGGTTTAAGATATATTTAGTGGATTTGAATCTCTGGACTGACAATGTGATAGCCAGGTGCTGAGCCTCAACAGACTCCAGCACCTACAATATGATTTATTGGACTTATCACACTCAGCTAAGATGGAGTTGAAGAAGGACAACCACCACACCATGGAGCCTAGAGTGATTACAACTGAAAGTGGGAGGATTGCATCCAACATCCATGTGGAATCTGAGCCTCCTCTTGACATAGAGGTGCAATGGACACAACCAATCCAATGTCCACAGAGAAGAGGTGGCATTGGATTGGGAAAAGTGGACATGGTGGCTGATGGGTATGGGGAAAGGCAGGAAGAGATGAGAGGTGGAGGCATCTTTGGGACATGGAGCTGCCCTGGATGGTGCTTCAGAGGCAATCACCAGACATTGTAAATCCTCACAGGGCCCACTGGATGGAATGGAGGAGAGTATGGGCCATGATGTGGACCATTGACTATGAGGTGCAGAGGTGACCAAAGATGTACTTACCAAATCCAATGGATGTGTCATGATGATGGGAACGAGTGTTGCTGGGGGGGGGGGGGGGAGAGGTGGGGTGGGGGGGTGGGGTTGAATGGGACCTCACATATATATTTTTAATGTAATATTATTACAAAATAAATTTAAAAAAAATGAAAAGGCAGAAAAGGAAAAAAAAAACAAACATATTCGAGGCATACAAAAGCAGACTCAAAATGAAAGAAGAAGGAGTAAGTGATACCAAAGACAGAACAGCTAAAATTGAAGAGAGAAAGGAATGGAAAAAAATTGAGCAGGGGCTCAGAGACTTGAATGACAACACAAAATGCCACAATATATGCGTCATGGGAGTCCAGAGGAAAAAAGAAGAGAAAAGAGGCAAAAAGAATATATGAGGAAATAATAGCTGAATATTTCCCAAGTCTCATAAAAGAAATGAACTTACATGTCCAAGAAGCACACCATACCCCAATCAGAATAAATCCAAATAGACTTACCACAAGACACATACTACTCAAAATTCAAAGATAAACAGAAAATTCTCAGGGCACCAAGGGAGAAGCAAGCTATCGTGTACAAAGCATGTCTAGGAAGACATAGCACAGATTTCTCTCCAGACTATGGAGGCAAGAAGACAGCAGTATGATATAATTAGTACACTGAAAGAGAAAATATGGCAGCTTAGATTCATTATCCAGTAAAACTGTCCTTCTAATATGAAGGTGAGTATAAAAATATTCACAAACACTCAGAAACTAAGAGTTTGCGAAAACAAATCCACCTTTGCAGGAAATATTAAAGGAAGCCTTAGAACCTGAAAGAAAAAGAGAGGAGAGACAGGGTTTGAGGAGAACATAGAAGAAAAATAGCAGAAAGGGTAACCAAATGAGTAAAAGACAGACAAAATAAGATATGACCTATGAAAACCAAAAAATTAAATGGAGGAGGTAAATAATGCACCTACAGTAATGTCATTGAATGTCAATGGAATAAAATCCCCAATCCAAAGATACAGGCTGACAGAATGGATAAAAAAAAACATAAGCCATCCATATGCTCATATGTGGCTTACAAGAAACTGACTTTAGACCCAGGGATGCAAACCAGCTGGAAGTGCAAGTTTGGAAAAAGAGACTCCATGCAAATAGTAATGAGAAAGAGCAGTGGTAGCTACACTATTATCAATAAAACAGACTTTAAATGCAAAAATTTATAAGAGATACAGAAGGTCATTATATATTAAGAAAAGCGACAATACCCAGGAAGATATAATAGACATAAATATTAATGTCCCAAAATACATGAGACAAACTCTGGGAAACCTGAAGGGAGAAATAGACATCTCTACAATAATCATTGGAGACTTCAAACCCACTTACATCATTAGACAGAACAATTAGACAGAAGATCAACAAGGAAACAGAGAACTTGCACAATATGATATATGAATTAGAACTAACAGATATATACAGAACACTGCATCCAAACTCAGGGGTGTTATACATTCTTCTCAAGTGCCCATGGATCTTTCTCCAAGATAGCCCACATGTTGGGGCACAATGCAGCTCTCAATAAATAAAAAAGATTTAAATTATATAAAGTTCCTTCTCCAATCATAATGGAATGGAACTGGAAATAACAGACAACAGAAAAGTAAATTTGCAAATTTGTAGAGGCCGAACAGCACACTCCTAAATAATCAACAGGTCAAGAGAGAAATTGCAAATGAAATCAGTAAATATAATGAGACAAATGAAAATGAGAACACAATTTATCAAAACTTATGGGATTCAGTGAAGGAAACCTTGAGAGGGAAATTTATAACCCTAAATGCCTATATTAAAAAGGAAGAAAAAGCTAAACTTAAAGATTTAACTGAACAATTAAGAAACTAGTAAAATGACAGCACACCAATCCCAAACAGCAACAGGAAAGAAATAATAAAGATTAGATCAGAAATAAATGAAATTGAAAAAAAAATATGAAAAATCAACAAAAGTTCGTTCTTTGAGAAGAAAAATAAAATTGACAAACCCCTAGCTAGACTAACAAAGAAAAAGAGAGGCAAGATGCAAATAAATACAATCTCACCCAAAGAGTTCCAGAAAAGGCCAAGTTCTTAACGTTGCCCTGCATCTGCAAACACTCTAAGGAATGATTCAGGAGACACAGTGTCTTGGGCAGATAGAGGAAGTGTGCATGCTCAGAGCTGTGGGGGATGGAAACAGCAGGTGCAGCAAAGAATCACCTACAGGCAGCCAGGGGAGGGGGTTTGTGCTGGAGGCTGAGGCACTATGGGAGGAAGGCTGTTATCCTGCTGACAGTAATAATGTCCTCCATCTCCTACCTGCAACTTGGTGATAGTGAGCGTGAAATCTGTTCCAGAACCTCTGCCACTGAATCGATCGGGGACTCCAGATGCCCGGGCTGATGCAATAGATGAGCAGTTTAGGAGCCTGTCCTGGTTTCTGCTGGTACCAGTCTACACTTCTGCTCACACTCTGACTGGACTTGCAGCTGATGGTGATGGTGTCTCCTGGAGACACAGCCATGGAGGCTGGAGACTGGATCACACAATGTCACCACTGGACCCCGCATCAGAATGGACAATGACACACATTCCTACCACTTTATCAGAGACAGATTAAATGCATCACTTAATATGTGCTTTCTAATGGTGTCTAATTAAAAATCAGCACATAATTGGGCCATTTTGAAAAGAGGCATTATGTCTACTGCATTTTAAAATAATTTCTCAATTCTTCAAAGACATTATTCTAAAGACATTGAGGCACTTTTAAATTTCTCAGCAGAAATCCATAGGAGCAGGGACATGAGGACCGGCATCTTTGAGATCATCTTGCTGCTCTGCCTGCATGATGCTACTCAGTTCACAATGCAAAGTGCTCATTTATAGAAACTGAGCAGCTGACATGGGCCTGGGGGAGCCTATGCAAAGCAATCAGTGTATGTGGAGAAAATTGTATGGGCAGGGAGTGGTGGACTATGCAGTGGAAATAAGAGTTAAAGATAACATCACAGAGAGTCTAAATTTGTCACAATTCAGAAGCTTTAATACAAACTTAGAATCTCTGAAATTACAAGCAACTATCAGACCTAATGAAGAGCTTTTAAAGTTAAATATATTTTAATTTAAAATTATATTTAGGCTGGTGGGTTTGCTGATGTCAACCTGTGCCCCCTCTTCACCTCCTCCTGGTCTCTGCAAACTGCATCTTCAACCTGAACTTGCTCTTGAAGTGACCACCCCCTAGGCCAAGACAGGGCTGGGCTAAGGAGGCTGGCAGCAGGTCCGTGTAGTTCCTTCAGACCTGAAGTTCTTAGAGCCCTGGGAATGAGCCCCAGGCCTCTGTTTTCCTCCTTCTGCAGCTCCTACCTCTACAATCAGGGCTTCAACTTACCAGGCTCCAGCTGCTCAGTGTTTTAGCTGGGCTTTTGTTGGGGCCATGACTGGGGCAGCTGCTGTGCTGTGCTATGCTGTGCTGTGTGGAGACGTCTGTGGGGTCATGTGCTGCTACCTGCTCTCTAAGACTTTTGGCAAACAGTTGGTGGTCTCCTGCTGGTAAGTGGCCCATGCAATTTCCTTTATGCATAGACAGGATCCATCCTATCATCCCTCATCCCTCTAGATGCTTTTTTTTCTTCTGGGACACTGCCCTAAATTGACACCATTTCCCTAGTGATCTAAGTTCCTGGGACACTTTTCAAAAAATTTATCCAGAAACACCTGTAATTTGAATGAAACAAGAAAGTTTAATCATTGAAATAGTAGAAAACATTGTTTCCTCTGCAATTTCTTGCTAATTACCTACCTCTTCAACAATCCAAGGGAAGCAAGCTGATGAACTGCATGGGACTTGTACATGGAACTGAAATGCACAATGACTTTTGGGTTTCTGTTTGTGTTCAGATGCCCTAATGTCACCATGTTTATCAAACCTCCTTCTGATCTCATGGCCTGACAATTAAGCTGATTGCAAACAGACTGCTAAAGATCAATAGAGCAATCTTGTATGTTTTAGATATGTTCTTGAGAAATTCACATCCATCTAGATGAGGGGCAATGCCCTTGATTCATCTGAATCCAATGATCATCATTACATTTTCTAAACTGTCCTTTCTGTATTAGAATCCCTTTTACCTCCTCCTCATAGGAGGAGAGACTCAGCATACCAGGATATCAGTCAGTGCACCCCCTGAATGGTCTTCAATTTGTCATTTGACAAGAAGATAATAGGAATAATTTTATTTTTTATTTTAATTAAAAGAGAAAAACTTAGTTTCTGATATTATTATGTTATATTTTAATTTCCATATAGTTCCCATGGCTCCCTGCAGCCACAGTATTGATTTGGCAGAGACCATTTTAATACTTCCAAGGACAGAAGGACCTTGAAACATAAACTGCACAGCTCTGTGATCTTGTGCGCTACAAGAGCAGCTCATCACTACTTACCAGAACTGATGTCCTTGAGCATCACCTGCTTGATTTTCCATCTTGCCAAGAGCTTTAATCTAGGACTCTTGCTCTATATCACTGCTTGGGAATACTCATGTTCAGCAGGAACATGTGTTTGGGGCATCATATAATCACTTTCATGCCAAGGATTATCTTTTAAAATTGTGTTTCTTTAAAAGAAGTTTTATGCTGGTATAGGTGGAGGGAAGGATAAATAAGGAAATTTTGCATGGTTACAAGTGTGTGCCCATTGCCATTAAGCAGAACTCTTAAATTTTGCACCCTTCTGATTTTGCAGAAATGTACCTTATCACTTGTGAGTTTACAATTTCCCAAATTAGTGACTATAAATGGGTTCAGTTTCCAGAAATAATCTTGGTGAAATAATAATAATACACCCTGGGGGTGGGAAACAGAAGAAAGAAAGAAGACTAGAGAAGATTAGATAAAATAAGAGAAAAGAGGAGAGGGGAAGAGAAGAAAATGTATAACTTTGGGTCCAAATTTTATAAAAGTCAGGGACAAAAAATATGTTTAACTCTAAAGCCATTTTTATACTGAAGGTATTCAAGGACAGTACAAATAGTTGTCCTTTGGTTCCAGGGTTATACAAGTGTCTGAGTGATAAAAGACCGTCAAGAATTTACCCATATGGGGTACATTATCATGAAGGTTCCTACTATGTACTACGGGCTAGAGGGGCACAAATCCCAAAGTAAATGTGAGCCAAAGTAAAAGTGGAATCTATCCTTCTACAACAGAGAGGAACTAATAGGAATGCTCTACTTTTGTTACAAAATGGATAATTAAAGACATATTAGTGGTCTAGAGAGAAACAGAACTGACAAGAGTTCTCTGTAACTATTAACATGGTGCAAAATAAATTGTGGTTTTGCATTGTTGAAATTGCCATTTGATATTGGCATACATTGTTTAAAAATGAATTTATGGTATAGATTGATTTAATGTGCATTTCTCACTTTTTTTGCAAGTGACTTACTAATTGCTGTTTATTTTACATTTATGTTAGACTATGGAAATGTTGTTAAACAAAAAGCAAGTTTGAGCGATTTTCTTGTATGAATTCAAAATGGGTCATAAAGCATCCGAAAAAACTCACAACATCAACGACCCATTTGGCCAGGGTCTGCTAGCTAATGTATAGTGCAGTGGTGGTTCAAGAAGTTTTGCAAAGGAGATGAGAGACTTGAAGCTGAGGAGCATAGTGACCGACCACCAGAAGAGCAATTGAGAGCAATCATCGAAGCTGATCTTCTGACATTACACCAGAATTTGCTGAAAAACTCAACATTGGCCATTCTATGGCATTTTAAGCATATTGGAAAAGTGAAAAAGCTTCATAAGTGGGTGCATCATGAGCTGACTGAAAATCAAAAAAAATCATCGTTTGGAAGTGTTGTCTTCTCTTACTCTATGCAAAAACAAATCACTTCTTGATCAGATTGAGCATGGGATAAAAAAGTGGATTTTATACTACAACCAGTGACAACCAGCTCAGTTGCTGGACCAAGAAGAAACTCGAAGCACTTCCCAAAGCCAAACTTGCATGGTCACTCTTTGGTCATTTGCTGCCAGTCTGATCCACTACAGCTTTATGAATCCTGGTGAAACCATTATGTCAGAGAAGCATGCTCACCAAATCCATGAGATGCACTGAAAACTGCAAAGCCTGCAGCCAGCATTGGTCAACATAAAGGGCCCATTTCTTCTCCATGACAGCGCCCGATTGCACATCACACAATCAATGTTTCCAAAGTTGAACTAACTTGGCTACGAATTTTGCCTCATCTGCCTTATTCACCTGACTTCTTGCCAATTGGTTACCAATTCTTCAAGCATCTCAACATCTTTTGGCAGGGAAAATGCTTCCATGACAAGCAGAATGCAGAAAATGCTTTTGAATAGTTCATCGAATTCCAAAGCACAGGTTTTTATGCTACAGGAATAAATAAAAATGTGTTCATTGTAATGTTTCCTAATTTGATTAAGAAAGATGTGTTTGAGCCTAGTTATAATGATCTAAAATTCACAGTCTGAAATGACAATTCATTTTCCACCAACCTAAAATATTACAAGATTTTATAAAATTGCCATACATGACTGTCAGGATGCAAACATCCAAATTCTGTAGAGTGCTGCTAGCTGGGAACTCCAAAGAAAATTTTTAATGTATTTCCCAGGAAAACCTGACCGACTAACGTAGAGATATTCTCTCTTTGGACTGCTTACAACTTACTGATGATATAAATCTACTCTGTAACAATTAGGCCAGCACTTGCTACACCAAACAAATGGTTGCCATTACCTAGACAAGTTGATGCGTGAATCTAAATAGCACAAAAGGCAAGATTTCAAATTAGAGGCAAGGGACACATTCTCATGATCACCACCTCTTTGGTGGACCTTATTTGGTAATACATGATCATCTGCTTCTCCAATGTAACAAAACTATACTCATCTATAATCCAACTAACTACTCATGATTCTTCTAATCCTTTTATTTTAACCTAGAATTTTAAATATATCTCTCAGAGTCTTATGCCTTTGCATTGCTCATATGCTGGTTGAGACCTGAATCCCAGAAGAATTGCTGCTAACTCCTCTCCAGATCTTCATTGCACCCAGTATCATATAATTTTAAAAATACCTATTCAATATATCTCTCAGAGTCTTATGCCTTTGGATTATGCATTTGCTTGTTGAGACCTGAATCTCAGAACAATTGCTGCTAACTCCTCTCCAGTTCTTTATTTTTTTTTTTTTGATTTTGAGAAGGAAAAATGGTTTATTGATGGCCGGCCGGACTCGGGAGCTTTCAGTTTGAATCCCGAGCCTTGAACAAGATTTTCAAACGTCTTTTATACAGAGAGGAAAGGCCAAATGGTCCCTTTGTTTCAGTTCTCAATAGGCTTCAATTAGCATATATCTTCCACATCTTAGGTAAGCTTTTAGCATGGACTCCAGACATTCTAGATAAGCCTTTAGCATATTTGGTTTTTGCATTTCCCCTAAATACTTAAAGTTTATAGACCTTGCATTGTTAAACATTTCCTGGGACTGGAGCAGCTGCCAGTCCCTAAGGGCAGGATTGCAGCCTCTTACCGTTCCACACCCACAAGTCAAACAACTTAGTTATCTCTGAAGAGACAAAGAGCCTTCCACCCATAGCCCACATCATTCCCCCCCTTTTGCCAAAGTTTACTTGCTAAGCTTTGGCATAATTATTGTTGGAGCTATGAGGTGGATGGCTGTTTGTTGTCTTGACTGATTATTTATCAGTCTTTAGTACAGCATCCAGGACTGTTTTTAGAAGTTTAGAACTTTTCATTCTGGACAGCTTCATTACATCTAGAATCAGACCTCTGCATTGCCCTCACAGCAAATACTATCTCTGAATATGAGCAACAGGATACTTAGAGGTCATCCTTAGCACTGCCCTTTAGGACAGTTTGTCAAAGAGCAAAGTGATTAGCAACCTAAAGTGCAGCCTCTCCAACTACTTGTGATAGGTAAAATGGCTTCAGCTCCTAAGGTGTCATAGAGCAGGTTCTTCATTTACTTCCACCCAAAACCAACGATATTTTTTGACTTATGCAAACAACATCAGGAACACTTCTAAATTTAAGTCATCAACTTAGGAAGAAATAAAACAGAAGCCCTCACCTCATAAAGCTTTCATTTTACTGGGTGGGACAGATAATAAACAAATAATAACTCTACATCCACTCTTACCCTGCTTCTCTGAGATTTCCTCTCCTGGGCATTAGGTGCACAGTGCAGGTACCAGAGCTCTTTTCTCCTCTGATTTGCCTTTCTGGTTCAGGAAGCTGGGGTGGATCCCTCAAGTTGGCACACACTTCTCCTTTTTCCCTTCCCCTCCCAAGAGATGGGCAGGCTCACAGCACCCCTGTGGTGGGCACAGACATCCCTGGGTGACATGATGCAGTAGTCCTCACTGGAGCACGCTGTGCTTAGGGAGATGGGTTCCCACTCTAATGGGATGGTTGAGTGGGGTTATCTGCCCCCAGCTGCTTCTCGGGATCTCTAGGAAAGGACAAAGTAAGCCATGGCATCTCCAGAGTCCCTGTTGTGCACCAAGTACTGCCTGAACCTAAGGTTCCCAGCAGACTCACCTAGCAATCATTATTAGAGTCTATACATGCTCTAATAAGGATTTAAATGATGAATGCACAACTATGTAAGTATGCCAAATATCATTGATTGTACAACTTGGATGAACTGTATGCTTTATTAATATGTATCAATAAAAATGATTTATTTACAAAAGTAACAAAAATTGATTTTTAAAAATTTAAAGGAGATGAACCCGTGAGGAATAAGATAAAATCAAATTGAATCACTCTAACCCTTTGTAATGTTGGAACATTCCTCTTCAGTATGAATTTAAATAAATAAAAATAAGTATCTAACTTTTTCTTTAAAAATCTATTTTGTCTCCATTTGCCGTTCATCTTTACATTCCTGTACTCCATATAGATCTGTGTTGTGTTGACTTTACCTTTGAACAAGTTATTATCTCTGTCTGGTTCCCTCATATCATATGAGTAAAATAAAATTTTCAACACAAAATTTTTTAATATCCATTTTTTATATTTTTATGATTTTACTTTTTCTGAAAAATGTATCTTAAATCGATTTTCAGTTTCCATAAATGCCTCATATTCTCATTTCCTTTCTTACCCAGATTAAATTCTATGATCCTGCTTAATAATGATTCCCTTATGCGTATCAAGACATCACTTGCCCTTACTGTATTTCATTATCTTCCTCCAGGAAAATACTACCCTTAGTAAAAACTCAACACTTCACATGTCTGTATCCATGTCTCTGTGACTGGAGATTCGTTTTCACTTGCCTCATTTTAAATTCATGACCACTCACCTCATAAGGGCACTGAATCTTACCTCACAATCATTCTTCATTTCCCTGGACTCTGCACCCTCTACTCTTTTTGTTATCTTTCAAATTCTAACATCTCTTCCCTGTCATAACTACAAGACAATTGCCTTATTTCTGGTTTCCTGTGTAAAAATAAGCAATAAGAGGAACAAGTCCATTAAGAATGAAGAGTAAACTCACTGAGGGAGGAATGAAGCTGGCTAGTAAGACTGGGAATCAATAGAAGGATCTGGAACCTGGCAGAGGCTCCCATGGACATCAACAACCCCAAGGGGGCTGCTGGAAGACCCCCCACACACACAAGATTCTGCCAGTCAGAACAAGATTTCCTCCAGAATCCAGGAGAAGCCCCGATATTCCCCAAGGACTCTATAATTGGGATGTCCTGGGGGACTGATGGATGGGGTAATCAATCAAAACAGCAAACAGCTGGAACTCCTGCCCTGCCATTAGCAAAGGGGTGGAATAATTAATGGTTTATAAAACAGTCAGATCTCTTGCTCTCATGCCTATGCCTTGTTGCAGTGCCTGTCCAGTGCTGGTCCTGCCCTGTTCCTGCCTTCTCTGCCCTGCTCTCACTATGTCCCCCACATGGATCAACTCGCAAGTCAAATTTAGGGATTTATAATCCATAATGGGAAACTGTAGTCTATAAATTAGCCCACTTTATCACTTTTCAGGACGTTCCTTTTTACCTGGGACCCATGATCTGTTTTTTTCTCCCATTTCTCTTCCTTCCATACCTGAATAAATTACTGGCCTAACTAAATAAAAAATAAATAAATTTTTTAAATGTTAAAAAAAGAGCAATAAGTCCACAAGTCCCTCCCACATGCCCTGTGATCCAGGGATGCCTATGTCCCCCTGCTCTGCCTTCCTTCCAGTTATTGTAGAGAAGCATGCAGCCTTCCTATGTGAGGCCAGACCCTCAGATCCCATCCCTCTCATCTGCTCAAGGATATTGCTCATTACGTCCACCACTCTCTGAGCTATCAATGTTCCCCTCTCTTAACACCATTTCCATCAACATGCAAGTATCATTTTATTTCTATAGAAAACTACTGTTAATTTAATAAGGTCATTTACCATATAAATTACTATATGTTATATTTTAAACAGTATTTGTTCTATATCATATAATAAATATGTAAACATGTTAATACAAAATATAAATTATTCTAACAATATTGAATACTTATTCTTTATAAAACTAACAATATATACTACTTTCTTCTATTTTTAAGTGTTTTAAGAAAATTATTGACAATATACATGCTGCATTTTTTCTTGAGCATTTATTTTTAATTTTATTTTTTGATGACATATAGATCACAAAAAATGTTACATTAAAAATGTGAGTTTCCCACATACCCCACACCTAACCCCCCCATTCCTCCCACATCAGCAACCTCTTCCACCATTGTGGCACATTCATTGCATTTGGTGAATACATCTTGGAGCACTGCTGTACTGCATGGATTATAGTTTACATTGTAATTCACACTCTCCCCCAGTACATCCAGTGGGATATGACAGGATATATGATATCCAACATCTGTCCCTACAATATCATTTAGGACGACTCCAAATCCCAAAAATGCCCCCTCATCACATCTCTTCTTCCTTCTCCCTGCCCTTAGCAACTACCGTGGCCAATTTCTTCACATCTATACTACAGTTTCTTCCATTACTAGTCACAATAATTCTATAGTACAATACCAGTAAGCCCACTCTAATCCAAATTTTATTCCTCCATCCTGTGGACCCTGGGACTGTGATGTCCATTACACCTCTATATCGAGAGAGGGCTTAGATCCCACATGTTTGATTCATGTCATTCTCCTACTTTCAGTTGTAGGCCCTCTCGGTTCCCTGGTGTGGTGGTAGACCATCTTCACCTCCCTGTTAGCTAATCTATATAAGCCCAACAAACCACAGAGTAGGAGTTGCTACTTTCTTGAGGTTCAGGGCCCAGCTGGCACATGCTCAATCCAGAGATTCAAGTCTCCTGGGTATACACCAACACCAGTGCCAACCACAGGTTCAGTAAAAGTGACAGAAGAGGCATATATAGAGAGGTCATATCTGAGCCAACTCCATCACACTCAGGAACACATATTCCAAAGTGGGGCCAACTGACAAGGCACTGAACTCCAGAGCCAACTACCATGACCATTGAACCTGTGTGTCTCCGTCACCCTCAGCAGTACCAGTACCTGGGTTGTATTTACTTTGCTGTCTCTGGAATCCTGCTGAGGTGTATGTAAGTGCGACCCCTTTGATGACCTCCCAACACTTTTTGAAGACTCTTAATCATATAAACTCATTTGTCTTAGCCATTTCCCCCTTTTATTCAAGATGGCACAGGGAATTGCAGGGAGAATTGGGGGGAATGGCTGAACACAGTAGATTTTTGGGTATGTGGTTGAAATTATAACATTGAGAAAACTCTTTAGAAAATATAAGAAAGGATTACCTGTTTAAAGTTCTTAAGGGGGCATCTGACACAGGGGCAGGTTTCTAGGATTGTGTGTGTGCTCATCTTGTCATAATGTGTTATATCATTGGGTGGAGAACCATACAATGAGTGGGAAGGTATATCCCCATCCTGGGGAGGACTGATGTTCACAAATATCATTTGTAAAAGCCTCTTGACCTCACATCTCCCTCCAGTTCATACCCAGTAGTCCAGAACCCCTCCCCATGACTTGGTTCTACAAAACTTAAGAGTCACAGAGAGGTGGATTGGCCTGGGGCCCTCCTAACTTGAATAAAGACCATAGAGGTTGGGGGGGCAAGATGGCATCTGAGTGAGTGCACCTCATAATCTCTCCTGCAAAGAAGCAGCTGAGTAGGGTTGGAGTCCTGCTGGACTGGGCCGTTTCAGGTGATTGCAGGCCAGGAGGTGTCTGGATGTCAATTTAGTGGGATGGTGACATGAGATTCTTGCAAGAGGTAGAATTTTGGGTCTTTTTCACAGAGGTCAGGGTTGTGGATGGGACCCTTCCCCCTGGGGCTGGTGGTCTGGCAGGTGGGGATTCTTGAAGGCTATGCTGTGCTGGGGAGTTCCCAAGTCCTGAGCAGGCTGTTTCGGGGGCTTGCATGGCAGGAAGTGTATGGAAGTTGATTTGGTGAGACAGAGACAGAGGAAATTCTTGCAAGAGTTGGAATTTTGGGATTCTGACACGGAGGTCAAGTGTTCTGGGAGGAGCCCCTCCCCCTAGAGCTGGCAACCAGGCTGCAGTGATCCCTGGGATCTTTGTTGTGTTGGGTGTTCCCAAACCCTGAGCAGGCTTTTTCAGGGGCTTGCAGGGCAGGAAGTGACTGGATGTCGATTTGGTGAGACAGTAATAGAAGAGATTCTTGCAAGAGGTGTAACTTTTGGTTTCTGACATGGAAGTCAGAAGTTGTAGGCAGAACCCCTCCCCCTAGGGCCGGTGGCCAGGCTGCAGTGGTCCCTGAAATGTTGTGCTGCAGCACTCCCAAACCCTGAGCGGGCTGTTTTGGGGGCATGCAGGGCAGGAGGTGTCTGAAGATTTGGTGAGACAGTGACAGAAGAGATTCTTGTGAGAAGTGAAATTTTGGGTTTCTGACATGGAGGTCAGAGGCTGAGGGCGGGACCCCTCCACCTAGGGCTGGTGCCCAGCTGTGGGGATCCCTGAAGGCTGTGTTGTGCTGAGGTGCTCCCAGGCCCCTGTTAACCAGATGCGTAGTTCCCAGGTCTGTGTCCCCTAAGTCCTGGTGGCCACGCTCCGGAGACTCACACACCTTGAGTCTGTAATATCACAGTCTTCCCATCCCTGAATCCACCGCGCCCTGAGGTCCATCTGAAGTCCTTGATTACCCTAGCCCTCGGCGTTTGTGCGGTTTTTTTTTTTTTTCATTCTCTGTCTCCTTGAACTTGGAGGAGTATACCAGCTGTCTTGGGGAGAGTCTAGGAAGAAAGGAGAGGTGAATCTCCTGAGAAAGCTCAATTTACCTAAATGTCCTGGGATAGGAAACTTGGTCTGGGAGGAGGTGGAGTCAGAAACTCTATTAGACCTCTCCTAGCACACCTAAGGGGGAGGGACTGTAGGAGGTGCTATCCAACGTTCCAGTAGCATATTTGGGGTTTCTGGTGAGGTATAGGTGATCTCACACTGGAAATAAAGAGCCATAGTCTTCTATGTAGAGTTGGTTCAACAAGGACCTACTTGAATCTCCTACCAGATGTTTCAGGCAGCTTTTCTGCTGCTCTGGGAGAGAGAAGTAAGAAAAGGAGAAAGGGAGAAGGTCAGATCCCTAAGTGTATTATTTAACTGCAAAGAGGATTCCTAGTTTAAAACGTTGGTTCTTTTTTTTTTTTTTTTTTTTTTGTCTTGGTTGCCAATATTGCGTTGTCTCCTGGTCTTTTCTCCCATTTTATCCCCCAAGGTCCTTTTTCATTTATTTAGACTTTTTTCTCTTTTTCTTTTTCTTCCTACATTCCCCCCTCCTTTTCTTTGCCCACCCCATTTTTCTCTTCTCTTTTTTTCTTTTCTCCCTTTTTCCTCTTATTTTATTTTATTTTATTTTATTTTATTTATATAATAGGTGCTGCAGGGAGCGCTTCACACTTGCTGTGTTTCCTCATCCTCCATTTCCTCTTTTCTGTGTGTATTGACTTTAGCCACCTACACTATCCCCTTTCCCCCACATCTTTCTATCCTCCATCATATACTGTTCCTCTTACATCCCACCTCCCTTTCTTTGGCCCCCAACTTGTCTGACTTTCAATTTCTAATACCTTTGTTCTGTTTTATGTCTCTTATCCACTCTTGATATTACTGTGTTTCTTTTCTCTTTTCCTCTCTCATGAAAACACTGTCTTTTTAATTCATACTATATTCCTCCCCATATTCAGTTGAATGTCTCATTATTGGTACTCTACTTACTGCTATAACTTTACACAACTTACATGAGTCTAATATCCATTCTCACAGTTCTCACATTGATGCTCTGTTAACATTTATAACCAATACTACTTTATACATTTTCTTTTATTACTCATTTTGCTTTCCCTGGCCCTAATATTTTCCTTCCATGTGAACTTAGCCAGCAACAAGAAAATAGAGTAAGAAGAACAAAGTGACAAAGAGAAGCCAAAACATTTACACATGAACAACAACTAATTAATCCCCAAGACTAGACAAAGAAACTAAGGAACTGATTAAATCCATCAAGATAAAATGATGACCAGATAGCAACAAAAAACTACAAACCAAACCAATAATCAGGAAAACATGGCTGAATCCAATAAACAAACGAAATCCATGAAAGGGAGCAGAACATCAGACAAGAATTAAAGAAACCATTTAAATTCCAGAGGATACACAGAATTGGGACCAACTACTCAAAGAATTTCAAACAAATCTACTAAATTAAGTCAAGATGAAGGAAAACATGGATAAAAAATAAAGTAATAGTGGATATAGAGTAATAGGATAAATTATGAATATAAAGAATGATTTGTGAGTATACAAAGAAACACAAAAAATTACAATGAATAACTCCACTATAATTGAGATTCAAAATACACTAAAGGCATACAATAGCACCTTTTAACAGAAGGAAGAAAGAATCAGAAAACTAGAAGAGAGGACAAAAAATCATACAGTCAGAAGCACACAAAGTAAAAATTCAAAAACTTGAGCAGTGTCTTTGGGACTTGAAACACAGCATGATGTATACAAACATATAGATCATGGGTGTCCAAGGAATAGAGGATGGAAAAGGGGCAGAAAAAATATTTGAGAAATATTGGATGAAAATGTCCCAAGTCTTATGAAAGACATAAATATACATGTGCAAGAAGTGCAACATACTCTAAACAGAAAAAAAAAAACAACTCTAAGAAACATACTCCAAGACACATACTAATCAGAATGTCAAAGGCCATGGATAAAGAGAAAATTATGAAAGAAGCAAGAGAAAAGCAATTTGTCACATAAAGGAATCTTCAATGAGACTAAGTACTGATTCCCTCACGAGAAAATATGAAGCTGAGAAGGCAGTTGCATGAAGCTGAGAAGGCAATGGTACTGACAGAGTACCCCTTTCAGCCAAAGTCTTTCTCCAGTCAAAGTGCATTCAAAAAGGAGAAAGTTTAAAATATTCACAAATGAATAGAAACTGAGTATGTTCATCAACTAAATGCCTGCCTTAAAGTATTTCTTTTTTTTTCCTTCAAATTCTGCTCAATTATTCATGTTTTAAAAAAATATTACATTAAAAAAATATGAGGTGCGCCATTCACCTCCACCGCCCCCACCCCACCACTCCCCCCACAGTAACACTCTCCCGCATCATCATGACACATCCATTGCATCTGGTGAGTACATCTCTGGGCATCACTGCACCCCATGGCCTGTGGTACACACCATAGCCCACACTCTCCCACGTTCCATCCAGTGGGCCATGGGAGGGCATACAATGTCTAGCAATTGTCCCTGCAGCACCACCCAGGACAACACCAAGTCCCCAAAATGCCTCCACATCTCTTCTCTTCCTGCCATTCCTCGCACCTAGCAGCCACCATGGCCACTTTTTCCACAATCAATGCCACATTTTCTCGATGATTAACCACAATAGTTCATGAATAGGATATCATTAAGTCCACTCTAATCCTTACTGTATTCCTCCTTCCTGTGGAACTTGGCTTGGTTGTGTCCATTCCACATCTATGTCAAGAGAGGGCTTAGATTCCACATGGATACTGGATGCAATCCTTCTGCTTTCAGTTGTAGGCACTCTAGGCTCCATGGTTTGGTGGTTGACATTCTTCAACTCCATGTTAGCTGAGTGGGGTAAGTCCAATAAATCAGAGTGTAGGAGCTGAAGTCTGTTAAGTCTCAGGGCCTGGCTATCATATTGTCAGTCCAGAGATTCAATCCCCTAGATATATCTTAAGCCCCAGCACCAACTACAATTCCAGTAAAGTAGCAGGAAAGACTTGTGAACAGAGATCCCATCTGAGTCCAGCTCCATCACACAGAAATACCAGCTCCAAAGAAGGGCCAGCTGACATGGCAGTGAACCCCATCTGCCATGACCATAGAACCTGTGGGTCTCTTTAGCCCTCAAAAAGACCAATATCTGGGGTTGTATCTACTTTGTCTATCTCTGAGACTCTGCTCAGGTGTGCATAAGGGCAATCCTTCTGACAACCTCCACACTCTTTTTTAGAGACTCATAGCCATATAAACTCATTTGTCCTTTCCATTTCCCCCTTACTTTAGGTCAAACAGAATTTTTAACTCCTGTTATTATATGTAGACAGGGATATTCTGCTGGTTCACGTTGAACCTTTAATTCAAGGTCATTTTCTAGTTGCATCATCAGCTGGTACTTGGTAATGATCCCTCAGTGCCAGGGAGGCTCATCTCCAGGTTTCATGTCCCACACTGGGGGGAAGGCATTAGATTTACATGCAGAGTTTGGCTTTGAGACTGGCCACATTTGAGTAACACGGAGGCTGTCAGTAGGGAACTCTTAGGCACAGTGCTGCTCTAGGTCTTGTTCTTATTTCAGGTGTGTAGGCTCACAAGCATAGTTATTAGTATCAGGGGCTCACTGTTGGACCCTCATTTCTTCCTGGTCCTTACCATTGCACCTGGGGGACTGTCACTGCTTCCCTAGGGACCATGACAGAGCCCCCCCCCCCCAGCCAGGAACCCAGTACCCCCGAGCTGTTGTTTTTAATTGTTTCCACTATGAGTATATCCAAACATTTCCATGCACTCTGGAAGTATTTCTAAAGGACATGTGGTCTCTAAGCCTCCTCTCAATTTAGAGGTAGAGTGGACATCGCCATCCCAGGGTCCTCAGGATGGAGGAATAACATGTATTAGAGTGGGCTTACTGGTATTCTCCTATAGAATTATTGTGACTCTAGTATTGGAAAAGTTATGTCACTGATGTGGAGACAGTGTCCACAGGAGTTGCTGAAGGCAGGAGGAGGGAAAAATAGGTGTGATGTTGGGGCATTTTCGGGACTTGGAGTTGTCTTAAATGATATTGCAGGGACAGATGCAGGATATTACATATCCTGCCATAACCCACTCACGGGACAGTCAGAGAGTGTAAACTACAACATAGACTATAATCCATGCTGTGTAGCAGTGCTCAATAATGTACTCATTGAGTATAATGAATGTACCACACTAATGAAAGAAGTTTCCAGTGTGGGAGTAGTGGGGTGGAGTGGGGAGTGGGATATATTTATATTATATTTCTTTAATGTGACACCTTGGGTGATCGATGCATCTTTTTTTAAAAAGATAGTAAAAAATCGCTAAAAGGAAATCTTTAGGTTGAAATGAAAAGAAGAGAGTGACTGGGAGTAGGGTGAAGAAGTGAAGCTCTTCAGCAAAGGAAACTAAAACTGTAAATTCAGCATCCCTTAGTACTATAGTTTCAATATACTACATTAGTACTGTATCCTCAATATACAACTCTACTCTCATTCCTATAAGATCACAATACAACTGAACAAAAAAAAAGTCATATTTTGTGATATTGGATGTGCAAATATAAAGAGGCAATGCAGAATAAGAACAATAATAAAGAAGGGAAATAGATACAAGATCAGAGAATGTGTATGCTATTGAAATTTACTTGATATCTTATCAAATTATGGATGTAGGTTTTGTAATAAAATACCCAAGAATAGAAAATATTTTAGCATAATTTTATTAGAGAAGTTGTGAACTTGCAAAGCAATCATGCACATGTTTGCAATTCCCATACAATACCACTCCACCAATACACTATATTGCTGTGGAAAATTTGTTACAAATTATGAGATAGCTTCATGAGACTATTACCACTAACCATAGCCTATACTGTACATTTGGTATATTATTTTAAAAATACACAGAAAGAAAAATGGAAAGAGGATTAGTCAGGGACATCATAACTGATCAACTATAAACAAAAGAAAGCTACAATAAAGGAAAAGAAAAACAAAAAATATGTGACATAAATCTAAAGGGCAAAATGACTGAAGCAAGTATTACCTTTCAGGTAATAACACTGAGTGTTAGTGGATTAAATTTCCCCAATAAAAAGACAGAAATTGGCATATTGGATTAAAAGGTATGATCCAACTATATATTGTTTACAAGAGACTCAGCTTAGACCATTGTCACAAATAGGTTGAAAGTGACAGGATGGAAAGGGATAATCTACACATAGAGTAATCAAAAAGAACTTGTATTGGCTACACTAATATCAGACAAAATATACATTAACTTAAAACCTGTTGGAAGAGGCAAAGAAGGTCACTATAAATTAATACAACTGTCAATCCTCCAAGAAATACCAGTCATAAACATTTATGTACCTAACGACGGTGCCCCAAAATACACCAGGCAAAAGGTCACAAAACTGAAGGGAAAAAATAGGCACCTCGACAATAATGTTTGGAGACTTCAATATGCCATTCTAATCAATTGCTAGATCTAGACAGAGAATCAAAAATGAAACTGAGAACTTGAATAATATGATAAATGAACTATACCTTACAGACATATACAAAAGTTTGCACCCCAAAACAGCAGGATATACATTCTTCTTAAGTGACCCTGGATCATTCTCCAGGATAGACCCACATGTTGATGACAGAAAAAGTTTCAATAAATAGAAAATACTTGAAGTTATACAAAGAAACTTCTCTGAACAGAATGTAATAAAGCTGGAAATCAAAAAGAGGCGGATTACTGGAAAATCCACAAATATAGAGAAGCTAAATAAAAGTGTCCTATAAAATCACTAGGTCAAAGAAGAAACTACAGGGAAATTAGTAAATATTTTGAGATGAATAAAAATGAGAACACAACACACCAAACTTATGAGATACAATGTAGGCAGTGCTGAGAGAGAATTTATACTCCTAAATGCCTACAGTAAATAAGAAGAGCTAAAATCAAAGACCTAATTACACACACAGAGGTACTAGAAAAATGATAGACCACTACACCAAAGCAAGCAGAATAAAAGACATAACAAAGATTAGAGCAGAAATAAATGAAATTGGGAAGAAAGAAAATAAAGAGAATTAACAAAACCAAAAGTTAGTTCTTCAAGAAGATCAACAAAATTGACACTTAATTAGGCTAACAAAGAAATAAAGAGAGATTAAAGTAAATAAAATCAGAAATGAAGGGGATCCATTACTACTGATTCCACAAAAATAAAAAGGATGATAAGAGGATACTATGAACAGGTTAATACTTACAAATTAGACAACTTGGATGAAATGGAAAAATTCTTAGAAACACACAAATGACCTACACTGACCGTAAAGGAAATGGAAAATCTGAAGAGATAAATTATAAGTCAAGAGCTGAATCAGTCATCAAAAGCCTCCCACCAAGAAGATTCCAGGACCAGATGGTTTCCCAGGGGAATTCTATCAATTATGTCAGAAAGAATTAATACCATTCCCACTCAAACTTTTCCAAAACATTGAAAAGGAGGAAACACCACTTAACTTGTTTTGTGAGAACGTCACCCTAAAACTAAAGTCAGATAGAGATACTACAAAAAGAAATTACAGAATAATTTATTTTATGAAAATATAAATAAAAATTCTCAAAATAACCTTGCAAATTGATTAAAACAGCATTTTAACAGAATCATGCACCATGATAAAGTGGGTTTTATCCCATGTATGCAAGGGTGGTTCAACATAAGAGAACCAATAATATAATACACCACATCAATAAAGGAGAAAAAACCCACAATCATCTCATTTGACACAGAAAAGTCATTTGACAAAATTCAGCATTCTTTCTTGATTGAAAAAAACTTAGAAAAATAGGCATAAAGGTAATGCCCCCAACATGATAAAAGACATACATGAAAACCCTACAGCTAACAACATACTCAATCATGAAGACTGAATGCTTTCCCTCTAAGATTTAGAAAAGGCAAGGATAACCTCTGTCACCACTGTTATTCAACACTGTAAAGGAAATTCTTGCCAAAGAAATTAAGCAAGAAAAGTAAATAAAATACATCAAAAGGACAATGTAAAACTTTCGCTATTTGCAGATGGCATGATCATATATATAGAAAGTCCCAAAACTCAACAAAGTGACTAGAAATAATACACAAATTCAGCAAAGAGGCAGGGTCCAAGATCAGCAGTGTTTCTATATCCTAGTAAAGAATAATCTGAGGAGAAATCAAGAAAAAAAATCCAATTTACAATAGCAACTAAAACAATGAAATATACAAGAATAAATTTAACTAAGGATGTAAAGGACTTATACCTGGAAAACTACAAAATTTTGCTCATATAAATTAAAGAAGATCTAAAAAAATGGAAAGACATCCCATGCTCATGGATTGGAACACTCAGTATTGTTAAGATGTCAGTTCTATCCAAAATGATTTAAAGTTTCAATCCAATCCCATTTAAAACTCCAATGGCCTACTTTACAGAAATGGGAAAGCAAATCATCAAATTTATTTGGAAGCCAAAACCATCAGGAAAAAGAGGAATGAAGTTGGAGGACATATACTTCCTGATATTAAAATTATTACAAAGATATGGTGGTCAAAACAGCATGGTACTGGCACAAGGATAGATATATAGACCAATGGAATAAAATAGAAAGTTCAAAAATAAACCCTTCCATCAATGCCCAATTAACATTTTTTGGAAGGATCTTTATTTTCTATATTAGAGATTTTGTGGGTTTATAGGAGAATCATGCATCAATATAGGATTCCCATACACTGCCCACCACAAACACTTTGCATTGTTGTGGAACATTTGTTACATTGATGATAGTACATTCTCAAAATTATCCCATTAAATAAAAGTCTATGGTTTAACTTAGGATTCACCATGTAGTGTAGATCATGGATATTTTAAATTTTTTTTATTGTTATGAAAGATACAATCTAATATTTCCCCCTTAGATCAAATTCAAATATATATTTCAATGCTGTTAATGGCATTCACAACATTGTGCTACCATCACCACCATCCATACAAAAATATTTACAGAATTCCAAATAGGAGCCCGCTACATCTTAAACCTCACTTTCTCATTCCCTACCCCCACCCCATCCCCTGGTAGCCTATATTCTACTCATGACTCTATGAGTTTCCCTATTCTCATTATTTCAAATCAGTGCGATCATGCAATATTTGTTCTATTGTGTCTGTCTTACTTCATTCAACATGATATCTTCAAGGTTCATTCTTGTTGAGGATGGATAGAACTTCATTCCTTTTTAAGGTTAATGTTCTATGGTGTGTATATATCACATTTTGTTTATCCATTCATTGGTTGATAGACATTTGGGTTGCTTCCATATTTTGGTAATTGTGAATAATGCCGCTGTGAACATTGCTGTGCAATATGTTCTAGTCCTTGCTTTCAACAATTATCTTGGGTATTTACCTAGTAGCTATACTTAGTTTTCTGAGGAACCACCAAACTGTCTTTCACAGTGGCTGTACTATTTTACATTCCCACCAGCAACGAATGGATGTAACTATATCTCTGAATCTTCGTCAACACTTGTTATTTTCTTTTCTTTTTTTAAATCATAGCCATTCTAATGACTATGTAATGGTATCACATTTCCCTGATCATTGATGATATTGAGCATCTTCCATGTGCTTTCTGACCTTTTATAAATCTTCTTTGGAGATATGAATATTTAAATTTCTGCCCATTTTTAAACTGAGTTTTGTCTTTTAGTTCTTAACTTAAAGGATTTCTCTATATATTCTGGACAGTAAACCTTTATTGGATATGTGGTTTGCAAATATTTTCTGCCATTAAGTAAGTTGTCATTTTACTTTCATGATAAAGTTCTTTGAGGAACACATTTTTAATTTTGATGAGGTCCCATTTTTCTATTTTTCTTTTCTTGCTTATGCTTTGGGTATAAAGTCTAAGAAACCGTTGGCTAACACAAGGTCCTGAAGATGCTTCCCTATGTTTTCTTCTAGAAGTTTGGTAGTTCTATTTCTTATATTAAGGTCCTTGAAGCATTTTGAGTTGATTTTTGTAGCATATGGATGGTGTCAGTTAGAACCCTCCTTCCTTTTTTTTCAAATGGAGATCCAGTTTTCCTAACACCATTTGTTGAAGAGAATATTTTTTGACAAATGAGTGGTCTTTACCACCTTGTCAAAAATTATTTGAGGAAGCTCCCTTCTACCTTTAGAAAGGGATGCTGTTTAATTAATGAATCTCTCAATAAAGCTGTGAAATCCTAAAAAAAATCAGGTGACTATAAACGTGAGGATTGATTTCTGAGCTCTCAGTTCTATTCCATTCATCTGTATGTCTGTCCTTGTACAAATAATTTGCTGTTTTGATTGCTGTGGTTTTGTCATAAGTTCTTAAAACCAGAAGTGTGAGTCCTCCAACTTTATTCTTCCTTTTAAAGAAAGAAGCTTTAGTTATTTGGGACCCCTTACCCTTCATATACATTTTTTACTAATTTTTCTATTTTTAAAGAAGACTTTGATTACATGAATATTACATTAAAAATATGAGGGATTCGCATGTGACCCACTCCTTCCTTCTCCCACAATTTCCTACATCAACAACATCCCTCATTAGTGTAGTGTAGTACATTTGTTACGATTGATGAACACACATTGAAGTATTGCTACTATCTATGGACTACAGTTTACATTACAATTTAAACCTTGTCCTGCACAAGTTTGTAGGTTGTGACAAACTATACAATGGTCTGTATCCATCACTACAATGTCATTCAGTACAACTCCAAAGTCCTGAAAATTCCCCCATATTACACCCATTTTTCCTTCTCTCATCCCTCAGAATCTCTGGTGGGCAATGATAAGAGTTCTACCATTTCTAGAATAATAATAAGTCTATGGTAGAAAAATGATAAATCTACTTTAGTCCATTGTTCATACCCCAATATTGAGGACCCCAGGATGGTGATGCCCACTGCTTCTAACTGAGAAGGAGCTTAGATCCCATGGGGGCAGATCGATAGAACTATTTTGCTTGCAGTTGCAGATGATGCCTGTTAATTGGGGTGGGTGTTGTGCTTTCAGAAGGACATAAACATTTCATAACTGGCTTTTCCATTTCTGCAAAGAAGGTTGTTGGAATTTTGACTGGGATTGCACTGAATCTACAAATTGCTTTGGACAGCACTGAAATTTGGCA
The DNA here is from genome assembly GCF_030445035.2 of Dasypus novemcinctus. Taxonomy (NCBI): domain Eukaryota; kingdom Metazoa; phylum Chordata; class Mammalia; order Cingulata; family Dasypodidae; genus Dasypus; species Dasypus novemcinctus. Next base: position 89,210,759 of record NC_080689.1, on the reverse strand, counting down.
GTGTTTAGATCCAAGAACACAGAATGTCCTTCCATTTATTTAGGTCTTCTTTGATTTCTTTTAGTAATGTTTTATAGTTTTTACTGTAAAAGTCCTTTAAATCCTTGGCATATTTATTCTTATATATTTTATTCATTACTTGCTATTGTAAATGGAATTTTTGTCTTGATTTCTTGTTCCAATTGGTCATTGCTTGTGTATAAAGACACGACTGATTATTGGTTGTTGATCTTGTATCCAGCCACTTTGCGAAGTTCACATATTAGCCCTATGGTCTTTGTTGTGTATTTTTCAGGATTTTCTGTATATAAGATCATGTCATCTGCAAATAGGGAAATATTCCTTTCCAATTAGAATGCCTGTTATTCTTTTTCTTGTCGAGTTCTTCTGACAAGTACTTCCAGTATATTGAATAACAGTGATGACAGTGGACATCCTTGTCTTGTTCTTGATTTTAGGGGGAAAATTTTCAGTCACATTTTAATGATTTTTAATTTTGCCTATTGTTCATCTTTAATGGGAGAAACCATGTGGTCTCCCCTCCCCCACCATCATCATCACGACCTCACCACGCCCATTGTCCTTTTGGGGTTTAGGTTTTTTTTTTTAATATGGAAAAGTGGGTTTTTATTTTTTTAATATTTATCTTTTTAGAGAAGTTGTGAGGTAACAAAACAATTATGCAAAATGTACATAATACCCATATAACATCCCTCCACTAACAACTTATATTGTTGTGGAACTTTTTTTCTTTTTTTATTATCTTTTTTTTAAAGATGCATAGATCACACAAAATGTTACATTAAAAAATATAAGTTCCCATATACCCCACTTCCCACACCACTCACTCCTCCCACATCAACATCTTCTCTCATTAGTAAGGAACATTCATTGCATTTGATGAGTATATTTTGGAGCATAGCTATACAGCACGGATTATAGTTTATGTTGTAGTTTACACTCTCTCCCTGCCCATTCAATGGGTTATTGCAGGATATATAATATCCTGCATCTGCCCATGTAATATCATTGAGGACAACTCCAAGTCTCAAAAGTGCCCCAAAATCACACTTCTTTTTCCCTCTCCCTGCCTTCAGGAATTCTCTTGGCCACTGTCTCCACATCAATGATACATGTGAAGAAAGAATAGTGTCAAAATCTTACTAATTATGGTCATTATCTTACATTTAGTGTATTATCCCCCAAAACACACTGTTATTATTTTTTAAATATATTTTTATGATGGAAGTCATAATCCTATAAAACAATCATGCACATGTGCAGAATTCCCAAACAACATCCCTCTAGCAACACACCACACTGTGGTGGGATATCTGTTACAGGTAAGATAATGTCATCTGATTACTACCATCTTCATAGTGTACATTTGGCACACATTTTGCATACTGACCCATTATCAATAAAGTACATTTTTATATTATATTGTTATGTTATATCATTACTGCTAACCATAATCCATAGTTCCCTCCAGCTTTATTTTTCCCATGCTTCCCCACATTCCCACCACCCTGCAATAATGATGTACATTTGCACTAGCTAACAAAGAACAATCTTGCATTTGTACCATCAAACCCGATTCCCATCCTCCTCTTGGTTTACCATGCTACTCAGTTCCTAGAATATTCTCTAGCATTCAGTGGATTGACTTTTACATCCCTAGACAAACATTTTAAGCCACAACCTGATTTATAAAATAATGGTTAATCGCTATGTGTTATCATCTACTCTATACATTTCCACACTTATACAATAAAGCTAAATAAAACTTCAACATATATTAAATATCAGTAATCCATCCCTGCCCTCCTCTTATCTCCTTTGAGAATATACCTGCTACCACCAGGTCTTGAAGATATTTTCCTACATTTTCTTCTAGAAGTTTTATGGTTCTTGCTTTTATTTTTAGGTTTTTGATTCATTTTGAATTAACTTTCAGATAAAGTGTGAGACAGGGGTCCTTTTTTCTTCTTTTGGCTATAGATATGCAGTTCTTGCAGCACCATTTGTTGAATGGACTGTTCTGCACAAGATGTGTAGGTTTGATAAGCTAGTCAAACATCACTTGACCATACACGTGAAGGTCTGTTTCTGAGGCATCAATCAGATTCCATTTGTCTATGTGTTTCTCTTTATGCCAGTACCATGCTGTTTTATCACTATAGCTAGATAACATGCTTCAAAATCTGGAAATGAGAGTTTGCTTTTCCTTTTTAAATGTTCTGGCTATTCAGGACCCCTTAACCTTCCAAAAAAATTTAATAATTGTATTTTCAATTGAAAAAAAAATGCTGGTAGAATTTTTAACAGGATTGCATTGAAGCCATACATAAATTAGAGTAGAGTTGACATCTTAATGATATTTAATTTTCCAATGCATGAGCATGGAATGTTCTTCCAGTTATTTAGGCTGTTTTTAAAATTTCTTTTAACATTGAGTTGCAGTTTTCTGAATACTAGTGCTTTATATCATTGGTAACGTTTATTCCTGCCTATTTGAGTGTTATCTGCCATATTGTGTTTTCACCACTATTTTAACATTTGGTATTTTTATTGATACAATCTTCATTTCTAGACTCTCTTCCAGGCCTCTCTCTCCTGTCTTCTCTTTTCAGGCTCTAGTACATCCTTTAGTGTTTCCTGAAAATCTGGTCTCTTCCTTAGATTCTCCCGAATTCTCTTTATTTCTGATATTCTGGACTCACCATCATTTTTTGAAATATAATCTTGCAAAATGTAAGATTCTTGAATGGAAGTTTTTCTCTTGTATTATCATAAATATGTCATACCACTGACTTCTGGTCTCCATGGATTCTTATGAGAAATCAGCACTCTATCTTATTGGATATCCTTATACATATATATTTTTGCATGCTTTTATCTTGTTCTCAGAATTCTCACTTTGTCTTTGGCATTTGATATTTTGATCAGTGTGTGTCTTGAAGTTGGTCTATTTGGAGTATTTTGAATGGGAGTACATTGGGCTCCTTAGACATGGATATCTATGTCTTTCAATAGGGTTGGGAAATTTTCTAACATTATTTCTTCAACTATTCCTTCTGGCCCTTATCTCTTCTCTTCTCCTTCTGGGACACCCATGACATGAATGTTTGCAAGATTTTTCATTGCATTAGTCCCAGAGACCTTGTTTGATTTTTTCCATTCTTTTTTTCATCTGTTCTTTTGTATGTTCACTTTCAGAGGCCATTTTTTAAGCTCACCAATCCTTTCTTCTGCCTCCTCACATCTGCTATTTATTATTCCAATATTTTTTTAATTTGACTTTTTACACCATTAATTTCCGTAAGATCTGCTTTTTTTCTATGTATGCCTTCAAATTTTACTTTGTGCTCATTCAATCTCTTCTTAATATCTTTAATCTCTTTAGCCATTTCATTGAATTTATTAGGGAGATTTGTTTTAATATCAATGATTAGTTATCTCAACTCCTTTATGTCATCTGGACGCTTATCTTGTTCTTTTAACTGGGCCATATCTTCCTGTTTCTTAGTGTGGATTATAAATTTTTGTTGTGTCTTGGCATCTGGCTTACTAGAGTATTAATTCTGGGTGCAGATTTTCTCATTAGTTTCAGATTTCCTGCCCTTTCTTCCTTGCTGGTTGTGCAGTAAGAGCCAAGGATGTAGTTAGTGTTACAAGATATGGAGGTTGAAGTTGCCCTCATTGCACCAGGTTTCAAGGAAGCTTCTCCCAACTTTCTCCTTTGCTAGAGATAGGGACAAAGTCACAGCTTTATAGAATAATACAAGTTGTATTGGCCTAGACTGCAGCTGCCCAGAGTGACTGATGAAGGTTCACACCCCTTTCTCCCTTGCCTTGGGTAGGGGTGGAGCTGTAGGTGTGGGCAACAATCTATGCAGTTCAGGTCCAAAGAAGAACACAGTTGCCCTGGTAGACTTCTGATTATTCAGTCTTTGCCTGCCAAATGTACCCGCAGTTACCTGGATAGGCTTGTGCAGGGCCCGCCAGCCTCCTCCCTGTGAGTTGGGGCTGAAGCCTGGGATAAGTTTGCAGGGTGATCTGGGTGAAATAAACTGCTTCCTACAGTCACTGTGATTTTTGTTCAGCCCAGTTTCCCCTCATGCTGGGGGCAGGGTCAAAATAGAGAACAAAGCCTCTTTCAGACTTCAACAGTTTCAAACTTTAAATGTTCTTAGTGTTAAACTTTAGTAAGCCAAATTGACTCATCAGTAGCTGAAAGCTGTGGCCAAACATCTCCTCCTCCCATTTTTGGGAATGGAGCTTCCAATTCCAGCCACAGAATTCCTCCAGGGTGACTGGCATTGCAACATCAGGTGATCAAATGCCTGTGAGACTTGGCCAGTAATTTCCTAGAGAGGCTGCCACAGGTACCCCAGCTTCCTCCCTGTAGAGGTGGGGCTGGGGCCTAGGCTAGACCTGCAATATGGCCTGGATAGACCAAAGCCAGTCCCCACCAGCACTGTGATTTTCAGTCCTCTCTCTTTCTTCTCATGCCAAGCACAGAGTTAAGATGCCAGGTACTGCCTTCTTTCTCACTTGAACAATTTCAAACTTTAGCTGTCCTTAAGGTTGTATTTTTGTCCAGCGAATTTACTCATCAATAGCTGACGTTGGTGCCCAACCATCTCTTCCTCCCCCATTTTTTGGAAATGGAGCTTTCAATTCCAGGCTCGAAACAGCTCCTGAGGTGGCTGTGCCTATGGTGAAGGATGGGCACCAACCTCAGTGGCCTGGAGTGCTCTACTTATGAGTCTTCTCTGCAGATGGGCAGTCTCATCCTTCCATTCCTCCAAGTATGTTGCAGGATGCACTTCTGGTCTCTTGGAGCCCCCAAGCAGGTGCATCAGTAGCTCAAGAGCTCTGCATGTTTACTAACTGTGCCCTGTATCAGGAGATGACTCTAGATGCTCCTTCCTCTGCCTCATCTTGCTGGCTGTTCTCTCAGGTTGTGCACATTGTTAAAAAGAATATATGTAGAAATATATTTGAGGATATTATGAGGAAATGAAAATATTCCAAAGTTCCCATTTATTTGATCCTAATGCACTTATTTCCTGTACAGAACCATGTTCCTCTAATAGAGTCCAGTTGTAACCAAACTTTTCTAATTTAAAAGGAAGGCCTATAAAAGGTCCTCAGGATTTATGAAATTTCAGACTCCATATCCATACTCACTTCCCACATCATTGGTTTTTGCTCTCCTAAACCAGAAGATTTTTGAGAATGTTATATAATCAAAAACAATATCAGCTGAGCTGAAAGGGGCAAAAAAAGGACAAATTTAAAGAACGCTGTGGAATTACAAAATTCTAAATACTGATGAAACTATGAACTTTCAAAAAACCTTTGAAGAAATCAAAGTGCGATACCTTGTTTTGCCAGGCTGCTATCACAGGTATTTCAGAATGGGATGGCTTGAACCCTGGGAATTTTTAGGCCCAAAGTTTCAGGGTTAGGATGAGTCCACTACTGAGAATGCAGCAAGGCAATGCTTTCTCCCCAAATTCTACAACATTCCAGTGCTGGATACCAGCGATCCTTGAGGTCCCTTGGCTACTCTCCATGCCTTGCATTCATAACAATGTCCTCTCCTTTCTTTTCTGGTTTCTGTTGACTTCTATATTCTGGCTCCTCCCTGAGGATTCTGTATCTTGAATGAATGTATCTTGCTTATAACAGAATCCAGTGATCTGGATTACAGCCACCTTTCAATCAGGTGGGCCACACCTCAGCTCAAATAATATATTCGAGGTCCTATCTACAATGTGCCCACACAGACAGGAATACTGACAATGATTGAGAATGTGTATATAATAAAATCTTCATCAAATAAGACAGAGGCCAGCTCTGCAGGGAGAGTGATAACAAACATGGGCTCAGAGGCCAGAGACCTGGGTACAGAAGCCAAAGCCAGAGGTCCAGAGAGCAGAGACGTGTCACCAAGGACATTCCATAGGCCACGGAGATGACCCCAGGCAATGAACCGAACAGAACTTCAGGATTTCAAAATTGCTTGGGAGCAGTGCTTCTGTTCTTCCTTTCATCCTCTCCCTTTTGAAATCAGGATGTCTGCAATATTTATACTATGCCTGTTCCACCAGGGTATTTTTGAATCGGTAAAATTCTTTTCTTGTTACTGGTCAACAGAGAGAAATGATTTTATCCCAGATTGGATCCTACTGAGATCCAATGCCTCAATGCCTACTGAGGTATTGAGCTAGGCCTGTAATATACAATCAGGCAATGCAGAGCAGAAGGGCCTGCTCTGACAGAAGGTCCAGTAGATAAGGAGGGAGAGTGACACGAGACCTTCAGAAGAAATTCTGAACCTATGCTGGTGAGGATTACATCTTTATATCATATTTGGAGGACAATAGGAGGAACCAGAGGAAGGGAAGGAGAATGAGAAGGAGTGAAAATAAGAAAGTTTAAATAAAAGAGGCACAGGGAAGAGGTAGTTGATCCATCAGGGAAATGGGCCTCCATTTCATCTTTTGGAGCATGAAAATAGCCATCAGAAGAATCTAGAATTAGTCTGACAGGTGGTAAAAGGCGTGTGGTGCAGTCAACCCAAAGTCAGGCTGATGGCCAGCTAAGGAGCATGTGAAGGAGATCAAAGATGATTGAGCTTAGAAAACACAGACTTCAGGGGACCTGCCAGATAACTACACACCAAGAGCAGGTCCAGGTGAGTCAGTCAGGCCCCCATATGAACAGACTGCACAGCTCACCAAAAACCCACCAGCTAACGCTTTATGACACTGGTGTTGGGCATGATATCATACATGACAGTGGCTAACATATATTTTCATGTTTTAAATTGCTATTCATTGTTAAGCCACAATCTCCTCACCAGACCTATTTTTCTTCCTATCACTAAAAAATGGCATAGTGTATATTTTTCATATGTGTTTTTTCTCATCAACTAAAATGATAGGAGGGATTTTTGCAACTACCAGAGGAACCATTTAATAAAAGATTCTTGAGTGAATGAATGACATAGATTCAATGATTAAAATACCTTTCATTACTAAGAGTAAAAAGCAGTTGTGTGGCAGAGAGTTTGGTGCATTCTCCTCTGGTTAGATGGGATATTTGGTGAAACTATACTTCATCTACCAACATATTTATGAAGGAACTTCAGAAATAATACCAGAATATCTGGAGTATTTCCACCAGCACACTGAGAATAATGTATTCATTAAAATTTATCCAGGGAAGCGGATATGGCTCTACTGATAGAGCATCCACCTACTACTTAGAAGGGGCAGGGTTCAAACCCAGGTGCTCCTGGCCAATGGGGTGAGCTGGCCCATGCACAGCGCTGATGCACACAAGGAATGCCATGGCACCCAGAGATGTCCCCCGTGTAGGGGAGCCCAATGCATAAGGAGCACACCCCAAAAGGAGAGCAACCCAGTGCAAGAAAAACACAGCCTGCCTGGGAGTAGCAACGCAAACAACGGAGAGCTGATGCAGCAAAATGATGCAACAAAAAGTTAAATATTCCTGGTGCCACTGATAAGAATACAAGTGAACACAAGAATACACAGGAAATGGATGCAGAGAGATGACAATGGGGGGGAGGGTGTGAAAGGAGAGAAATAAATAAAGGAATAAATAAATAAACTTTATTCAGTGTTCAGGTTACAGCAGACTTAAGAACCATGAATTCTTTCAGTGCCAAAGGATGGTAAGAGAGAAAGTTGACAATTGGTGAAAGAGTTCACGAGGAAAGTTCTCACACATTTCTAGAAGATTACAGTTGAAGAATTAGAGAGTTGCCATGAAAGAATGAGAATAGCTGAAAGAGATGGAGAAAAGAAAAAGGGCTTTACAAAAGGAGGCAGATTTTCAGTTATTCTATAAATATTTGGATATAGACTGTTCTAGTTAGCCAGGGTGAAATGGGCTGGCTTCCACAAGAGGTATTTATTAACTTACAAGCTTACAATTTTGAGCCTGAGAAATTTGTCTAAATCAAGGCATCATCAGGCAATGCTTTCTTCCCAAAGTTGAACTGCCAGTGATGCTAGAATCCTCTGTCTCATGGCAAGACACATGGTGATATCTGCTTGTATCTTCTGTAACTTCCAGGTTCATTGCTTCAGATTTTTGCTGCCATGACTTTCTCCTTCTTTGTCTGAATCTCATTCTCTTAAAAAGACTCAAGGAAAGGAACTGAGACCCACAGTGATCCAGGCATGAACTGAAGTAACCTACTCAAAAAGCTCTACCTACTATAGGTTACATCCACAGAATGGATTCACCTTAAGATCCTACTTTACTGGGGTCCATACTGCTTCACACCATCAAATATACATATATTCTAATTGAATTGCTTTTTTCTTTTTTAAACAGATGGAATATACAACATTAGGTAATATTGTAAAGAATAAAATTATATATGTGTCTTTTCAAATATATGGAAATAAGATGAAGTAAACACAGACCATATAACAATATAGAAAACTTTTAATTTTTGGCAAGTTTTACTGTTCAACCATTTTATAAGAGAACAGGAATATGAAGCTTACTGGAAAATTTTATATCCAAACTGAAATCAACATATTTCATTGGCTGAGCATCATCCCTTATAACGTAAGCAGTCTTCAATGAGCACAGTATATTAAGGCACCCACAATTACTATTTGATGGCAATAAGAAATGAAAATAGTTATCTAAATAAAAAAACAAAGTAGAGGAACAAATCAAATCATCTTTTGTGACACTGACAAGAAAGGCTTGGATGGCAATGTGTCCAGGGAAGAAAGAGTAAGGGAGAAAATGATCTTCCATAGGGAAGTTTTGCACATGAAGGATCAAGGATTTAATCTTGGGAAGCACCAGAGTTGGAGGATGATGGGGGAGAAGGAAGAAGATGGACAGAATAAGGAAAGAAGATGATGAATTTTTAAACATTAAGGAGATACAATGAATAGAGAATCAATCCATCAGGGTGTAAAGTTTACAGGACTGTAGCCTAGAGTGTCAATTGAGTCTTTTGATCTGGCAAAGTGAAAAAAAGATTTCTATGGTACAGTCCCCTAAAGGGTGTGGTTTCACAGACTGACGGAGGAAGCAAACACATTCAAGTCTATCTGAAGAGGAAGCAGCTGGTGCTGCAAGACTCACTGCCCTACAGCCCTGAGGAGGTTTGTGTTCGAGGTTGAAGCACTGTGGGAGGATAGCTGCTATGCTGCTGACAGTAATAATTTCCCAAATCCTCAGGCTGGAATCTGCTGATGGTGAGAGTGAAATCTGTCCCAGACCCACTGCCACTGAATCGATCAGGAATCCCAGATGGCCGACGAGAAGCATAATAGATGAGCAGTTTAGGAGCCTGTTCTGGTTTCTGGTAGTACCAGGCTAAGTAGCTGCTAACACTCTGACTGGCCTTGCACTTGAGGGTGACGGTCTCTCCTGCAGATGCAGCCACAAAGCCTGGAGACTGGGTCATCACGATGTCCCCACTGGCACCTGCAACCAGAAAAGAACATAGAGCATACATTCAACCACAAATGTATAAAATATGTATATAAGTGTAGGTTTTCTCATTTATCATATATATTCAGATCTGTTTTAGATTAAATGGTTTGCTCACTCTGCATGTTAAAACCATTCTCCAGCTTTATAAAGATAATACCCTTCTAAACCTCTCACCTGAGACCCAGAGCACCAGCAGGATGAGCAGTTGAGAATGTGCCATCATCTTGCTCACCGGCTGATGCACTTAGGCCCAATCTCCAGGGAAACTGCATTAATAGAGCTCTGAGCAGACAACCAAGTCCCCGAGGAGCATATGCAAATCTATAGAGTATAAAGTCAAATGTACCTGTGCAGTGAGCTGTGAAGATAAATAATGGACAGAGATAAAAATACCATGACCAGAGGAAATGTAACAACACTCCTACAAAAGGCAGGAAATCAATTTAGCACCACAACTTTCAAAAATATTCAGACAATTTGGAAAATGAAATATTTTATCTGCAATTGTACTCTTACAAATCAACTGCACCCATCTTGAAAACAAAAGGAATTTGTAAGAAAATACCTGCATCTGTAAGTGTAATATCAGAACTTAATTAATTGTTATAAATATGGTGCCAAAACCTAGGTGGAATATACTCATATAATTGGATATATTAAGATGTAGTGCACATATGGTCTATCTCAGTCTATTCTAAATTTTAACATCCCAAAGGAACCTCACTTGATATACTCAAGAAAAGTCCTCTGTGTTGCCCTTAATACAATATCACTCTCAGAAAGGAGTCATCAAATATTTACAATCACCGTTAGCACCATCATTTAAATCGACCACTTTCTAAAATCACTAATGGAGTGGTTAGCAGACCTGAAGTGTAACACCTCCACCTAGTGGTCATAGGTAAAATGGCTGCAGCTCCCAAAGTCAGAACATTTCTTCATTTATTCCTACCCAAAACTGATGATACTTTTAGAATTATGCAAATAACAATATCATGAACACTTCTAGGCATAGGACATTAAATTATGAACAAATAGAATGATTCGTTTTACTGGGAGATTACACAGTAAACAAGTAACATTTCTGAAACCTTTACTACCGTGCCTCTCCGTGACTTCCTCCTCTGTTACTCAGGAAAGGTAGGACCACCTGAACCTGGTCCATTTCAGGATCAACCCTCTGCACGAACAGTCAGAGGTAAGAGAAAATTTAGGACACTTTAACAATTATATGGATAAAAAATTTGCCACTATCGTGAGTATATCTTTTCCTGCAGACTTTTTCCAAAGCTCTTGAGCTTTCCCATGATGTGGAATGTCCTAAGGCATGTATTGTTCTAATTCTAATTAATAAGTTCGTTTTCTGTAGTTTTTCTCCTTATGAGCACTTTATCTTAGGAGAATGTCCCCTCCCAGCATTCAGGAATGGAGCTTCAGACGCCCACGTCATCAGGGAAGGCATTCCTTCTCATCTACAATCCTCTCTGTTCTTAGACCACCAAGTATCTGTGTTTAGATGATGTTAATAATTAATTCAGGTTTGTCTTTACACCCATGTATTTTTTCCTCCTCCATGAAGTTGCATTTAATAAACATTCTTAAGTTTTTTTACTTTCCTTGAATTTCTACTCCTTAATTGATAGATTTCCTGCATCATTGCAATATAATTTCCTTCCTATTCTTACACACACTCAAAAATGTAAAGTCACCATGGATGACAGCATGATAAAAGGATGTGTCATGTGAAGGGTAACCAGCCCAGAGGGGTCCACAAAAAATGTGAAGTAAGGAAATATTATCTTCAAGTAGGGGACAGTTGGCCTAATGTGTGAAGAGAAGAGGGGACTGTCCTTCAAAACCGAGGGAAGAGAACTTCAGAAAATGAATAGGACTTAGGAAAAAATGGCCCTGGATATTTAAGAAAGACGAAGAAACAGAGCATGAGAGCAGAACTGGCATGATCCAAGAGGAAAATTAATTCGAAGAACAGTTGAGGCTTAGGTTATATACTATGAGAATCCATGGAAAAAAGAGATAGAATTAATTTTTCATTTTAGCAGGTACTTCTGGGTCATTTTACAACCAATAACACTCCAAAGATGCAGATACAGTGGAAGCCACTAATGTTTCAGTGCGGCTGGGAAACTAGCTTTTCTATCATCTTCTTCCCTGAAGTCATATAATGATCTTAAAAAGTGAAATTTTCCAAATGCTCTCCCAATGCCAAAGATCCAATTTAGGCCAAATCGATCTTTGGTAAATGATTTAAAAAGAACACATTGTGGTAAGTAGAATTCTAAAAAAGCCTGGGGACTCCTGTCCCTAGTATATTCACGCCTTCTCTCAGTTGTTTAAACACTATCCAGGTGCTACTGTGACGTGATTTTGCAGATATCATTAAAGCTGTTGACTTTAAGAAGGGGGGTCCATTAAATCTTGCTCTACTGGTCAGAAAGAAAGAGCCCAGAGAAATTCATAAATAATTAGTATTTGAAATGGGAAAATACATCTGAAGTTGGTTGTGGAGATCCAGGGGACCATGTGGCAAGGAACGTGGGCAGGCTCTGGGAGGAGAGAGCTGACAGCCAGCAAGGACATGGGATCTCAGCACTGCCACCTGAGGAACTGCTTCTGCCAAACCCCATGAGCTTGGAAGAGAACTCTGTGCTCTGGACAGACGGCAGTCTTATATAACCATGTAGGAACCTGAGAAGAAAGCCATCAACATTGGATCCAGACTCCTGATCTACAAAACTCTGACCTAATAAATTGCTTATTAGTTATGAAAAGAGAGAAAAGTGATATATGTGTGTGTGTGTATTAAAACAAACCACATGCTAAAATGGAAGTCATAAATCCAGATACAAGAGTTATCATCCCATTTAGCTCATAGCTGAATGATGCTGACACATGTTTCTTTTCATGAAATGTGGTATGCTTTATGCCCCTTTCACCCACAGATGATTTCCTGATGTGTTACCACATCCACAGGGTCAGAGCTCAATACTGTGCTATGAAAATACAGGTAAGAGGAGAACTAGCTTTGAAAGTGGTCAGGATCTGTCCCCTCTGTTTCCATGGCAATGTTCTCTGAAACAGAAGAAATTCTAGACAGGGCTCTTAGTAAGAGAGGGCAGTGAACTGGGGACATTCCAGGTAGACCTGAACCAAGCTGCTGTCTTCATATTTGCTTAAACCCTGGAGTGCTTCAGATTCCTAAATGTGGATGACTCCTTCCTTCTACATGAGAAAGAATGGTAGTGTTGCATTTTGTCTTGATCTAAGAGGTAAACTGTCTTATGCTTCCATTTATTTAGAATTTATGATTCTACATATTTTATTTAATTTTGTATACTCCTGTTGTTCAAATGACCAAAAAAATCTTAATTAATTATAGATAAAATCAACTTAGCAAGTATATTTTCTGGGCTCAGCTTATCCTTCCCCATTAACTTACCAGAGGTCAGTAAAGCCAAGTGCTGCTGTTGCAGACATGAAATCAGGCTATTTGATATATGAGGCACAATTCACATGCAGCCTGATCTAACATGCTTCAGGGTTCTCAAACAATTCTACAGTATCAATGGAATTCTTTTCCCCAGTATAGATACAGGGCCCCAGTGAATGTGCTCAATGAGTTTGGGCATGAATGGATGAAAGTAATGTGTTAGCAAATTCATAACATGAAGGCAACATTAATCTTTAAACTTGAAATGATGAGGTTTGTTGCCAAATGCATAGAATATTGATGTACAGAATAAAACATGATGCTGTTGCCTTAAAATGGGAACAATGCATTAGCAGTGCCCAAGACATTTTTCAGTAAAGGTCACACGATATTCCTGCAACAGATTCATGGAAACCACATGCATGTGGTGACCTGGATTTGAATCTGGAAGGGGCACAGGAGAAGGAAAAAAATTAGATACATCTGAATGAAGTCTGGAATATTGTTACTAAATTTGTACCCATGTAAATCTCTTAGTTTGACCAATGTACCATGATTATGTAAAATGTTAACATTAGGGGGAAGTGAGCAATAGTGTGCGGGGACTCTCTGGACAGCTTCTACAACTTATATATGAATCTAAAATTATTCAAAAACAAAAACATATTTAACAAAACACGAGGAGAGAGATCTCAGTATAGCTGAGTGAACACTGTATTTAACCAAGTGAGGTCTGAAATGATGAAGTCTTGTCCTATACTAAAGCCAGACCCCATCTGCAGTGACATTACAATGCTTGCTCCAGACATTCAGCATCTCCATTACAAGTGAGAGCTGCACAACTTGAAATAGTGACTTTTTGACTCCTGATTTTCCTCACCTCATCTGACCCTTTGTTCCAAACAAAACTACCTTAGAGCATACTCTTCAACCAAGGTGTATGTCCTAAGGGTAGGCAAAAAGGTTTTTTCAGGGGTTCATGGCCAAGAATAAGTTTAATGGAATACATTTCTAGATCTATGTGTTCTGCTCAGATTCTTTCTTAAATTGGATCTTTCCAAGAACAGTCAAGTTGTGCTGCTGATTCTCCTTTCCCACCTCATGTGCACAATCACCCTGAACTGCTTTAATAAGAGAAGTGAACAGTCACTCATCTTACCATAGGCATTTCCATGGGATCCAAAATAATATGCAGCAAGAAATGCAGAGATTTTTCAGAGATCCACGTGGGTCAACATACAGAAAGTGAATGGCTCTAGAAACTGGCAACTCTCCTGTGGTGCTAAATATTTCACACCCAACAAACTGAAGGAAGATCTACTTGAGGTGTTACACCAAATATTCCAACTTGCAATCAGGAAATTTCAAAATTCATCGCTTGAGTCCACCTTGTTTATTCTTGTCTCTTCTGTATTTTATTAACAACCTGTTTGAAAACTTTCCATTTACTAATTGGATCTAGCTAAACAGTACAAGCTTGAATTTCCCACAGTTTTGAATAAAGGGATTAAAGGTTCCCAACTAAATTTGAATATAATTTCAGAAAAATTTACATGCTTTCTTTACAAAATGTTCATTAACATAGAAAGCACCTTGGTTACTATATGCATTTAAACAAAGGCTCAAATTTTTTTGGAAATTAACCTATAATTAGCAAAGAGAGGAAGTGTGGAATGGATTATTTTGTTTTTATTCAATATCAAATTGTCTAGGTCCCTATACTATTACTCTGTGTGTGCATGTGTGTGCAGATATCTGTGCTTAGGCATATATATATATATATATTTAATATATACGTATTATAATATTTATGTATATAAACATTTGTAAATTTTGATCACTATAATTTCTCTTTGGGTGAATAGAATAACACAGGTTTCTTGGATCAAAGTATGAAGAAGTCTCTACCAAAATCAAATAAAAGAAAATCTCATCATCTCTCCATTCTTAAATTGGAAAGAAAATTATTCTTAACACCACTTTTTGCTTTGCAGAAATTTGTCCTATCATATCCACACACACATAGATCGGTTTTCTTCAATATTGAAGTTTTTATTTAATTTACAATAGGATTAATAAGAGGAAACACTGGGCCTCCAACAGAATTAATTTTAAGAACCTTTTTCTCTCCCTGCCCACCAGGAATTGATGCCCACAGAGAACCTCAGAATGTGAATCGGGTCACTGCAGATGGAATTAGTTAGATGAAGATGAGGCCGTCCTGGAATAGGGGACCAAATCCAGGGGCTGGTGTCTTTCTAAGGAGGAGACGTGGAGACTAGAGCCATGGAGGAGGGCGGTGTGAAGACGGGCAGAGAGGCAGGTGCCCCCACGCCAGGCACCACCCAGGACTGGGAGCCCCGGGCGTGGAAGGGCTCTGCTTGCAGCCTCTAAGGGCCCACGCTGATGACACCAGGATTTTGGACCCCGGCTTCAAGAACTTTGAAGAAGATGCCCTTGGCTTTGCTGGTGTGCTCGTGCAGGTGTTCAAACATGATGGAGAGTTCAAAATATTCACAGATAAACAGAAACTAAGAGAGTATGCCATTAAGAAAGTTGTCTTTCAAGAAATACTAAAGGGAGTTCTGTCGGAGGAAAGAAGAAAGCAGGAGAGGCATTATTGGAGGAAAGTGTAAGAACAACAAAAAGGCAAAAATAGAAATAAAAGAAACATATGAAATACACAAATCCAATGAAAATATGGCTAATGTAAGAAATTCCCATGTGGAACTGGCCCATGTGCAGTGCTGATGTGCACAAGGAGTGCCATGCCATGCAAGGGTGTCATTCGCATAGGGGAGCCCCACTTGAAAGGAGCGCTCCCTGTAGGGAAAGCCGCCCGTGCGAAAGAGAGTGCACCGTGCCCAAGAGTGGCACTGCACACCCAGAGAGCTGACACAATCAAGGTGACACAACAGAAAGAACCAGATTCCCAGTGCTGCAGATAAAGATAGAAGCAGTCACAGAAGAACACAGTTAATGGACACAGAGAGCAGGCAATGAGCGGGGGAAATGGGAGAGAAATAAATAAATCTTAAAAAAAAAAAAAAACTCACCGGTCAAGAAACACAAATTTGCAGACTGGTTAAGGAAATATGACCCATCTATATTTGTCTACAAGAAACTCACCTTAGACCCAGGGATTCAAGGAAGTTGAAAGTGAACAACTGGAAAACAATCTTACAAACAAACAATAACCAAAAAAGGGCAGGACTAGCTGTACTAATATCGACAAAATAGGCTTTAAATGCAAAACTATTGAGAGAGACAAAGATGGACACTACATATTAGTAAAAGGGGTTATCTTTCAAGAAGAGAGAATAATCATAAACATTTATGCTCCTAACTAGAGTACCTCAAAATATGAGGCAAACATTGGAAAAACTAAGTGAAGGAATAGATGCCTCTACAATTATAGTGAGGGAATTTAATACAACATTATCACCATTGGACAGAACATCTCAACAGAAAATCAATAAAAAAACAAAGATTATGAATTATATAAATGAGGATCTGGAACTAATAGGCATACACAGAACATTACACCAAAATACAGCAGAATATACATTCTTCTCAAGGACATATGGATCATTCCATGAGACATACCACATGCTAGGCCACAGAGAAAGTCTCAATGAATTCAGAAAACTGAAATTATCCAAATAATTTCTCTCACCACAGTGGAATTAAAGCTGGATATTTGCAAGGGCCAGAGAACCACATTAGGTGCAAAGATATGGAAGTTAAGCCAACACAATTTAGTAAAACAGAGGGTCAAGGAAGAAATGTCAAAAGAAATCAGTAACTACCTTGAAACCAATGAAAATGACAACACAACATATCAAAACTTATGAGAGGCAGCAAAAGCTATACTGTACAGAAAGAACTAATGCAAATCTTCCTTTAAAACTTCATAACCATAAATACATACATTAAAAAAGAAGAAAGAGCTAAAATTGAAGACCTAACTGCACACTTGGAGAAATTAGTAAAAAGAAATAAGCCAAAAGAACAAAACAACAAAGGAAGTTTAAAGAAAAATAAAAAAGAGGAGAGAAAAACTAAATGAAGGAAAAAATAAAAGAGAACTAGAAAAATATGCGAAAAAAAAAAGAGCTGGTTCTTTGAGTAGATCAATTAAATTGGCAAATCCTTAGTTAGACAAACAGCAAAAAAGAGAGAAGATGCAAATACACGTAAAAGGGAATATCACCACTGACTCCACAGAAATAAAGAGTATCATAAGAGGACATTTTGAAAACCATACACAAAGAAGAAGGACAATTTAGAGGAAAGGACAAATTCCTAGAAACACATAAGCAGCCTACATTGATGAAAGAAGAAATTGATGACCTCAACAAACCAATCACAAGTAAAGAGGTAGAATCAGTCATTAAAAACCTCCCAAATAAGAAGATCCCTGAGCAAGACAGCTTCACAGGTGAATTCTACCAAGCATCCCAGAGAGAGCTAACACCAATCTTGCTTTAAATCTTCCAAAGAACTGAAATAGAAGGAAGATTGCCTAACTCATTCTATGAAGCCAACATTACCTTTATACCAAAGTTAAACAAAGACACCACAAGAAAGGAAAATTACACACCAATCTCTCTAATGAGCCTAGATGTTAAACCTCAAGAAAATACTTGCTCAGTGTATTCAACAACATATCAAATTATTTATAGACCATGATCAAGTGGGATTCATTCCTGGTATTAAGGATGGTTCAACATAAGAAAACCAATCAATATAATACACCTCATAAGCAGACCGAAAGAAAAAAATACACATGATCGTATCTATTGATGCAGAAAAAGCATTTGACAAAGTACAGCACGCTTTCCTGATAAAAACACTGAAAAGTAGGAATAGAAGGAAAGGTTCTGAACATGATAAGGGTATATATGAAAAACCCACAGCTAACATCATTGACAATGGTGAAATACTAAAATCTTCCCCTCTAAATCAGGAACAAGACAAGGATGCCCACTATCATCCCTCCTATTTAACACTGTTTTAGAAGTACTTGCTCAAGCACTGAGCAAAGAAAAATATATAAAAGACATCCAAATTGGAAAGGAAGAAGTTAAAATTTCACTATATGAAGGCTATTTGATCCTATACATAAAAATCCCTGAGAAATCTACAACAAAGTTTCTAGAGCTTATAAATGAGCTCAGTAAAGTTGCAGATTATAAACTCAATGCACAAAAACCAGTGGCATGACTGTGCACCAATAATGAGCCAACTGAGGAGAAAATAAAGAAAAGCATCCCATTTATAAAAGCAACAAAAAGACTCAAATACCTCGGAATTAATTTAACTAAGTAGTTACTGATAAATAAAGGAATATTCCATTTTCATGGGTGGGAAGACTAATCATCATTAAGATATCTATCCTACCTAAACTGTTCTACAGATTTAATGCAATTCCAATAAAATATCTACAGAGCGTTTCTTACCAAACTGGAAAAATTAGCTATGAAATTTATTTGAAAGAGCAAGACGTCCTGAATAGTCAAAGACATATTGAAAAAGAAAAATGAAGTTGGAGGAATCATATTACCTGACTTTAAAACATACTACAAAGCTATAGTGGTCCAAACAGGATGGTATTGGCACAAGGATAGACATACTAACCAATGGAACTGAACTGAGAGTTCTGATCTAGATCCTCACATGTATCATCTCATATTCGACAAGGCCACCAAGCCCACTCAGCTGGAAGAGAATGGCCTCTTCAACAAATGGTGCTTGGAGAACTGAATATCCATATGCAAAACAATGAGAGGGGAACACCATCTCACACCCTAAATGAAAAACAACTCAGTATGGATCAAAGATCTAAATATAAGAGCCAAGACCATAAAGACCTTGGAAGATAATGTAGGAAAGCATCTACAAGGCCTTATAATAGGAAATGCTTTCATTAAATTCACACTCAAATCACAAGCAGTGAAAGAAAAAATAGATAAATAGGACCTCATCAAAATAAAAAAAATTTGCACCTCCAAAAAAAAAAAAAAGAGTTTGTCAAGAAAGTGAAAAGACAGCATACCCAGGTGGAGAAAATATTTGATAACCATATATCTGATGGGAGCCTAATATCCAGCATATTTAAAGAAATCCTATATCTCAAGAACAAAAAGACAAACAAACCATTTAAAAAATGGGCAAGAGATTTGAACAGATACTGTTCCAAAGAGAGATACAAATGGCTAAAAAGCATTTTAAAAGATGCTAAACATCACTAGCTATTAGGGAAATGAAAATCAAAACTACTGGTAGCTATTTAAAAAACAGAGGACTAAAAGTTTGGAGAGGATGGGGAGGAATGGGAGCACTCACCCACTGCTGGTGGGATGTAGAAGGATCCAGCCATTGTGGAAGGTACTTTGGTGGTTCCTCAAAAAACTAACTGTAGATCTGACATATGATCCAACAATTCCACTGCAGGGTACATACCCAGAAGAACTGAAAGCAAGGACATGAACAGATATATGAACACCGGTGTTCATTCCTAATTATTCACTATTGCCAAAAGTTGGAATCAACCCAAATGCCCATCAACAGAAGAACTGATAAACAAAATGTGTTATATATATACAATTGCATATAACGCAGCTGTAAGAAGGAATACAATACTAATGCATGGGATAACATGGATGAATCTTGAGGACCTTATGTTAAGTGAGGCAAGACAGGTATTGAAGGACCAATATTACATAACCTCACTGTTATGAATTAAGCAAATCAAGCAGACTCAGAGAACTAGAGTCTGAAGACAGACTTACAGGAAATTGAAAGGGAGAAGAAGGTTGTGGCCCATCCCCCATAAGATACAGTCTATGATAAGGTGGAAATGAGTAGTTGTGCAGTGAAGGGATATGACAGGGGTGTAGAGATAGTATTCGGTTGGGTGGTTCAAGTTCGACAGCGGGGTAGGATTCGGAGGGTGGGTTAGACCGTCCATGGAAATGGCGTAGGGTTGGGAGAGGGAGCAGATGAACACAGGATTGGTGGATATGTGGATGAAACCACAATGTTAGGAAAGTTCTTTTGGTAATATGACAAGGGAGGGTTATTGGTTTAGGGAAATAGATTGGGGTGCATTCGGGACAGGATACACCTGGGGCAGTCTTCTAGAGAATGTGTAAGCGATCAATTTGTCATATTGTGTTGGATTAGTGGGTGGAGACCCACATAATGAGTGGGAGTTAGTTGGATTCCCATCCTGGGGAGGCCCATTATGTTCTCAGAGTGGTGGGTGTCTCTCAAGAGCATGCACAGTTCATAATAGGGGAGGTCTGACCAGTGTATCAAGCCTCCAGACAAAGCAAGTAACTATGAATTTTGTCCTTCAAGGAGTGAAGCCTAAAGGTCACCATGGGCCCTGAGGGAATGGGGAGGGAGAACAAGGTAGTTGGAAGAGGAGTTATTTATGGGGCAATGGAAGAATTCTGCCTGCTCTTGCAATGATGGGCACAGGCCATGTTGAATTTCATAAAAAGTTTATGAAAGTGTATGGTCTAGAGTGTAGACCATAATGTAAACCATTGACCATGGTTACTGACTATGTTTCAATAGTTGTACATCAGTTGTAACAAATGTATCATCCACATATAAAAAGGTTATTGATATTGGAAGGGGAAAAGGGGGAGGATGTTGAGTAGAGAGGAGTCCCCTATGTTCTGTATGTGGCTTAACTCTGATCTAAAACTTCTTTGAAGACAAAATGAAAAATAGTAAGACACTGGGGAAGAAATGAAAGAAAATGTCACTGTACATACATGACAACAGAAATTATAATGATGAAATGCAAAACAAAAAAATTAAGGTTGTTCATTAATTCTTTACTATCCCAATTTTTATTTTAATTTACTTTTAGGTTTTCTAAATTATTATGTAGTTTATTTTTGATGTTTAAACCTATCACTACTATTTCACCTTCCTAATAATTGTATTTGGTGATATTTCTGGCTTCATTTTTGAAGAAGTTTTGGACCACAGAAGGGTTACAATTGTGGCAGGGGAGAATCATTGATGTCGGGTGGCAGTGCTGGGGGATACATGGAAGGAAGGTCACCTAGGCATACATATAAGGTACATAAAAGTGTTAAAATGTTCATGGGGCATTGTCACAATGGGTGGAGATTCACACAATAACCAAAAGAATATTGAATTTCCATCCTGGGTCTCTCACCTTTGGACACATCTTCCTGCCTTCTGTGCCCTGCTGTTGCCATTTTCCCATTCCATGGCCAGCATGCAAGTAGAACCTGGACATTTATAATCCATAATGTGGAACTGTAATCTGTAATTTGATCTGCTTTATCACTTTTCAGCCCCTTCCTCTCTACCTGGGACGCTTGAACTGTTATTCTCCCATTTCTCTTCCCTCCCTATGTTAATAAAGTACTGGCCTAACTCAAAAAAATAAAAGTGAAATAAGAAAAGAATTCCCATCTGGGGAGTTCTTCCACACTCTCCAATGGAACAGCAACAATCCCCCAAGTGCAGGACAATGACTAGTGAAGAAGGACAGTCCACTGATGGGCCCTTGATATTGATGATTATATTTATGAAACTTTACTCTTGAATTTGAAACTTAGCCTAGTGCTGTAGGGTGCCTAGGTATTACCTCCTGAGAGCCTCCATGTTGCTCAAATGTGACCTCTCTCTAAGCCAAACTCATCATATAAATGCATTACATTTCCCCTAGCATGGGACATGAATCCTGGAAATAAGCCTCCCTGGTATCAAGGGATTACTACCAAGCACCAAAAAGCAATGCAACTGGAAAAAGACCTTGAATAAAAGGGGAAAGTGTCATGACAAATGAACTTACATAACTAAGAGACATCAAGTGAGTTGGGAGGTCATCTCAGAGTAACACTTTTGCACATGTCAGCAGGATCTCATAGACTGCCAACGTATATTCTACCCCAAGTGGGACTTGGACTTGTCCTAAATGATATTGCAATGACAGATACAGGCCTTTATATATCCTGCCATGACCTACAGAATTGAGTGGGAGAGAGTGTAAACTACATTGTAAACTATTATCCATGCTTAATGCAATGCTCCAAATGTGTTTATCAATTGCAATGAACATAACACAGTAATGAAAAAAGTTGCTAATATAGGGAAGGATGGGAGGTGTAAGGATTGAGGTATATGGGAATCCCTTATATATTTTGTGTAACATTTTGTGTAATCTAAGTATCTTTTTAAAAAATTTTTAAAAAAATTTAAAAAAATAAAAGAAAGCAGACCAATATGTGAATCCCTCAATATTATTGCAGCTAATTATGAATCTTATGCTTCAAAAATTAAACCTTAGTGCTGACCATAGGTTCTGAGGGGAGTGGTAGAGAAGAATAGAGTAAATGGAACATAAGGCATTTTAAGGCATTAGAATTGTCCTGCATGATCTTGCAATAATGGATACAGGCCATTTTAAATTTCACCAAAACCTATAGAGATATATGGTCCAAAATGTAAACCTATGTGAACTATTGACCAGGGCTAGTATCACCGCTTCAATATTTGTGCATCAATTGTAACAAATGTAACATCTGCATGTAAAATATTATGAATAAGAGGGAGTGGTTAGGGGGAAGCATTGGGTATATGGGAAACCCCTTTATTTTTTATATGACTTTTCTGTAAAAATCTTTGTTTGAATACAATTTTTTAAAAATGAGACATTGTGTGACTGTACAGAAGAAAATGTCACAATGCATGCAAGACAACAGATCTTACAGTGATGCAAGACAGTGTCGAAAAAGTTTTATGGCAAGATGGTGTCTGAGTGACTGCACCTCACAGTCTCTCCTGCAAGGAGGCGGCGGAGTGGGGTTGGAGTCTTGCCAAAGTGGGTTGTTTTGGGAGATTGCAAGGCAGGAGGTGTGTGGATGTGGATTTGGAGAGACAGTGAAAGAGGTAGTGCTTCCTAAAGGTAGAATTGTGGGTTGCAAGTATGGAGGGAAGAGGCTGCCGAAGGTGGGACCCATCCCCCTAGGGCTGGCTGCCGCGGTGTTCCCTGAGAACTGTCCGTGGAGCTGTGGCGTTCCTGGGCCTTGTGATCACTAGGTGTGTGCTCCCAGGACCATGTTCCCTAAGCCTCTGCAGCCCGCATTCCACAGACACACATACCCTGAGTCTGCAGTGTGCTGGACTACCCATTCCCCAGTTCAGTACTCCCAGAGGTCCGGGATGGCCTGAGCCCTCTGGTTTTGGACTGACTCCGTGAGAGGGTGGGATTCAGTGGTAGGTGAAACAGTGAGGCTGGGTTAGTACAGGTTCAATTTTCTGGTCATCACCCATTTTAATTTTTAATTTTTTAATTTTTTTGTGTGTGCTTGGAGGAGCATACCGCCTGGTTTGGTGACAGGCTGGGAAGAAAGGAGTGGTGGATCTACTGAGAAAACCCAATTTACCTAATTACCCAGAGATAGGAAACTTGCTCGGTGAGAAGGTAGAGTCAGAAAATCAACTAGCCCTCTCATAGCACACTTGAACGAGAGGGACTGTAGGAGGTGCTCTCCAAGCTTCCAATAGCATACTTGGGGTTCCCAGTGAGGTGTGGGTGCTCTCTCTCCCTGGAAATGAAAGGTCCTTGTTTTCTCGGTGGAGCTGATTCTACAAGGACCTATTGGAATCTCCTACTGGACCTCTCAGGCAGTTTTCCTGCTGCCTTGGAAAGAGGGAAATGAGGAAGGGAGAAAGCAGGAATGTCAGATAGCTAAGTGTTTTATTTAACTACAAAGAGGATTCCTTGCTTGAAAATGTGCCTATTATCTTGTTGGTTTCTTTTCCTCTTTTTCCTTCCTCTTTATCACCATGAGGCCTTTTTTTCTTTTTCCTTTTTTTCTCTTTTTCTTTTCCTTGCTTACTTCCCTTCTTCCTTTACTCCTTTTACTTCCTTTTTCTCTTTCTTTCTTTCTCCTCTTTTTTATTCTTTTTACATTATGTGCTACAGGGAGCACTACACATTTGCTGTATTTCCTCATCCTCCATTTCCTTTTTCCTGTAAGTGTATTGATTTTGGCCACCAACACTATCCCCTTTCCTCTATATCTTTCTATCCTCCATCATTTATTGTTTCTCTTACATTGCACCTCTCTTTGTTTGCCCCCCTATTTTTCTGACATTTTATTTCTAATATTTTTGGTCTGTTTTCTGTGTTATATTCACTCTTTATATTATTGTTATTTCTTTTATCTTTCCCTCTCTCCTAAACCAATGGCCCTTTAATTCACACTATATTCCTCTCCATATTCAATTTACTGTCCCATTATACATACTCTACTTTTCTTACTGTTACAACTCTAAATACCTTACATGAGTTTAATATCCATTCTCCTAGATCTCACAAGTTTCCTCTGTTAATATTTACTATTAATATTACTATTATTCTTTTCTTTTCTTACTCTTTTTGCTTTCTATGGCCCTAATATTTTCCTTCAAGTGAACTTAGCCAACAACAAGGAAACAGAATAAGAACAAAGTGACAAAGAGAAGACTTAACATGCATGCAAACACAACTAATTAAACTCCAAACTGCGGTGGCTTGCTCGGTCAGTAGAGGTGGGGTCTGGCTGTGGACGAGGGGTCGGTCCAGCTCTGGACAAGGGGTCGGTCCCGCTTGGGATGAGGGGTCGGTCCCACTTGGGGTGAGGGGTCGGTCCGGCAGCAGACGAGGGATCAGTCTCACAAGTGGTTGCGCGGTTCGGCTGACGGGATTGCCCGGCGAAGCCGGTGACGAGGGGGTCGCCCGGAAAAGCAGGTGATGAACTGGGGACAAGGGAGGCCAGGCCCTTGTTGGGGGCTCTCAGGACTGGAGGGTGCACGGCAGAAGAACTACCGCGGAGACAAGGTAAACACGCAAGTCCACTTTATTGAGGGAGAGGCAACAGTTTTATAGGGGCTGGAGAAGGCTGATTGGTCGAAGCCACGCCCTGTTCTGATTGGTTGCCTGCGAAAGGTCAGTGGGCGGTTCTGGATGGGGGAGGGGTGGTGGTTAGGGATTGGCTGTCGCTGTTGCTGGGGGAAGGGGCAGGGTTTAGGGATTGGTGGCTGCTGTTGCTGGGGTGGAGGGCAGACTTGAGTTTCCCACCCACGCCTGGCTGTTGCTGCTGTCGGGGGAGGGGAAAAGGGCAGACTGGATTTCTCCGCCCATGCCTGGCTATTGCTGCTGTCGGGGGAGGGGAAAAGAGCAGACTGGATTTCTCCGCCCTGCGCCTGCACAGGGAGAAGGAAGAAGAAGGGTGCCGCCCCACAAGGCATTGTGTGGCGCCATCCCGGAGGAGGGGTGGCCGCGGAAGCATGGCTGCCGAGAAGGGGAGACCTGAGGGCACTCAGCGCCCATGCCGAGCTCCCTTTGGGGGTGGCGGTGAGTCCGACCAGTCACCCTATTATGGGGGCAGCGGCTTGGCCTGCTGCGGCTGCTCCCCCGCCAGGCCAGCAAACCACACTTCAGCCCGAGGGGTGACCGTACAAACTACACAAAAAAGCTAAGCAACTGATTAAACCCATCAAGAAAAAATGATGACCAGACAGGAATGAAAACCTACAAACCAAATCAATCATCAGGAAAACATGCCTCAATCCAATGAACAAACTAAAAACCAGGAAGAGAAGCAGAACATCAAACAAGTAACTAAAACTCTCAAAACATATATTAGGGACCAATTTGATATAAGAGAAGGAAGAAATTAAGAATATGAAGAAAACACTTGGAGAGAATACAGAAGAAATTGCAGCCATACACAAGAAGATAACTGATATGATGGTGATGAACAGCACAATTCAAAAAATCAAAACTACACACTCAGCAAATAACAGCAGATTCAAAGAGGCAGAGGAAAGAATTAGTGATGTGGGAGACAGCACATCTGATATCAAACAGATAGTAGAACTGGTCGATAAAATGATAGAAAAAATCCAGCAGGGACATAGGTACGTGAATGACAATACAAAACACAGAAACATACACATTATAGGTATCCCAGAGGGAGAAGAGAAGGGAAAGGAGACAGAAGGGGTTTTGGAGGAAATAATGGCTAAAAACTTCCCAAATCTATTGAGGGAGATGGAGGGAAATGTGCAGGAAGCACAATGCACCCCAAACAGCATAAATCCCAACAGGCCTACCCCAAGACATGTACTTGTCAAGTTATCCAATGCTCAAGACAAAGAGAAAATACTAAAAGCAGCAAGAGAAAAGAGAACAATTACATACAAAGGAGGCTCCATAAGATTAAGTGCTCATTTTTCATCTGAAACCATGGAGGCAAGAAGGCAGTGGTATGACATAGTCAAGGTACTAAAAAAATTTCCGACCAAGAATACTCTATCCAGCAAAGTTAGCATTCAAAAATGATGGAGGGTTCAAAATATTCACAGATAAACAGAAACTAAGAAAGTATGCCAACAAGAATCCTGCCCTTCAAGAAATACTAAAGGGAGTTCTGAAGGAAGAAAGAAAAAAACAAGAGAGACAGAACTGAAAAGAATGTAAGAGCAACTAAAAAGACAAAAACAGAAAAATAAAATAAAATAAGACAAACACAAATCCAAAGAAAATATGGCTAATATTGTTGGTGATTTGGGCCTGAAGGGTATAGGAAATGAAAGAAAGAGAAAGAAGGAAAGAAAAAGAAAGAAAGAACGAGAGACCTGGGATCAGGGGTCTGCCAATAGAGACTCATCAGACAACTTTAATATTGTTTACAAGGGGCTCTCTATGAACCCCAGTCTACATGCAACAACATGCAGTTAACTATCAGCATTACACATAGTCTAAGGAATTCAAAAAAATCTTATCTCAAGGTACAAAATCTAAGTGTTCTATTTACTGCAAAAGGTATGTGCTCATCTTTTCTTTCAGCCTTTAACACCTTCATCCCATTTGACAAGAACTCTTAATTACTGCATTCCCTAGATTGCAAGTGTAGCCATGGAGACAGCACGTCTCTCCTTGTGAGGCCACTGTGCCTCATTTTCCAACAAATATAAATAATTCCTTGAAAGTAATAACACTAAATGTCAATAGATTAAACTCATCTGTCAAGAGACTCAAACTGGAAGTTTGGATAAGGAAATATGACCCATCTATATGCTGTCTACAAGAAACACATCTTAGGCCCAGGGATACAAGGAGGTTTAAAGTGCATGGCTGGAAAACAATCTTACAAGCAAACAGTAACCAAAAAAAGGCAGGAGTGGCTATATTAATATTAGATAAAATACACTTTAAATGCAAAACAATTGGGAAAGACAAAGATGGACGCTAAATATTAGTGAAAGGGATAACCTTTCAAGAAGAAAGAACAATCATAAACATTTATGTTCCTAACAAGGTTGCCTCTAAACACTGGACAAACACTGGAAAAACTAAGTGAAGGAATAGATGCCTCTACAATTATAGTGAGCAACATTAATACACCACTATCAACTTTGGACAGAACATCTCAAAAGAGAATCAATAAAGAAACAAAGATTTTGAACAATTTATTAGAGGAGCTGAACCTAGTAGACATGTACAGAATATTACACTCAAATATAGAAGAATATACATTCTTCTCAAGTGAACATGGATCATTCTCCAAGACAGACCACATGATAGGCCATAGAAAAAGTCTCCGTGAATTCAGAAAGATTGAAATCATACAAAATAGTTTCTTTGACCAGAATGGAATGAAGCTGGAAATCTGCAAGGCCCAGAGACCTAGATTTGGCACCAAGATTTGGAAGTTAAACAACACACTCTTAGAAAAACACTGGGGCAAGGAGGAAATCTCAAAAGAAATTAATAACTATCTTGAAACTAATGAAAATGATAACACAACATATCCAAACTTAGGGGATGCAGCAAAAGTAGTACTGAGAGTGAAGTTTATAGCCATAAATTTATACATCAAAAAATAAGAAAGAGCTAAAATTGAAGAACTAACTGCACACTTGGAGGAATTAGTAAAAACAACAACAAACTAACCCAAAAGAGGTAGAAAGAAAGAAATAACAAAGATCAGAGCAGAACTAAATGAAATAGAAAATAAGAAAGCACTTGAAAACATAAACAAAACCAAGAGCTGATACTTTGAGAAGATCAATAAAATTGACAAACCGTTAGCTAGACTAACAAAGAAAAAAAGAGAGAAGATGCAAATACACAAATTAGGAAAGGAGAAAGGAGATATTATCACTGGTCCCATAGAAATAAAGGCAACCAAAAGAGGATATTTTGAAAAATTATATGCCAACAAGAAGGACAAATTCTTAGAAAGACATAAGCACCCTACATTAACAAAGGAAGAAATTAAGAGTCTCAACAAACCAGTCCCAAGTAAAGAGATAGAATCAGTCATTAAAGTCTCCCAACTAAGAAGAACCCTGGGCCAGATGGCTTCACAGGTGACTTCTGCCAAACTTTCTGGAAAGAACTAACACAAAATTTGCTTAAAGTCTTCAAAAAAATCAAATCAGAAGGAACATTGCCTAACTCACTCTACAATGCCAAGATTACTCTAGTACCAAAGCCAAACAAAGACAACACAAGAAAGGAAAATTACAGACCGATCTCTCTAATGAATCTAGAACCGAAAATCCTCAAAAAAAATACCTGCTAATTGTATTCAACAACACATTAAACAAATTATACACCATGACAAAGTGGGATTCATTCCTGGTATGCAACAATGGTTCAACATAAGAAGATCAATTAATGTAAAACACCACATAAACAGATTGAAGGGAAAAGATCACATAATCATATCCATAGATGCAGAAAAAGCATTTAACAAAATATAGTACCCTTTCTTGATAAATACATTGCAAAAGATCAGAATAGGAGGAAACTTTCTGAACATGATAAAGAGTATATATTAGAAACCCACAGCTAACATCATTTACAGTGGTGAAATTCTAAAATCTTCCTCTCTAAGATCAGGAACAAGACAAGAATTACCACTATTACCCCTCCTATTTAACATAGTCTTAGAAGTACTTGCAACAAAGCTTCTAGAACTTATGAATGAGTTCAGTAAGGTAGCAGGTTACAAGATCAATGCATAAAAGTAAGTAGCATTTCTGTACACCAATAATGAGCAATCTGAGGAGGAAATCAGGAACCAAATACCATTCACAATAGTAAATTAAAAAATCACATACCTATGAATAAATTTAACTAAAGAGGTAAAAGACTTATACTCAGAAAACAATACAACATTGTTCAAGGAAATCAAAGAAGATGTAAATAAATGGAAGAATATTCCCTGTTCCTGGATAGGTAGACTAAATATTATTAAGATATTCATCCTACCAAAACTGATCTACAGATTCAATGCAATCCCAAGAAAAAGTAACACATCATTCTTTAATGAACTAGAGAAACTAACTATGAAATTTGTTTAGAAAGGAAAGAGGCCCTGAATAGCCAAAGTCATATTGAAAAAGAAAAATGAAATTGGAGGAACCACACAACCTGACTTCAAAATATACTACAAAGCTACAGTAGTGAAAACAGCATGGTTTGGGCACAAGGATAGACTCACTGAACAACAGAACCAAATTGAGAATATAGTTATGGTAAATATACAGCCATATGGTATTTTACAAGGCCACCAAGCCCTCTCAACTGGGAGAGAATGGCCTCTTCAACAAATGGTGCCTGGAGAACTGGATATCCATACGTAAAAGAATGAAAGAGGATTACCAACTCACACCTTATACAAAGATCAACTCGAGATGGATCAAAGACCTAAATATAAGAGCCAAGACCATAAAGACCTTGGAAAGCAATGTAGGGAATTTATAATAGTAATAAATCTACAGGAATTTGTAATAGTAAATGGCTTCATGAACTTCACACCAAAAGCACAAGCAGCAAAAGAAC
This sequence comes from Dasypus novemcinctus, assembly GCF_030445035.2. Lineage (NCBI taxonomy): Eukaryota > Metazoa > Chordata > Mammalia > Cingulata > Dasypodidae > Dasypus > Dasypus novemcinctus. The sequence goes on along the minus strand of NC_080689.1, from coordinate 89,180,901 downwards.
AAATAGATAAATGGGACTTCCTCAAAATTAAAGCCTTTGCACCTCAAAGGAGTTTGTCAAGAAAGTGAAAAGAGAGCCTACACAATGGGAGAAAATATTTGGTAACCATATATCTGATAGCAGACTTTTATCTTGCATATATAAAGAACTCCAATATGTTGAAAGGAAAAGAAAAACAGCCCATTTTAAAAAATGGGGAAAAAATAGTTCGGCCCTTCTCCAAAAAAAGATATAAAAATGGTTTTAAAAAAATGAAAAAGCTGCTCAAAATCACTAGCTACTAGGCAAATGCAAAACAAAACAACAATAAGATAACATCTTACTCCCATAAGACTGGCAGCTATCAAAAAATCAGAAGACTACAATTGCTGGTGAGAATGTGGAGGAATGGGAACACTCATCCACTGCTGGTGGGAATGCAGAAGGATCCAGGCATTCTGGAGGAAAGTTTGGCGGTTTCTCAAAAATATGGCTTAGATTTGCCATAGGATCCACCAATTCCCCTGCTGGGTATATACCCAGTAGAACTGAAAACAAGGACACAACCTGATGTGTGCACACCAGTGTTCATAGCAACACTGTTTACTATTGCCAAAAGTTGGAATCAACCCAAATGCCCATCAACACATGAACGGATAAATGAAATGCGGTATATACATACAATGGAATACTACTCAGCTATAAGAACAAATACAGTACAAACACATGTGATAACATGGATGAATCTTGAGAACCTTATGGTGAGTGAAGCAACCCAGGCACTGAAGGACAAATACTACATGACCTCTCTGATATGAAATAAGTAAACTAAGCTGTCTCAGATAGCTAGAGACAGGATAACGAACTTAAAAGAAATTGGGGTTAGAGGAAAATTGCAAGCTGAATCCTACATGGGTGAAATCTATATTAAGCTGGAGATAAGAATTTGTACAGGAAGGGATAAAATGGGGGCATATTGAAAGCTTTGGGTGGGGTTTTGTGGGCCTCAGGGTGGCTAGGAATGGGAGGATGGGTCAGATGGCCCAAGAAATTGGGGGGATGGTGGAGGGAACATTTGAACATAGGAGATTTTCAGGTATGGGTTTGAAATTACAATATAGAGAAAACTCTTTAGAAAATACAATATAGAAGATTATCTGTTTAAGATGCTTAAGTGGGGGCTTGTGACATGGGGCAAACTTCTAGGGAGTGTGTGAGTGCTAATTTTGTCATAATGGGTTATATCATTGAGTGGAGACCCATAAAATGAAAGTGAAGGTACACCCACATCCTGGGGAGGACTAAAGTTCTCAAACAGAGGGAATTGTATCTCTTGAGAGAATTGGTGGCTCCCAATGGGTTAGGGCAGTCAAGTATGTCAAGCTCTTAACATGGCTGAAAGTATCTCTGAATATGGCCCTTCAATAATGAGGATTGATTGTCACGGTGGGCCCTGTGGGGAGGGGGAAAGAGGTGTTGAATACATGGAATCAGGGTAACAGTGGGGCAATGGAAGTTTTCCACAAGATCATGCAATGATGAATATAGGACATGTTAAATTATGCCAAAATGTATAAAAGCCTATAGGCTAAAATGGAAACCATACTGTAAAACATAAGATAACTAAAAATTTAGAAAATTGTAGAGTCTAAAATATAAACCATAATGTAAACCCGATTGGAACCAAGCTTGAAAGCTATTCTTTCAATATCTGTATGTCAGCTGCAGCAAATATGATATAACATGTAAAAAGATCATTGTTGGGGAAGGAAGAAAGGGTTTGATGTTGGATATGCGGTAGTACCATATTTTGCATATGTGAATTACTGTGATGTAAAAATTTGTGAAGACAAACTTAATACTCAAAAAAAAAAAAGGATGTAGACACTGAGGAAGAAATGGAATAAATTGCCTTGCCACTCTACATACATGGCAACACTTACAGCAGTGATGAAAGGCAAAATTCCAAAAACAAAGCTTTTAATTTTTTTAATTTTTTGATACCCCAATTTATTTTTCTTTATCTAATTTTTCTAAATTACTCTGTATTCTATATCTAACCTTTAAACCCAACACTACATTCCATTGTACTCTTAATGGAAACTGGCAATATATTGGGCTTCCTTTCTGAAAAAGTTTTGGACCACAGAGAGGTTCAACCTAAGGTGGGGGAGGAGCACTCATGTGGGCTGCTATTGGTGGGACACATGGTTGGGAGGGAGTTCTCCAGGGCATGTATACAGGGTACATAGAAAGGTTTGGATATTTTCATAGTGGTTACAGTTGGAAATGACAGCTGAGAGAGTGCTGAGTTCCTGGCCAGGAGAGATCTATCACATTCACCAATGGAACAGCAACAATCCCCCAAGTGCAATGTCCAAGAACAACAAAGATGGATGGTCCAACAATGAGCCCTTGTTACTGATGGCTCCGATTATGAGCCTGTGTGCCTGAAATATGAACTTGCCTAGAGCTGCATGGTGCCTAAGAGTTACCTCCTGAAAGCCCCCATTTTGCTCAAATATGGTCACTCTCTAAGCCAGACTCAGCATGTAGATGCATTGCCTTTGCACCAGCATGAGACATGACTCCTGGGGATGAGCCTCCCTGGCACCCAAGGATTACTACCAAACACCAAGTGATGATGTAACTAGAAAAAGAACTTGATTAAAGGGGTCAACTCAGACTTGCAGAATATCTCAGCCTAGATGTAATATCAAGTGTTAAAAACTGCTTTTTTACTTTGGGTAAAAGGGGGAAAAGGAAAGGACAAGTGAGGTTATATAGCTATGAGTCTCCAAAAAGAGCCAGGAGGTTGTCAGAGGGGCCGCCCTCATGCACACCTCAACAGAGTCTCAGAAACAGATAAAGTAGATACAACCTCATGTTTTGGTTCTTCTGAGGGCTACAGAGATCCACAGGTCCTATGGCCATGGCAGACGGAGTTCAGTGGCATGTGAGCTGGCCCTACTTTGGAGTTTGTGTTTCTGTGTGATGGAGCTGGACTCGGATGTGATCTTTGTTCACAAACCAGAAGATTTTTCAGAACATTATATTATCAAAAATACTACCAGCTGAGCTGAAAGGGACAATAAGAGGACAAGATAAGAAGGCTGTGGAATTACAAAATTCTATAAACTGATAAAACCATGAACTTTCAAAAACCCTTTGAAGAGATACAAATTGTCATACCTTACTTTGCCAGGTGGCTATCTTAGGTAGTACAGAATGGGATGACTTGAAAACTAGGAATTTATAGGCTCACAGTTTTTAGGTTAGGAGAAGCCACTACTGAGAAAGCAGCAAGGCAATGCTTTCTGCCCAAACTCTCTAACATTCCAGTTCTGGCTACCAGAGATGCTTGAGGTTCCTTGGCTACTATCCCTGCCTTGCTTTCATAGCAATGTCCTCTCCTTTCCCTTCTGGTTTCTATTGACTTCTATCTTCTGGCTACTCATTCTATATCTTTGAGTGACTTTATCCAATGATCTGGATTAAGGCTCCTTTCAATTAGATGGGCCTCACCTTACCTCAAATAACATATTCCAGGTCCTATCTACAATGTGCCCACCCAGACAGGAATACTGACAATGATTAAGAATGTGTATATAATTCAATCTCACCAGATAAGACAGAGGCCAGCTCTTCAGGGAGAGTTATAACAAACATGGGCTCAGAGGCCAGAGACCTGGGTACAGAAACCAAAGCCCAAGGTCCAGAGGACAGAGACGGGTCACCAAGGACAATACATAGGCCATAGAGATGACTCAAGACAATGAACCTAACAGAACTTCAAGATTTCAAAATTGCTTGGAAACTGTGCTTCCTATCTTCTCTTCATCCTCTCCCTTTTGGAATTAAGATGTCTGCAACATTTATACTATGCCTGCCCCACCAGCGTATTTTGGGATCAGTAAAATTCTTTTCTACTTGCTGGTCTACAGAGAGAAATGACTTTATCCCAGATTGGATGCTACTGAGAATGTAATAAATAACCTAATTTATCTAATTTAGATGATTTATATGGTGACTTGTGGCTGTTTGGGAGATGATATTTAGATTAGTTTTGGGAAGGGGTTGAGGCTATAACTTGTTTAGATATTTGGGCATGTTGGGATGAGGACAAGGTATTTTGCATGTGGGATAAATGGGCATCATTAGGGTTGAAGGAAACACACTATACACTTAATACTAGCTTGAAAATACCTTGTCTTAAATCCTGGTGCCCATGCATGTTACCTCATATGAAACATTCATCGTACTTTGTTTAATCTGAGATGGAGAGATTATCCTGGGATTTCAGGTTAGGCAAAAATGCAATCACGTGTATTCCTATAAAAGGGATACAGGATAATTTGACAGACAAACATAAAAGTGCAAGAGAGAAAAAAGCATAGAGTAATTTGAAGATGCTGAACTTGAAAGCTGGAGTAATGAAGTCCCAAAAAAAAAAAAATTCTGGCAGCCTCCACGGGCTGGTAGTCATGGAATATATGCTACTGAAGAGCTTCTGGAAGTGTGGCCTTTAAAATCTTTGATTACAGCCTTGAGATACTGATTTCAATTTACCAGCTCTCAAAACTGTGAGTGATTTTAATTCTATTATTGTGAGTTATTGTGTTTCTTTTCAATTTGTTGAAGCAGCCACAGAAAGCTAATTTAATCATGAATAATTGATGAATAATTGTGGGATTTTTAAAAGAGATATGAAAAGATTATTAATCATTGGAAACGAGGATTTCTTTTTGTATTAGGTTTGGCTCATAGCCTGTTATGTGTGTTGCCTCATGACATCCTCACAAAACAGGGACAATTATAATATACAATTTATATTTGAGAAAAACCTTCACACTGAGAGGTTAAGTAATTTAATTGAGGTCACATGGGCAGAAAGTGTCAAAGATGTACAAAAAAATAACTAAATTGATACTTGAAGGGAAAAGGTCATGGGGAGATTTGCACGTATTTATAATTAGGATTAGAATAAAGGGGAATGGCCATTAATAGGAAAAGAATGACAAAGAGAGATAATTTTCTTTATTTTCAAAAGAGAAGGAGTAAAGGATAAAGACATTGAGCTAGGCCTGTAAAATACAATCAGGGACGCTGAGAAGAAGGGCCTGCCCTGAAAGAGGGTCCAGTAGATAAGGAGGGAGAGTGACACAAGACCTTCAGAGGAGAGTCTGAACCAGTGTGGCCTGGATTATATCTTTATATCATATTTGGAGGACAATAACAGGGACCAGAGGAAGGGAAGGAGAATGAGAAGGAGTGAAAATAGGAAAGTTTAAATAAAGGAGGCACAGGGAAGAGGTAGTTGATCCATCAGGGAATAAAACATTTTGAAATGGGCTTTCATTTCATCTTTTGGAGCATGAAAATAGCCATCAGAAGAATCTAGAATTGGTCTGCCAGGTGGTAAAAGATATGTGGTGCAGTCAACCCAAAATCAGGCTGTTGGCCAGTTAAGGGACATGTGAAGGAGATCAAATACAATTGAGCATAGAACACCCAGGCCTCAGGACCCTGCCAGATAATTATACACCAAGAGTAGGCCCAGACAAGCCAGTGAGGCCTCCATATGAACAGAATGCACAGCTCCCAAAAACTCACCAGCTAACGCTTTATGATACTTGTTTTGGGCATGATACCTTACGTGACATTGGCTGACTGATATATTTTCGTCTTTTAAATTGCTATTCATTCTAAGCCACAGTCTCCTCTCCAGATCTGATTTATTTTTTACCTAGCACTAAAAAATGGCACAGTGTATATTTTTCATGTGTTTTTTTCTCATCATCTACAATGATAGGAGGGATCTTTGCAACTGAGAGAGGATCCACTTAATAAATGTTTCTTGATTGAATGCATGATGTGGATTCAATGAATAAATTACCTCTTATTACTAAGAGTAAGAGCAGTTATGTATATCAGAGAGTTTGGTGTGTTTGCTGTTAATGCCCCGGCCAGTGGGGCAGGGAACGGGGGCTCGTGGTCGCGCGGAGGAGAATGGTGAGACAGGAGACGCGAGGAATGACAGCGAGACAGGGTGAGGATCAAGCTGCAAAGTTTTATTGTGAGAACAAAGCATTTATACTCTTGGGAAGGGGAGGGGTAGTGGGAGGGATGGCGGTTAGGGATTGGCTATTGCTGTTACTAGGGGAAGTGGCAGGGTTTAGGGATTGGCTATTGCCGTTGCTGGGGTGGAGGGCAGACTTCAATTTCACGCCTTGCACCTGCATGTTACTGTGTTAGCCTGGACAGTGGCGGGAACAGAGAACAAAGGAGCAGGGAGGGAGAAAAACCAGGAAATGGGCTCCACTCTGGCGGCCATGCTATTGGCATCGCTGATCTCAGCGCACACCCTCACCAATCGTCCCCAACAGTTTGCCTCTGGTTTTATGAGACATTTGGTGAAACTAAATTTTATCCACCAACAGATGATGAAATTTAAGAAATAATACTAGAATATCCAGAGTATTTCCACAAGCACACTGAGAATAATGTGTTAATTAACGTTTATCCAGGGAAGCAGATGTGGCTCAATTGACAGAGTACCTGCCTACCACTTAGGAGGTGCAGGGATCAAACCCAGGGCCTCCAGGTCCATGGGGTAAGCTGGTCCATGTGCAGTGCTGATGGGCAAAAGAAGCATCAAGCCACACAGGGGTGTCCACCATGTAGGGGAGCCCAGTGCACAAGGAGTGCATCCTGAAAAGAGAGCCACCCATGCAAAAACAGCACAGCCTGCCCAGGAGTGGCAATGCACACACAGAGAGCTGATGCAGCGAGATGATGCAACAAAAAGAGACAGATTCCTGGTGCCACTGATAAGAATACAAGCAGACACAGAAGAATACACAGCAAATGGATGCAGAGAGCAGACAAGGGAAGGGGGGTGACAGCAGCATAATAAATTTTAAAAATAGACGTCTTCACAGAGAGTCACCATGGTTTCCTTTTTCAACAGTGCTTGAACGGAAGCGGTGCTTGCCCCTTTTGGCCAGCCACCCCCAGCTGCTTGCTACCGTCTGTCCAGTGTTGCACAGCCGCCACTTCTCAACCGCCCATCATGACGACCACATCCCCGTCACAGGTGCACGAGAACTACAACCAGGCCGTCATCAACAGCCAGATCAACCTGGAGCTCTATGCCTCTTACGTCTACCTGTCGATGTCTTACTACTTTGACCATGATGATGTGGCTTTGAAGAACTTTACCAAATATTTTCTTCACCAATCTCATGAGGAGAGGGAACATGCTGAGAAACTAATGAAGCTGCAGAACCAACGAGGTGGCCGAATTTTCCTTCAGGTTATCAAGAAACCAAAACAAGATGCCTGGGAGAGCGGATTGAATGCAATGGAGTGTGCACTACACTTGGAAAAAAGGGTGAATCAGTCACTACTGGAATGGCACAAACTGGCTACTGACAGAAACGACCCCCGTTTGTGTGACTTCATTGAGACCTACTACGTGAATGAGCAGGTGAAGTCCATCAAAGAACTGGGTGACTACGTAACCAACCTGTGCAAGATGGGGCCCCGGATTCTGGCTTGGCAGAGTATCTCTTTGACAAGCACACTCTGGGAAGCAGTGATGAGAGCTAAACCTTATGTTGGCTTCCCCAGAGCCACAGGGTAGTAGTGCATGTGTGTTGGGTTTACCTTTTCTATAAGTTGTATCAACGTCTACCAAGTTCTTTCATTGGTACCATTTCTTCAAATAAAGTTATTTGGTACCAAAATAAATAAATAAATAAAAATAAAAATAAAAAATAAATTTTACAAATAAATGACTAAATAAAGATCATCCAAAGTGTTCAGGTTACAGCAGACTTAAAAACCATGAATTTCTTCAGTGCCAAAGGATGGTAAGAGAAAAAGTTGACAATTGGTGAGAGAATTCAGGAGGCATGTTGTCACACATTTCTAGAAGGTTAAAGATGAAGAATTAAAAAGTTGCCATGAAAAAATTAGCATAGCTGAAAGAGATGGAGAAAAGAAAACAGGCTTTACAAAAGAAGGCAGATTTTCTGTTATTTTATAAATATTGGATATAGACTATTCTAATTAGTCAGACTGAAATGGGCTGGCTTCCACAAGAGGTATTTATTAACTTACAAGCTTACAATTTTGAGGCTGAGAAAAATGTCTACATCAAGGCATCATCAGGCAATCCTTTCTTCCCAAAGACAAGCTGCCAGTGGTGCTAGAATCCTCTGTTACATGACAAGACACATGGTGGAATCTGCTTGTTTCTTCTGTAACTTCCAGGTTTCATTGCTTCATATTCTTCCTGCCATAGCTTTCTCCTTCTTTATCTGAATCTCATTCTCTAATAAAAGACTCAAGTGAAGGGACTGAGACCCACAGTGATGCAGGCATGAACTTAAGTAACCTACTCAAAGATTTTAACCTACAATAGGTTACATCCACAGAATAGATTCCCCTTAAGATCCTCCTTTACTGAGGTCCAAAATGTTTCACACCATCAAATATACATATATTCTATTTGTATTACTTTTCTTTTTTAAACAGATGGAACATACAACATTAATTAAAGTTGTAAAGACTAAAATTATATATGTCTCATTTCAAATATATTGGAACAAGATGAAGTAAACACAGACCATATAGCAATATGGAAAACATTCAATTTTTGGCAAGTTTTATGGTTCAACCATTTTAAAAGAGAACTATAAAAATAGGGTGACAATCGCAGAATATGAAGCTCACTGGAAAATTTTATACCCAAACTGCAATCAACATATTTCATTGGCTGAGCATCATCCCTTATAACCTAAGCATTCTTCAATGAATATAGTATATTAAGGCACCCACAACTACTATTTGATGGCAATAAGAAATTAAAATAGTTATCTAAATTTTAAAAATAAGGTACAGTAGCAAATCAAGTCATCTTTTGAGACACTGAAAAGAAAGGCTTGGATGGCAATGGGTCCAGGGAAGGAAAGTGCAAGGGAAGATAATGACCTTCCCCAGGGGAAGTTTTGCTTATGAAGGATCAAGGATTTAATCTTGGGAAGGACCAGAGTTGGAGGAAGATGGCAGAGAAGGAAGAAGATGGAAGGAATAAGGAAAGAAGATGATAAATTTTTAAACATTAAGGAGGTACAATGAATAGAGAATCAATCCATCAGGTTATAAAGTTTAAAAGACCCCAGCCTAGAGTGTCAATTCACCCTGTTACTTAAAGTGGCTAAGGGAAAAAAATTTTCAATGGTAAAGTCCCCTAAAGAATGTGGTTTCTCAGTCTGATGGAGCAAGCAAGCATATTCAATTTGAAGAGGAAGCAGCTGGTGCTCCAAAACTCACTGTCCTACACCCCTGGGGAGGAGGTTTGTGTTCGAGGCTGAAGCACTGTGGGAGGATAGTAGTTACTTTGCTGACAGTAATAATCTCCCAGATCTTCAGGCTGGAATCTGCTGATGGTGAGAGTGAAATCTGTCCCAGACCCACTGCCACTGAATCGATCAGGGACCCCAGATGGCCGGTTGGATATCTTATAGATGAGCAGTTTAGGAGCCTGTCCTGGTTTCTGGTGGTACCAATGTAAGTAGTTGCTAACACTCTGACTGGCCTTGCACTTGAGGGTGACGGTCTCTCCTGCAGATGCAGCCACAGAGCCTGGAGACTGGGTCATCACGATGTCCCCGCTGGCACCTGAAATCAGAAAAGAACATAGAGCATACAATCAATCACAAATGTATAAAATATGTATCTAAATGTAGGTTTTCTTATTTATCATATATATTCAGATCTGCTTTGGATGAAATGGTTTGCTCACTCTGCATGTTAAAACAATTCTCCAGTTTTATAAAGATAATACTCTTCTAACCCTCTCACCTGAGGCCCAGAACACCAGCAGGATGAGCAGTTGGGAATGTGACATCATCTTGCTCACTGGTCTGATGCACTGAGGCCTCATCTCCATGGAAACTGCATTAATAGTGCTTTGAGCAGACAACCAAGTCCCAGAGGAGTCTATGCAAATGAATAGAGAATATAAAGTCAAACGTACCTGTGCAGTGGGTTGTAAAGATAAATAATGGAAGGGGATAAAAATATCAAGACCACAGGAAATGTAACTACACTCTGGCAAAAGGCGAGAAATCAACTTAACAACCAAAATTTTCAACAATATTTAGCACAATTAGGAAAATGAAATATTTTATCAACAATTGTACCCTTTCAAATCACCTGTACTCATCTTGAAAACGAACGGAATTTGCAATAAAATACATGCATCTGTAAGTGTAATATCATAACTTAATTAAAGGTTATAAATATGGTGCCAAAACCTAGGTGGAATATGTTCATATCATTGGATAGATTAAGATGTAGAGCAGGTGTTCTGTATCTATCTCAGTCTATTCTTAATTTTAAACAGATATTTGAAACTCCTCTTCAACATCGCAAAGGAACCTCACTTAATATATCCAAAACAAGTTATCTATATTGCCGTTAATACAGTATTACTCCCAGAAATGAGTCACCAAATACTTATAAGTCACCCTTAGGACTATCATTTTTTTTGTCTTTATTTATTTTTTTAATGTTATATTCAAATAAATATGAGGTCCCCCTCTTCCCCTCTCATCCCACTCCTCCCCCATAATAACAACCAGGGAGAGGACTATCATTTAAGTCGACCACTTTCTATAATCACTAGTGATTTGGAGACCTGAAGTGTAACACCGCCACCTAGTGGTCATAGGTAAAATGGCTTCAGCTCTCAAAGTCTGATAGAGCATTTCTTCATTAACTCCTACCCAAAACTAATACTTTGAGAATTATGCAAATGAAAATATCATGAACACTTCTAGGCATAGGACATTAAATTATGAACAAGTAGAATGTTCGTTTTACTGTGAGGTTATACAATAAACAAGTAACATTTCTGCAGCCATTTCTAACCTGCTTCAATGAGATTTCCTCCTCTGAGCTAAGCTGTTACTCAGGAAAGGTAGGGCCATGTGAACCTGCTCCATTTCAGGATCAACCCTCTGCACGAACAGTCAGAGGTAGGAGAAAATTTAGGACACTTTAACAATTGTAGGGGTAAAAAGTTCTTTCACTATCATGAGTATGACTTTTCCTGCAGACTTTTTCAAAAGTTCTTAAGAGGTTTTCCTTGATGGGGAATGTCCTAAGGTATGTATTGTTCTAATTCTAATTAATAAGTTAATTTTCTGTAGTTTGTCTCCTTATGAGCACTTTACCTTAGGAGAAAATACCCTCCCAGCATTCAGGAATGATACTGCAGACACCCACATCATCAGGGAGGGCATTCCTTCTCATGTACGTTCCACCCTTTTCTTAAAACACCAAGTATCTGTGTTTACAAATGTTCATAATTAATTCAGGTTTGCTCTTTACACCCATGTATTTTTTTCTCCTCTTCCATGAAGTTGCATTTAATATACATTCTTAAGTTTGCTTATTTTTCTCGAATTTCTACTACTTAATTGATAGGTTTCCTGCATCCGTGCAATATAATTTCCTTCCCATTCTTGCACACATTCAAAAATTTAGAATCATCATAGATGACAGGGTGATATAAAAAAGGATGTGTCATGCAGCTTAACTGGCCCAGACCTAAAATGTGGGTAAGGAAATATTGTCTTCGAGTAGGGGAGAGTTGGGCTAATGCATGAAAGGAGGAGGGGGCTGTCCTTTAAAGCCCAGGGAAGAGCACTTCAGAAAATGAACAGGACTTGGGTATTTAAGAAAGACTAATGAAACAGAATGTGAAAGCAGAATGGGCATGATCCAAGGGGAACATTAATTCAATGAAAAGTTTGAAGCTTAGGTTATGTACCATGAGAATCCATGGAACAAGAGTTAGAATTAATTTTTCATTTTAGCAGGTACTTCTGAGTCATTTTTTTTTTTTAAAGATTTATTTATTTTATTTAATTTCCCCCCCTCCCCCGGTTGTCTGTTCTTGGTGTCGATTTGCTGCATCTTGTTTCTTTGTTGGCTTCTGTTGTCCGCTTCTGTTGTCGTCAGCGGCACAGGAAGTGTGGGCGGCGCCATTCCTGGGCAGGCTGCTCTTTCTTTTCACGCTGGGCGGCTTTCCTCACGGGCGCACTCCTTGCGCGTGGGGCTCCCCAACGCGGGGGACACCCTTGCGTGGCACGGCACTCCTTGCGTGCATCAGCACTGTGCATGGGCCAGCTCCACACGGGTCAAGGAGGCCCGGGGTTTGAACCGCGGACCTCCCATATGGTAGACGGACGCCCTAACCACTGGGCCAAAGTCCGTTTCCTGAGTCATTTTACAACCAATAACACTCCGAAGATGCAGACACAGTGGAAGCCTCTAACATTTCAGTGCAGCTGGGAAACTAGCTTTTCTATCATTTCCTTCGCTGAAGTCATATAATGATTTTTAAAATTTTGGAATTTATACTTCTCAGTGTCACAGAGATGGACTCTATTGTGGTCTCCCTAAACATGGCTCTACTATCCCTTCTATTTGAACCGAGAGTTAACCCTAGACATATAGGTGTATGCCCAAGAGACAAATCTTTGGGTTGTCCATGGGCCAGTTGTAACTGTTTATCTCAACTTTTAGAAACACCTATTCTCCAGTTCATTGGACTCACTCAGGACAACTAACAAGGAGATAATGATGGACAATAGATATCTCAAGGAATAAGGTAAGCCTGCAGCTGCAAGCAAGATAGTCCCATCCATCTGCCCCATAGGATCTAATCCCACTTACAATTGGAGGCAGAGTGCGCATAGCCATCCAAGAATCCTCAGGATTGGAGAATGAATGGTGGACTAGAGTAGACTTACTGTTATTTTACTATAGACATGATTCCAGCAATGGAAGAATTTTTCTCATTGATGTGGAGGCAGTGGGAACAGGAGTTTCTGAGAGAAGGGAGAAGGAAAAACAGGTGTCCTATGTGGGCATTTTCAGGACATGAAAATCATCCTGAATGACATTGCAAAGACAGATACAGGCCATCATATATCTTGTCATAATTTACAAAACTGTAGTGTAAGCTACAATGTAAACAAAAATCCATGCCTACTAGCAATGTTCAAAAATGTGTTCATCAATGATAACAAATGTACCACAAAAACAAGGATGCTGTTAATGTGTGAAAATGTCAAAGGGGTAGGGAGCAATATTTTTTATATAACATTTGTGAAATATAAATATTTTTTAAAAATTTTAAAGTATAAAAATGAGGCAGACTCATTTTAAAAATTACATTAGTGTTTGCTTTTCTCGCATTCATTTTTCTTTTTTTATTGCTGCCTAAAAAGGTTTTGTGAACTAAGCGCTTGTAGTAAACAATAAAATAGTCACAATGGCCCTCATACACTAAATAACAGAGGGAATTTACATTGCAATTTATTAATTCCATGGCAGGTCTCCTGTGTCTCTTCTCCAGCAAATATTTGACATTTGTCTAACCTATAACTGCCCATGTTTGCCACTATTGACACCTAGTCCAACTTGGCAGACAGCACACACCCAGAGAGTGTACCCAAGAAAATGGGGGTTTCAGATGCATCAAATATTCCACCCAACATCTTCTGAGATTGGATGGAGTTAGCTTTCCCAAGATGATAATGAAAAGGGCCAGGAAGACAAGGAGGGTTGATACAGGCCTCTCTCAGATTTAACCACAAGGTAGAGTGACAGTTCTGTTCTCTACACTGGGAAATCATTAACTAAGACTGTAGCAGGCAGCAGACTTGGCCCAGTGGTTAGGGCATCCATCTACCACTTGGGAGGTCCACGGTTCAAACCCCGGGCCTCCTTGACCCGTGTGGAGCTGGCCTATTCGCAGCACTGATGCGCTCAAGGAGTGTCATGCAATGCAGGGATGCCACCCATGTAGGGAAGCCCCGTGCACAAGGAGTGCACCCTGTAAGGAGAGCCACCCAGCAAGAAAGAAAGTGCAGCCTGCCCAAGAATGGTGCCGCACACATGGAGAGCTGATACAAGAAGATGACGCAACAAAAAGAAACACAGATCCCGGTGCTGCTGAAAACACCAGAAGTGGACAAAGAAGATGCAGCGAATAGACACAGAGAACAGACAACCAGGGTGGGCAGGGAGGAGAGAGGAGAAAAATAAATAAATAAATAAATAAATCTTTAAAAAAAAGACTGCAGCTGAAGCGAGAAGCAAAAATATAAGCATTTAATAAAACCACAATGCCTTTTTAAAATTGTAGCTATTAATGACACTTTCTAGGTAATAAAAAATTCGGAAGAAATGTTAATCTGGAAAGTACACTACAGCAATTTATATAAAGATAGACTTTTTCAGGCATTCTTGAGGAGAGAAGTTTGAGGAATCCACAAAAGAACTCAATTCCTGAAAATTCACAAATTACATAATCAACTAAGATCTTGGCACTTCAAATTACCTGAATATTTGAATCAGGTGTGAAAATGGTTGAAAATACTAATTGTAAGCCACATTTGGACAAACTAGTCAGACTGTCCATAATTGGAGTATGGGAATCTGTTCTGAGCAAAGTCACTGAATTTATAGCTTGTCTGCACATGACCATGAATGGGCATTTAGAAACTAATGCTACAACATAAGCTGTCCAAATGACATCGAAGACAAAATCAAATGTTTTGAGCAAGACTTTATGAAGATTGAGATAAATAGAGCATGGCATGATAATCATTATATTTATCTTAATAGCAAAGAAATGACAACCTGGTTAAGGATTGAAAAAATGTATATGTGATTTTGAAATTAAAGATCAATCTCTGATTTAATTGTGATTTTGGTCAAAGAAGGAATGTGCAGTATACTCAAGAGAAGAGCAGTCAAAAAATAGGTTACATCAGAAATTAGAGGATTCTGAGGTGTGAGAGTATATTTTTATTATGGTAAAGACTCAGGATGTAATAGACTGAGAACAAACAGACACCTGTAGAACCTGAAAATGAAGACAGTGCGCAAATATATCTTTGAAACACAGAGTAGTAAAGTGGATTCAACTTCTGGGACTATGAAGTGTCAGAAGTATACAAAGAAACCTCATAGTGTAGTGATCAAGCTTAGAGGGAAATCTATACTCATTTTTTGATAGGTGTATTTAGCAAATAGAGTGGTTTTTAGTAGGAGTATGAAAGAAAGAGATGATTGCCCATCATTTGTGTATTGCTTTCTGTTAGATAAAAAATCTATTTTATGGACACAAATCAATAAAACATGAATCCATCCAAAGTGTACAATCAAAAGTATTTGGTATATATGATAGTTAGCCTAATTTTTGCATATAGATGCTATATCCTAACACTCTACTGAAATCGTTTATTAGCTCTAGCTAGGAATAAATATTCATGACTATTACAATCCCAATTTCCTAACTGGACACTTGGTCAAAGTACATATTCATCACTACCTTCTTCCACTACCCATTCCGTGTTTCCTTCACCCTGAGCAAGCATCTCAGCTGGCTGTGGCTCTTTGCATAATGGGTTGACTCAAGCCTTCATTCCTGAAGATTCTGAGCCATTGAGAGTTATGCCTGGATTGACTTGTTGCAGTTTTCCATTGACTTTATTCACAGGGCATGGTAATACTGGGAGGTGCCCTAGGTTATTTCCTGCCTTCCAGAAAAACTCTTCCTTACCTCCATTGTGTAGTAGCAGTTTTTTTCCTCTTGATAGGAGCAATCACCCCAGGCAGTACAGTAATTCCCTTCTTTCTCTTTTGATTCAGAGACATGAAAAGACCAAAGTGGGCAGGCTGCAGTTTTTACCATCAAGATCAATGGAATCGTGTCTGTGTTTCCTGGTGGAAGCACTCCTCCTTTGGGAATAAGACCTGAAGACAAGGTGAGCTTAAGGTTGCAGGGACAGGAAACAAAAACTTTCCTGGTGGATCACTGGGGTAATAGTGAGTGGTGCCACTCACATTTCCACCCCTTGATTCCAGGATTGTGAACCTAGCTAGGAGAGAAATAGCACCATAGAGTGAATGCTTATTTAGAGCTACAAACTTCCTGGAAAGCATTGCCCCATCCCTGCAGGTACTGTCACCTAGTTGACAAGCTAAGTGAGCCCTCTTAGGATGAATACACTGAGATGGAAGAACCCTGTGTGTTGTTGGGTTTTTCTCCCATTCTCTCTCATCCAAAAGTCAGGCTATGCATTAACAGCCATTATTATAACCTTAGTACATAAAAGAGTACCAGGCCGATAAGAGATTGCAACTAGTATGTGTTTAATAAGTATAGGAATGAAAAGGTTAATAAATAAATGACATAAATCAATTATGTCAACTTTATTTACAAGTAAAACAGAATTTTAAGCAAAAAACTAATGTGTAATTTTAGATTTTTGTTTTTGCTATTTCATAAATAAGCCCAAATGAAAATAGGTTATCATAGATGGAAATATTCTAGAAGAATAAATTTTGATACAGAGTAATGCTACCAAATATGAGAAATATTTTATGGATTAGTGCTTTTGGATGTAAACAACTGAAATGGGGAAGGTTTCAGCTAATCAATAAAGAAAGTGCAAAATTAATATGGTTTGACTTACAGATCTGATCACAAGTTGGGGCAGCATAGGAAATGTATTGGAAATTAGATGACATTAACATAGTCTGGAACATCACAAAAAGAGAAAGACATGATCCCGCTCCTACCACAAATGGATGGTGGACCATCCTGATGGCAACATCAATGCTGGATGCCAGTCATGAGACATTGGAGGTTGAAGATATCTACTGCCACCATCATGGCAGAGGATTCAGGCTGAAATATTTTAGACTCAGAGATGCATATTAGAAAATATTCTACATGTTGTATCCAAATTTTGTGAATCTAGAAACTGTAAATAAATTGCTGAATGCAAATATTTTTCCAACTTAGAGTTATTAGAGAATCCAAGACAAGAGATGACCTCTTCCAAAATATAAAATATATAAGTAAGAAGAAACAGAACCAACAAGATGGTGGCAAAGAAAGGAACTCCTAGAGTCAGCTCATGCTACAGGGCAGTTAATAATACCCAGAGCTATCTAAAGCACCTGTCTGGTAGCTACAAACCATGAGAAGATCCTCCTGCCACATGATTGAAGGAATGGAAGGATGAGACTGCCCATCTGCAGAGAAAACTCATGAGTAGAATGCTCCACACCATGGAGGCAGCTGCCCATCCTCCACTAAAGGTGCAATCCTTTTCGATAAGTGATCTGCAGCTGGAATTGAAAGCTCTGCTTCCCAAAAATGGGGGAAGAAGAGACGGTTGGGCACCAAGGTCAGCTACTGATGACTACGTTCAGTGGGATGAAAGATAAACCTGAAAACAGTGAAAGTTTGAGACTGTCAAAGTCAGAAAGAGGCCAGGAGCTGCCATCTTAACACTGCACCTGGCATGAGGGGACGTGGGGAGTACTGAGTATCCCAGTGCTGGTGGGGACCAACTTCTTTCCATCCAGATCAGATCACCACTCTAGCCTAGGCCCTAGTGCCACCTCCAGCAGGTAAGAAGCTGCAGGGACCTGCACCAACCTCTGTGGGAATCACTTAACTTCTTCCAAAAAAAATAGATGTGGAGAGAAATTGCCTAATTCGTTCTATGATGCAATATAACCCTATTACCAAAACTACATAGAGATGTCACCAGCAAAGAAAACTACAGACAAATCTCTCTAAGAACCTGGATGCTAAAATCCACAAGAAAATATGGGCTAATCATATTCAAAAACACATCAAATGAATTAATGTGTTTATCACATGATTTTAACTAAACACATGTAACGCCATGATCAAGTGAGTTTCATCCCTGGTATACAAGGAAGGTTTAACTAAATAATCTATCAATGTAATACACCACATTGGCAAGTTGAAGGGAAAAAAATCACATGATGACTTCTAGTGATGCAAAAAAAAGCATTTGACAAAGCAGAGCATTTTCTCGATAAAACACTTCAAAAGACAGGAGTAGAAGAAAACTTTCTCAGCATGATTAATGGTATTTGTGAAAAACTCACAGCCAACATCATATTCAATGGTGAAATACTACAGACTTTCCCTCCAATATCTGGAACAAGACAAGGATGCTCACTGCCTGTGCTGTTATTTAACATTGTGCTAAAAGAACTTCCTCAAGCAGTCAGGCAAGAAAAATAAATAAAAGGGATCCAAATTGGAAAGGAAGAAGTAAAAATTTTACTATTTACAAATGACATGATCTTATACACAAAAATCCCTCAAAGCTGGATAGGGAGACCCCTTGCCATCCTTCCTCTTGAGATTATTCACTATTACCACAGTTTTGAAACTTAGAAGTTCTGAGTAGAGTTCAGAAAGGCTCAATAACATCCCTTCAAATTACATAAACTTGCTCACACATCCCTGGGAGCCACATTCAACAATTAAGGGCTCCCCTTATTTTTTTTTTTTTTCCCACAGACTTAAAGCCACCTTTATTCAACCATTCCCACTCCACCCCAGGCTTAAGTCTCCGTTGGACTCTCTACCCTCCAGCGTTACTCCAAGAACCAGAAATTCCAATGACTTTTTCGAGGATAATTTACCCCCCTCCCTGTTGTTTTCACTCACAGGGTCTGCTCATCTTCTTTTTCTTTTTTAGGAGGCACTGAGAACTGAACCTGGGACCTCCCATGAGGAGGAAGGTACCCAGTTTCTTGAGCCACCCCTGCTCACTACTTGTTGTGTCTCTCATTGTGTTTCCTCGTTGCATCATCTTATTGCATCAGCTTGCTGTCTTCTTTATGAGGCACCAGAACCAAATCTGGGAACCCCTATGTGGTAGGCAGGCAACAACTTCTTGAGCCACATGGACTTCTTCATCACTGCACAGATTCCATGGAACAGCCTGATGGACACTGAAGGCACAGCCTTTCAAGGATATTCCAGCTCTGGCATTATGGGAATTTTGCTGCTCAAACACCAAGGGAATAGTAGACTCCAAAGTGCCGTGGACCATGGTGGGAAGATATCACAGCCGAGATTTGTCTCCAACAGGAACCCTGCTGAGGCCCAACATGTTCAGTCTCTCTCCCATACTGCTCTGCAGCTACAACTATTCCTCAACATTGAAACTAAGCTGAGTGTCAGCAGGTTTGACACAAGATGGGAGCTCAGCAGACATTCTCACCTGACTCTCCAATGCTCTTCAATTAAATTCAGCTCATGCTACCCTCGTCCTCCCTTAGTTCCTTAGGCATTCAGCTCTTCAGTAAAAACTTAGGCTTCATTTCTCTAATCAAACATCCTGTAGACTCAGAGCCTCTGAAAATCTGAATCTTAAATTTTACTTTGCATTAAACAAGCCACACATGGCCAGGTGGCTACAGTATTAGACAGTGCAGACAAGATGCCTGGTACACGAGATTTGGGAGGAGGCAAGCCACTGTCTGAATTTCTATTTCCTTGCTCTGTAGATGGAGCAGAGCAAGGCCTCAAACCATTTCAAACCTGTTCTCGCAGGCACTGTAGGAATGCACAGTGTCACTGCAGGCCCAAGCACGCTGGAGGCTGGCAAGCCCCTCGTCCTTCTGTAATTCATCTATGAACCCAAGTCAGCTCCTCTTCAGAAAGCAACACTCTGTAGCTTGACCCCCAGGGCTGAAGCTAGTAAGGCAACATTTCATGGGATGAATTGTGTCCCCTGAAAGGGTATATTGAGGTGTGAACCTCCCCATACTGTGACCGTGGCCTTGTTTAGAAATAGGGTCTTTGCAGATGCACTTAGTTCACATAAGGTCCTGCTGGACTGGGGTGGCCCTAACCCAGTGGCTGGTGTCCTAGTAAGGAGGGGGCGATTGGAAACACCAGCTTGGGGAGGTCAGACAGGGTCTGCAGGGACACACCGGCAAGCCAAGGAATGCCAAGGCTGGCTGGAAGCCCCGGGAGCTGTGAGAGAGGAGGGGCGGTTTCTCCCTCTGAGCCTCCAGAGGAGCCAACCCTGCAACAGCCTGATTTCCAGCTTCTGCTCCCCAGGACCCTGAGAGAATACATTTCTGTTTGCTTTTTAGTTCAATAAAGTTTTGCCTCAGGCTGCCATGAGCAGAGGTTGTTCCAGGAGCTGGAGGGAAGGGAAGGTGGGCAGACACATCCAGCATCCCTCGGGGGTTCCCCGGACTTCACAGACTGTGCTGATGGTGGGGATTTTCCAGGTGGCTGGAGGACAGGTGGTGGAATCCTGAGCTGACCCAGGCAGTTTCTGCTGTTTTTGGCAATGCAGTTTGTGGCCCTTTGTTGCAGCATCGATAGGAAGCTAACCCAATGGTGCTGGCAAAGAAGAGAGCCCAGCTTCCCAAGGCTTCCTTCCACAAGGTCCAGTGGCCCCAGTAAGGGTTCGCTCACCCCAGTATGGCTGAATCCCCTCCCAGAAACGGGACACCGTGGGCTCTGAATGTTCCTCGAATCCAGAAAGTTCATGCCAACATGTGTTTACGTCCAAGCAGGCGAGAGAGCCAGGCTGCACCTGTGGGCTGTGAACATGAACTCTGGGTCAGAACTTTGCCATTTATGGGCTGGGGGACTCTGGGAAAGTTTCTTCATCGACCTGAGCCTCACTTTATCTCCCTTAGAACGCAGATAATGATAATCACCACCTGGTAGGTTAAAAATAACTGCGAAGATTAAAAGTGATAGCAGGTGAGGAGCTCACACCCTGGCACCTCTGAAATCCCAGTGGGTGCAGCCTATTGAGTGCAGACAGCTCTGAGCATGAGCGGTGGTACCTGTAAGAGAGAAGTGAAGGGGAAGGTGAAAACGAGGAGGAAAAGGAAAGAGAAGACATTAAAGAGGAAAGGGGAAGAGAAGGGAGAAGAGGGAAATAAGGAAGCAAGACTAGGAAGGCCCTGCCCTGGGACGCCCCGTCAGGCAGGGCTGCTGTCCTCTCTCAGGGCAGAGAGAGCGTCTCCACACTCTGCACGTAGCGAGTGGGAGCAGCGACTCCTCCTGAGACGGGGAGACCCACCCATGGCAGAGGCCATCAACTGTTGGGAGCAAAGATGTCTGGACATCAGGAAAGAGCATGTGGACTGTACATAAACTAAGACATAGTGAGAGGAGCTAAGGCTTCCTGGTAGCTGGAGGAAGTTCTATAATAGTAACAAAAGTTGAGTCTCCAGAGACTGGGGCAGTCAGCTGCTCACCCGTCACCCCACCTGTCCCTGCTTTTGGCCACATACACCGCAGCAGGCACCCCTGGGTGCACTGCTTCCCCCACGTCCCCCTCAGCCAGTCTGCAAGACCAAGAGCCTATTTGGGGACCTTGAGGCCTTTTTCCAACTCTGATGTCCAGGCCTCAGGATGGGATCCTCTTTGGCTTCAATAGTGGAGTGTAGTTTCAGTTTTTAACTCATTTCTGTAAAAGGAGGTTTTTAGAATATTCCATGTTTCTTCGTGTTGATGCTAACATGTTCCTGCCCACAAGACCTGGAGCAATTCCATGAGGTAAACATAGTATTTTGAAGCAATGGGAAAAAGGAGTGGAGAGGATGAGTAAACAAAATAAAAAGTACAGGAGGGGGTGGATGTAGCTCATGGTTGAGTGCCTGCCTCCCATGTACAAGGTCCCTGGTTCCTCCTTAAAAAGAAAAAAAGAAGCAAAGGAAGATGGAGAGAAAGAAATTGGGAAGGGAGAGAGAGAGAAACAGAAAAAGAGGCAAAAGTTGACTGATGAGAAGATAAGATATGAAATAGGAAGAGAAGAGGGAAATAAGAGATGTTTGTTTGCTTGTTTGTCTTTTTATAGCATGCCTTTTTCCAGGCATTGACAATTCCAAGTCCTAGCTTTTCAATCTGCCTCTATCCAACCTAACAATTTTATTTGTTCTTTCTTGAAATCCTGGCTCCCAGTGAGATCACCTGTAGGTCAGGCCTTTTCATCTTCCCATAGAAGGAGCCACTTAGGCTGGCTCCGGGGCTGGGGGAGTAAGAGGAGGGTTTATAAAGGCTAACGAGGTGGGACCTAACATTTTACTAAACTACATTGTTTACAGAGCGGCCACTGGAGGACGTAAGGCCAAGATGCCAGGACACGGGCCCTGAGCTCCGAGGCCCCATCCCCATGGGTGAGCACAGGTGAATTACCATCAGGGGTCAAGGCAGTCGGGATTTAAGCCTGGAAAGACTCAGTGGATAAACTATTGAGCTCCTTTTCCCACATCATTGTCTGCATATAATTGTCCAGGAAAATATGCTCACAAGTCATAATAGGTAATTACTTGAATTTTATGCCTCATTTTTCTCATATGTAAGGGAAGGAATATGTCATAGTAAGACTGGTGTGAGGATTAAATGAAAAAATTCACGTGAGGTGCTAAGCACCAGGCCTAGTACACACTCAGGTTGCTAAAACATCAATCACTGTAGGTAACAGGAGTAGCTCAATGTGCCTATTGTTTGACT
Organism: Dasypus novemcinctus; assembly: GCF_030445035.2. Classification (NCBI taxonomy): domain Eukaryota; kingdom Metazoa; phylum Chordata; class Mammalia; order Cingulata; family Dasypodidae; genus Dasypus; species Dasypus novemcinctus. Next base: position 89,158,502 of record NC_080689.1, on the reverse strand, counting down.
TCCTTCCAGGCTCCTTGAGCCCATTCTTCATAGTCGTAAATCTTTCAAACTCCAAAATATTTGAAGCTTGCTGTTCCTCTCTGTCTTCAGTACAGCTGTCACTGGCCACACGTGGCTACTGAGCCTGGAGATGAGGCTAGCTCATACTGAGATTTGCTGTAAGTGTAAAAACACATCAAATTTGAAAACTTAGTACAGAATTATGTGTATGAAATACCTGATTAATAATTTTTATATTGACTGCATGTTGAACTGGTAATATTTTACATATATTAGGTTAAATGAACTAAGTGATCAGAATTAATTTCACAGCTTTCTTTTTACTGTTTTAATGTGGCTACTGGAAATTTTTTAGTTATGTATGTGGTTCTCATTATATTTTTCAAAAGAGGGGATGTCTGGATAATTCTTTACTACCCCACATATCCAAGGCTTTACACAAAAATATGTTGAATTTGACATTAATCTGCCCCATGGAAAAATGAGATGAATTTCCCTGGGCTCACACCAAGCACCTTAGCAAAGTTTAGAGTAATTATTAGTGAAAAGTTTTTTTCCAGTCCAATCCCCTCATACAGATGAAAACACTGGCAGAGGGATGCCTGCTTCAGATTGTTCAGCTACTAAACACCTGGGCTCCTGTGTCCTGACATCTAGTTTGCTCTTGATTCCTCTGTACCACTCTATCTCCTTCTAATCAATTATTCCTCAAAAAAATCTCTCAATCCTTTTTTTCACAAGTATGGGCATAGAAGTTACAACAATGTAAGCCATAATTACATAACTTCCTAGGAATACAAATATACTCGGACTCAAATATTTAGAAGATGTGAAATACCACAAGTTTTGAGGGGAGGGAGGAGGAAGAATAGGTGTAACCTGGGGGCATTTCCAGGACATTGGAATTGTCCTGCATGACATTGCAATGGATGATACAGACTATTATACTTTTTTTCATAACCTATAAAATTGAGTTAAGCAGAGTATAGAGTATAATATAAACTACAGTCCACGGTTGGTAGCAATGCTTCAATATGTGCTCATCAACTGTAACAAATATATCACTCTAATGAAAGATGCTAATGTGGGAAAGTGTGGGAGGGGGAGGGAGTGAAGTATGTGAGAAGAACCCTCTATATTTTTTATGGAACATTTATAATCTAAATCTTCTTTAAAAAGTAAAAAAATAATTTTAAAAAATGTGTGAACTATTTCACAAAAAATTAAAGGGTGGTAGATCTAATTTCTCACATACCTACACAAGCTCACATATTTACTGGACATGACATATGATGTAGGGAGTTAAAGGGAGGTTAGCAACTTCTATATCCCCCTCCCAATGCTAGCAATAGTGGGGAATGTAAAACAGTACGAGACCAGTTTCATGCTCCTTGCCATTGATCCTCTTAAAATCTATTTCACAATCAAGATACACACAAGAAACTGAAACAGCCCCTTAAGACAACAGTATCAGATGGGAAATGCAGTGTGGGGAAACAGAAAACTTATGACCAATAGCTCGTGGACTAGAACCCCAGTTTACTCACTCATTTAACAAGCATTTATTAAATGCCTGTACTAGGTCAGATACTGTTTTAGATTCTGAGAATAGCAAACAGGTAGAGCTTTCTGCCCTCATGTAGCTTCTAGTCTAGTGGGGGAGAAAAAATAATAAACAATATTAATAAGTACACAATGTACTATCTTAGATAACAGTATGTGCTAAAAAGAAAATTCAGGTTGGGAGGAAGGGCAGAGGTTGCTAGAGCAGTTTTATAGGTTTGGGTAAATCAGGAAAGGTGTCAATGAGAAGGTAACATTTAGGGAAAGAACTAAATGAAGTGAGGAAGCAAACCATGTGGATGAAGAGGAGAAAATATTCTGGGCACAGGTACAACAAAAAGTACTCAGGTGGGTGTGTGCCCAATGTGTTCACAATCCGGGGAATTGGCCAGAGAGTTGAGGAAGAGCAGCAGATCATGTAGGTTCTTATCGGTCACAGGTTGAACATTTTCACTCCAAGAGACATGAATGTTGGTGAGTTTCGAGTAGGGGCACCTTTGCCTTTGACTTGTATTTAAACGTGATTTCACTAGATTTTCTGATGAGAACAGCAATCAGGGTTCAGTTCAGGGGCAAGTATGGAGGTAGGGGCCAGAGTTAGGAGGCTATTATAACACTGTAAGTTATCTTGAAAGTGGACCTGACAGGATATACTGACTGTGGAGGTGGGAGGGAGAAAGAAAGAGAGAGAAGAAAAGGGTGACTCCAGAATGCACAGGCTGAGGAACGGAAGAATACAGTTGCTTTAATTGAAATTAAGGAAACCTATAGAAGGAGCAGATTTGGGAGGAAAGACCAAGAGCTAAATGTTGATCCCTCTGGAGGTAATTTTTTTGTATGGTATGATGTAGGGGTCAAGGTTCATGAATTTCCCTGTGGATATCAAGTTGTCCCAGCAACATTCATTGAAAGACTTCCTTGTCCCATTGGATTGCTTTGGCATCTTCATTGAAAATCAACTGTCCATATCAATTTGGCCTATTTCTGGTCTCTACTCCATTTCTATGTTCTATTTCAACATCCTTATGCCAATAGATACTCTCTTGATTTCTAGTGTTTAGGAGCTCTATTTTGAACATGTTTAATCTGAGGTGACTGTTAGACCACCAAGTAGAGATGTTAGGTAAACAGCTGGTTATGAGTCTGGAATTCAGAAGAGAGTGGCCAGTGCCAGAGACATAAGCATGGTTTCTTCCCCACAGAGACGTTGTTTAAAGTCTTAAGACTGAGTGAGAGCACATAGGGGGTGTGTATGGAAGAAGGAATCCAAGTATTGAGCTGGGAGGCACTCCAACTTTAAGAAACTTGGCAATATGAGGAGGAATGGGAAAGTTTGCAAAGTATCAATCAGAGAGGAAGAAGGAAAATCAGGGAATAGTGGTGCCCTAGAATGCAATCCAATTGCTACAAGGAGGAGAAACTGACAAACAATGTCAATGATGATGACAGGTCCAAGAAGATTAGGAATGAAAATGGACCACAGGAGTTAGCTATGAGGCGGTCATTGATGAACTGAGTAGATTCTGTGGAATGGCAGGGGCAAAAGTCTTGACTGAAATGGGTTCAAAGAGAGTGGGAGATGATAAATTGGAAACAGCCAGCATGGACAACTCTTTAAGGAAAGACTTAGAAATGGGAAGCAGTAAGGCAGTTCCTGGAATAAGAATTGGCATCTACTCAGGGTATATATTAAATTGAGCTGAATGACAAAATTTTTAAGTGTTAATGATAGTGATCCAGTAGAGAGAAAAGTCTGATGTTGCAAGGGGAAGAGGAGAAAATTGCTGGAGTGATGTCCTTGAGTAGGTGAGAGGAGAAGATGGAACACCACTGGAGATGTTGACCTTAGCAAGGGACAGATATGGTTCACTACAAAAGAGAAGGTTGTATACACAGGAGCAGAGCAGAGAGGAGCATGGCTGTACTGGGAATTGCTCATGACTTCTCTAATAAATGTGTATCACTTGCATTTTGTAGTTTTGGGAGCCTGGGAAGACCTTGTTGATTAAAACAAAGGGTCTGAGCAGGATGAAGCTAAGAGAAGAGACAATGGGGAAGAAGGGGGAAACTGACTAGGATGATCCCTTTCCACCTGCCGGTTCCTCTCTCCTTGGCTCCACTTGCCAACATTGTCATGTACAGAAACTCCCATGGACACACCAAGAGACGTTCCCCAATGAAGCCAACTTTTCTTCCTCCCCACACCCTCCACCCTCCCTCTCCTCTGTCCCCTTCTTTCTTCTTGCTCCATTCCCCATCCTCAGGTAAGCAATGGCTTCTCGTTCTTCTTCCCCCTCTCTCTTTCCCCAGTTCTTCTCAGCCTTCCTGCCCCTCCATTTATTGACCCATCTCCTCTCAGGTTTCAACTAGTCCTTTCTACCCTGCCATGTGGCATCTCATGTGGCAAATTATCTCTTGATGAGAAGGTTCTATCTCCCAACTCTGGCCCTAATCTGTGGTATCCCTGAAGCTAGCAAGGTTCTCTGAGTAAAGTTTGGACAGGGTTGAAGGAAAGGAGGGGACAATGGAGCCAGGGAGGTAGAGGAGAGCAGGGAACTGACATTTGCTAGTACTGTCAGGTGCCCTGCTTCCCAAATTAGGAATCTAAGGCTGAGAAAGGTGATATCATGTGCTTAGGAATACAACACTCCTGAGCAGTAGAACCATGATGTAACCAAATATTAACTAATAAAAGGATCAGATTAGATGGTGAATAAGCTTCTTCCCTCTCTATGAGTCTTTCTCAAGAAAATATACAAGCTTTTATTTTACCATAGATTCACTGTGGTAACATATGTCACAGTAAGAAAATGTTGATAATCACAGTAAGAAACTAAAAGAGAACAGAGGAGACTTATGATACAGCTGATGGTTCAACAAATGCCAACTTGCAACAGGTTTTTATAATACTTTACGATAATAGTAAGGGATACAATGTCCCAGACTCTGACAAGGATCATATCAGTGGATCCTCCAATAGTCCCATGGGGCATGTTGGATTACCCTCATTATATAGATAAGGAAAATAGGACTTAGAGAGAGTAAATACCATGTGCAATGTCACACAGTCAGTAAATCCAGAAATCAGGATTCAAACTCAGGAAGCCTGATCAAGAGCCCTAATTCTAAAACATACTGCTGGCCCCTCAATAGCTACTACTCACAGTTGCTACTTTCAGGGACAAAGATTCTGAGACCCTTAGAGTGAGAAAGGAGCTTAGAAATGAAATTTCTCATTTATTTTTATGTTTTGTTGTTACTAGTGCAAGATTTTATTTTTGGTAATAAAAGTGTTCTCCTTGAAACATGCCTGCTTCACGTACTTGTGTAAGGAGTTTTTAATGTCATAAGGAATGGGTCCCATTTTCTGAATTACTTTTTTTTCTATTTATTTTTCTTAATGTTACATTAAAAAATTATGAGGTCCCCATATAGCCCCCCAAACCTCTAGTCCCACTCCTCCCACATCAACAACCTCTTTCATCATGCGGGACATGCAATTTCTCATTTATGAATTGAGGAGACTGGAGAACAGCAACTGAATGACATGGTCTAGTCATTTAGGGACAGAATTGAAATTTGACACCAGTGCTCATATACCTATGTTTTTTGCTTGTATTTTTTTTCTTGAGGCCACCATTGAATTGGATAAAAAGACTCCCTACATTGGTGAGGAAAATCTCTTTTGCTGATTATAGCTGCAGTCAGCTGTGTATGTAATCAACTGACTACATAACCTAAATCCTTTTTTGTTTTTGCTCAATGCAATAGTGAACTAATTACAGACATCTTAGGGAAGGAATCCATTCAACTCTGCAAAAAAGGAGAAATAACGGAGGTTGGAAATGTAACTCATTTACCAAAGGTCCTCTTCATACCCAAAATTTTCCATCATCTCATCCCTCAAGCACCAACCATGCCTCCATCCATTCCCTCCCCCAGGCTGATTATCATCAACTTACAAGGTGACTGAACTGAGAAGATTAAAGAAGTCACAATATCTTATGAGGGATAGTCCCAGAGATGAAGATAGCAAATGGCATAGCAATGGTCACACTGCTTTGGTCAAGGAGAAGATCCTAGAACACTCTTGATGTCTGAAGGTATATTTTTGTGTGTATGTAGTCATCTGAAGGAGACCCCATAAAACAATCCTAATCCTGGGAACCTATATAAGTTATCTCATATGTAAAATTTCTGCAGATGTTATTAAGTTAAAACTTCAGATGGGAGAATTGCCTGGATTAAAACACTGGACCCCCAATGCCACCACATATATTCTCATGGCAGGGACATTTGACCACAAATGTGGTATTAAATAAAGCGGTGTTAAAACAGTAAAGACAGTAATTAGAAGCCTTGAGGCCTGAAGAAAGTCAGCCACATCAGTCAAATAATTCATTGCAAGAAGGCTCTTAATATAGGTCTTATGTTCTATTTATGTGGTGAAATCCTGACGGATTTTAGTACCAAGCATGGGATGGTGCTATAACAAATACCAAATACGTGGAAGTGATTTTGGAAATGGTTGATGGGTAAAGACTGGAAGAATTTTGAGGCCTTTGATAAAGCCTATATTTCCTCAAGCAGAACTTTGGTAGAAATGTAGACATTTGCTTCTGTTGAGAGCTCAGAGGAAATGACAAACTGTTACCTTAAAAAGGAAAGATGACAATCCTTTTATATAGAAGCAGAACATTGCTGAATTTTATCTGAGTGGCTTTTTTTGTGTGTGAAAAGGAGAACTTGAAATCAATAAACTTCTACTTGTACCCTAGATTTCCAAGTGAAGTCTTCACGCCATGTCCCAAGTTCATCTTGCTACATATGTAAACTACAGAAGAAAGTTAAAATGGTAAAGTGAAAAAAACCTGGTAAGTAAAAAGGAACTACAAATTACGATTTGGATAATACTCCATCTGTCTAGATTGTAAAAGATGCTAAAATTCAGATATCTACTATAAAGAAATTATGAACTGGAGACAAGTTCAAGGGAGACATGACAACTTTCGCAGGTGAAAAGAGATTAGGCATGTACCTATAGATCTCTTCAAACAAGGAGCACAAATGAGGAACAGAGATGGGAATATCCTAGAAATATCTGTGGAGGACCCTCTTGTCTAATGATACGTGAAATGGAGAGAAGATATGTGCAAATTTAATACCTGATACTCCTATATATCAGGTATTAAATTTTCAATAATATTTCACTTATTTTTCTAATATAAAATAAAAAGATGTATAATGCACTGTAGTTACATTATTCAACCTTCCATACATACATCATCTGTCATACAAGCAATAGTTGCTTAATGGACACTTTTTATTGACTCTATGAAGAATATCTATAGCTACCCGAATATATTTCAACCCATCTTTTTAATCAAATTTTAGATTGAATTCATCCTAACTTGTCTTATATTATAAACTTCCTGAAAAATTCCATGTAGCTATGTCAGGACCACATATTCCAAATACTGGATTTTTATACTGCTATGTAGTAAAGTCTCTCTATGTCAAGCCAAGAGATGCCACTTAAAATTTCCTGTTGAATGAACAGACAACATTAAGTCAACAATTATTTCAGTCTATGAAATTGTTTTCTGGTTATGCATATTTTTAAATTTATTGACATATATCGCTCATACATAAACTTACATAAACAATACATATATAGTAATAATTGTGAACACTTCCAAAGCAAACATATATAACAGCATACAGGACTCTTGTACCTCACCTACCACCAGTACCTTGCATTGTTGTTAAACATTTTTAATGAGTTATTAAAGAGCATTGTCAATATATTACTACTAACTAAAGTGTTTCCCCCCAACCAACCCTATTATTATTATATTTGTATCATTTACATATAAAGATACAAAAAAAAAGTACATAGTAAAAGTTGTGAACTTACAAAGCAAGCATAACATCATACAGGAGTCCCACACATCAACCCTCCAACAACAACTTGCATTGTCATGAGATGTTTGTTACACATGAAGAAAGAATATTGTCAAAATCTTACTACTAATTATAATCATTATCTTACATTTGGTGTATTTTCCCACAAAACACAGTTATTATTTTTTAAATATATTTTTATGAAAGAAGTTGTAATCCTATAAAAAAATCTGTATATTTGCAGAATTCCCAAACAACATCCCTCTAGCAACACACCACACTGTGGCAGGATATTTATTACAGGTAAGATAATGCCATCTGATTATTATCACCTCCAGAGTGTACATTTGGCACACATTTTGCATACTGTCCCATTATCAGCAAAGAACATCTTTGGCATAGATGCAAGAATATTATATAGGCAGGGGACTTGGCCCAGTGGTTAGGGCATCCGTCTACCACATGGGAGGTCTGCGGTTCAAGCTCTGAGCCTCCTTGACCCATGTGAAGCTGGCCCATGCGCAGTGCTGGTGCGTGCAAGGAGTGCCCTGCCACGCAGGGCTGTCCCCCGTGTAGATGAGCCCCACGCGCAAGGAGTGTGCCCCATAAAGAAAGCCACCCAGTGCGAAAGAAAGTGCAGCCTGCCCAAGAATGGCACCGCCCACGCAGAGAGCTGATGCAGCAAGATGATGCAACCAAAAGAAACACAGATTCCCATGCCACTGACAACAACAGACATGGACAAAGAAAGAAGATGCAGCAAATAGACGCACAGAACAAACAAAGGGGTGGGGGGGAGAGAAATAAATAAATATATCTTAAAAAAATATATTATTTAATCACTGCTAACCACAATCCACAGTTCACTCCACCTGTATTTTTCCCATGCTTCACCACATTCCCACCATCCTGCAGTAGTGATGTACATTTGCCCTAGCTAACAAAAGACTTGCTTGCATTTGTACCATCAAACACCATTCCCATCCACATCTTCGTTTATCATGCTTTTCAGTTCCTAGAACATTCTCTAGCATTCTGTCGATTGCCTTTTACATCCGTAGACAACCATTTTCAGCCACATCCCCATTTATAAACTAACAGTTAATTACTATGTATTATCAGACACTCTATACATTTCCACCCTTATACAGAAAAGTTAATTAAAACTTCTATATACATTAAATATCAGTAGCCCGTCCCTGGCCTTCTCTTATCTGCTCTGAGAATCTACACTGACCAGAGATCTTGAAGATATTTTCCTACACTTTCTCTAGAAGCTTTAAGGTTCTTTTTTTATGTTTATGTTTTTTATTCATTTTGAATTAATTTTTGGATAAGGTGTGAGATAGGGGTCCTCTGTTCTTCTTTTGGCTATAGATACCCAGTTCTTTCAGCACCATTTGTTGAATGGACTGATCTGCCCAAGATGTGTAGATTGGACAGGATAGTCAAAATTCACTTGACCATACATGTGAAGGTCTGTTTCTGAAGCATCAATTGGATTCCATTTGTCTATGTGTCTGTCTTTATGCCAGTACCATGCTGTTTTACCACTACAGCTAGATAACAAGCTTTAAAATCTGGAGATGAGAGTGTGCTTTTCCATTTTAAATGTTTCTGGCTATTCAGGACCTCTTACTGTTCCAAAAAAATTTGATAATTATGTTTTCAAATTTTTAAAAAATGCTGGTAGAATTTTTATCCGGATTGCATTGAATCTATACATAAATTAGAGTAGAATTGACATCCTAATGATATTTAGTCTTCCAATGCATGAGCATGGAGTGTGCTTCCATTTATTTAGGCCGTTTTTCCTTTTTTTTTTTTTAACACTGAATTGCAGTTTTCTAAATACTAGTGCTTTATAACATTGGTTAGTTTATTCCTGCCTATTTGAGTGTTATCTGCCATATTTTATTTTCACCATTCTTTTAACATTTGGTACTTATATTGAGATAATCTACCTTTCAAGATGCTCTTCCAGGCCTCTCTCCTGTCTTTTCTTTTCAGGCTTGGCACACCCTTTAGTGTTTCCTGAAGATCTGGTCTCTTCTTTAGAAATTCTCCCAGCTTCTGTTTATCTCTGATATTCTAAACTCACTCTCATTTTTGAAATATAATCCTGCCAAATATAAGATTCTTGAATGGAAGTTTTTCTCTTGTAGAATCATAAATACATCATACCACTGTCTTCTTATCTCCATGGTTTCTTGTGAGAAATCAGCACTCTATCTTATTGGGTACCCTTATTTTTATTCATTGCCTTTATCTTTTTCTCAGAATTCTCACTTTGACTTTGGCATTTACATGTTGATCAGTGTGTGCCTTGAAGTTGTTCTATTTGGAGTATTTTGAATGGGAATACATTAGGCTTCTTAGACATGGATATCTATGTCCTTCAATAGGGTTGGGAAATTTTCAACCATTATTTCTTCAAATATTAGTTTTGCCCTCCTTTCCCATCTCTTCTCCTTCTGAGATACCCATGGCACGTATGTTTTCAAGATTTTTCATGTCATTAGTTCCTTGAGACCTTGTTCAATTTTTTCCATTCTTTTCTTCATCTGTTCTTTTGTATGTTCACTTTCAGAGGCCATTTTAAAACTCACCAATCCTTTCTTTTGCCTCCTCAAATCTGCTATTTATGATTCCAATATTTTTAAATTTGACATATTGCATCATTCGTTTCCATAAGATATGCTTTTTTTCTATGGATGCCTTCAAATTTTACTTTGTGCTCATCCAATTTCTTCTTAATATCCTTAATCTCTTTAGCCATCTCATTGAATTTATTAAGGAGATTTGTTTGAACATCTATGATTAGTTGTCTCAACTTCTTTATGTCATCTGGAGGCTTATCTTGTTCTTTTAACTAGGCCATATCATCCTGTTTCTTGGTGTGGATTATAATTTTTGGTTGTGTCTTGGCATCTGACTTACTAGAGTATGTATTCTGGGTGCAGTTTTTCTCATTAGTTTCAGGCTTCCTGCCCTTTCTCCCTTGCCGATTGTGTAGTAGGAGCCAAGGGTGTAGTTGGTGTTACTAGATATGGAGGCTGAAGCTACCCTCATTGCAACAGGTTCCAAGGAAACTTCTCCCAACTTTCTCCTTTGCCAGGGGAAGGGACAAAGTCACAGTTTTGTGGAATAATACAAATTGTGCTGGCCTAGACTGTAGCTGCCCAGAGAGCCTGATGAAGCTTCACACCCGTTCTCCCTTGCCTTGGGTAGGGGTGGAGCTGTATATGTGGGCAACAATCTAGGCAGTTCAGGTCCAAAGACGACCACATTTGCCCCAGTAGAATTCTGATTATTCAGTCTTTGCTAGCCAGATGTACCTGTGGTTACCTTGAAAGGCTTGTGCAGGGCCCGCCAGCCTCCTCCCTGCCAGAGTTGGGGCTGAAGCCTGGGTTAAGGCTTCAGGGTGGTCTGGGTGAAGTAAACTGGTTCCTACAGTCACTGTGATTTTGTTCAGCCTATTTTCCCCTCACACTAAGGGCAGGGTCTAAATGGAGGACAAAGGCCTCTTTCAGACTTCAACAGTTTCAAACTTTAGATGTTCTTAGTATTATACTTTAGCAAGCCAAATTACTCATCAGTAGCTGAAAGCAGTGGCCAAATATCTCCTTCTCCCCTGTTTTTGGGAATGGAGCTTCCAATTCCAGCCACAGAATTCCCCCAGTGTGACTTGCATTGCCAACATCCAGTGATCAAATGTCTCTGAGACTTGACCAGTAATTTCCTGGAGAGGCTGCCTCAGGTCCCCCAGCTTCCTCCCTGTAGAGGTGGGGCTGGGGCCTAGGTTAGAATTGCAATATGGCCTGGATGGAAGGAAGCCGGTCCCCAATACACTGTGATTTTCAGTTATCCCAGCTTCTCCCCTGCCAGGTGCTGAGTTAAGATGCCAGGTACCGGCCTCTTTCTCACTTGAACACTTTCAAACTTAACTGTCCTTAAGGTTATATTTTTGTCCAGTGAATTTACTTATCAGTAGCTGAAGTTGTTACCCAACCGTCTCTTCCTCCCCCATATTTCAAAAGTGGAGCTTTCAATTCCAGCCACAGAGCAGTGGTCAAACAGAAATTACCATATTTCATTGGCTGAGCATCATCCCTTATAACCTAAGCAGTCTTGAATGAGTATAGTATATTAAGGCACCCACAGTTACTATTTGATGGCAATAAGAAATGAAAATGGTTATCTAAATTAAAAAAGAAGGTAGCGTAGCAAATCAGATCATCTTTTGTGACAATGAAAAGAAAGGCATGGATGGCAAAGGGTCCAGTGAAGGAAAAGAGTAAGGGAGGTAAATGACCTTCCATAGGGGAAGCTTTGAATAGGAAGGATCAAGGATTTAATCTTGGGAAGGACCAGAGTTGGAGGATGATGGGGGAGAATGAAGAATATGGAAGGGATAAGGAAAGAAGATGATAAATTTTTAAACATTAAGGAGATACAATGAATAGAGAAGCAATCCATCAGGCTGTAAAGTTTAAAAGACCCTAGCCTAGAGGGTCAACTCACCCTGTCTCTTAATCTGGCTAAGAGAAAAAAGATTTCTATGGTACAATCCCCTAAAGGATGTGGTTTCTCAGACAGATGAGGGATGCAAACATATTCAAGTCTATTTGAAGAGGAAGCAGCTGGTGCTGCAAGACTCACTGCCCTATAGCCCTGGGGAGGAGGTTTGTGTTCGAGGCTGAAGCACTGTGGGAGGAGAGTTGTAATCCTGCTGACAGTAATAATCTCCCAGATCTTCAGGCTGGAATCTGTTGATGGTGAGTGTGAAATCTGTCCCAGACCCACTGCCACTGAATCGATCAGGGACCCCAGATGCCCTGTTGGATGCATAATAGATGAGCAGTTTAGGAGCCTGTCCTGGTTTCTGGTGGTACCAATGTAAGCTGCTGGAAACACTCTGGCTGGACTTGCACTTGAGGGTGATGGTCTCTCCTGCAGATGCAGCCACAGAGCCTGGAGACTGGGTCACCACGATGTCCCCACTGGCACCTGCAACCAGAAAAGAACATGGATCATACATTAAATCATGAATGTATAAAATATGTATCTAAAACTAAGTTTTCTTATTTATCATATATATTCAGATCTGCTTTAGATGAAATGATTTTCTCACTCTGCATATTAAAACCATTCTCCAAATATAAAGATAATAATCTTCTAAACCTCTTACCTGAGGCCCAGAGTACCAGCAGGATGAGCAGTTGGGAATGTGACATCATCTTGCTCACCTGTCTGATGTACTCAGTGCCCATTTCGAGGGAAACTGCATTAATAGAGATCTGAGCAGACAACAAAGTCCCCGGGGAACATATGCAAATCAATAGAGAGTATAAAGGCAAATGTGCCTGTGCAGTGAGTTGTAACGATAAATAATGGAAAGAGATAAAAATATCATGACCCCAGGAAATGTAACTACACTCCTGCAAACGGCAAGAAATCAGCTTAACACCACAACTTTATACAATATTCAGCACAATTTGGAAAATGGGATATTTTATCAGCAATTGTACTCTTTCAAATCAACTGCACCCATCTTGAAAACAAAAGGAATTTGTAAGAAAATACATGCATCTGTAAGTGTAATATCAGAACTTAATTAAATGTTATAAACATGGTGCCCAAACCTAGGTAGAATATACTCATATCATTAGATAAAGATGCAGTGCACGTATGGTGTATCCATCTCAGTCTAGATTTTAAACAGATATTTGAAACTCCTCTTTCAACATCCCAAAGGCATCTCACTTAATATATCCAAAACAAGATCTTCGTATTGTCCTTAATACAAATAATACCCCCAGAAATGAGTCACCGGATCCTTACAAGTCACCCTTAGGACTGTCATTTAAGTTAGCCACTTTCGAAAATCACTAATGACTTGATTAGCAGAACTGAAGTGTAACACCTCCGCCTAGTGGTCATAGGTAAAATGGCTTCAGCTCCCAAGGTCTGAGAGAGCAGTTTATTCATTCCTACACAAAACTAATGATACTTTTAGAACTATGCAGATAACAATATCATGAACACTTCTAGGCATAGGACACTATTCTGTGGATAACTAGGGTAACAGTGAGTGGTTCCCCTCGCATTTCCACCCCTTGATTCCAGGATTGTGAATCCCAGCTAGGGGAGGAATAGTACCACAGAGGGAATGCTGGTTTAGAGCATACAAAGCTTCCTGGAAAGCATTGCTCCAGCACTCCAGGTACTGTCACCTAGGAGACAAGATAAGTGAGCCCTCATAGGATCAATACACTGAGATGGAAGATCCCTGTATTTTGTTGGGTTTATCTCCCATCCTCTCTCCTCCAAAAGTCAGGTATTCATTAACAGCCATTATTAAAATCCTAGTACAAGAAAAGAGTACCAGGACTGCATGAGATTGCAACTAGTATTTGTATAATGAGTATATGAATGAAAATATAATTAAATAAATGATATAAATCAATTATGTCAAGTTTATTTACAAGTAAAACAGAATACTAAGCAATAAACTAATGAGTAATTTTAGATTTTTTTTGCTATTTCATAAATTTGCAGAAATGAAAATAGTCAGCATAGCCATAAATATTCAAGAGGAAATAAATTTTAATACAGGGTAATGCTACCAATAATGAAAAATATTTTAGGGATTAGTGCTCTTGGATGCAAATAACAGAATTGGAGTGGGTTTTGCTAAGCAAAAATGAAAGTATAAAATGAATATCATGTGGCTTGCAGATCTGATCACAAGCTGGGGTAGCATAGGAAATGTGTTGGAAGTTAGATGGCATTAACACAGTCTGGGACATCACAAAAAGGGAAAGACATGATCCCACTCCTTCCACAGTTGGATGGTGTACACTCCTGATGGGAACATCAATGCTGGATGCCAGTGATGAGACATTAGAGGTTGAAGACATCTACTGCTGCCGTCATGGCAGAGGATTCAGTCTGAAATATTTTAGACTCAGAGATGCATATTAAAAAAATTTCTATATGTTATTTCCAAATTGTGTAAATCTAGCACTGTAAATATATTGCTAAATGCAATTGTTTTCCAACTTAGTGTTATTAGAGAATCCAAGACAAGATATGACCTCTTCCTGTATATAAGTATATAAGTAAGGAGAAATAGAACCAGCAAGATGGTGGCAATTAAGGAGCTCCTAGAGTCAGCTCATGCTACAGGGCAGTTAGTAATCCCCAAGAGCTATCTAAAGCACCTGTCTTTTGGCTCCAGGAGACAAGAAGGTCATTCATCAACATTGTTGAAAGATTGGAAGGAGGATACTACCCATCTGCAGAGAAGATTTAAGAGTAGGGCACTCCACGTCCCAGAGGCTGGTGCCCATCTTCCACTGGCTATACATGCTGCCTAAGGAGTAATTCCATGGCTGACATTGGAAGCTCCACTTCCCAAAATTGGGAAGGAAGAGAGGCTTATGTACCAACTTAAGATAGTGATCAGGAAATCCAGTGAGCTATCTTATAATCCTAAGAAGAGGTAAAGTCTGAACCTGTCCAGGTCAGAAAGTGGCCAGAAGGACCATTTTAACTCCCCCTCTGGCACAAGGGGAAGCAGCATGTACTGAAAATCACAGTGCTGGTAGGTACCAGCTTCTTCCATCCTGACCAAATTGCACTTCTAGCATAAACCCCAGCCCCACCTCTGGCAGAGACATAGCTGGAAAGGCATGCACCAGCCTATCCAGGAAAATATAGGCCACACCAAGGAGGCTGGTGATCATCCTACTTTGCCGTGCAGGCCGCCTCAGGGGCTACCCTGTGGCTGGAATTTGAATCTCCATTTCCCAAAAACAAGGAGGAAGAGATGGTTGACCACTGATTTCAGCTACTGATTACTAAATTTGGATGGCTAGTGTATAACTATAAAAATAGCTAAAGGTTTAAAATGTCCAAGTCAGAAAATGACTGGTAGCCGCCATACTGACTATGCCCACAGCATGAGGACAAGCAGGCTCACTGAAAATCACCGTGATTGTAGGGACAGGTATCTTTCACCCAGGTTGGCCTGCAGCCCAAGCCTAGGCTTCGGTCCCACCTATAGCAGGGAGGAAGCTGTTGAGCCCTGCAACAGCCTTTCCAGATAAATAATGGTGCATTTGGCTAACACTACCAGAAGAGCATGATATGTATGGATAACTGTGGTCATCTTGGACCTGTACTGCATAGATCGCTCCCCAAATCTGTAGCTCCATCCCAGCCCCAGGAAGCCGAAAGGCACCTGAAGCTTCATAAGTCTCTCTGGGCATTATTGGGGGTTGGAGTTGTCCTGGGTGGTGCTGCAGGGACAGTTACCAGACATTGTATGTCCTCCCATGGCCCACTGGGTGGACTGTGGGAGAGTGTGGGCTATGGTGTGGACCATTGACCATGAGGTGCAGTGGTGCTCAGAGATGTATTCACCAAAAGCAATGAATGTCTCATGATGATGGAGGAGGTTGTTGTCATGGGAGGAGTGGGTTGGGGGGGGCGGGAGGTATATGGGGACCTCATATTTTTTAATGTAACATTAAAAAAATAAATAAAGACAAAAAATAATAATACTGAATTAGTCTTCAAAAACCTTCAAACCAAGAAAAGCCCAGGATTGGATGGCTTCACAGTTGAATTCTACCAAGCATTCCAGAAAGAACTAATAGCAATCCTATTGAAATTCTTCCAAAAAATACATATGCAGGGAGCATTGTCTATCTAACTCATTTTATGATACCAAAATAACCCAAATACTGAAACCACATAAAGATGTCACCAGAAAAGAAACCATTGACCAATCTCTTTAATGAACCTCCAAGCTAAAATCCTCAACAAAATATGTGCAAAACATATTCAGCAGCAGATCAAATCAATTTTAGACCATGATCAACTGGGTTTAATCTGTGATATGCAAGGAAGGGTCAATGTTTTAAAAATCATTAAATATAATACACCACATTAGCAGATCAAAAGAAATCACATCATCATTTTTATTGATGTAGAAAAAAACATTTGACAAAGATACAACATCTTTGTTTATAAAAACACTTCAAAAAACAGGAATAGAAGAAAAATTTCCCATGATGATTAAGGGCATTTATGAAAATCCCAGGGCAGAGAGGTGGGTCAACATGGTGTCAAAATAATTGTACCCACATCATCTCACCTACAAAGAAAACGGCTCAGTGGGGATAAAATCCTTCCTGAGTGAGCTGTTTTGAGGAACCCCCAAAGCAGGAGGCTTCTGGAGAGCGATCTGGAGCACCAAAATTATTAAGGTAAAACCACGGGTTTCTGGTGTTTGTGGAGCTGTGGGAAGGCAAGCTTCGCCCTTAGGGCAGGAAGCCACAGCTTTCCTGAGTCCCGTGATCCCTGGAAATGCCTTCACCAAAACCATCTTCCCTAAACCATCATTCCCTGACCCCGGCATTCGCCAAACCCCAAACCCGGTGCGTTCCCCAGCGGCCTCAGACAAACTACAAGATTTGGAGGGTTCTGATGAAGGGCTCTGAGGGGTCTGATGAATGTGGGTTCAAATGTATGGGTGCCCCTTTTTGAGCTTTAGGAAGCATACCATATGGCTGGAGGCAAAACTAGGAACAGGTGAGAGGCGAATCTGCTGAGGCAGACTGATTTACCTAAACTGCCTGGGATAAGGATATTGGTCTAGGAGAATGGGGAGTCAGGTAATTAACTAGTCCTTGCAGCACACCTACGAAGGGGGAAGTGGGAAGTGCTTGGTAGGTTTCCAAGAACATATTTAGGGTTCCTGGCAGGGTGTGGGTGCTCTCTCTCAAAAAGACTGAAAGTCATTTTTTTCTGTGGTGAGTTGGATCACCAGGGTCCCAACTGATCCTGGAAAGGGAGCTCTCACAGGGGCTTGCTGCTGAAATCAGCAGGAAATCAGCACTGAATCGTACTGAGCTTTCCTTGTATGTGATGGTTCTTTTTTCTCTTACTGCCTTCAGTATTTTCTCTTTGTCTTGAGCATTGGATAATTTGACAAGTATATGTCAGATGTAGGCCTGTTGGGATTTATACTGTTTGGGGTGTGCTGCACTTCCTGGACATGTACATCCATCTCCTCAATAGGTTTGGAAAATTTTCAACCATTATTCCCTCAACACCCCTTCTGTCCCCATTCCCTTCTCTTCTCCTTCTGGGGTGCCTATAAAGCGAATGCTTGGGCATTTTGTGTTGTCAATCAGAGCCCTAAGTCCCTGCTGATTTTTTTCTCTTTTTATCTACCAATTCTACTATCTGTTTGATTTCATATGTACTGTCTTCCACCTTTGCCTCTTCTTTCCTTTGCCTCTTCAAATCCGCTGTTATTTGCTGGGAGTGCATTTTTTATTTCTTAGATTGTGCCATTCATTACCATCATATCCATTATATTTTTGGGTATGTTTATAATTTCTTCAATATGCTCTCCAAGTGTGTTCTTAATATCATTAATCTTTACCTTCACATCATTATTTTGGTCCATGATAGTTGTTTTGGACATATTTGATTAATTTTGTTGCTGTCTGGACATCATTTTATCTTGATGGGATTGTTTAGTTGATTAGCTTCTCCAAGTCTTGCGTTTTATTTAGGTGCAGTTTTTGTGTGTGTGTTGAGTTTTCTCCTTGCCACTTTGTTCTTCTTATTCTATTTCCTTGTTGTTGTCTAAGTTCCTTAGAAGGAAAAAGATTAGGGCCAGGGAAAGAAAAAGAGGTAATAAAAGAAAAAGTGTAATAGTAGTATTGATTGTAAATGTTACCGGAAGAACCATATGAGACCTAGGAGAATGAACATTAAACTCATATAAGCAGTGCAAAGTTATATGAATAAAAAAGGAGTGTCTCTCATAAAATGAGAAAGTGAATATGGAGAAGAATTGCTGAAGGCAGGGAGAGGGAAAAAGCTGTGATACTGGGGCATTTTGGGGTCTTGGAGTTGTCCTCAAGGATATTGCAGGGACAGATCCAGGACATTATACATCCTACCAAAACCCACTGAATGGACTTGGAGGGAGTGTAAACTACACTGCAAACTATAATCCATGCTGTGCAGCAGTACTCTAAAAAGTATTCATCAAATGCAATGAATGTATCATACCAATGAAAGAAATTGTCATTGTGGGAGGACTGGGGTTGTGGGGAGTGTATCTTTTTGAAAAAGGTAATAAAAATGTAAATATATATACATATTTATGTATATATTTCAGCTGGCAGGTTTGCCGATGTCACACTGTGACTATTCTCTTCCTCCTGTTCTCTGCCAGCTGCACCTTCATCCTGTACTTGCTTTTGAAGTGACCACGCCCTGGGCCCAAGACAGGGCTGGGCCAAGAAGGCTGGCAGCAGGTCAATCCATCCATTTCCTGCAGACCTGGAGTCCGCAGAGACCACAGGAAGGAGCCCCAGCCCTCTGTTTTCCTCCTTTTGAAGCTCCTGCCTCTACACTCTACACATAGGGCTTCACCAACAGAGGCTCCAGCTCCTCAGTACTTTAGCTGGTGCTTTGTTTGGTCCATGGCTGGGGAACCTGCTGCATGATTTGCAAACATCTGTGGGGGCTACGTGCTGCTACCTGCTCTCCAAGACTTTTGGTAAACAGTTGATGGTCTCCTGCTTCCTGGTAAAGTGGCCCAAACCATTTCATTTGTGTACAGACAGTCTCCATCCTATCATCCCTTACCTCTCTGGATGCTCTTTTCTTCCAGAAAACTCCCCTCAAATTGCCACCATTTCCCTAGTGATCTTAGTTCCTGGGATGCTTTTACAAAAATGCATCCACAAACACCTGTAATTTGAAAGGAACAAGAAACTCTATTCAACAAAATAGTAGAAAACGAGTGCTTCCTCCACAATTTCTTGCTAATGACCTACCTCTTTTACAATCCAAGAGAAGCAAGCTGACAAACTGTGTGGGACTTGCACATGGAGCTGAATACACAACGACTTCTGTGGTTCTGTTTGTGTTCAGATGCACTAATGTCACCATGTTTATCAAACCTCCTTCTGATATCATGTCCTTACAATAAAGCTGATTGCACACAGACTACTTCGGATGAATGGAGCAAACACTGTATGACTTAGATCTATGTTCTGGAGAAATTCTTATCCATCTGGATGATTGGTGACAGGGCTCTTGATCCACCTGAATACAATGACCATCATTACATTTTCTAATCTGTCTTTCTGTATTGGAATCCCTTTACCTTCACCTGTTTGGGGGAAAGACTCAACCCACCAGGATATCAGTCAATATATTCTCTGAATGGTCTTCTATTTGTCATTTGACCAGAAGAACTGAGGAATAACTTTCTTTCATGTTTTAATTAAAAGAGAAAACCTTGGCTTCTGATATTATTATGTTTCATTTTATTAATAATTACCATAAAGTTCCCAAAACTTCCTGATGCTACAGTACTAAATTGGCACAAACCATGTTAATAATTCCAAGGACAGAAGGACATGGACAGATAAACTGACCAGCTCTGTGACCTTGTGCCCTACAAGAGGACCTCACCACTACCTACCAGAACTGTTGTCCTTGAGGTTCATCTGCTGGAATTTTCTTGCCAAGAGCCTTGACTAGAACTGTTGCTCTAATCAATCTTCTGTTCAGCAGGAAGAATGAATTCCTAGATGTGTTTTGGGGCATCAGATAATGCTTTGACACCAAGGACTTCATTTGTAAAATGGGTTTCTTTTGAAGAAGCTTCGGTATCAAAAGTGGAGGTGAAGTTGTACTTTGTGTACTGGAGTAGGTGAGGGGAAGGATGAACAAGGAATTTTTGCACCATTGCAAGTGTGTGCCCTTTGCTTTTAGCAGGACTCTCGAATTTTCACCGTTGTCCAGATTTTGCCAGAAAGTGACTTATCACTTCAAAATTTACAGGCAGTTTCCCAAACAAATGGATATAAATGGCTTCAGTTTCCAAAAATGTTGGGTTAGGTCCCTCAGGTCGGCAATCCTGGTGAAATAATAATTCATGCTGGAAAACAATATCAACAAAAAGAAAGACTAAAAAAGATTAGACAAAAGAAGAGAAAAGAGAAAGAGGGGAAGAGAAGAAAATGTGTAACTTTGGGCAGCAATTTTATGAAAGTCAGGCACCAAATAATTTTTTAACTCTAAAGCCATTTTATACGTAAGTATTTAAGGATAGTGTAAAGAGTCTACCTTCATTTCCAGAGTTTCTGAGGACTCTAGAGACATCTGGACACTATCAGTAGAGCAGACAACCCCAGCAAATCAGCACCCATCAGTGGGACATTCCTTTGAATATATATAAAACTATCTCTCCAACGTAACACAGTTAAGCTCATTTATAATTTCCTTACACATGGTTCTTCCCCTTTTACTTGAACCTGTAATTAGCACTATATCCATTAAATATCTGTCCCTAAAATGTAAATCTTCAGTCTGTTCATTAGCCAGGTAAGCCTGAATCCCAGCAGAGTTGCAGCCAACACCTTCTCTCCAGTTTATATGACTTACTCAGGACAACTAACAAAACAATGAAGAAAAACAAGATCAATGCAAAAAATGAAGAGAATATATATAACTTAAGGCCAGACAGTTCCATCCATCTCCCCCATGGGATCTCAGCTCCCTCTAAGTCAGAGGCAGAGTAGGTATCACCATCACAAAGTCCTCCAACTGAGGAATGAACAAATGTAAGGGGGAATGCACCTATCGATCAAAGTAAACTTATTATTCTAGTAACCAGGACTTATAATATCAATATAAAGACAGTGGTCTCCAGAGATTCTGAGGGGAGGGAGAGGGAAGAATACTATAACGTGGCATTTTTGAAACAATGGAAGTGTCCTGCATAATATTGCAATGACACATAGAGGCTGTAATAGATTTTATCAAAACTATGCAATAGTGAGCTGCAAAGTGTAAACTATAATGGAACACATAGGCCATGGCTAGTAGTAATGCTTCAATATACATTCATTATTGTAACCAACTACCACACAAATTAAAGAGGGTTTTAATATGGGAGAATGTGACAGTAAAAGGTGTTGGGGTTTTGGGGAATCCCCTGATTTTTTATGGAACTTTTCTGTAATCTAAAATTTCTTTCAAAATAAATTTTAAAATAATTGAAGGGAAAACTGCCTATATTGTAATAACATTGAATGTTAATTTATTAAACTTCCAAATCAAAAGACACAGATTGTCAGAACAGATAAGAAAATATAATTTATTTCTATTCTGTCTACAAAACACTCACCTTAGGCCTGAGGATACAAAAACATAGAAAATGAAAGGCTGGAAGAAGATATTCTATGAATGCAGTAATTTAACCAAAATTCAGTTTGCTCATTAGTAGTGTCTAGAAACACTACTGGTTTTTGCTCTTTGAACTTATATCAAGCCACTTTGATGAGCCCTTTTACTAGATCTAGTAACTTTTTCAAAGATATTTCAGAATTCTCTAAATATAGGAATATGTTATGTACAAACAGCAAGAGGTCACTTCCTTGTTTCCAATTTGGGTGACTTTCATTTATTTTTTTCATCTAAGCACTTTAGCTAGAACTTCTAGTACAATGCTGAATAACAGTGATTCCAGGAGTATTTTTGTCTTGTTTACAATCTTAGAGGGAATGTTTTAAAACTTTTTTTAAAATTTTCTTATTCTATTTATTTTTAATTGTCTTTTCTTTAAGGTATATAGATAAAAAAGTGACATTAAAAATATAAGACTATATGATTTTCAAAATTTTTAGTTATCTTATACTTTACATCATAGTTTACACTTTAGCCTATAGATTTTTATACATTTTTGGTGTAATGTAACATGTCCTATATTCATCATTGCATAACCTTGTGGTACACTTCCATTACCCCACAATTGCACTGATTCCATCTATTCAATATCTCTTTCCCCCTGCCCCAAGGCCAACAGTGACAATCAATCTTCATTACCATATTGAAGGACCATATTCAGAGATACTTGTAGCAATGTTGAAGGCTTGACATACCCGAATGCGCTAACCCATTGGAAGCCACCAATTCTCTGGAGAGAAACAATTTCCTCTGTTTGAGAGCATCAGTCCTCCCCAGGATGTGGGTATATCTTCACTCTCATTGTATGGGTCTTCACCCATACAATGATATATCCCACTATGACAAAATGAGCATTCACACACTCCCTAGAAGCCTGCCCTGTGTCAGATGCCCCCCAATTAAGCATATTAAACAGATAACCTTCCTTATTATATTTTCTAGAGTTTTCTCAACAATTATTGTTTCAATCACATACCTGACAATTTCCTATGTTCAAATGTTCCCCCTACACTTCCCCAAATTTCTTGGGCCATCTACCCATCCTCTTATCCCTAGCCCCCCTCAAGTCTGCAAAGATCCACCCAAAGGTATCCTTATGCCCCCATTTTATCCTTTCCCTGTACTATGATGTGGGGGCATTTTCAGGACTTGGAGTTGTCCTGGTGGTACTGCAGGGACAGATGCTGGACATTGTATGTTCTGCCATGGCCCACTGGGTGGACTGGGGGAGAGTGTAAACTGCAATGTAAACCACTACCCATGTGGAGCAGCAGTGCTCCAAAATGTATTCACCAAATGCAATGAATGTGCCACGATGATGAAAGAGATTGTTGATGTGGGAGGAGTGGCATGAGGGGTGTGGGAGGTATATGGGGATCTCATATTTTTTTGGCAGTAACACACAAAAAAAATAAAGGGGGAAACAAATATATATAAGAGGTACCCATATACCCACACCCCACCCCACCCTACTCCTATCACATCAGCAACTTTTTGATCATTGTCGCATGTTCATTGCATTTGATGAATACATTTTGGAGAACTGCTACATTGAGAATGATGTTCGCTGTGAGTCTTCAATGCATGCCCTTTATCGGGTTGAGGAAGTTCCCTTTTATTCCTATTTTTCAAAGAACTTTTATCTAGAAAGGGTGTCAGATTTCGCCATCTACCTTTTTGGCATCAGTGAAGATGATGACAAAGTTTTCTTCCCTTTGATTGTTATGCTGGTGGATTATGTTAATTCATTTTCTTGTTTTGAACCACCCTTGTACATCAGTAATAAAACCCACACGTGCATGCTGTGTAATACTTTTACTGTGCTGTTGGATTCGATTGGCAGGTATTTGTTGAGAATTTTTGCACCTTTCCTCATGACAGAAATTGGTCTGTAAATTTCTTTTTTCATAGTATCTAATCTGGTTTTGGTATGATAGTAAGGCAATGTTTGCTTCATAACATGAGCTGGGTAATGTTCCATCCTCCTCAGGATTTTGGAAGAGTTTAAAGAGGACTGATCCTCATTCTTCTAGAAATGTTTGATAGAATTTCCTTCGGAAGCCATTGGTCTTGGACTTTTCCTTGTTAGTAGATTTCTCTTGTCTATTTCAATTTTTTTATGTGGATTTACTTCTTGACTCCTTGTAAAGTTAAAGTAGTTGTTTGTGCTTCTTTAGAATTTGTCCATTTCACATGGCTTGTCTAATTTCTTGGCACAAAGTTTTTTTTAATAAAATCCTCTTATGATCCATTTTATTTATTTGGTGTCAGTCTTAATGTCCCTCCATTCATTTCTGATTTCATTTGTTTGCATCTTCTATCTTTTTTCTTTGTTAGACCTGCTAAATGTTTATAAATTTTATGGTATTTCTCAAAGAAAATTATTTTGGTTTTACTGGTTTTCACTATAGATTTTTTTTTAAAATCTCAGTTTCATTTATTCCTGCTATAATCTTTGTTATTTCTTTCTGCTAGTTTGGGATCGGGTGCTATTCTTTTCCTCATTCCTAGAAGACAATAATATCTTTTTATTTTAGCTCTTTCATACTTTTTAATATAGGAAGGTAGGGCTATGTATTTCACTCCTACAACTTCCTTCACTGTATACTATCAGTTTTGACAAGCTGTTTTCATTTTCATTGAAATCTACACATTTACTAATTTCTCTAACAGTTTCTTCTTTGATGTACTGTTTATTCTAAAATTTATTGTCTATATATTTGAAAATATTCCCAATCTCTGTCTCTAATGAATTTCCAGCTTCATTCCATTCACAATGCATGAAAGTGCTTGGTCTAATTTCAAACTTTTAAAATTTTTGAGACCCGATTTTGGCTCCACAGATGGTCTCTCCTGGAGAAAGATCCATGAACACTTTAAAAGAATGCATACCCTGCTGATTACCTTTATATCTTTTAGGTCTAGCTTGTTAGCATATTGTTCAAGTTCTATGCTTACTCTTTTATCCTCAGTCTATTTGTCCTATTGATGATTGTAGAGACATTTTTTTCTTCTTCAGTATTGCCACAGTTTGCCTCATGTATTTTGCATCTCCCTGGTTAGGTGCATAGATGTTTATGCCTGTTACTCCTTCCTGGTGAATTGTCCCTCTTAATAAATATAATGGCCTACTGAATCTCTATTCATTTAAAATCTCTTTTTTCTGACATTTGTATAGCTGTCCCTGCTCTTGTTTTGGATACATTTGAGAAAAATATCATTTTCCATCCTTTCAATATCAGCCTATTTGTTTGTTTTGGTCTAATGTGACTCTCTTGCAGATAGCACATAGATGGACCATTTTTTAAATCCATTCTGTTATCCTGAGTCTTTCGACTGGAAAGGTTTATCCATCAACATTCAATGTTATTATTTTAACATCATTATTTACTTAAACCATTTTATCCATTTACAGGCATAAGTAAGTGGATCCATACTGTCTGTTCTGAGGGTGGAGGACTGGGGGCCAGCAAATGCAGATTTACTCATGGATCTTCTGCCCTGAGACACATTTTCTTGACCCCTCTCTCTTCTGGGTGCTGAACAGCCTTCCCCTGCTGTCCTAAACCTTAGATCTGTGTTCTGACAGTGCCTGCCTGTCCTGTAGCTATTTTTCTGGGAGAGAAGTGAGTTCTGTGCCTCTTTAATTTTCTGTCTTCCTGGATGTTCTCCCATTGAACATTTTCTCAGCACAGCTCCCGCACTTCATGATCTTTCCCAGTTAACACCCAACACAACATGTTCTTTTTTGTGTGTGTCTTTATTTATTTTCTAATATTACATTAAAAAAATATGAGGTCCTCATATACTTCCCAGGCCTCTCACCCCCTCCTCCCCCATAACAACAATCTCCTCCATCATAATGAGACATTCATTGCATTTAGTGAATACATCTCTGAGCACCGCTGCACCTCATGGTCAATGGTCCACATCATAGCACCCACTCTCCCACATTCAACCAAGTGGGTCATGGGAACATGTTCTTGATGCAGATATATCATCAGAATGAATGAGTGTGGAAGGCTTGGTTAACTCTGGCAGCTTTAACATCTTTCAGGATCCTCAAACAATTGTGCATGGTTTGGGACACTTGTTTCCTCACTGTGCTCTAAACACACAAAATATACCTTCAATTACTGTTTATCTTAATAGAAAAATAAGTTCAAAAACTTCAGCAGGAAATTCTGAATCTAGGAGCACATATTTTTTTTAACCATTAAATTTTATAAACCATTGCATTAAGACATAGGTCGAGTTTATATTGCTCAAGCCATACCATCATTTTTTTCCACAATATTGTATTTCTAAAGGAGTAAGGATGATGCATTATATCTTTTGTAAACAAGTCTCAGGTTCAATTCCTCTTATGAATATTTCAGGAAGTAGGTTTTCTTATTCAGTCTTACCCTTGAAAACGAGATTAATAATTGGTCTTGAATGATCAGATTTGGTGACAAACTCACTGAATATTAATGTATATAATAAAATATAATGTTTGCATGTAAAACACATAGCGTTAGGAGAAGCCGTGCTTTTCTGTATCAAGTGCACCCTATTTTCAAGTAATTTCCAAGGAAATTCATAGAAAATAATTATAACAGATTGTCCATAATTGAAACCCGGAGTTGGAAAAGGGCATAATGGAAAGATGCTTAAATTCAAATAAAATCTGGGGTTAATTATTTTAGATGTATTAATGCACCATGGTTACACGAAATGTTAACATTTTGTATACTGGCATATGGCAAACAGAAATTCTGCAGATTCCTTTAAATCTAAAATAAAAAATAAATTTTATTTAAAAACAGATAGGTGTATTTGTAAAGCTGGCTGAACACTGGATGGGCCATCATTCTTTGTCACCTAATTTTTCTTTGCTCATTCCAAATACTCCTCTTTTAATGCAGCCCTCTTCAAACCAAGGTATTTGGAACACCAATGTATACAAATGTTCTCCCAGAGATTCCTGAGCATAAATGGCTGAAAGGGAGTTAAACTCCTCACCTTAATATTCTGCTTAACCTATTTACAAAAATTATCTACCTAAGAACAGTCAAGTTATTCTTCTAAATTCTCAATCATCTTTCTTCAATTTACTAAAAAAAAAAAAGCTACCATTCATCTATCTTGCTCATTTCCTACAGTATCAAATGAAGAATTTTCAAATCTCACACCAGGCTCATTGAGAAAGTATGTGATTGGATTGTAGAAAGTGGGCAATAATTCAACCCACAAATCCAACAGTTTCCCAAGTGTTGTCATTTAACAAAATCAAGGGACACCTCATATAAATTCCAGCCCAAACATTTCAAAATGCTATAGTGGAATTTCAAAATTAAAATATTCCTGGAGCTCTCATCTTTAATTATTTCAATTCTTGCCTTGGTGTCAAATTTTAAAAAAACATTTTTCCTAGTTGCAACTCCCTGAAAAATGAAAAGTTGTCCTTTTTGGCATATCATTGAATAACTGGATTGAAGATTGCCCACCAATTTTCAATAATATTTGCATACAATTTAGTGGACATTCCCACACAAACCTCATTATCAATGCTCACTTAGGCTGGATTAGTACATTTTTAAAGGCTCAATGTTTTATGAAAATTAGCTCATAATAGCCAGCTAGGAGAAAAGGCATGTACTGAATTATTTCATTTTCTTTGATATCTACATACATAAAATTTACTATTCATTTATTCTGTGTGTGCATGTGACAGTATTGTGAGTTTGTGTGTTTACAAATATACAATACGTGAGTGTGTTGTGACACCAAAACAAAGTACCTGTATCTGGATGGCTGAAAACCAAAAGAATTGTATTACTTTCTGTTCTGAAGGCTGGCAATCACAAATCAGAGCACTGGCATGGCCATGCACCATTTGCATTCTTTAGAAAGAATCTGATCTATGACCATCTCCTAGTTCTGGGGTGGCCGAATAACTCCCATGTGCTTGTCCATATTCACTTTGCCTTCTCCCATGTGGCTGTCTCTGTAAAATTCCCCCTGCTTATAAGGACAAGGAGCACATTGGAATGGGACCCCTCAGCTTAAGGGTGACCTCACATTAATTTAGCTAATCCAATATCAAGTGAACCAAGTTCCAAATAAGGGCACATTCTGAGATGATGGGCTGAGATAGGACTAAAACAAATGTTGTGGGGGATACACAAAATAACTACTTAATAAGCAAGAATAAATTTTGCCTTTGCAGTTTCTCTTTCTTTTAAAAAGATGCCATAGAAATTTGGATGCAATTAAATATATTTAAGAACCATGATCAATTTCTAGTTGTCAACCTTAGGTTTCATAGTTTCTTCATAAAATTCTTTTTCCACAATGGATAATTGTGTGTTACCCAACTTTATTTAAATCATTCACAAAGATAAATAACTCATCTTTATTATTGAAAGTTATTAATTGAATTTATAATGGTATTCACTTAATATTAGATATTTTATTATTCCCAAAATGAAGTTCCAAATCTTTTCTGAAATATCATAAACTACAAAAGTAAATCACTATAGAAATCAGTTGATTTTCTATTTAAAGGAGGATTTATTCCTATAAAACTGGTATCATTTGTCTTTCTGCAAAATTATTCTTCTTTTAATGGAGCAAGCTATAAAAGATACCACTTCATTTTTCTCTATAGGGAAACAGAATCAAAATGAGCAAAATTATTTTGTAAGAACCCTTAATTTGAGCAACATGGAGGCTCTCTGGAGGTAACTCTTAGGCAACCTGCAGCTCTAGGCCTAGTTGAAATTTCAGGCACATGGGCTCATAAGCATAGTAATCAGTATCAAGTTGCTGAGGGTAGGGAGATGGAAAAAGAGATGCAATGTGGGTGGCATTTTTGGCACTTGCATTTGTCCTAAATGATATTGCAGGGACAGATGCTGGACATTATATATCCTGCCATAGTCCACTGAATGTACTGGGGGAGAGTACAAACTACAGTATCTACTATAATCCAGGTGATACAACAGTGCTCCAAAATGTATTCACCAAATGCAATGAATATGCAGCAATTATGAAAGAGGTTGTTGATGTGGGAGGAGTGGGTTAAGGTGTGGGGTGTATGGGAACCTCTTATTTTTTTTAATGTAATATTTTTTTGTGACCTATGTATCTTTAAAAAGAAAGGCAATTAAATAAAATAAAAAATAAAAAGAACTCTTAATTATCTAAATGAAAGCTGATAATTCATGCACATATAAATGAATCTTCATGTGTCATGATGATGGGAGAGAGTGTTGCTGTGGGGAGAGTGAGGGGCGGGGGCGGTGGGGTTGAATGGGACCTCATTTTTTTTAATGTAATTTAAAAAAATAATAATAATAAATAAATAATTAAAAATACATAAATAAATAAATGAATCTTCAATAGCTACACATAGTAAAATTTGTCATGTCCCATACTCTTAAATGCTTATGCATGAATTGCTACCCTATGTTGTTTAACAGATTCATGTATCCCTGATTTCATGTGGTCAACTTGTTGACATAGAGTAAATAACTATAAACTTTTCTGCCTATTTTATATTTAATTTTTCTAATGGTTGAGAAAAAAATCAGTAGTTGTTTGCGAACATGCGCTTTCATTTTTAATCTCCTTGCTAACAAAATGGTTTCTTACAAAATAAAAACAACTATCACCAAAAAACTAAATAAAGTCACAAATTTCACTATTCCCTCAATGCTTGTTCTCTGTATCTTCTATTGCGGCACTGCTGAGACTCCATTACCCACAAATACTTTACATTTAACTAATCCGAAAATGCCTACATTTTCCATTACCCAGATACTATGGATTTATTTGTATCCCACAAAATATGTTCTATTCCTAACAGCAAGCTCCCCGAATGTGACCAGATATGGAAACAGGATTTTTGAAGATGTTGGTTGAGAAGAGTCCAAAAAAGACTAAGCCATCTTATCCAAGGATCCTGGCAAGCTTCCAAATGGAGGAAATTGAACACAGATGGACAGAGAGAGGGGAGACACAATGTGACAAGTGTGGCAGAATGTGCCATAGACAAAACACAGACTGAGGCACAATAGGATAGAAGAGCAAGAGCCGGTGGGACAGCAGCTTGACATGCTTCACCAATCACTATCTGAGACCAGGAAGATTTAGTTGTCTAAAGTTTATATGGACAGGGGCCAAGAAAAATTAGGTACACAATTGGGGGTTAATCAAAAATTTAACTCATTAAATTTAAGAGTATTCTCTACCATGCATCAATATCTTCTACCATGGCAGAAGACGGTAGTGTATTTTAAATAAAGGGTCTATGAAATCATACTGGTTCAGTTCATTTTAACTTAATTATTAATACTGTTTTATGAGGATATACAATGTTTTAGACAAGTGCTTAACTAGAAAAGACAAGAGGTCTATTATTCAGAGTAATCAGGACAGTTCCAGGCAGGCCTAATGTAACCCTACCCAAGAATGAACTCACAAACAGAAAGGGAATGGTGTAAGTTCTCCTATTCCTCAAAGATTGTCACAATTTCCCAGATTAGATACACATGAAAACCAGCTGGGAAGCTTGTTAAAAATATGAATCTTGGGCTACATTCCAGTTAAACTGGTCAAAATTCCCGGAGTTTGGACCATATACAATCAAGACCCCCAAATTTCCTTTTGCACCCTTTCTGAGCATTCATGGTTTTGGACATTGACTATACATTAATACAATGATGTCTCATGAAGAAATGAAAAATATGAATATGATTTAGTATTAGAATCATGTTGTCTCTCATTGAGAAGAATGTGAAAAAATAAGATGAGGTAGAGTATACAAGACAAGGTAAGGTAAGAAATGGAGTCAACAAATATAAAGTGAATTAGTAGCTAGAGAACTCTTGAGGTCTGAGGATATATTTTTCTATGTTTGTAGTCAACTGAAGGAGACCCTATGAAACAATCCTAATCCTGGGAACCTGTGTGAGTTACCTCAGATGTAAAATTTTTGCAGGTGTGACTTAGTTAAAACGTCAGATGGGAGAATTCCCTGGATCATAACTTCGACCTCAAATGCCATCATGTGTATTCAACTAGGAGGGACGTTTGACCACAATAGAAAATACAGTGGTATTATGGCAGTAAAAACAAGAAAGAGAAGCCTTGTGGACTGAAGCAACTCAGACACAACTATCAAATTATTCATTGCAATAAGTCTCTAATATAGCTCTTTTTCTTTAGAACTTCTATGGTTTTTTTAAAAGATTTATTTATTTATTTCTCTCCCCTCCCTTCCCCCATCCCAGTTGTCTGTTCTCTGTGTCTATTTGCTACGTCTTTTGTCTGCTTCTGTTGTCAGCAGCACTGGAATCTGTGTTTCGTTTTTTGTTGCGTCATCTTGTTGCATTAGCTCTCCATGTGTGCAGCACCATTCCTGGGCAGGCTGCACTTTGTTTTGCACTGAGCAGCTCTCCTTATGGGGCACACTCCTTGTGTGTGGGGCTCCCCTACATATGGGACACCCTTGCATGGCAGGGCACTCCTTGCATGCATCAGCACTGCACATGGGCCAGCTCCACACAGGTCAAGGAGGCCTGGGGTTTGAACTGCGGACCTCTCATGTGGTAGTGTGGAGAAGTAGAAGCCTATGACCACTCCCACCTGAGAGGAAAATTCCACTGTCCCCTAACCACCTATATCTCGCTTCTAAACAAGCTTCCTCGACTGTAAAACCTTATCTCAACCAACCCCAGCCAAAAGACCAACCTGACCCAGACTCTTGTAAATAACAAGAACTCCCTGACCGCTTGTCTCCCCTGATAAAATTCCCAGCGCTTGATTAAGACAAACACCTGCTTCTGTACATGCTTGCTTGCTGAGCTATTGCCCCCTGCCCTGAACCTAAAGGCCTATATAAGCAAACTCCCCCCACAACTCGGGGCTGCTCTCTCCTCTGCGTAGGATAAAACAGTCACTGCGCAGCTAATGAAACTCTCAATTGGAACTTTATTCATAGTCTGAGTCTGGTGAATATTGCTGGTCTATTACAGTAGAAGGGATGCCCTAACCACTGGGCAAAGCCGGCCACCTAATATAGCTCTTAATTTCTATTTCTGTGATGGAGTCCTGGTTGATTTTAGTACAAGCATGGTGTGGTGCTGTAACAAATATCAAATAGGTGGAAGTGACTTTGGAAATGGATGTGGGTAAAGATTGGGAGAATTTTGAGGCCTCTGATAAAGCCTTAATTTCTTCAAGCAGAACATTAGTAGAAATATAGACATTTGCTTCTGTTGAGGGCTTAGTGGAAATGATGAACTGTTACCTTAACAGTGGAAAGATGACAGATCTTGTATATAAAAGTTGAACATTGCTGAATTTGTCTGAGAGATTTTTTGTGTGAAAAGCAGAACTTGAAATTACCGAACTTCTACACATAGCCTAGGAGATTTCCAAGCGAAATGTTCTCACCATGTCCCTGGTTCATCTTGGTATGTGTGTAAACTCCAGGAGGAAAGGTAAAATGGTAAAGTGAAAACTAACTGTTAAGTAAAAAAAAAGTAGGAATTATGATTTGGGTAATACTCTGTCTAGATTGCAGAAGGTGCTAAAATTACGATATCGGGAGAGAGAGATCAGGATGGTGGCTGAGTGAACTTGCTTTGCGGTCCCTCCTGGGAAGAGGCAGCTGGGCGCCGCTGGAGGTTCTCCGAGGCCGGGCTTTTTTGGGATTTTTGCAGGGCAGGAAGTGTCTGGACGTCGATTTGGTGGAAAGATAACGGAGAGGATTGGTCTATAAGATATAATTTGGAGTCTGTTGCCCGGAGGTGGGACCTGCACACGGGTTGCTCCCTCTTTGGGGGTGGGTGGAGCCACGGTATCAGCGCGGTGGCTCCGCTTTTTGGTGGCTCTGTGGTGGGGAGTTTGCAAGTCCTGGGCGGGCTGTTGGGGAGTTGATGAGACGGGACACCTTTGCGGATCAATTTGGGGAGACAGACGGTGTTTTGTTGTGAAGCAGGGGAATTTTTGATTGCAGACACAATAGCGCTTCCGCCTGGAGCCCCGCCCCCACAAGCCCGGCTGCCGATCTGCAATGGAATTAGATTGTTGGCAATAAAGGGACGTAATTGGGAGGTTTTTACAGGCTGCGGCGAGGAAGGGGGACACGTCGGGAAGCCGAGTGGGGAATATTCTGCGAAGCCTGGGAATTCCGGTTTTGGAATCTGTTTTCAGCGTTTCCAACTGGAGTCCAGCCGACGGGCCAGGCTTCGGATCTGCGTCATTAAATTGGCTGTGGTGTAGAGGCACCCTCATGTGGCCATTTTGCGGGATCACAGGGTGGGAGCTGTCCAAAAGCTGAATTGATGATATACCCACAAAATAAACCCTACTGAGTAAGTGAATTGCAGGGTTCAGACCTAATATAGAGTTTGCGGATCTGACTTCCCCCATAGGGCTGGCACCCAGCTGCGGCGATCCCTGAGGGCTGTGTTACACTGCAGGACTCCTAGGCTTCCTGTTGACCAGATTGGAGGTTGCCAGGTCTGAATCCCCTAAACTCTGGTGGCCCACACCCCAGAGTCTCACACCTCTTGAGGCTTCAATATCTCAGACTTTCCACCCCTTAATCCATCATGCCCTGAGTTCCATCTGAGGTACTTGAATGCCGTAGCCTACAATGTTTGCGTTTTTTCTTTATCATTTCATTTTGTTTTGTTTTTATTTTAATTTTATCTTATTTTTTTTCACTTTTTTTAATGTCCTGATTGCTAATATTGCATTATCCCCTAGTCTTTTCTCCCAGCATATCCCCCAAAGTCTTTTTTTTTTATTGTTATTTAGGGTTTTTTTTTCTTTTCTTCTCTTGTTGTTGCTGTACTTGGTGTTGCAATTTTGGTTTGTGTATATCTGTTTTTTTCTTTCCCCTACCTGTTTCCCACCCTTTGCCCACCCCCTTTTTCTTTCTTCCTTTCTTCTCTTTTTTCTTTTCTTTTTCTGTTTTCTCTCTCCCTCTTGTCCCTCATTTTCTACTTATTTTATTTTAACTCAATTATACAATAGGTGTGGCAGGGAACACCTCACACTTGCTGGGTTTTCTCATCCTCCACTGCCTCATTTCTGAGTGAACTGATTTAGGCTACCTACACTATCCCCTTTCCCCTACATCTTGATATCCGCCATCATCTACAGTCTCTCTTATATTCCACCTCCCACCTCCCTTTCTTTGATCCACAAAGTGTCTAACTCTTAATTTCTAATGCCTTTGTTTTGTTTGCTGTCTGTTATCCACTCTTGAAACTATTACCTTTCTTTTCTGTATTCCCCTCTCATGTAAACAATAGCTTTTTAGCTCATACCATATTCCTCCCATATTCAGCCATCTACCTCATAATAGGTACTCTACCTACTGTTATAACTCTACACAATTTACATGAATCTAACCTCCATCCTCCCAGAACTCATATTCTTGCTTTGTTAACATATATCACCAATACTACTTTACACTTTTTCCTTGCTTACACAATTGCCTTTCCTCAGCACCAATACTTTCCTTTAAAGAGAACTTAACCAGCAACAAGAAATTAGAGTAAGAAGAACAAAGTGACAAAGAGAAGATATAACACTTACACAAAAACAACAGCTAATTAATCTCCAAGAGTAGACAAAGAAGCTAAGGAACTGATTAAACCCATCAAGATAAAATGCTGACCAGACAGCAACAAAAATCTACAAACCAAACCAGTAATCAGTAAAACATGCCTGAATCCAATCAACAAACCAAAAATCAGGAAGG
This sequence comes from Dasypus novemcinctus, assembly GCF_030445035.2. NCBI lineage: Eukaryota > Metazoa > Chordata > Mammalia > Cingulata > Dasypodidae > Dasypus > Dasypus novemcinctus. The sequence continues at coordinate 89,123,974 of NC_080689.1, read as the reverse complement.
GGAGCAGAACTTCGCACAAGCAATGAAAGATCTCAGAACATTTATCACCAACAAATTTGATGAAGTAATGAAAGAGGTTAACAACATGAAGACAACACTTGGAGGGGAAATTGAAGACATACGCAAAAAGATAATAGATATGATGGGAATAAACACCACAGTTCAAGAAATCAAAAATACACTTGCAGCAAATATCAGCAGACTAGAGGAGGCAGAGCAGAGAATTAGTGATGTGGAAGACAATACATCAGAAATCAAAGAGATAGTAGAAGGGGTCGATAAAAAGATAGAAAAAATCCAGCTATGACTTAGGGACCTGAATGACAATGCAAAATGCTCAAACATACGTATAATAGGCATTCCACAAGGAGAAGAGAAGGGAAAGGAGTCAGAAGGAGTGTTGTAGGAAATAATGGCTGAAAACTTCCCAAATCTGCTGAAAGAGACAGAAGTACATATCCAGGAAGCACAGCACACTCCACTAGTCATAAACCCCAACAAGCCCACCCCAAAACATGTACTTGTCAAATTATCCAATGCTCAAGACAAAGAGAAAATTCTGAAAGCAGCAAGAGAAAAGAAAACCGTCACATACAAGGGAAGCTCCATAAGATTAAGTGCTTATATTTCATCTGAAACCATGGAGGCAAGAAGGCAATGGTATGATATAGTCAAGGTACTAAGGGAAAAAAATTTCCAACCAAGAATACTCTATCCAGCTAAACTAGCATTCAAACATGATGGAGAGTTCAAAATATTCACAGATAAACAGAAACTGAAAGAGTATACCAACAAGAAACCTCCCCTTCAAGAAATTCTAAAGGGAGTTCTGCAGGAAGAAAGGAAAAAACAGGACAGGTAGAGTTGGAGGAGAGTATAAGAGCAACAAAAAAAGACAAAAATAGAAGGGAAAAAAATACAAACAAAATATGACAAACACGAATCCAATCAAAATATGGCTAACACAAATAATTCCTTGAAAGTAATAACACTGAATGTCAACAGATTAAACTCACCTATCAAAAGATTCTGACTGGGACATTGAATAAGGAAATATGACCCATCCTTATGCTGTCTACAAGAGACACATCTTAGACCCAGAGATGCATGGAGATTGAAAGTGAATGGCTGGAAAACAATCATACAAGCAAAGAAAACCAAAAAAAGGCAGGAGTAGCTATATTAATATCAGACAAAATAGACTTTAAATGTGAAACACTTGTGAGAGACAAAGAAGGATACTACATTTTAGTGAAAGGGAAAATCTGTCAAGAAGATCGAACAACCATAAATATTTATGCTCCTAAAAAGGGTGCCTCTAAATACGTGAGGCAAATGCTGGAAAAACTAAGTGAAACAATAGATGCATCTACAATTAGAATGGGGGATTTTAATACACCACTCTCTAGCTTGGACAGAACATCTCAAAAGAGAATCACTAAAGAAACAAAACATTTGAACAGTAAATTAGAGGAGCTGAATCTAATAGACATATATAATCATTACACCCAAACACAGCAGGATATACATTTTTCTCAAGCGCACATGGAACATTCTCCAAGATAGACCATATGCTAGGCCACAGAGAAAGGCTGAATGAATTCAGAAAGATTGAAATCATACAAAACAATATCTCTGACCACAGTGGAGTCAAGCTGGAAATTTGCAAGGGACAGAGGCCCAGGTTTCACACCACGATTTGGAAATTAAACAGCACACTCTTAGAAAAACAGAGGATCAAAGAGGAAATCTCAAAAGAAATCAATGACTACCTTGAAACAAATGATAATGAAAACACAACATACCCAAATTTATGGGATGCAGCAAAAGCAGTACTGAGAGGGAAATTTATAGCCATAAATTCATGTATCAAAAAGGAAGAAAGAGCAAAAATTGAAGAGCTAACTGCACATTTGAAGGAATTAGAAAAACAACAACAAAGTAACCCAACAGGAAGAAGAAGTAAGGAAATAACAAAGATAAGAGCAGAAATAAATGAAATAGAAAATAAGAAAGCACTTGAAAAGATAAACAAGACCAAGAGCTGGTTTTTTGAGAAGATCAACAAAATTGACAAACCTTTAGCGAGATTAACAAAGAAAAAAAGAGAGAAGATGCAAATACACAAAATAAGAAATGAGAAAGGTGATATCACCTCTGACCCCGCAGAAATAAAGACTATCATAAGACGATACTTTGAAAAACTATATTCCAACAAAAATGACAATTTAGAGGAAATGGACAAATTCCGAGAAACACATAAGCAACCCATATTGATGAAAGAAGAAATTGATGATCTTAACAAACCAATCACAAGCAAAGAGATAGAATCAGCCATTAAAAATCTCCCAACTAAGAAGAGCCCAGGGCCAGATGGCTTCACAGGTGAATTCTACAAAACATTCTGGAAAGAACTAACACCAATCCTGCTGAAACTATTCCAAAAAATCGAAACAGAAGGAACATTGCCGAACTCCTTCTATGATGCCAACATTATCCTAGTACCAAAGCCAAAGAAAGACACAACAAGAAAGGAAAATTACAGACCAATTTCCCTAATGAACCGAGACTCAAAAATACTTAACAAAATACTTGCTAATCGTATTCAACAACACATTAAATGAATTATACACCACGACCAAGTGGGATTTATTCCAGGTATGCAAGGATGGTTCAACATAAGAAAATCAATCAACGTAATACACCATGTAAACAGATTGAAGGGAAAAAATCACATGATTATATCTATAGATGCAGACAAAGCATTTGACAAAATATAGCACCCTTTCCTGATAAAAACACTCCAAAAGATTGGAATACAAGGAAATTTTTTGAACATGATAAAGAGTATATACGAAAAACCTACAGCCAACATTGTTTACAATGGAGAAATCCTAAAATCCTTACCTCTAAACTCAGGAACAAGACAAGGATGCCCATTGTCTCTGCTCCTATTTAGCATTGTCTTAGAAGTACTTGCTCGAGCAGTTAGGCAAGAACCAGATATAAAAGGCATTCAGATTGGAAGGGAAGAAGTCAAAATTTCATTATTTGCAGATGACATGATCCTATACATAGAAAACCCTGAGAGATCTACACCAAAGCTTCTAGAACTCATAAATGAGTTTAGTAAAGTTGCAGGTTATAAGATCAATGCGCAAAAATCAGTAGCATTTCTGTACACCAATAATGAGCAAGATCAGGAGGAAATCAAGAAACAAATACCATTCACAAAAGTAAATAAAAAAATCAAATACTTAGGAATAAATTTAACTAAAGAGGTAAAAAACGTATACACCGAGAACTATACAAGACTGTTCAAGGAAATCAAAGAAGACCTAAATAAATGGAAGAATATTCCTTGTTCATGGATAGGAAGACTGAATATTATTAAGATGTCTATCCTACCAAAACTGATGTACACATTCAATGCAATCCCAATAAAAATCAACACAGCCTTCTTTAAGGAACTAGAAAAACTAACTATGAAATTTATTTGGAAAGGAAAGAGACCCCAAATAGCCAAAGACATATTGAAAAAGAAAAACAAAATTGGAGGAATCACACTACCTGACTTCAAAACATACTACAAAGCTACAGTAGTGAAAACAGCATGGTATTGGCATAAGGAGAGACACACATACCAATGGAATCGAATTGAAAGCTCTGATATATAACCTCACATATATAGTCATATAATATTTGATAAAGCCACCAAACCCTCTCAACTGGGAGAGAGTGGCCTATTCAACAAATGGTGCCTGGAGAACTGGATAGCCATATGTAGAAGAATGAAAGAGGATTACCATCTCACACCTTATACAAAGGTCAACTCAAAGACCTAAATATAAGAGCCAAGACCATAGAAACCTTAGAAAGCAGCGTAGGGAAACATCTAAAGGACCTTGTAATAGGAAATGGATTTATGACTATCTCACCGAAAGCACGAGCAGCAAAAGAACTAATAGATAAACGTGACTTCCTCAGAATTAAAGCCTTCTGCACCTCAAAGGAGTTTGTCAAGAAAGTAAAAAGAGAGCCCACACAGTGGGAGAAAATATTTGGCGACCATATATCTGATAAGAAACTTATAACTTGCATATATAAAGAACTCCTATATCTTGAAAATTAAAAGATAAACAACCCATTTAAAAAATGCGAAAAAGACTTAAACAGACACTTCTCCAAAGAAGAAGTACAAATGGCTAAAAAACACATGAAAAAATGTTCCAAATCTCTAGCTATCAGGGAAATGCAAATCAAAACCACAATGAGATACCATCTTACACCCATAAGATTGGCAGCTATGAAAAAAACAGAAGAATACAAGTGCTAGAGAGGATGTGAAGAAAGGGGAACACTCATCCACTGCTGGTGGGAATGCAGAAGGATCCAACCATTCTGGAGGACAGTATGGCGGTTTCTCAAAAAACTAGCCATAGATTTGCCATATCATCCAGCAATACCACTGCTGGGTATATACCCAGCAGAACTGAAAACAAGGACACAAACCAATACATGTACACCAATGTTCATAGCAGCATTGTTCACTATCGCCAAAAGTTGGAATCAACCCAAATGCCCATCAACAGATGAGTGGATCAATAAAATGTGGTATATACACACAATGGAATACTACTCGGCTGTAAGAAGAAACACACTACAAACACATGTGATAACATGGATGAATCTTGAGAACCTTATGTTGATTGAAGCAACCTAGACTTTGAAGGACAAATACCACATGACCTCAATGATATGAAATAACCAAGCTGCCCTAGATAGCAAGAGACTGAACGATAGGCTTACAGGAAATCGGAGGGTGGAGGAAGGATGTGAGCCGATGTCTGCAGGGGTGGAATTTAAGAAGAGATGGTGGTAAGTATGAACACAAAGAAGAGATAAAATGGGGGCAAGGGGTTGCCTTTGGTTGGGGCTTTGCGGGTTTGAGGGTGGCTGGGGATGGGGGGATGGGTAACGTTGCCCAAAAGTGGGGGAAGGGAGGGGTAGCATACGAACACAGGAGAGTGTCAGGTGTTGGTGGAGAGTAAAATGCCGAGAAAATCATATCAAAATATAATAAAGAGGGTTACCTGTTTAGAATGCTCGGAGGGGAGGGTCTGATGCAGGACGGGCTCCTGGGGAATGTCTAAATGCTCATTCTGCCAGAGTGGGTGACACCATGGGGTAGAAACCCAAGTAGTGAGAGTGGGGGTGGACCCACATCCTGGGGAGGACTAATGCCATCAAATAGAGGAAACTGTATCCCTCAAGAGAAAGGGTGGCTCCCAGGGCATTGGGGCAGTTGAGCAAGTTAGGCCCTGAACACTATTCCATCTATCTCTGGAAGGGGCTCCTTGGGAAACGGAGGTTGGCTGTCACTGTGGGCACAAAGGTGGAAGGGAAAATGGACGTTAAATGTGTGGAACCAAGGTAAATGGGGGGTAAGAGAGGAGTTTCATGATAGTACACAAGGATGGATATAAAACATGTAATATTACACCATAACATATAGGAGATGACAGACTGATAATGTAAACCATAATGTAAAACATAGGATAACTAAGAATTTAAAAAACTGTGTATCCTAAAGTATGCACCACAATGTAAGCACAGATGTCACCTTGTTTGAAAGCTATTTCTCAGACTCTGTACATCACATTATGTAAATATGATGTGAATAGGGTGTAAGAGTATCGCTGTGGAAGGGAAAAGGTTTTGTGGTGGATGTATGGGAGTGCTGTATATTATATATATGCATTGCTGTGGTCTAGGGCTCCTGTGAAGAGAAGTTCAATAATTAGGGAAAAAAAAAAAAAGAGAAAGATAGGATGTAGAATTTTTTCCAAGTCAACACGTATTCTTTATCTAACCTTTAAACCCATCGCTATATGCCATTTCCAAGTAAGGGACCCTGACATTATATTGGGCTTCAAATTTCAGGGAGTTCTGGATCACAGAGTGGTTCAACAATGGCAACGGAGGAATACTGGTATAGGATACCATTGACAGGTGATATATGGCTGACAGGGAGCTGTACAGAACATATGTCCAGGGTGCATGGTAATGTTTGGATATACTCATAGTGGCAACAATTAGAAACCACAGCAGGGGGGGTACTGGGTTCCTGGCAGTGGTGCTCTGTCGTGGTCTCTAGGGGAGCAGCGACAGTCCCCCAGGTGCAGCGGCGGGGACCAGGAGGGAGTGAGGGTTCAACAGTGAGCCCCTGACGCTAATGACTATGCTTGTGGGCTGATAAGCCTAAAATAAGAACAAGGCCTAGAGCAGCATTGTGCCTGGGAATTTCCTCCTGTCAGTCTTCATGTTACTCAAATGTGGCCAGTCTCGAAGCCAAACTCAGCATGTAAATGCAATGCCTTCCCCCCAGCATGGGACATGACACCTGGGGATGAGCCTCCCTGGCACCGAGGGACCACTATCAACTACCAACTGATGATGCAACTGGAAAATGACCTTATATGGAAGGTTCAATGCGGATCAGCAGAATATCCCTGTCTACATAAAACAACATGACTTTAAAATGCTGTTTGACCTAATGTAAGGGGGAAATGGAAAGGAGAAATGAGTTTATATGGCTACGAGTCTCTAAAAAAGAGTCTGGAGGCTGTCAGAAGGATTGCCCTTATGCACAACTGAGCAGAGTCTGAGAGACAGATAAAGCAGATACAACCCCCAGGTATTGGTTCCTTTGAGGGCTAAAGAGACCCATGGGAGTTATGGTCATGGCAGATGGGGTTAACTACCAGGTCAGATGGCCCCTCTTTGGAACTGGTGTTTATGTGTGATGAATCTGGACTCAGACGGGATCTCTCTTCATAAGACTTTCATGCTAATGTGCTGGAGTTGCAGTTAGTGTTGGGGTTTAAGATATATTTAGGGGATCTGAAACTCTGGACTGACAATGTGATAGCCAGGTCCTGAGCCTCAACAGACTCCAGCACCTACAATCTGATTTATTGGACTCACCACACTCAGCTAAGATGGAGTTGAAGAAGGACAACCACCACACCATGGAGCCTAGAGTGATTACAACTGAAAGTGGGAGGATTGCATCCAGCATCCATGTGGAATCTGAGCCTCCTCTTGACATAGAGGTGCAATGAACACAACCAATCCAATGTCCACAGAGAAAAGGTGGCATTGGAGTGGGAAAAGTGGACATGGTGGCTGATGGGTATGGGGAAAGGCAGGAAGAGATGAGAGGTGGAGGCATCTTTGGGACATGGAGCTGCCCTGGATGGTGCTTCAGGGGCAATCACCGGACATTGTAAATCCTCATAGGGCCCACTGGATGGAATGGGGGAGAGTATGGGCCATGATGTGGACCATTGACCATGAGGTGCAGAGGTGCCCAAAGATGTACTTACCAAATGCAATGGATGTGTCATGATGATGGGAATGAGTGTTGCTGGGGGGGGAAAGAAGGGGTGGGGGTGGTGGGGTTGAATGGGACCTCATATATATATATATTTTTTTAGTGTAATATTATTACAAAGTCAATTAAAAAAAAGAACTATAGTTAGTAAAATTTTAGCAATATTCCTTCATAATTTGTAACAAATGTCTAAAAACAATGCAAGAAATTGGTGGTGGGTTGTTATATGGGACCCCTGTATGATGTTATGCATGTTTGCTTGTAAGTTCACTTTTGCTATACACTTATTGTTTATGCATATTCATGTATAAATGATATAAAAAGATAGAGTGGTTTGGGGGACAAATATTTTGGTTAGTATTAATATTTTGAGGATGCTGTTTAATAATTAGTAAAAATATTTCACAAAAAAGCAAGGTAATATTGGCAGGGTGAGGTATGAGAGTCCTCTATGATGTTATGTATATTTGTTTTGTAAGTCCACAAATGCTACTGTACTCTAATTGTTTATGTACGTGTATGTAAGACTGGTATACTTCAATAAATTTAAATTTAAAATATGTGTGTGTGTGTTGTATGTAAAGGGAGACAGGTTTACAAGATTTTAAACCCTAACACTCTGCTCTGAGAATTTCAACTTCATCTTCACTGGTTCACTGCAGGAATATCCCTCAGCCAACATACACCTTGTAGCAACACTGTAGACCTTGCCCCAGAAATGGAGACATTTATCTGGAGATTGTGGCCAGAGAAACATTAATTATGAAACACTGAAAAAGGCTCAGGCTCCTTGTCTACTATGGCCAATGACAGATTTTTACAAACTGAAAGTTTTCCTAGTACATGATCCTCCTATTCAGGTAGATCCAAGATGCTATATAGGATATGACATAAATGCTACCAGCAACACAAGCTTCTCTACCTAACTCAGAAACTGTATTTGTTTAATTATTTTTCCTATGACTGAGTTGCACAACATCTCTGGATTAGTCCCCCATCATTTCCTTACAACACCAAGACTTTGATGAAATCATTCCTGCTCACTAGAACCTTCTATATTATTCCATTTTTTAACCCCTCCATGTTCCACGTTTATGATCATGTGCCTTTACCACTTTTCCTACAAAAAGGTACATGCCACTGGCTTTCCTCTTAAATGTAAGATTACCATGTGAATTCCATAGATCAAAACAAGGTAACCATAGGAAATTGCTCTGATTCTAGGTTTTCAAGAAACAAAGAAAGGCAGCAAGATGATGACAACATCCCAGATCCTCATGCCCCTGCTCCACTATGTTTCAGATGGGAGAAGACGTGCAAACTTGAATATGGTATTTTTCCTCCAAAGACATCCTCCTGTTCAGATATAAAATCCATCATATTAAAATAGGATATGAAATAAATGGTGCGATTACATATAAAGGTAAATACAAATGTAAAAGAAAAAATGAAAATTTGAATTTTCCCTAATGCAAGAAGGTAGACACCCTTACTCTCCTCCCTTTCTTAGCTCACCCACTTTAGAAAACTTCAGGTTGGAAATAAATTCTCTGCTCTTTTCAGATGTATATATATTTTTAAAAGATAAACAGGTGCTTAATACACTAATCTGTTTTATTTTATTAGACACTACATATGCACTCTCGATATTCTTGACATTCTATTAGAGAATGTAGCAGGACTCACCAGGATGGGAGTTTAATATTTTCTTTTTTATTTTGTGGGTCTCCACCCATTAAGATGACACGCTAGGACAAGACGAACACATTCAAGACCTTACTATTCATGTGAAACTATGAAACTTATTCCTGAAAAGCTGGAACTATGTGGTTACCAAAGGTTCCAAAGGGACAGAGAGGAAAGAATACGTGGAACATAGGGCATATTTAGAGCACTCAAATTGTTCTGCATTACTTTTCAATGATGGATAAATTATGATACATTATGTCAAAGCCCATAAAATAGTGCGGTGCAAAGTGTAAACCATGATGGAGACCATTGTCTATGGACAGATGCAATGCTTCAATATTTGTTCATCAATTTTAACAAAAGTACCATACCCATGTCAGATATTATCAATAGGTTAAAATGTGAGAGGAGGCGGAGTGGGGTATATAAGAATCCCCTATATTTTCAATGATACTTTTCTGTGACTTAAATCTTCTTTCAAAATACAATAAAATTTTAAAAATCATGTAAGACACTGAGGGAACATACAGAAGAATTTATCAATAAATATAAAAAGTAGATCATACAGTGATGAAAGATGTAATACAAAAAAAGTTTGGTTTTATTTATGGAGGATGTTTTGGACAACATAGAAGTTACAACTATGCCAGGGAAGGATAATGTTCACAATTATTGTGTGGTGAAAATTGTGTGGTCAAAGTGTAAACCATAATGTAAGCTATAGATAACAGTTAATAGCAGTGTTTCAATATTGGTTCATTTGCAACAAATATACCACTCTAAAGAAAGTTTGTCAATGGGGGGGAAGTATGAGGGATGGGGATACAAGAATCCCTCATATTTTTGATGTAGCTTTTATGTAATCTAAAACTTCTATAAAAACAGGAAGAATAGCTTCCTCAATCACCTGAAAACCCTCTCTTGGAAATGGAAACTTCAGGAAGACAATGCTCTTCTCTCCCATTTCCCCCGGGAGATCAGGTGCAAAACATAAATGGAAACCTGGCTCCACATTGAAAAACAAACTCATGCACTAAAAATATGAGAATTTTCTGTTTGTTTTTTTTTTATGTTTGTTTCCTTGGAAATCGTTGATAAACTAAGCCAGAGGTTCACCTCCACTGCCAGATGAGTTTAACATGAACTCTTTGAGATGAATGGAGCTGTCAAGTCTTACTGGAGGACTGGATAACATTTACTTAGAGAACAATGTGTACAATTAGTTGTTACACTACTGACTGTCTAAAAAGGTGATATTTTGTTCTGTCTTTGCAAAAACTTTAGAGAATTGTCTGGTAGTGCATCAATTTCCTATTTTAATTCATTAATCAAAGTGTTTCCTTTCCCTTCTAACTTTTTGGAGGATTTTCATGTTTGGCAGGATGTTTTGTTTTGAATTATATTTAACCCAAGTCTAATGACATGGATTGAATTAACTGCAAACTTATTGAATGAATCAGATAATTTACAGAAATTGTGGGCACGTAGAAGTCAGGTAAAATACCCTTAAATTATAAAGTCTTCCTTCTAAATCTTCATTCTTTTGGAATACCGGATGGATAAAACACACTAGTGAAAAAGTATGGGAAATATGGACTCTCTAATTTGGAAGCCAAAATGTTCTCTGCTAGTTTTTCCCCTAAAGGAGTACTATATCTCCATTATATTGGAAAAGAGCTTATGAGAAAACAGTGCTGATGTTGCCTCACAAGGATTCCTTTGATTTGGATAAATTAATATATTTGTTGGTTCTTAGACTTCATCTCAAGCAAATAAATTCCTGGAATTCATGTACTGCACATCATTTTAGAATAAAGAAGAACATCTGGTCAAAGACTTGGAGGTAAGATTGTGAAAATTGGAAGAGGAAAGGTAAAAACAAAAGCACATTCTCTTTAATGGTGCCTTCCTTCTTTCTCTATTGTCCTCATTTGATAGGACAGAGTGACTCTCTTGTTAGGGACTAATGTGGCTGGTGATTTTAAATTGAAGCCTATGGTCATTTATCATTCAAAAAATCCAAAGACCATTAAAAAAATATGCAAAATCTACTCTGCCTGTGCACTTGAAATTGCTCAATAAATCCTGAATGACAGTCCTCTGTTTACAACATGGTTAGCTGAAAAATTTAAGCCCACTAACGAGATCTAGAGCTCAGAACAAAAGATTCCTTTCAAAATATTACTGCTGAGTTTGGCTTAGAGAGTAGCCACATTTGAGCAACATGGAGGCTCTCAGGAGGTAACTCTTAGGCACCCAGCAGCTCTAGGCCTAGTTCATATTTCAGGTGCACAAGCTCATAATCTTAGCCATTATCATCAAGGGCTAATTGTTGACCATCCACCTTTATTGGTCTTTGCCATTGCACTTGGAGGATTGTTGCTGTTCCATTGGGGAATGTGATACAGCTTCCCTGGCAAGCACTAGCTGAGGATGTAACTATAATAGACCTTGAAAAAAAGGGTCAACTCAGACTAGCAGAATATCTTGACTTCATGTGATATCAGGTACTAAAAACTGCTTTATGATTTTGGATAAAAGGACATAACCATCCAGTGTCCACAGGATGGAGGAATATAGTATTGTTGTGAATGGACTTACCAATATTCTACTATGGAACTTTTTTTTTAAATTTTAAGTATTTTTTTTAATTTTTAAAATTGATTTTGTAAAAATATTACATTACAAAAAAAATATGAGGACCCCTTCAACCCCACCACCCCTACCCCACCACTCCCCCCCCAGCAACACTCATTCCCATCATCATGACACATCCATTGCATTTGGTAAGTACGTCTCTGGGCACCTCTGCACCTCATGGTCAATGGTCCACATCATGGCCCATACTCTCCCCCATTCCATCCAGTGGGCCCTGTGAGGATTTATAATGTCCAGTGATTGCCCCTGAAGCACCATCCAGGGCAGCTCCAAGTCCCAAAGACACCTCCACATATAGTCTCTTCCTGCCATTCCCCATACCCATCAGCCACCATGTCCACTTTTCCCACTCCAATGCCACCTTTTCTCTGTGGACATTGGATTGGTTGTGTTCATTGCACCTCTATGTCAAGAGGAGGCTCAGATTCCTCATGGATGCTGGATGCAATCCTCTCGCTTTCAGTTGTAGGCACTCTAGGCTCCGCGGTGTGGTGCTTATCCTTCTTCAACTCCATCTTAGCTGAGTGAGGTGAGTCCAATAAATCAGATTGTAGGTGCTGGAGTCTGTTGAGGCTCAGGGCCTGGCTATCACATTGTCAGTCCAGAGATTCAGATCCCCTAAATATATCTTAAGCCCCGACACCAACTACAACTCCAGCACAGTAGCATGAAAGTCTTAAGAAGAGAGATCCCATCTGAGTCCAGATTCATCATGCATAAACACCAGCTCCAAAGAAGGGCCATCTGACATGGCAGTTAATCCCATCTGCCATGACCATAGCACCCATGGGCCTCTTTAGCCCTCAAAGGAACCAATATCTGGGGGTTGTATCTACTTTATCTGTCTCTTAGACTCTGCTCAGTTGTGCATAAGGGCAATCATTCTGACAGCCTCCAGACTCTTTTTTTCTACTATGGAACTATTGTGATTAGTAATGGAAGAAATTGTAGCATTGATGTGGAGAAAGTGGCCACAGTAGCTGCTGAGGAAAAGGAGAGGGAAGAAGAGATATGATGTGTGGGCATTTTCAAGACTTGTTGTCCTGGGTGGTACAGCAGGAACAGATGCTGGACATTATATGTCCTGCCATGGCCCATAGTGTGGACTGGGGGAGAGTGCAAACTACAATGTTAACCACTATCCATGTGGTGCAGCCATGCTCCAAAATGTATTCATCAAAAGTAATGAATGTGCCACGATGATGAAAGAGGCTGTTAATGTGGGAGGAGTGGGGTGAGAGGGGTGGGGGGTATATGGGGACCTCATATTTTTTGAATGTTACATTTTAAAAAATAAAGAACAACAAAAATATATATTACTGCACATTTACAAGTCACTTGGTCACCCAAGAGCTCTCATGGAGTTGTACAATGAAATTCATATCATTTTCATATCTGATAACCCAACATCCATTCTGCAGGCCATGGATTGAGATGCCCTTTCGAATTTCAGGCCTTATTATTTAAAAATACATTTTATACCAACTACAGTTCTCGTAAAAGTAACAGGAGAGACTTGTGGACAAAGATCTCATGTAAGTCCAGCTCCATCACACAGAAACACAAAGTCCAAAGTAGGGCCAACTGAGATGGCACTGAACTCCATCTGCTATGACCATAGAGCCTGTGGGTCTCTGTAGCCCTCAGAAGAACCAATACCTGGAGTTGTATCTACTTTATCTGTCTCTGAGACTCTGCTGAGGTGTGCATAAGGGCAACCCCTCCAATAACCTCTTGGCTCTTTTTGGAGACTCATAGCCATATAAACTCATTTGTCTTTTCCATTTGCCCCTTTGATTAAGGTCAAAAAATATTTTTAACTCCTGGTATTATATGTGGATTGAGATATTCCACTGGTCCGAGTTGACCCTTTTATTCAAGGTCTATTTTAGTTACATCATCTGCTGGTACTTGATAGTAATCCCTCGGTGCCAGGGAGGTTCAATCCCGGGAGTTATGTCCCACCCTGAGGGGAAGACAACACATTTACATGCTGAGTTTGGCTTCGAGACTGGCCACATTTGAGCAACATGGAGGCTCTCAACTTTTAGGCACCCTGCAGCTCTCTAGGCCTTGTTCTTATTTTGGGTGCGCAGACTCAAAAACATAGTCATTAGTATCAAGGGCTCATTGTTAGACCTTCCTTCCTTTTTGGTCTTTGCGGCGGCTTGCTCGGTCGGTAGAGGTGGGGTCTGGCTGTGGACAAGGGGTCGGTCCAGCTCTGGACGAGGGGTCAGTCCCACTTGGGACGAGGGGTCGTTCCGGCAGCAGACGAGGGATTGGTCTCACAGGGGTTGCGTGGTTTGGCTGACGGGGTCGCCCGGCAAAGCCGGCAACAAAGGGGTCGGCCCAGAGAAGCAGGTGACGAAGGGGTCGCCCGGAGAAGCAGGTGACGAACAGGGGACAAGGGAGGCCAGGCCCTTGTCGGGGACTCTCAGGACTGGAGGGCGCATGGCAGAAGAACTACCGCCGAGACAAGGTAAACACGCAAATCCACTTTATTGAGGGAGAGGCAACAGTTTTATAGGGGCTGGGGAAGGCTGATTGGTCGAAGCCACGCCCTGTTCTGATTGGTTGCCGGTGAAAGGTCAGTGGGCGGTACTGGATGGGGGAGGGGTGGTGGTTAGGGATTGGCTGTTGCTGTTGCTGGGGGAAGGGGCAGGGTTTAGGGATTGGTGGCTGCTGTTGCTGGGGTGGAGGGCAGACTTGAGTTTCCCGCCCACGCCTGGCTGTTGCTGCTGTCGGGGGGAGGGAAAAGGGCAGACTGGATTTCTCCGCCCACGCCTGGCTGTTGCTGCTGTCGGGGGAGGGGAAAAGGGCAGACTGGAATTTTCTGCCCTGCGCCTGCGCAGGGAGAAAGAAGAAGAAGGGTGCCGCCCCACAGGCATCGTGTGGCGCCATCCGGGAGGAGGGGCGGCCGTGGAAGCATGGCTGCCGAGAAGGGGAGACCCGAGGGCACTCTGCGCCCATGCCGAGCTTCCTTCAGGGGTGGCGGTGAGTCCGACCAGCCACCCTATTATGGGGGCAGCGGCTTGGCCTGCCACGGCCGCTCCCCCGCCAGGCCAGCAAACCACACTTCAGCCCGAGGGGTGACCGCATTTCCCCCTTCTTTTCAAATAAGGGCCAGGATGGCAGCAGCAACAAGTAGCCGAGGCCCAAGAGGCAGTAAGCAATGAGGGAAGCGGGGCTGAAGAGGGAGGTGAGTATGACAGGGATATAAATGTACAATTTAGGGGGCGGTATCTTGCCGTTGCAAGCAAGGGTGGCCAATGTCCAATTCTTGTTGATCTCGGTGGCTATAAGATCCATCTGTTGTTAAAAGTCCCGAATGACAGCGTGTTACAGGTAGTTGCTCTCTCCTTGGCAGCGAAGACATTGTAGGAGAGGATTACTTTTTCCTGCCAGAGGCTTACTGTCCAATTAAAAGGCTGATGGCTGGGGTTGGTGAGTGCAATGGGGAGTGTGAGGAAAAGAAGGGTGACGGTTTTGGACAAGAGGAGGCTTGGTGAAGTCATTATGGGAGGAAGATAAGGAGTAAAGCATAAAAGAGGATAATAAACAGAAAGGCGATGGAGAGTAGAATTCATTGGCCGAGGTTCCAATCTTCTGGGGCGGTAGCGGCTAGACAGATGGCGGGAAATATTATCAAGAAAGCAAAGGTTATGAGGAAGAAATAAAGTATTAAAGCTGTGGGGGAAGTGAGAAGATCATTTAGAGGATAGGGTTGAGAATGGTATGTTTAAGACAGAAGCTTTGTGGTTTGTAGGAGACTGCTTTATAAACGAAGGAGAATGAGGACAGTAAATATAGTAATGATAGATAGGAAGATGACAGTGAGGAGGAGTCTTTGTTTAAGGTTCCAATCGTCCGGCGCAACAGTGGCTAGGCCGATAGCGAGGGGTGTTGCTAAATAGACAATGGCTGCAAAGACAAAATCATCTTCTGTTTCCTTAGAGAATAACTTTTCTTTAAATACTTAGTAGCATGCAATATTAGAAACCATTTCCTAAAAGCAAGTTGGCAGGGGAGCTTGGTTGCTGTTAATCTTTCCTGTTATAAAATTACCTTTTATTATTATTATCATCAATTCAGTTTTATATATATATATATTTATGAATGACCTTTTGGAATTAGCCATTTAATACCTTAATGTAAACTATTGAAGATAAATTTTATCTTTACAGAACACATTCCCTTACGTAAAGTTATCACAATACCTTTTATACTTGCCGCATGCAAATTAAGTTTCAAGAGTTTATGAAAAATTAGCCATCCTACTTTAGGACAAAATACATCTTTTTGCAAAACTTATTACATTTCCGTTAGTATTTTTACAAACTTTTAACCTTTTTAATATTCATATAAGTTTTACATTCTTTATATTATACTGTGAAGAAAAATAAGTTATTCATTTTAATCTAGGCAAGAACAACTTTTTATGAAGATGTACAGTTAATTTTGTTAATTAAGACTTACAATTTTTTTTAAATTGTAGATATCTTATTAACATTTAAACTTATGTATTAATATAATAAACTTAAGTATTAATATAAGCGCTTATTTAATTTTTGGCCATTTGAATAGAGCTCTTTTAAAGATTTCTAGTAATTTATATTTACATCCGGAGGTATCACAATATGTGTTGACATTGAACGAACAGACAGACAAACACAGAACAATTAAAACACATTAACAGAAATATATAATTTATTTACAGTTGACTCATAACTCTTACTTTCTTGGTATAGCTGCTTTTAAATCCTTTTTTATATAGCATATCATAGATTATACCCTTCAAGATTTCTTCTGGACTTCATGTTGCCTGTAATAAGCCAGGAGGGAATCTTTTACCTTCCTGCTCCACAACAAAAGTGACCCTATCTATAAGGCGAGTATAGGTGTCTGGGTCCCAAAGCTGACACGTGGTAAGCCATGGATTAAAGGGGAGAAGAAGGTCCCAATATACTTGGAGCTGTTTCAAAGAGATCTTACACCGGTGAGTGTCTAGGAGACCGGCGAGGGCCCGAACTTGAGGGGTTTGCCTAGCAGATAGGATGTTACCCATTGCTAATGGCCTTTTGGAGCCGATAAGAAAAGGGGTCCTTACCTTGAGAGCACGGCGATGGGAGCCGAGGTGCGCGGTGAGATGAGGGGTCAGAGCCGATGGGACTCCGACAGTGGTTGTGGGCCAAGAGAAGGCCCCGACGAGGGGAGAGCGGGACGACGAGCAGTGGAGCAAGGCAAAGGGGAGCAAGCACAGAGGGGAGGAGGCAGAGGTGAAGGCAGGGGTGGAGGTGCTCAGGCACGCGCTCCTGAGAGTTTTCTTGGCACCTCTTAATCATAGCGGGTCGGTATAAGGCCCCGACATGGAAGGAGAAAGCCATCCAGCGATTCTCCCAGACCGCCGTGGATCATATGAGGTCACCAAGGTTCAGGAGCAGCAATGCAGAGTGAAAAGATAGGGGTGAGAAGAGAGGAGGGTGTAGGGCTGTGGTAGGGTTACTTCAGACGTGCAAGCGCACGCTCCCGAGAAATCCAAGGCTCCTCTTAATCATAGCGGGTTGGTATAAGCCCCCGACATGGAAGGAGAAAGCCATCCAGCGATTCTCCCAGACCGCCGTGGATCATATGAGGTAGCCAAGGCTCAGGTAGCAGCAATGTTGCATGAGAGAAGTCCCAAGGTGAGAAGAGAGGAGGGGGGGGGCTGCCAGGTTATGGAGTGAGGCTGTGGTGGACTTGCCTTGCCCCACGTTGGGCACCAACTGCGGTGGCTTGCTCGGTCGGTAGAGGTGGGGTCTGGCTGTGGACGAGGGGTCGGTCCAGCTCTGGACGAGGGGTCGGTCCCACTTGGGACGAGGGGTCGGTCCGGCAGCAGATGAGGGATCGGTCTCACAGGGGTTGCGCGGTTCGGCTGATGGGGTCGCCCAGCGAAGCCGGCGACGAAGGGGTCTCCCAGAGAAGCAGGCGACGAAGGGGTCACCCGGAGAAGCAGGCGACGAACTGGGGACAAGGGAGGCCAGGCCCTTGTCGGGGGCTCTCAGGACTGGAGGGCGCACGGCAGAAGAACTACCGCGGAGACAAGGTAAACACGCAAGTCCACTTTATTGAGGGAGAGGCAACAGTTTTATAGGGGCTGGGGAAGGCTGATTGGTCGAAGCCACGCCCTGTTCTGATTGGTTGCCGGCGAAAGGTCAGTGGGCGGTACTGGATGGGGGAGGGGTGGTGGTTAGGGATTGGCTGTTGCTGTTGCTGGGGGAAGGGCAGGGTTTAGGGATTGGTGGCTGCTGTTGCTGGGGTGGAGGGCAGACTTGAGTTTCCCGCCCACGCCTGGCTGTTGCTGCTGTCGGGGGAAGGGAAAAGGGCAGACTGGATTTCTCCGCCCACACCTGGCTGTTGCTGCTGTCGGGGGAGGGGAAAAGGGCAGACTGGATTTCTCCGCCCACGCCTGGCTGTTGCTGCTGTCGGGGGAGGGGAAAAGGGCAGACTGGAATTTTCTGCCCTGCGCCTGCGCAGGGAGAAAGAAGAAGAAGGGTGCCGCCCCACAGGCATCGTGTGGCGCCATCCGAGAGGAGGGGCGGCCGTGGAAGCATGGCTGCCGAGAAGGGGAGACCCGAGGGCACTCTGCGCCCATGCCGAGCTTCCTTCAGGGGTGGCGGTGAGTCCGACCAGCCACCCTATTATGGGGACAGCGGCTTGGACTGCCGCGGCCACTCCCCTGCCAGGCCAGCAAACCACACTTCAGCCCGAGGGGTGACTGTGAGCTGCTATTCCAAGTTAGCAACCCCTGCTGTGGGCTGCTATTCTAAGTTAGCAACCCCTGCTGTGGGCTGCTATTCTAAGTTAGCAACCCACGAGGACTGGGCGGGCTTCCACGGCTCAGCGGTGAGCCCCTAGGCCAGCGCATAGGCCTAGGTTCTCCAGGCGTGGGGTAAAAACCACGGAGACAGCCTGTGAGAATGAGCTAGTCTACTTTATTGCGGAAACACACTTGATTATATAAGGTCGGGTCAAGGGAGGGGTAGGAATTGGGGCGGGTAAACTACGGGGCGGTAGTGGATAGGCGGAACTGTGCAGGCAGCTATGAAGTAGGCGGTGATTAAGAAAGGGGGCAGATTATGAGTTGGCTAAGTGGACGGGACTGGCGGGAAGGATAGCAACGGCTGGAAAAGGGAGATAACAAAGGCTAGGAGGAGGGGTGAAGGGAGGCAGCAACAATTGCTCCTTTTGTTTTATAAAAAAAAAAGGCGTGAGAGAGTAGGGGGATGGGCTGTGGAGGGTGAGAGAAAAAAAAGGGGGTAGGATTGACTGGCGATGGGCAAATGACATATCATTTGGCCAGAATGTATGCATAGCCCTTAGGGTCGGTGCGTGCCGGTGCTAGACGAAATA
This sequence comes from Dasypus novemcinctus, assembly GCF_030445035.2. NCBI lineage: Eukaryota > Metazoa > Chordata > Mammalia > Cingulata > Dasypodidae > Dasypus > Dasypus novemcinctus. The sequence continues at coordinate 89,104,842 of NC_080689.1, read as the reverse complement.
TCTAACATGATGTTGCACACGCTTTTTTTTGGGGGGTGGATAGCGCTGTGGCTGGCTTAACCGCGAAGGACTCTCAGACGTATAGCAATAAAGGGGGGCGGAGGGTGCACCCAAGCCCTTTACGCCGAGGGAAACAAACCCGTGCCGGCGGCTAAAGTCAGGGAGTTTCACAGCAAGCAGCTTCACAGGCGGGAAGTACGGTGGGAAGGGGGGTGTGGACGTGGTCGAGATTGAGGAATGGAATCAGAGGTAGCAAGACGTTGGTAATGGATTTGAACAAATGAGGAAAATACACTGTCAGCATGATCTTTGGCAAGGCGGATGATTCGTTGAATGGCCCAAGGACCAACGGTGAGACCTAGGATGATGAGCAGAACTGGGGTTAGTAACGGGAGGAGATAGTGGAGGAGGGGCTGCAGAAAGCCCCAGGAACCAGCAGTTTGGGCTCGTTCAAGTCGGCGTTGGTTGAGACCTTTTTCAAGTTCTTTTAAGCCGGAGTCTACTAAACCGGTATAGTTGGCATAGACGCAGCATTCTTCTCCCAGAGCTGCACATAGGCCACCTTCTTTGAGGAGGAGGAGGTCAAGGCCTCCGCGGTTTTGCAGGACAACTTCTGAAAGGGAATTGAGGGAGTCTCTAAGATATTTGACTGCATCTCGGAGGTAGATGATATCAGAGTCTACTGCTTGTCTGAGGTTTTGGAGGGCGGAGGCTTGTGTGGCTAGGGCTGCAACACCAGTGGCAGCTCCAGCTGTAGCTAGGAGGGAAGTGACAGTGAGTACAGCAGTAATAGGTTCACGTTTGTGGAGGTAAATAGCTTCTTGAGTGTGATCAAAGGCTTCAAAGAAATGTAGAGGGGTGTGATAGACGACTCGAGGCGTGAGGAGGATGAGAGCACACGTTTCTTTGGTCTTGTTAAGTGTGGCAACAGATAAGCATGGGGTAAGTCCGGTGGAAGAGCAAAGCCATTGGGTGGTGTTTAGAGGAACTAAGTATTTGGCAGAGATGTTTGGGGAGGCATAGTTGGCACAGGCAGTAAGGCTAGGAGTGTGGGAAGAACGGGGGTGAATGCATAAACCTTTGGAAGAGATGTGCGTAAAAGTGAGTGGGACATGAGTAGATTGATTCCAATTGCAGGAAGAGGGGGAATCGTCGGTGGAGGAAGTAAAGAGTGGTGAAGGGATAGCAAGTGGATCATAGAGGGGGAGGCTGGGGGAAAGACACAACCAGCAAGAGCGAGTGAGGTTGGGGTGGGAGGCATTGAGAGAGGAATAGGAGGCGTTTAGGAGTTTGAAGTAGGGACTAGAGGGGATGAGAGGATGTGGTTGTATACCTGAAGCGGGGGGGGGGGAAGTGGGGCTTGTAGAAGGGACGACGGCGGCTGAGGTGGAAGAGATTTTGAGGGGAGTAGATGAGGACGGAAGAAGGTGAACAGTGGGTGAGGGAGGAGGGTTAAGGATGTGGTTGGGACCAATAGCAGAGGGTGGGGCGGAGACAACACGCTTTTGGATTTCAAACAAAGCGCCACGATCATAGTTGCTCATATACAACCGGAGTCCATAGGGGCGAGCGGCCAGCCATGTATCGTCGTTTGGGTTTTTTACTGTCAGCGAAATGAAGTCCCAACGGGAATTGTTGGCTACTTGGAGAGAGAGATACGGGTCTCTGTTGGGGGTGCCGGACCATCCATGGGCCATGGTCACACATCCCCAAGAGGGACAGTAGAAGTGTGATGGGTCATGACAACCTCGAGCACTAGCAGGACAGATGTAAAAACCAGACACAGGGTTAAATTGAGGGCCAAGGAGACGATTGTTTCAAGAAAGCAGGCATGCTGTATTCCCGCCTCGACAGGATGAGGAATGGTGGAAGCCTACTTTTGCTTTTTTGATGTTACTCACTTGGCATTCGGGACGGAAGGAAATTCCAGCAAGAGGGCAGACGTGCGTGAAAAAGGAGGGAGCGACACTAGTAACATTATAAGCGAGAACACGTTTTTCTGGAAATGTCTGCAGGGTCCAGTTGAATGGCTGATGGGAGGAGGAGCTTTGGGCAGAGGAGGCTAGAGACAACATGAGAATGAGGAGATGGATGAGGTAGGGGAGGGTAGGGGAACAGGAGGTGGGGGTATGAACAGAGCGGGCTCGTCGGAGGAGTTGGAGAACTTGGCGTTCGATGGGGTCATCATCTTCAAGGGAAAGACGGCTTAGGCGGCGGGCAAAGAAACGTTGTTGACGTCGTTCGCGGCGAGAAAGAGCTGGTGTGGTTCCCATGGACGACGGTGTCGGAGAGGTAGACTCAGGTGAATTTACCTGGGGGCGTATAGTGGTCATGGGAGAAGGACGACGAGAGAGGTGAAAATGCCAATTAAAAGTAGAAAGGCGACAGCGAGGAGGAGGCGTTGACGGAGGTTCCAATCTGTTGGGGCTGTAGCTGCGAGGCAAACAGCTGAGAAGATTGTTAAGAAAATGAAAATTACAAGAAAGAAGAAGAGTAAGAGTGGGTGCGAGGGGAGCTTGAGGAGCATCTGCACTGAGAGTTCTTTTCTGATGAACTATAAAGCACGTTTTGGTGAAGGTCAGGCACTTGTCAACGGCGGGTTGCGGAGGTAGCAAAGGCTTTTCTTGTGGAGTATGCAGAGTTGGGTCCTTTGAGAGATCTGTAATGACAAAAGAAGGAGAAGAGAGCCCTCATAGAGGAGGGGCAATCAGCAGAAAGAAACTCGGAGAGAGCACTTATTTAAATATAAGCATTTCAGGGAGGGGCTGGTTGGTGCTGAATTTGAGCGAATGGGGCGACATCTGGGCTTCTGCTGTCAATGTTGTCTCTCACGGAGGGCATAGGGTACTTATCATTAAGGGGAACCTTGGGGTCGGTGGCAGGCCTGATATAGCGCCCAGGAACCCAGAGTGGTTGTGGCTCAGAGTCTGGGAAGATACAAGCAAAACCTCTCCCCTGTGCTAGCAAGGGAGCCGGGTCCTGCCAAAGATTTGTGGCAGGGTCTTTCCAGTGAACAAGAGGGACTTGTGAGGGTTGCCACATGGGTCCCCAATGTTTGTGGGTTGGGGAAAGTCCCTTGTCATCAAAGGTCAGGAGATTGTGATGAATAAGGCAGGCAGTGATGATGTCAGCAGGGGCTTTATGGGGGGAGGAAGCTCTTTCTTTTTGAATGAGTAGCTTGAGCTGTTGGTGAGTGCGCTCAACAATTCCTTGCCCTTGTGGATTGTAGGGGATGCCAAAATGGTGTGTGATGTGGTACATTTGTACAAAGCTGGCAAAGGTGGCACTGCGATAGGCTGGTCCATTGTCGGTTTTGAGATCCCAGGGAATTCCCATGAATAGAATGGCTTGTCGGAGTGCTTTGATGCAATGTTTAGCACTCTCTCCTGTGAGGGGCACGGCGTAGCACAGGTGCGAGAAAGTATCAACTGCAACATGAAGATACTTAAGGCGTCCAAAGGCGCTAACGCGTGTGACGTCAAGTTGCCAGCGGGAGTTAGGCCGTAGGCCGCGGGGATTAGCTCCGCGAGGCTGCAAGGGTCCAAGAGGCAGCAAAGGTGCACATGTTTGGCAGGAGCGCACAAGATGTTTACATGTTTCAATGGGGAGGTCTGGGAAGAGCTTTTGAATGGATCGCGCTGAGAAGTGGAATTGAGAGTGTAGGAGCTTAGCTTGGTTGACAAAGTCTCCCAGTCTTGTTTTGTCAGTGAGGTTTTCTTGAATGGCAACTGGGCATACATGGCGGCCGGATGCTAAAGCGTCGGCGAGGGCATTTCCTTGAGCTAGCGGTCCTGGCAGGCCAGAGTGACTTCTGATATGAGCAATGAACCAGGGTTGTTGCCTTTCTTCAAGCAGTCGCTGTACAAAAGCGAGTGCTTGGTCAATAGTTAAGTCACTGGGTAGGAAAGTAGCAAGCGGGAGGCTGCGACACACTTGTAAAGTGTATAAGCTGTCTGTGAAGATGTTAAGAGGCTGGTCCGGGTAGAGATTGAGGACTGCGGCGACAGCTAAAAGTTCACCTGTTTGGACAGAAAAGTCATTAGCAAACACCAATTGTCGTGGCTTAGGTTCTCTTGGCGTATATATGACAGCAGCGAATGCCTTTTTTGAAGCATCGGTGAAAGCAGTGATGGCAAAAGGAATTGGCTTTCTTGCGGGCAGCGGATGGAACGGGTTGGAAAATGCTAATTGAGATACCCCTTGTAGTAGTGGATGATGCGGATAGTGATTGTCAAAAGAGCCACGAAAGAATTCTATTAGGCTTTGCATTTGGGCATTATTCATGATGAGAGAGGTAACTTCTTTTGCATCAAAGGGCCAAACGATGGTGTGTGGCGGGACGCTGTACGTTTGTATGGAGAGAAGTACTAAGTCAGTGGCTAATGTGATCCAAGCCCTTGTAAATGGGCAGATTTTTGGGAGTTTACTTTTTGACGTGTGTAGAAAAAGAAGAAGACCATCTTGCCATAGGAGACCCGTTGGGGTGACTGGTGTTGGCAAAACTAAGGCAAGGATTGGGAGATCGGGAGAGAATCGCTCTAGGCGGCATTGCTGGAGTGCAGCATTTACTTGTTGGATGGCTTCTTTGGCAGCTGGGGTGATGGTGATGGGGCGAACGACTGCAGCGGATGGACTGCACTTAGTCTGCAGGAGCTCGAAAAGGGGTTGCATTTGCGCTGTTGTGATGGGGAGTGCTGATCGAAGCCAATTGATTTGTCCGCAAAGCCGTTGGAGCTCAGTCAGCGTCATGTGATCAGAAACATGGATTTGCGGGCTGGTGGGCCGAATATATTGATGAAAATGAAAGCCTAAGAACTGGAAAGGTGGCTGGGGGTTGACTTTGTCAGGTTGCACTATTAATCCAAGACTTGAAAGGTTTGTCGTAACAGCAGAGAGTAAATCATTGAGAAGTGTGTTAGAACTTGCTGCTAAAAGGAGGTCATCCACACCCGGGGATGAGCCTCCCTGGCAACGAGGGACCACTATCAACTACCAACTGATGATGCAACTGGAAAATGACCTTATACGGAAGGTTCAATGCGGATCAGCAGAATATCCATGTCTACATAAAATACCATGATTTAAAATGCTGTTTGACCTAAAGTAAGGGGGAAATGGAAAGGAGAAATGAGTTTATATGGCTACGAGTTTCTAAAAAAGAGTCTGGAGGCTGGCAGAAGGTTTGCCCTCATGCACAACTGAGCAGAGTCAGAGAGACAGATAAAGCAGATACAACCCCCAGATATTGGTTCCTTTGAGGGCTAAAGAGACCCATGGGAGTTATGGTCATGGCCGATGGGGTTAACTACCAGGGCAGATGGCCCCTCTTTGGAAATGGTGTTTATGTGTGATGAATCTGGACTCAGATGGGATCTCCCTTCATAAGACTTTCATACTAATGTGCTGGAGGTGCAGTTAATGTTGGGGTTTAAGATATATTTAGGGGATTTGAATCTCTGGACTGACAATGTGATAGCCAGATCCTGAGCCTCAACAGACTCCAGCACCTACAATCTGATTTATTGGACTTACCACACTCAGCTAAGATGGAGGTGAAGAAGGACAACCACCACACCATGGAGCCTAGAGTGATTACAACTGAAAATGGGAGGATTGCATCCAGCATCCAGGTGGAATCTGAGCCTCCTCTTGACATAAAGGTGCAATGGACACAACCAATCCAGTGTCCACATAGAAGAGGTGGCATTGGATTGGGAAAAGTGGACATAATGGACAAAGGGTATGGGGAAAGGCAGGAAGAGATGAGAGGTGGAGGCGTCTTCGGGACATGGAGCTGCCCTGGATGGTGCTTCAGAGGTAATCACCGGACATTGTAAATCCTCACAGGGCCTACATGATGGAATAGAGGAGAGTATGGGCCATGATGTGAACCAATGTATATGAGGTGCAGAGGTGCCCAAAGATGTACTTACCAAATCCAATGGATGTGTCATGATGATGGGAACGAGTGTTGTTGGGGGGGCGGAGAGGGGGGGTGGGGGGGTGGGGTTGAATGGGACCTCACATATATATTTTTAATGTAATATTACTACAAAGTCAATAAAAAATAAAAAAATTAAAAAAAAAAAAATAAATAAATAAATAAAAAATAAATAAAAGGAGGTCATCCATATAGTGGATGATGTATGTGTGCTCTGGATGGAACTTAGAGCATAGTGGCTCAATGGCATGATTGACATAGAGCTGACATATAGTTGGACTGTTCCGCATGCCTTGTGGTAGTACTCGCCATTGGAATCGGAGTGCTGCTCCTTGATTGTTGGTACGCAGGACTGTAAACGCAAATCGTGGACAGTCTCGCGGGTGAAGAGGAATGGAGAAAAAGCAATCTTTGATGTCAATGGTGGCTGCATAAAAATGCTGAGGGACTGCAGTGGGATGCGGGCAACCAGGCTGAGGTGATCCCATTGGCTTAATATGTTTGTTAATTTCTCGAAGGTCATGAAGGAGGCGGAACTTGCTCGTGTTCTTTTTATTGATGATGAAGACTGGCGAATTGTAGGGACTGGTAGATGGCTCAATATGCCCTGCTTGTAGCTGTTCTTCGACGAGGGCAGAGAGAGCTTGCAGTTTATGAGTTGGCAAGGGCCACTGCTCGACCCAGATGGGCTCCTCTGTGTCCCATTCCAGAGGGATAGGGTCAGGTCTTGAGATGGGAGCAGTGGCCCCTATAAGGGGGGGGGGGGCAGCGCAGCTATGAAGGCTTCTGTGGTGATTCGAGCTTTTAGCTGGCTGAGTACATCTCTACCCCACAGGATGGTTTGGACTGAAGAAAGGACGAGTGGACGAATCTGGCCTTCGTGACCTTCTCGGTCGCTCCAATGCAGAGGCTGGGAGGTTTTCCAGGAGGTAGCAGCTCCCGTGGCGCCGATGACTTGAGGGCCGGTTTCGAGGGGCCAATGATTGAAGGCGGCGATTTCAAAGGGAATACAAGAGATTTCAGCACCAGAGTCTAAGAGCCCTTCAAGCCATTGTCCGTTTATTTTAAGCTCTAAGGAAGATTTTTGGTGACGTTTGATAGGCATTGTCCACATTAAGGTTTTGGAGCTCTCTGGAGGGCCTCTTGGGGGAGGGGCTGAGGCCTGCCCCGCTGGAAGTTTAAAGGCTGGGAGATACGTTGCAATGAGCGGCAATCGCGGGCCCAGTGATACCCCTTGCCACAGCGCGGGCATGGTGTGGGGGGGCCTCTTGGTCTGTGCAGTGCTATGGCAGGGCAGGGAGCTGCCTGTTGAGGGCACTCGCAGACAAAATGACCGGGCTGACTGCATCGAAAGCAGGCAGAAGTGGAGGCAGATGACACAGCCATGGCGGAAGCGAAGGCAGCAGTAAGTGCTTTAGTCTGTGGGTCAATATCTCGACAAGCCAATACCCATTCATGTATTGGCTTATCACGGATAGAAAGAATAACGGCCCGGAAGGGTGCAAGGCACCCATCGAGAATGAGTTCTTTTGCTAACACAAACTGAGCATCTTCGTTAGTAATTTTCCGCTGGCATGCTTCTAAAACGCGTGCGACAAATGCTGGAAAGGTTTCTTGTGAGTCTTGAAGCATTTGCGTAAATTTGGTGGACTGCTTGGTAGAAACTAAAGAGAACGATCGCTGGACAAGAGCTTTTACTCGGTGCCAAAACCCTGGATCTATGTTTATATAAGAACGAGGGTCAGCATAGTTGTTAATTCCTGTGTAGGCGTCAGCTGGATCTTGGATACCCGCCTGGACATTTTCTACCACTTGCTTATCAACAGCTACTTGATAGTAAGCACGCCATTCAAGGAACTGGCCTGGCGGAAGGATGGAACGGGCTAGAGAAATCCAGTGATAAGGAAGAGCAAGTTGAACCCCTAACTCTTCTATTAATTGTTGGACATATGGGCTACCTATGCCGTCTTCTTTAACAGCTTTGCGAAGAGTTTTAACTTCTTCGGCTGTGAAGGGAAGCCAAGTCTGAGGGCGTTGCTGCGTGGGCAGTGGGTTGAGCGGGTATAGCTGGGGGGCGGGAGAATGTGCTTCGCTAGAAGCAGGTGGGGAGCTGCTGCCATACGGTGGTGGTGAGGGATGAACGGTAGCGGGAAACAGATGAGAGAATGATGGCTTAGCAGCGTCAAGGCGGCAACAAACTGGCGGCGGGATATTTTTGGGCGCTGGGCAAGATGGCGGAGCGGCGACATCACTTTTAGGCGCCTGCCAAGATGGCGATGTAGTTACGTCATTTTTGGGCGCCGGCCAAGATGGCGGCGAAGTCACATCATTTCCGGGGGCCGGCCAAGATGGCGGCGACATTATGTCCAGGGCAGGGCCGGAAGATGATGAGACAGGGAGGGGCGGGTAAAGGTGAGAGGAAGCGTCTTTGTTCCCGCCGGCGGGCTCGGACATAGGTGAAGAAGAAGCCGGAAGTGCGCCATTTTGGGCAGAGGTGGAAGAAGAAGGAGAAAGTCCGCTATTTTGAGGAGCTACTGAAGCGGCTTCTGCGAGCTGTGGGGAGCGCGGGCGGGGAGGTTCGCGCTCGAGAGCGGCGGCGAGCTGGTCAGACAGAGAATTTGTGTCGCCAGGATCATCGGGTTCATAGTCATTGGGTTGCTTAACCGATTTGTCTCGGATAGCTTCTGACGGCGCACCAAGGAGACAGGCGCGTATGGCTACTAGATCAGGCAGCAGGCTGTGCGGAAAAGACCGCTTTTCATGCTCTATGGCGGAGGTGACTCGATCTATGAGTCGAGAGTATGTGTCTGGGCTCCAGAGCTGGCAGGTGGCAAGCCACGGATTAAAAGGGAGGAGCAGGTCCCAGTATTTTTGGAGCTGTTTCAGGGAAACGCGGACTCCATTGGTATCAAGCAGGGCGGCTAAAAGCCGAACCTGAGGGGTATGGTGTGAGGAGAGAGAGGTGCCCATAGTGGGAGAAGAAAAGACGGCGATGGGGTCCCTACCTGGAGAGCTGAAATGGTCGCCAGTAGACAGCAGCAGCAGCAGCAGAGAGGGGCCGGAGGGCGGTGGAAGGAAAGGATCCCGGGTGGGCCCCCAGCTGTGAGCTGCTATTCCAAGTTAGCAACCCCTGCTGTGGGCTGCTATTCTAAGTTAGCAACCCCTGCTGTGGGCTGCTATTCTAAGTTAGCAACCCACGAGGACAGGGCGGGCTTCCACGGCTCGGCGGTGAGCCCCTAGGCCAACGCGTAGGCCTAGGTTCTCCAGGCGTGGGGGACGCGCGGTAAAAACCACGGAGACAGCCTGTGAGAATGAGCTAGTCTACTTTATTGCGGAAACACACTTGATTATATAAGGTCGGGTCAAGGGAGGGGTAGGAATTGGGGCGGGTAAACTACGGGGCGGTAGTGGATAGGCGGAACTGTGCAGGCAGCTATGAAGTAGGCGGTGATTAAGAAAGGGGGCAGATTATGAGTTGGCTAAGTGGACGGGACTGGCAGGAAGGATAGCAACGGCTGGAAAAGGGAGATAACAAAGGCTAGGAGGAGGGGTGAAGGGAGGCAGCAACAGGTGACCGCAGGTCTTCACCATTGCACTTGGGGGATTGTTGCTGTTCTTTTAGGGACTGTGATAGAGCTCTGCTGGCTAGGAACTCAGCACTCCCTCAGTTGTTGTTTTTAATTTTGACCACTATGAATATAGCCAAACATTTTTACATACCCTGTATATATGCCCTGTAGAACTCCCTGCCAACCATTTGCCCCTGTCAATAACATCCTACACCAGTATTCTTCCCCTGCCATTGTTGAACCTCTCCATATGGTCTATTTCTGTGGTGGAATCATGACGGATTTTAGTATCAAGCAAGGGTGGTTCTATAACGAACACCAACTATGTGGAAGTGACATTGAAAATTGTTGATGGATAAATACTGGAAGAATTTTGAGACCTCTGATAAAGCCTAGATTTCCTCAAGCAGAACTTTATTAGAAATATAGACATTTGCTTCTGTTGTGGGCTCATAGGAAATGATGAACTGTTACCTTAAAAGGGAAAGATGATAATACTTGTATATAGAAGCAGAACATTGCTGAATTTTGTCTGAGAGTTTTTTGTGTAAAGCAGAACTTGAAATCAATAAACTTCTACACTTAGCCTAGGAGATTTCCAAGTGCAGTGTCCACACCATATCTCAGTTTCATCTTGCTACTTATGTAAACTACAGAAGAAAGAGAAAATGGTAAAGTAAAAAATAACTGTTAAGTAAAAAGGAAATAGAAATTATGGTTTTGGTAATATTACGTCTGTCTAGAAGCAAAAGATGCTAACATTAATTTATCAACTGTAAAGAAAGAATGAGCTGAACATAAGGTCAAGGGAGATTTGACAACTTTTGCAAGTGGAAAGACATTAGGCATGTTCATATGGATCTCTTCAAACAAGGAGCAGAAATGAGGAACGGAGATGAGATTATCCTGGAAAGATCCATGGGAGACCCTCTTGTCTAATGATATGTGAAATGAAGAGAGGACATATGCCCATTAAATACCTGATACTCCTTAATATCAGGTATTAAATTCTAAATAATATTTCACTTATTTTTTCTAATATAAAATAAAAAGATATATAATTCACTGTTGTTACACTATTTAACCTTCCATACACACATCATCCATCATACAAACAATAGTTGCTTAAAGACCATTTTTTATTGACTTTAAGAAGAATATCTATAGCTACCCAAATGGATTTCAACCCATCTTTTTAATCAAATTTTAGATAGAATTGATCCTAGCTTGTCTTATCTTATAGACTTCCTGGAAGCTTCCATGTAGCTCTGTCAGGAACTCTAATATTCCAAATTCTGGATTTTTGTATGGCTTTGTAGCAAAGTCTCTCTGAGTCAAACAAACAGATGCCATTTAAAAGCTCCTGTTGAATGAACAGACAACATTAAGTCAACAGTTATTTCAGTCTATGAAACCGTTTTCAGGTTATGCACATTTTTTACTTTATTGAAATATATAACTCATATATAAACATACATAAACAATACATGTATAGTAACAATTGTGAACTTACAAAACAAAAATCTATAACATCATACAGGACTCTCGTACCTCACCCTACAAACAGAACCTTGCATTGTTGTTCAACATTTTTAAGTAGTTATTAAAGAGCATTGTCAATATATTAATACTAACCAAAGCATTTTCCCCAACCCACCCTATTATTATTATATTTGTATCATTTATATATGAAGATACAAAAACAATAAGTGTATAGTAAAAGGTGTTCACTTAGAAAGCAAACATGCATAACATCATAAAGGAGGCCCATACATCATCCCACCACAAACACCTTGCATTCTTATGAGATGCTTGTGACACATTAAGAAAGTATATTGTGAAAACCTTACTACTAATTACAGTCATTATCTTATATTTGGTGTATTTTCCCCAAAACCACTGTGTTATTATTTTTTAAATATATTTTTATGACAGAAGTTGTAATCTTATAACACAATCATGTACATGTGCAGAATTCCCAAACAACATCCCTCTAGCAACACACCACACAGTGGCAGGATATTTATTACAGGTAAGATAATGTCCTCCTATTATTACCACCTCTATAGTGTATATTTGGCCCACATTTTGCATTCTGCCCCATTATCAACAAAGTACATCTTTGGCATAGATGCGAGAATATTATCATATTACTACTAACCACAGTCCATAGGTCACTACAGCTGTATTATTCCCATGCTTCCCCACAGCCTGCCACCATGCAATAGTGATGTACACTTGCCCTAGCTAACAAAGGGCCCTCTTGCATTTGTACCATTAACCACAATTCATATCCACCTCTTGGTTCCCTGTGCTATTCAGTTCCTAGAATATTCTCTAGCATTCTGTCGATTGGCTCTTACATCCCTAGACATCCATTTTCAGCCACAACCCCAATTGTAATCTGTTAATCATTATGTATTATCATGCACTCTATACATTTCCGCACTTATACTATAAAGCTAATTAAAACTTCTACATACATTTAATATCAGGAGTATGTTTCTGGCCTCCTCTTATCTCCTTTGAGAACCACCATCTAATACCAGGTCTTGAAGGTATTTTCTTACATTTTCTTCTAGAATGTTAATGGTTCTTGATTTTATTTTTAGGTTTTTAATCCATATTGAGTTAATTTTTGGATAAAGTGTGAGATAGGGACCCTCATTTCTTCTTTTGGCTATAGTTATCATACTTTCAGCACCATTTCTTGAATGGACTGTTCTGACCAAGATGTGTAGGTTTGACAGGTTAGTCAAAAATCACTTGACCATACATGTGAAGGTCTGCTTCTGAAGCATCAGTTTGGATCCATTTATTTGTGTGTCTGTTTTTATGCCATTACCAAACTCTTTTACCACTATAGTTAGATAACATGCTTTAAAACCTGGACATGAGAGATTGCTTTTCCTTTTTAAAAATTTCTGGCTATTTGGGACCCCATACCTTTCCAAATAAATTTGATAATTGCATTTTTAATTCTTTTTTAAATGCTGGTGGAAATTTTACAGGACTGCATTGAATCTATATATAAATTAGAGTGGAATTGACATCTTAATTATAGTTAGTCTTCCAAAGCATGAGCATGGAAAGTTTTTCCAGCTATTTAGGCCTTTTTATATTTAACTTTGAGTTGCAATTTTCTGAATACTAGTGCTTTACATCATTGCTTAAGTTAACTCCTGCCTATTTGAGTGTTATCTGCCATATTTTATTTTCACCTCTCTTTTGACATTTGGTATTTTTATTGATATAATCTTCATTTCTAGACTCACTTCCAAGCCTCTCTCTCCTGTTTTTTCATGCTCTAGGACACCCTTTAGTATTTCCTAAAAATCTGGTCTCTTCTTTAGAAATTGTCCCAGTTTCTGTTTATTACTGATATTCTAAACTCGACCTCATTTTTGAAATAAAATCTTGCCAAATATAAGATCCTTGAATGGAAGTTTTTCTCTTATAGTATCATAAATATATCATATCACTCTCTTCTTGCCTCCATGGTTTCTTGTGAGAAATTAGCACTCTATCTTATTGGGTATCCTTATTTTTTATGCATTGCTTTTATTGTGTTCTCAGAATGCTCTCTGAGTCTTTGGCATTGGATATTTTGGTCAGTGTGTGTCTTGAAGTCAGTCTATTTGAAGTATTTTGAGTACATTGGGCTTCTTAGACACGGATGTCTATAGCCTTCAATAGGGTTGGGAAATCTTCTAATATTATATCTTCAAATATTCCTTCTGCCCCTTTTCCCTTCTCCTCTCCTTCTAGGACATCCATGACATGAATGTTTGCATAATTTTTCATGTCATTAGTTTCCTGAGACCTTGTTCAATTTTTTCCATTCTTTTCTTCATCTATTCTTTTGTATGTTGACTTCCAGAGGCCATTTTTTAAGCTCACCAATCCTTTCTTCTGTCTCCTCAAATCTGCAATTTTTGATTCCAATATTTTAAAATTTGACTTATTGCATCATTCATTCCCAAAAGATCTGCTTTTTTTTGTATATGCTTTCAAATTTTAATTTATGATCATCCATGTCTTCTTAATATCCATAATCTCTTTAGCCATCTCATTGAATTTATTAAGGAGATTTGTTTGAACATCTATGATTAGTTGTCTCAACTCCTTTATATCATATGGAGGCTTAACTTGTTCCTTTAATTGGGCCATATCTTTCTGTTTTTTTTTTTTTTGGTGTGGATTATAAGTTTTTGTTGGTGTCTTGGCATCTGGCTTACTAGAGTATTTATTCTGGTTGTAGTTTTTCTCTTTAGTTTAGGGCTTCCTGCCCTTTCTCCCTTGCTGGTTGTATAGTAGGAGCCAAGGATGTAGTTAATGTTATAAATGTTATAAGATATGGAGGCTGAAGCTGCCCTCATTGCTCCAGATACCAATGCAGCTTTTCCCAACTTTCACAGCTTCATGGAATAATACAAATTGTGCACGCCTAGACTGTAGTTGCCCAGAGAGAGTAAAGAAACTTCAAACCCCTTTCTCCCTTGCCTTGGGTTGGGGTGGAGCTGCAGGTGTGGGCAACAATCTATGCAGTTCGGGTCCAAAAATGACCACAGTTGCCCCAGTAGACTTCCGATTATTCAGTGCTTGCCAGCCTAATGTACCTGAGGTTACCTGAATAGACTTGTGAGAGCCTGCCAGCCTCCTCCCTGCAAGAGGTGGGGCTGAAGCCTGGTCTAAGGCTGCAGGGTGATCTGGGTGAAACAATCTGGTTCCTACAGTCAATGTAATTATTGTTCAGCCCAGTTTCCCCTCATGCTGGGGATGGGGTCAAAGTGGAGGGTAACAGCCTCTTTCAGAATTCAACTGTTTCAACCTTTAGATTTTCTTAGGATTATACTTTAGCCAGCCAAATTTCCTAATCAGTAGCTGAAAGCAGTGGCCAAACATCTCCTCCTCCCCTGTTTTTGGGAATGGAGCTCCCAATTTCAGCCACAGAATTGCTCCTGGGTGATTTGCATTGCCACCTTAGCATAACCAAATGCCTCTGAGACTTGGCCAGTAATTTCCTACAGAGGCTGCCACAGTTCCGCCAACATTCTCCCTGCTGGATGTGACACTGGGTCTAAGGCTAGAACTGCGATATGGCCAGGATGGAAAGAATCCGGTCGCCACCAGCACTGTGATTTTCAGTCCTCCCTGCTTCCCCTTATGCCAGGTGCAGAGTTAAGATGGAAGCTACCAGCTTCTTTCTCACTTGGACAATTTCAAACTTTAGCTCTTCTTAGGGTTATATCTACTTATGAGTTTTGTCTGCAGATGGGCAGTCTCCTCCTTTCATTCCTTCAAGAATGTTGCAGGATGCACTTCTGATCTCCTGGAGCCCCCAGGCAGGTGCTTCAGCTAGCTCAAGAGCTCTGAGTGTTTACTAACTGCCCTGTAGCAGGAGCTGATTCTAGACACTCCTTCCTCTGTCCCATCTTGCTCATTGTTCTCTCAGGCCATGCACATTGTCAAAAGAATATATGTAGAAATGTATTTGAGAATGTTGTGAGGAATTGGAAATATTGCAAATTTCCCATTTATTTGATCCTAATGCACTTGTTTCTTGTACAGCACCATGGCCCTCTAATAGAATCCAGTTGTAACCAAATTTTCTAGTTTAGGAGAAAGGCCTGTTAGAGGTCCTCAGGATTTATGAAATGTCCAGCTCCTTACCCGTAGTCCTGCCACACATTATTGATTTGTGTTCTCCTAAGCCAGAATATTTTAGAGAATGTTATTATTATCAAAAATACTATCTTCTGAGGTGAAAGAGACACTAAGAAGACAAAATTAAAGAAGGCTATGGAATCACAAAATTCTACATACTGGTAAAACTATGAACTTCAAAAAACCTTTGAAGAAAAACAAAGTATGATACCTTACTTTGCCAGGCTACTATCATAGGTACTACAGAATGGGCTGGCTTGAACCCTGGGAATTTAGAGGCCCATTCTTTTGAGGTTAGGAAAAAATCCACTACTGAGACAGCAGCAAAGCAATGCTTTCTCCCTAAACTCTACAATATTCCAGGGCTGGCTACCAGAGACCCTTGAGATTCCTTGGCTACTACCCCTGCCTTGCCGTCATAGCAATGTCCTCTCCTTTTTCTTCTGGTTTCTGTTGACTTCCATCTTATGGCTCCTCCATGTGGCTTCTATATCTTTGAATGAATTTCTCATGGTTATAACAGAATCCAATGGTCTGGATTAAGGCCCCCTTCCAATCATGTCGGCCACACCTTAACTCAGATAACATATTTAATGTCCTACCTACAATATGCCCACACAGACAAGAATACTGACAATGATTAAGAATACATATGTAATTCAATCTACACCTGATAAGACAGAGGTCAGCTCTGCAGGGAGAGTTGTAACAAACATGGGCTCAGAGGCCAGAGACCTGGGTAAAGAAGCCAAAGCAGAAGTCCAGAGGGCAGGGACATGTCACCAAGGACAATCCATAGCTCATAGAGATGGCCCCAGGCAATGAACCTAACAGAAATTCAGGATATCAAAATTGCTTAGGAGCTGTGCTTCCTTTCTTCCTTTCATCCTCTCCCTTTTAGAATTAGGATGTCTGCAATATTTATACTATGTGTGCCCCACCAAGGTATTTGTAATCAGTGAAATTCTTTTTTTGTTACTGGTCTACAGATAGAAATTATTTTACCCCAAATTGGACTCTACTGAGAATGTAATACATACTTAATTTACCTAATTTAGATGATTTAGATGGTGATATGTGACTGTTCAGGAGATGATATTTAGATGAGTTTTGGGAAGTGAGTTGAGGCTATAATTTGTTTGGGTATTTGGGCATGTTGGGATGAGAACAAGGTATTTTGCATATGGGATAAATGGGCATCATTGAAGTTGAAGAAAACACACTATACACTGAATACCAGCCTGAAAATACCTTGTCTTAAATCCTGGTGCTAATGCATTCTACCTCATATGAAACATTTGTTGTACTCTGTTTAATCTGAGATAGAGAGATTATCCTGAGATTTCAGGTTAGGTAAAGATACAATCACATGTATTCCTATAAAAGAGATACAGGATAATTTGGCAGACAAACATAAAAATGCGAGAGAGAAAAGAGCGTAGAGTGATTTGAAGATGCTGGACTTGAAAACTGGAGTAATGAAGTCTCAAAACAAAAAATTCTGGCAGCCTCCACGGGCTGGTAGAGTCATGGAATACATGCTCCTGAAGAGCTTCCAGAAGTGTGGAATCACAAAATCCTTGACTGTAGCCTTGAGATACTGATTTCAATTCTCTGGCTTCCAAAAGTGTGCGTGATTTGACTTCTGCTATTGTGAGTTATCAAGCTTTTTTTTTTCTCAATTTGCTAAAGCAGTCACAAAAAACTAATTTAATAATTAATAATTGATGAATAATTGAGAGATTTTTAAAAGAGATATGAAAAAACTATGAATCATTGGAAATGAGGGTTTTATATGTATTAGGTTTGGCTCATAGCCTGTTTTGTGTATTGAGTGTGTTGACTAATTTTGCCTCAAGTCATCCTCACAAAACAGGGACAATTAGAATATACACTTTATTTTTTTTTTTTGTGGGTTTACCTATTTGTTTTTTTTTTCTTTTTTTTAATTGACTTTGTAATAATATTACATCAAAAATATATATGTGAGGTCCCATTCAACCCCGCTCCCCCATCCCCCCTCTCCCCCCCCAACAACACTCGTTCCCATCATCATGACACATCCATTGCATTTGGTAAGTACATCTTTGGGCACCTCTGCACCTCATAGTCAATGGTCCACATCATGGCCCATACTCTCCTCCATTCCATCCAGTGGGCCCTGTGAGGATTTACAATGAATATACACTTTATAGTTGAGAAAACCTTCACACTGGGAAGTTAAGTAATTTACTTGATGACACATGGGCAGAAACTTGTAAAGATGTACAAAATTTGCATATATATATATAAGTAGGATTAGAAAATTGTGTAATGGCCATTAACAGGAAGAGAATGACAGAGCCAGATAATAATCAATCTTTTTAAATTTTCTCTTATTTTCAAAATAAAATGGAGGACACAGAAAAGGCATTGAGCAAGGCCTGTAAAATACAATCAGAGGATGCTCAGCAGAAGGGCCTGCCCCAAGAGGGTCCAGTAGGTAAGGAGGGAGAGTGACAGAGAAGACCTTCAGAGGAGATTCTGAATCTGTGCTGGTGAGGATGATACCTTTATACAGTATTTTGAGGACAATAGCAAGGACCAGAGGAAGGGAAGGAGAAGAGAAGGAGTCAAAATAGGAAAGTTTGTATAAAGGAGGCACAGGGAAGAGGTAGTTGATCCATCAGGATATAAAACACTCTGAAATGGGCTTTCATTTCATCTTTTGGAGCATGAGAAGAGCCATCAGAAGAATCTAGAATTAGTCTGCCAGGGGGTAAAAGGCATGTGGTGCAGTCAACCCAAAGTCAGGATGATGGCCAGCTAAGGGACATGTGAAAGAGATCAAAGATGATTGAGCCTAGAACACACTGACCTCAGGGGCCTGCCAGAAACCACACACCATGAGTAGGCCCAGATGAGTCAGTCAGGCCTCCATATGAACAGACTGCACAGCTCACCAAAAACTCACCAACTAATGCTTTATGATACTGGTGTTGGGCATGGTATCTTACATGAGAGTGGCTAACTGATATATTAACATCTTCAAAATTGCAATTCCTTGTTAAGCCACAATCGCCTCCCCAGAACTGATTTATATTTTATCCTATCACCAAAAAATGGCATAGTGTAAATTTTTCATGTGTTTTTTTCTCATCAACTACAATGATAGGAGAGACCTTTGCAAATGACAGAAGAACCATATAATAGAGGTTTATTGAGGGAATGAATGACATGGATTCAATGAAGAAAATACCTCTCATTACTAAGAGTAAAGAGCAGTTATGTGTGTCAGAGAATTTGGTGTATTCTCCTCTGGTTTAATGAGAAATTTGGTGAAACTAAATTTCATCCACCAACATATTTATGAATAAATTTCAGAAATAATACTAGAATATTCAGAGTATCTCCACTAGCACACTGAGAATAATGTGTTAATTACAGTTTATCCAGGGAAGCGGATTTGAATCGACTGATAGATTGTCTGCCTACTACTTAGGAGGTGCAGGGTTCAAACCCAAGGCCTCTTGGCCCATGGGGTAAGATGGCCCATGCACAGTGCTGATGCACACAAGGAGTGTCATGCCATGCCAGGGTGTCCACCATGTAGGAGAGCCCCACATGCAAGAAGTGTACCCCATAAGGAGAGCTGCCCCATGCAAAAAAAGCACAGCCTGCCCAGGAGTAGCACCACACACACACAGAGCTGATGCAGCAAGATGCTGCAAAAATAAGAGACAGATTCCTGGTGCTGCTGATAAGAATACCAGCAGACACAGAAGAATACATAGTGAATGGATGCACAGAGCAGACAATGGGGCAGGGGAGGGGGGCATGAAAGGAAATAAATAAATAAAATAAATAAATGAATAAATAAATAAAGTTTATCTATAGTGTTCAGGTTACAGCAGTTTTAAGAACCACAAATTCCTTCAGGACCAAAAGATGATAAGAAAGGAAGTTGACAATTAGTGAAAGAGTTTAGGGGGAAAAGTCACACATTTCTAGAAGGTTAAAGCTGAAGAATTAGAGAGTTACCATGAAAGAATGAGAATAGCTGAAAGAGATGGAGAAAAGGAAAAGGGCTTTATAAAAAGAGCAGATTTTCAGCTATTCTATAAATACATGGATATAGACTAGTCTAGTTAGCCAGACTGCAATGGGTTGGCTTCCACAAGAGGTATTTATTAACTTACATGCTTACAATTTTGAGACTGAGAAAAGTGTCTAAATCAAGGCATCATCAGGCAATGCTTTCTCCCCAGAGACCAGCTGCCAGTGATGCTCACATCGTCTGTCACATGGCAAGACACATGGAGGCATCTGCTTCTTTCTTCCATAACTTTCAGGATTTATTGTTACAGAATCCTGCTGCCATGGATTTCTCCTTTGTTTAAATCTCATTCTGTTAAAAAAGACTCAAGAAAAGGGACTGAGACTCACAGTGATCCAGGCATGAACTGAAGTAACCTCCTCAAAAGGTTCCACCTACAATAGGTTATATCCACAGAATGGATTCACCTTAAGATCCTACTTTACTGATGCCCATACTGCTTCACACTGTTAAATATATATATATATATATATATATATATATATTCTATTTAAATTGTGTTTTTTTCTTTTTTAAACAGATGGAACATACAGTGTTAGGTAATATTGTGAAGAATAAAATTATATATGTGCACTTTTAAATATATGGGAATAAGATGAGGTAAACACAGACCTTATAACAATATAGAAAACATTTAATTTTTGGCAAGTTTTATGGTTCAACCATTTTATAAGATAACTATAGAAATAGCATGACAATCACAGGAATATGAAGCTCACTGGAAAATTTTATATCCAAACTGAAAACAACACATTTCATTGGCTGAGCATCATCCCATACAACCTAAGCATTCTTCAATGAGTATAGTATATTAAGGCACCCACAATTACTATTTGATGGCAATAAGAAATGAAAATACTTATCTAAATAAAAAAAAAACAAGGTAGAGTAGCAAATGTAATCATCTTTTGTGACACTAAAAAGAAAGACATGGATGACAATGGGTCCAGGAAAAGAAAGAGTAAGGGAGGAAAATGACCTTCCACAGGGGAAGTTTTGAATATGAAGGATCAAGGATTTAATCTTGGAAAGGACCAGTTTTAGGAGGATGTGGGAGAGAAGAAAGAAGGTGGTGAATTTTTAACCATTAAGGAGATACAAGAAATAGAGAATCAATCCATCAGGGGGCAAATTTCAAAAGACCCTAGCCTAGAGGGCCAATTGACCCTGTCATTTGATCTGGCCAAGTGAAAAAAGGATTTCTATGGTACAGTTCCCTAAAGGATGTGGTTTCTCAGACAGATGGAGGAAGCATATATATTCAAGTCTATCTGAGGAAGAAGCAGCTGGTGCTGCAAGACTCACTGCCCTACAGCCCTGGGGAGGAGGTTTGTGTTCGAGGTTGAAACACTGTGGGAAGACTGCCATAACCATACTGACAGTAATAATCTCCCAGATCCTCAGGCTGAAATCTGCTGATGGTGAGAGTGAAATCTGTCCCAGACCCACTGCCACTGAATCGATCAGGGACTCCAGATGGCCAGTTGGATGCATGATATATGAGGAGTTTAGGAATCTGTCCTGGTTTCTGGTGGTACCAGGCTAAGTAGCTGCTAACGCTCTGGCCTTGCACTTGAGGGTGACGGTCTCTCCTGCAGATGCAGCCACAGAGCCTGGAGACTGGGTCATCACGATGTCCCCACTGGCACCTGCAACCAGAAAAGAACATTGATCATACATTAAATCATGAATGTATAAAATATGTATCTAAATGTAGGTTTTCTTTTTTATCATATATACTCAGATCTGCTTTAGATGAAATGGTTTGCTCACTCTGCATGTTAAAACCATTCTCCAAATATAAAGATAATACTCTTCTAAACATCTCACCTGAGGCCCAAAGTACCAGCAAGATGAGCAGTTGGGAATGTGACATCATCTTGCTCACCCGACTGATGTACTCAGTCCCCATCTCCAGGGAAACTGCATTAATAGAGCTCTGAGCAGACAACCAAGTCCCTGAGGAGCATATGCAAAACTATAGAGAGTATAAAGTCAAATGTAACTGTGCAGTGAGTTGTAAAAATAAATAATGGAAGGAGATAAAAATATCAAGACCACAGGAAATGTAACTACATGCCTGCAAAAGGTGAGAAATCAACTTAACACCAAAACTTTCAACAATATTCAGCACAATTCCAAAAATGAAATATTATATATGCAATTGTACTCTTTCAGAGCAAGTGCACCCATCTTGAAAACAAAAGGAATTTGTAAGAAAATGCATGCACCTGTAAGTGTAATATCAGAACTTAGTTAAATGTTATAAATATGGTGCCCAAACTTAGGTGAAATATACTCATATCATTAGGTAGATTAAGATTTAGTGCACATATGGTGTATCTATCTCAGTCTATTCTAAATTTTTACATCCAAAAAGACCTCACTTAATATATCCAAAACAAGTCCTCTGTATTGTCCTTAATACAATATTACTCCTAGAAAGGAGTCATCAAATATTGACAAGTCACCCTTAAGACTATCATTTAAGTCATCCATTTTCTAAACTCTAAAAGGAGACCTGAAGTGTAACACCTGCACTTAGTGGTCATACATAAAATGGCTTAGGCTCCCATGGTCTGATGGAGCAGTTCTTCATTTATTCCTACCAAAAATAACGATACTTTTAGAATAATGCAAATACCAATATCATGAACACTTCTAGGCATAGGACATTAAATTACGAACAAGTAGAACGATTCATTTCACTGGGAGGTTGCACAGTAAACAAGCAACATTTCTGCAGCCATTTCTAACCTGCTCTTTGAGATTTCCTCCTCTGAGCTAAGCTGTTACTCAGGAAAGGTAGGGCCATGTGAACCTGGTCCATTTCACTATCAACCGCCTGCACAAACAGTCAGAGGTAAGAGAAAATTTAGGACACTTTAACAATTATATGGATAAAAAATTCTTCCAATATCATGAGTATAACTTTTCCTACACACTTTTTCCAAAGGTCCTGAGGTTTTCCATGATGTGGAATGTTCTAGGGCATGTGTTGTTCTAATTCTAATTAATAAGTTCAATTTCCTGTAGTTTCTCTCCTTATGAGCACTTTACCTTAGGTGAAGGTCCCCTCCCAGCATTCAGGAATGGTGCTGCAGACACCAACATCATCAGGGACGTCATTCCTTCTCATCAACAATCCACCATGTTCTTGGTCCACCACATATTCGTATTTTGAAGGTATTAATATTTAATTCATGTTTCTTCTTTACACCCATGTAATTTTTCCTCCTCTTACATGAAGTTGCATTTAATATACATTCTAAAGTTTATGTATTTTGCTTGAGTTTCTACTACTTAATTGATAGTTTTCCTGCATCAGTGCAATATAATTTCCTTCAAATTCTTATACACATTCAAAAATTTAAAGTCATCATGGATGACATGATGGTAAAAAAGGATGTGTCATGCAGGGGTAACTAGCCCAGAGGAGTCCACCTAAAATGTGGAGTAAGGGAATACTGTCTTCAGGTAGGGGACAGTTGGCCTAATTGTGAATAGAGAAGGGGGCTGGACATCAAAGCCCAAGGAAGAGAACTTCAGAAAATGAACAGGATTGGGAAAAGATGGTCCTGGGTATTTAAGAAAGACTAACAAAACAGAATGTGAAAGCAGAACGGGCATGATCCAAGGGGAACATTAATTTGATGAAAGTTTGAGGCTTAGGTTACGTACTATGAGAATCCATGGAACAAGAGTTAGAATTAATTTTTTTATTTTAGCTGGTTCTTCTGGGTCATTTTACAAGCAATAACACTGCAAACATGCAGACACAGTGGACGCCACTAAAGTTTCAGTGCAGCTGGGAAACTAGCTTTCCTATCATCTTCCCCAAAGTCATATAATGATTTTAAAAAGTGAAATTTTTGAAATGCTCTCCCAATGTCAAATATCCAATTAAGGTGCAATCAATCTTTGGTAAATGATTTAAAAAGAACACTTTGGGGAAGGGGACTTGGCCCAGTGGTTAGGGCGTCCATCTACCATATGGGAGGTCCTTGGTTCAAACCCCAGTCCTCCTTGACCATGTGGAGCGGACCCATGTACAGGGCTGATGCATGCAAGGAGTGCCATGCCACGCAGGGGTGTCCCCCATGTAGGGGAACCCCACACACAAGGAGTGCACCCCATAAGAAGAGCCGCCCAGTGCAAAAGAAAGTTCAGCCTGTCCAGGAATGTTGCCACACACACATGGAGAGATGACGCAGCAAGATGAAGTAACAAAAGAGACACAGATTCCCATGATGCTGATAACAGCTGAAGCAGACCAAAAAAAAAAGGAACACAGCAAATAGACACAGAAAACAGACAACCAGGGGAGGGGGGGCTGTTGAGAAATAAGTAAATAAATAAATAAATAAATATGCAAATATTTTTTAAAAAAGTGAACACTTTGTGTTAAGTAGAATTCTACAAAAGCCTGGGGACTCCTGCCCCCAGTATATACACACCTTCTCTCAATTGTTGAAACATTATTCAGGTGCTGCTGTGACATGATTTTGCAGATATCATTAAAGCTGTTGACTTTAAGAAGGGGGGTCTGTTAAATCTTGTTCTACTAGTCAGAGAGAAAGATGCCAGAGAAATTCATAAATAATTAGTATTTGAAATAGAAGAATGCATCTGAAGTTGATTGTGTAGTTCCAGGGACCATGTGGCAAGGAATGTGGGCAGGCTCTAGGAGGAGAGAGCTGACAGTCACCAAGGACATGGGATCTCAGCACTGCCACCTGAGGAACTGCATCTGCCAAACCCTATGTGCTTGGAAAGGAACTCTGTGCCCTGGACAGAAGGCAGCCCTATTTAACCATGTAGGAACCTGAGAAGAGAACCATCAACACGGACCCAGACTACTGATCTACAAAACTCTGACCTAATAAATTGCTTATTAGTTATGAAATGAGGTAAAAGTGATATATATGTATATGTATATGTGTATGTGTGTGTGCATATGCATATATGTATTCAATTGAACCACATGCTAGAAGGGAAGTCTTAAATCCAGATACAAGAGTTATCATTCCATTTAGCTCATAACTGAATGGTGTTGACACATGTCTCTTCTCATTAAATGTGCTATGCTTTATGCCCCTTTCACCCACAGATGATTTCCTCATGTGTTACCACGTCCACAGGGTCAGAGCTGAATACTATGCTATGAAAATACAGGTAAGAGTAGAACTAGCTTTGAAGGTGGTCAGGAAATGTCCCCTCTGTTTCCATGGCCATGTTCTCTGACAAATGAAGAAATTCTAGACAGCACTGTTGGTAAGAGGACAGTGAACTGGGGACATTCCAAGTAGACCTGATCCAAGGTGCTGTCTTCACATTTGCTTAAGACTCCAGAATATTTCAGATTTCTAAATATGGATGACTCGTTCCTTCTATATGGGACAAAATGGGAATATTGTATTTTGTCACGATCTAAGCAGTAAACTGACTTATGCTTCCATTTATTCAGAATTTACAATTCTATGCATTTTATTTAATTTTGTATACTCCTGTTGATCAAATGACCAACAAAATCTTAATTAATTATAAATAAAATCAACTTGGCAAGTACATTTTCTTGGCACAATTCACACCCATGAACTTACCAGGGGGCAATAAAGCCAAGAGCTATTGTTGCAGACATGAAATCAGGCTGATTGTAATAGGAGGCATGATTCACATGCAGCCAGATCTAACATGCTTCAGGTTCTCAAACAATTCTACTATATCTATGGAATGCTTTTACCCCAGTATAGAAACAGGGCCCCAGTGAGTGTGCTCAATTCTTTGGGGCATGAATGGATGAAAGTAATGTGTTAGAAAATTCTTAATATGAAGGCAAAATTAATCCTTAAACTTGAAATGATTAGATTTGTTGCCAAATGCATAGAATATTGATGTACAGAATAAAACATGATGCTGTTCGCTTAAAAGGGGAACACTGCATTAACAGTGACCTAGACATTTTTCAGTAAAGGTCACACAATATTCTTGCAATAGATTCATGGAAACCAAATGCATATGGTATCCTGGAATGGAATCTGGAAGGGACACAGGATAAGAGCAAAAAATTAGATACATCTGAATGAATTCTGTAGTATAGTTACTAAATTTGTACCAATGTAAATCTCTTAGTTTGACAAATTTACCATGATTATGTAAGTGTTGGAAACTGAGGCAAAGTGACCTCACAAGGAGAGACGTACTGTCTCCATGGCTACACTTGCAACCTAAGGAATACAGTAATTAAGAGTTCCCAGCAAATGGGATGAAGCTATTAAAGGCTGAAAGAAAAGATGAGCACATACCTTTTGTAGTAAATAGAACACTTAGACTTTGTACCTTGAGATAAGATTTTTTTGAATTCCTTAGACTATGAGTAATGCTGATAGTTAACTTCATGTTGCACCCTTGTTGTCATATAGGCTACATGTTGCTGCTTGTCACATAGGCTATGTGTTTCTGCTTCTTGTCATGTAGACTGGGGTATATAGAGAGCCCCTTGTAAACAATAAAGTTGTCTGATGAGTCTCTACACGCAGACCTCCTGATCCCAGCTTGTTCATTCTTTCTTTCTTTCTCTTTATTTCACTCTCCTTTTTCTCTTTCTTTCATTCCCAATACCCTTTGTGTCCAAATCTCTGATATCTGGTGCCCAACATGGGGCCCAAAGAAGTCAGTGAGTCTTCCAAATCAGTATCGGGAACCATGGAAAAGACCTTGTTGAGGGTCAAGTGAGACGTCCAAAGCAGAGTGACTCAAGTCTTCAAGATTAAGTAAATAACATTTCTTTGAAGTCATCAGGGTAGTGGGTAATCAAATGGGACATGTGGAAGCATATTTGCAAGTGTTAAAAACATCATTCAAAGTTAATGGGGTGCCTGTAAAAAGTTATGAATTACTAGATTTGTTTGCTTTAATACAAAAGCATTGTTGATGAGTCAATTGTAAACTGTATGTTTTTATTGGTGTTTTAATTGATTTGTGTTTGTCTGTTCAATGTCAGTGTATATTTTGATACCTTTGGATGGAGACATAAATTAATAAATATAAAGAAATCTATTCAAATGGCCAAAAATTATTAATAAGTGCTTATATTAATACATAAGTTTAAATGTTAATAAGATTTCTACAATGATAAAAATTTTAAGTCTTGATTAACAAAATTGCTATATAAGTCTTCATAAAAAGTTGTTCTTGCCTAGATTGAAATGAATAGTTTATTTTTCTTCACAGGATAAAATGAAGGATGTAAAACTTAAATGAATATTAAAGAAGGTTAAAAGTTTGTGGGAATGCTGACTGAAATTTAATAAGTTTTTTCTAAAAGCTGTGTTTTGTCCTAAAAGAGGATGGCTAATTTTCATAAATTCTTGGAACTTAAATGCATGTGGCAAGTTGTAGAAAGTTTTGTGGTAAGTTTAAGTAAGGGAATGTGTTCTGTGAAGGTAAAATTTGTCTTAAAATAATATAATTGTAGTCTATCTGGTTATAAATAATTATAAGAAGTTTAATGAAGTATTGTTTAAATTAAGGTATTTAAATGGCTAATTCCAAAAAGCCATTATTAAATAAAACCTGAATTTATAATACTAATAATAAAAGGTAATTTTATAACAGGAAAATTTGTTGGCAGCTAGCCTCCCCTGACAACTTGCTTCTAAGAGACTGTTTCTGGTATTTCATGCTACTAAGTATATAAGGTGAAGAAAAGTTCATTATTTTAACATGCTTGTTTAGTGTTGATGGCAATTATATGTTGTAAGAAGTTTGCCTGGTAACTTAGTTTGTGGGATATATGGAATGTGTTTTTATTGTTAAGGAAACAGGAAATGATTTTGTCCTAAGATAAAATGATTGATTATTGGGAATGAATACAGCATAGGATAAAACCTGAATGAATACTGAATGTGTAGAAGGTTCGTGGAAAAGAAATTTTTTGATTAAAGTTAAACAAAATTTGATGGGTCTATAAAGTTTTAAAAGCTTTAGTATCAAGTGGTATGTATCAAAGTTAAAAATTTTGTTCTTTCTCAAAATCTCTCATCATTAATCTTTTTTGGTAAAAGTTTCCTGAATAATCAGTACACAAAGAAAGTCTGTTTTATCAAAATAGCTTCTTGTACTTTAACCTCATCATTTCCTCAGTGTTTGAAGAAGAAAGGGTCTTATCTCTTTTAAAGGAACATAATGTTCAAACTTGCTTTCCCAAAATCAAATCCTGAAAAGTAGCTTTTTATTTCAAACTAATTACAAGAGATGTGTTCTTTTACCATGAAAAAAAATTTAAAGTAATAGTTGAGTTCATCTAATATAAGGAAAAGGTGTTTGAAAGTGTTATAAAATTAACAGTATTTTTTAACCCTCTGTTAAAGTTGTATGAGTAAAAAGTTCAAATGAATACTTAACTTCATTTGTATACATTTGTATACATTTACCAATATTTCAGCATAACATTAAACAGAAGTACAATGTGGTTAATTATGGTTTCAATTTTTATAAAAAGGTATGTGTCACAGAAATAACCTCTTCTCATAGACTAAAATAACAACACTGCAGTATGCAGAAGTCCCAAATATTGCTAGTTTGTTGCACAAAAATTATTATCCGACTATGTCACTATCACTTTGTTTTAAAACGTGCTAAGACTTTCTTTTGTATTTCCTTGGGCAAGTCAAGCCAGCCTGCATTCTCCTACCTGTAGAAAAGTCAACAATGGACTTTTGCAGTGCTTCCTCAAGGCTGTGTGCATAGCCCAACTGTCTGTCCTGGCATGGTGATAATCTAGCTGCATAGAAAAAAAAATGGTGGCTGAAACTCTACTGATGACATTATGTTACCAGGAATCCTTTTTTCAGAATGAAAAGAAACATCAGAGACAATAGTATGTTATCTTAAGAGCCTGAACAAGGCAAGCAGTTGGGACAGGCTGCAAAGTCCCTGCTACTCTATCAAATTCCTAAATGTGGTTTGGTTGGGTGGGATAAAACTATGCTCTCTGTTATAACTGATGGAATGCAATGTCTTCTCATGTTAATAAAATTTGTAATGTTGTTGAAGTGCTAAAAATCTTTCATCCTTCATTTAGCTCAAATATTAAGACCATTGTTTGTATTTATTGGGAAAAGTCCTTCATGGAATTAGGAAAACCTCCAGCAAGCTGCTTCAAATAATAACAAAAGGAAGGTAAATTGTGGACATTAACTTAGCCTATGAATTGGATGTGGCAAGCACCAATATTGGCTTTGGGTGGAGTTTGTGGGAAAAGCAAAATTCTGAACAAGTAACCCTTGGGTTTTAATCACAGTTCTGAAAAGAGGCCAAAAGCAAAATATAAAAAAGCAATTGTGTGCAGCATAGAAGGCCCTGCTAAAAGTGAAAGACTTAACCCAATAGTGTCTGGTCACTCTAAAGACTGCCATCCCTATCCAGGGGTAGATTACAAACACTAAGAGCAAGACAGAAATGATGGCATCATAGTACCAAAGGACCAATTGGCAAAAGCTTTATTCACTTTAAATTTCCTTAGGGAAACAGACTTGGCCCAGTGGTTAGGGTGTCCGTCTACCACATGGGAGGTCCACGGTTCAAACCCCGGGCCTCCTTGACCCATCTGGAGCTAGCCCATGCGCAGTGCTGATGTGTGCAAGGAGTTCCATGCCACGCAGGGGTGTCCCCTGCGTAGGGGAGCCCCATGCACAAGGAGAGCCACCCAGCGTGAAAGAAAGTGCTGCCTGCCCAGGAATGGCACCGCCCACACTTCCCGTGCCGCTGAGGACAACAGAAGTGGACAAAGAAACAAGACGCAGCAAATAGACACAGAGAATAGACAACTGGGGGAGGGGAAGGAATTAAAAATAAATAAATCTTTAAAAAAATAAATAAATAAATAAATTTCCTTAATGTGTATGATTCAATAATACCTGCTGAATGGCAGTATGCATTGAAAAAGAATAAAGAAAAGGTATTGTGTGACTCAGCTGAATATCAGTCAATATATTGGAAAGATGTACTAATTAACACTTGGCAAAGGGGAAAGGTTAAAGTATGGGGGCAAGGATATTCTCTTGCCATTACAGAAGACAGAGAACAAATTTGGCTGTTAGCTCGATGGATTAAACTGCATATAGAGAAGAAAGAGAATGTTAACAATGATTTCCCCTCTCCTGATCATATTAATGGTAACTCTGGGTCATGCAGGTGAAAATCATACTTTTTGGGCATATATTCCTAACCCACCTCTAGTATGTGCTCTAACATGGAGCGACCAATCATTTTGTATATGTTTGAATAAAACACATGTGTTTCCTGGGCCTATAGATTGACAGACTATCCTTAAAACCTGATGAAGAAGGGAAGGAAATATATAATCTTACCCTTCCTTTTGATCATAGACCATTATGTATTGAAAAAAGTCCCCCTGGCATGCAAACAAAAAATCGGACTATGGTTATCATGAAAAGTAATGGTACCAAATTATTAATAACTTTGTTTCCCTCATATAATTCTTTCATAACTAAAAAGTAAAATTATAATTGTCCACCCCTGAGAACTGGAAGAGAAAGGGGGATGGCAGGAATACCATATAGGAAGAGGATCTGTCATTTTTATGATTCCTATGGAATAGTGTGGGAAAGTGCTCCTATGGAGACTCCCAAAGAATATAATGGCAGATTTATATGGTATGGACTTAAGAACAAGGGTCAACGAGTTAGTAATATGCAATATCCTTTTTCAGAATCTCTATTCTTGGGTGAACAAGTGGTATATACTAATAATTTTACTATTTAGAAATATAAAGGGAAATGGTTACCAAACCCTTGAATTAATGACACCTATAATCTTAATATACATAAAAACTTCAAAAGTATTTCTTGGAATTGCCCCTACTTATGAATGGATTGGTAATTACAGTCAAGCAAGTCAGTATCTACAATTAAATCAAACCTATCAATTGAAAGCATGATTCAGGGATCCTTTAGTATTCATCACTGGAAAAATAACTATAAAAGATAATGCATTGTTTTATAAAAATGGTGCCTTGTATACATGTCTGTCAAAGTGTTGCAGGATGGAGACAATGTCACAATAGCCAGAAGATGATGAGGTATATGTATTCCCATCCAAATGAACTGAATATGGTGGTCATCACCTGAAAGTCAGCTATTGTTTCACGTAGCACAAGAAATCCTGAAATGGACAAAAAGATTTGTTGGACCCCTAATATTTAGTATAATGGAGCTAATTGGAATAATCACAGCTGCTGCATCTGCTGCTGTCGCTTTGTATGAGACTGTTCAGACTCAACAATGCATGCATGATTGGCACAAAAATGCTTGTGATTTGTGGCATAGCCAAGAGCACATTGATGAACAGTTACATAATTGGGTTGATGATTTAGAATCAGCTGTTTTACATATTGGAAATCAATTGTATAATTTAGATTTGTTAAGGGGGTTGAGGTGTGATTGGAATGAAAGTAATTTCTGTATGACTCTGCTTGCATATAATTCATCTGATAAAGAATGGAAAAAATTAAGAATCATTTATTAGGTCATAAAAGTAATATCTCTTTGGAAATAATTGAATTTCAAAGGAAAGTATTAGAGATGTCTCATAATCAAATTCATGTAGTAAATGATAAGGATATTTCCTCAGATATGATTTCACATATTACAAATTTTAACCCAGTTAATTGGTGGAAATCATGACATTTCCTATAAGCTTTAGGAATATGGCTAATCATATTTGTTCTGTTGCTCATGATTCTCACCTGTGCCGGACACTGCTTTCAAAGAAAATTGCAAAGCATAACAGCCAGGGGACATGCGAATAATCTGGTGTTAGCAAAAGCAATTCAATAATTTCCCCAATTCAAAGAGCTTGGCTGGTAGTCAATGATGGGAAAGACTCCTAGAGGAGGGCAACCTAAGATAGGCACAGTCACCTTGACTAAAACAAAAAGGGGGAGATGTTGGAAACTGAGGCAAAATGACCTCACAAGGAGAGATGTGCTGTCTCCATGGCTATGCTTGCAACCTATGGAATGCAGTAATTAAGACTTCCCAGCAAATGGGATGAAGCTGTTAAAAGCTGAAAGAAAAGATGAGCACATACCTTTTGTAATAAAAAGAACACTTAGACTTTGTACCTTGAGATAAGACGTTTTTGAATTCCTTGGACTATGAGCAATCCTGATAGTTAACTTCATGTTGCTGCTTGTTGTCACATAGGCTATGTGTTGCTGCTTCTTGTCATGTAGACTGGGGTATATAGAGAGCCCCTTGTAAACAATAAAGTTGTCTCATGAGTCTCTACTCGCAGACCCCCTGATCCCAGATTGCTCATTCTTTCTTTCTTTCTCTTTATTTCACTCCCTTTTTCTCTTTCTTTCATTCCTGATACCTATTTCACTCTCCTTTTTCTCTTTCTTTCATTCCTGATACGCTTTGGGTTCAAATCTCCAACATGTAAGTTGTTAACATTAGGGAGAAGTGGGCAATGGTGTGTGGGGACTCTCTGGACAAATTCTACAACTTATATAGGAATCTAAAATTATTCAACAATAAAAACGTATTTAACTAAACACGAGGAGAGAGATCTCAAGATAGTTGAGTGAACATTGTATTTAACCAAGTGAGGTCTGAAATATTGAGGTCATGTAAGATAATCCTATTCTAAAGCCAGACCCCATCTACAGTGACATTAAAACGCTTGCTCCAGACATTCATCATCTCCCTTTGTAAGTGAAAGCTGCACTCCTTGAAACAGTGATTTTTTGACTCCTAATTGTCCACACCTCATTGGACCCTGGTAGGTAAAAAAGGTTTTCCCAGGGGTTCATGGCCAAGAATATCTGCTCAGATTCTTTCTTAAAGTGGATCTTTCCAAGAACAGGCAAGTTGTGCTGCTGATTCTCCTTTCCCACGTCATGTGCACAATCACCCTGAACTGCTTTAATAAGATGAGTGAGTACTCACTCATCTTACCATAGGCATTTCCATGGGATCCAAAAGAATATGCAGCAAGAAATGTAGAGATTTTTTTCAGTAATGCATGTGGGTCAGCATACAGAAAGTGAATGACTCCAGAAACTGGCAACTCTTCTGTGGTGCCAAATATTTCACACCCAACAAACTGAAGGAAGATCTAGTTGAGTTGTCACACCAAATATTCCAACTTGCATCAGGGAATTTCAAAATTCATAGATTGAGTCTACCTTATTTGTGTTGTCTCTTCTGTTTTTTAATAACAACCTGACTGAAAACATTCCATTTACTAATTGGATCTAGCTAAACAGTACAAGCAGGAATTTCCCACTCTTTTGAAAAAGGCATTAAAGATTCCCAACTAATTTTGAATATAATTTCTGAAAATTTTACATGAATTTTTACAAAATGTTAATGAAATAGAAAGCACCTTGGTTACTTTATGCATTTGAGCAAAGGTTCATTTTTTATTTGGAAATTATCCTATAATTAGCAATGAGAGAAGGTATGGAAATGATAATTTCATTTTTAATAATATCAAATTTTCTAAGTCCCTATTCAGTTACTCTGCATGTGCATGTGTGTGCATGTGTGTACAGATATCTGTGCTTAGAAATATATATTTTTAATATATACATATTATAATATTTAGGCATATAAACATTTGTAAATTTTGATCACCATAGTTTCTCTTTGTGTGAATAGAATAACAGGTTTCTTGGATCAAAATACAAAGAAGTTCTTACTAAAATCAAATAAAAGAAAATCTCATCATCTTTGCATTCTTAAATTGGAATGAAAATTATTCTTACCACCACATTTTGCTTTGCAGAAATTTTTCCTATCATAACCACACATATATAGATCAGTTTTCTTCAATACTGAAGTTTTTATTTAATTTACAATAGGATTAATAAGAGAAGACATTGGGCCTCCAGCAGAATGAATTTTAAGAACCTTTTCTCTCTCCTTCCCCCCAGATTTGATGCCCACCCAGAACCTCAGAATGTGAAATCAGGTCACTGCAGATGGAGGTAGTGAAATTAAGATGAGGCTGTGCTGGAATAGGAAACCAAATCCAGGGGCTGGTGTCTTTCTAAGGAGGGTACATGAAGACTCAGAGGCATGGAGGAGGGTGGTGTGAAGATGGGCAGAGAGGCAGGTGCCCACACGGCAGGCACCGCCCAGGACTGGGAGCCCCCAGGCATGGAGGGGCTCTCCTCGCCGCCTCGAAGGGCCCGGCAATGATGACACCGAGATTTTGGACTTCAGTCTCCAGAACTTAGAAGAAAACACCCTTGGAGTCACTGGTTCATTTGTGCAGGCGTTGTTGCTGCCCAGGTGTGGCCCAGGCCCACCAGAGGCGGTTCACGTGCGCTGGTGACAGCAACCCCAAGTGCCCCCTGGGTCAGTCCCAGAAGTAACTGCCTTTGAATAAGGGTCTCTGGGTCGGGTCCACTGCGTCAGAGTCAGCGACACACCTGAACATACATCCTAAGGGCGCGATGTTGGATCTCTCCTCTGGGGTCCCACAGGAGGGGAGGCTTATCCGGTGGCACAGTGGGGGACATGGACTCCCACACACCCTGCAGCTGCCAGGTGTGCACTTCATTCTCCTGGGGAGGCTGTAGATCAGGGGGTGCCCTCCAGGCCCTGGTGGTCTGGCTGCATGTCGGACTGTGGGACCAGGAAGAGCCTCAGCCAAATGCCATGGCCAAACTTGATGACTGCCACCAAGAGCTGGTTCATCCAGAAAGTTACTAAAAATATGATGAAAAATGAAATCAGTATTGGAAATAAACTATTTCCTATTGGAAGCATCTCAGTTTATTATTGGAAAAGAAACATTATTGAACTTTTTGCGAAACCATTCTTTTTCTAATGGAGAAAAAAGTTACTTTATATTTCATACTTGCACACACACACACAAAAACATGTGGAAATAAAGATAAGCAAAATTAATTTAGAGGAACCCCCATTTGATCTAAATGAAATCTCACATGTCAGAGATACTTAAATACATCCTCAGCAGATACATGTGGCAAATTGGTATTAGGAATAGTGCTATTAAAATAAAAGTTTCCCTGAGATACAGATGTTAGTATTCTGTCACTGATGTGTGTTCTGTTTTCAACGAGGTTAGCCCTCACACCATACTGTAAATTTCAACACACCTTTAGTGCAAGTTACAGTTTTGTTATCATTTACTTTTTGTAAAAAGGAAATCATTGAGATCTTCCTCGTGGCTCAAATGTGGCCTTTCTCTAAGCCACACATTCAGCATATAAATTCATTACCTACCTTCAATGTAGGAAATGGCTCACAGGGATGAGCCTACCTTGCAGTGAGGGATTACTACAGAGCACTAACTAGCAATGCAACTGGAAAAAGACTTCAACAAAAAGGTGGAAAGACTAAAATGAGTTCACATGGCTAAGAGACTTCAAAGTGAGGTGGAGGTCATTCCAGAGGTTATGCTTATGCACATTTCTGCAGGATCTCATTGACAGCCCAAGTAAATATTGCCTGAAATAGCAGGGCACCTGAGGACCTTGGAGACATCCAGACACTAGAAGCAGGGCAAACAGCTCAGCAGTTTGGTGCCCTGACACTGAGCCCTACTTTGGAACTTTTATTCCCCAGTGTGACAGAGATGGCCTCAGTTTCCCTAAATATGGCCCTTCTACCCCTTCTATTTGAACCTAGAGTTAGTACTAGATCTGATAAGTTATGCCCAAGAGACAAATCTTTGGCTGTCTATGTGGCAGTTGTAACTGTTTATCACAACAGATACCAACACCTACTTTTGAGTTCATTGGATTCAACCAGGACAACTAACAAAGAGATGGTGATGGACAATGAACATTTCAAGGAACAAAGAGAGTCTGCACCTGCAAGCAATATAGTCCCATCCATCTACCCCATGGGCTCTAATCCCACTGTCAATTGGAGGCAGAGTCAGAATAACCTTCCAAGAATCCTCAGGATTGGACAATGAATGATGGACTAGAGTACTGGTATTCTACTATAGATGTGGTTCTAGCAATGGAATAAATTTTCTCTTTGATGTGGAGGCACTGTACACCGGACTTTCTGAGAGGAAGGAGTGAGAAAAACAGGTGTCCTATGTGGACATTTTCAGGAAGTGGGAATCAAACTGAATGACATTGCAAAGACAGATACAGATCATTTTATATCTTGTCATAATTTATAAAATTGTGCAGGAGATACTGTAAACTATAATATAAACTAAAATCCATGACA
This sequence comes from Dasypus novemcinctus, assembly GCF_030445035.2. Classification (NCBI taxonomy): domain Eukaryota; kingdom Metazoa; phylum Chordata; class Mammalia; order Cingulata; family Dasypodidae; genus Dasypus; species Dasypus novemcinctus. Next base: position 89,069,319 of record NC_080689.1, on the reverse strand, counting down.
AGTGTTCCAAAATGTGTTCATCAACGTTAAGAAAGGTATCTTGAAAATGAAGGATGTTGTTAATGTGGGAAAATATGGAAAGGGTTGGGAGCAGTATTTTTTATATAACATTTATGCAATATAAATAATTGTAAAACTTTCTTAAAGTACGAAAAAGGAAATGAACCCATTTTAAAAAAGAAAACTATTCAGTAATTTTTGCTTTTTAGCTTTCAAATTACTTTTCCTATTGCTGCCTAAAAGGTTCTTGAGAACAAAATGCTGGAGGGAAACAGTAAAATAGTAACAAATGTCCCCATACACTAAATGACAGAGCCCCTTTAACAAGAGAATTTACATTGCCCTTTATTACTTCCATGGCAAGACTCGGGTCTCTTCTCCAGCAAATATTTTACATTTGATTAACCTATAAGTTCCCATGTTTGTCACTAGTTACACCAAATCCAACTTGGCATCTTCGTTCTTCAAGGTGGACAGCACAGAGGAAGGTAGTGTACCCAAGAGAATGAGGGTTTTGAGGTGCATCAAATATTTCACCTAACATCTTCTGAGACTAGATGGAGTTAGCTTTCCCAAGATGATCAGGAAATGGTTGATACAGGTCTCTCCCAGACTTAACCAGAAGGCAGAGACAGCTCTGTTTTCTAAACTGGGATCTCATTTAACTAAGACCAGAGCAGAAGCTAGAAGCAAAAACATAAAGTAAAACCACAATGATTTTTTTAATTGTACCTATTAAGGACACTTTGTAGGTAATAAAAAGTCTGGAACAAATGTTAAAATGCAAAGTACACTACAACAATTGATATAAAGATAGAATTTTTCAGGCATTCTTGAAGAGAGAATGCTGCAGAAGTGACGAAAGAACTCCATCTCTGAAAGTTCACCTATTACACAATCAACTAACATTATCTCGGGATCAGCTGAATATCAGAATCAGGTGTCACAATGTTTGGAAATATGAATCTTGAGATATATTTGGACAAACTAGTCAGAATTTTCAGAAATGGAGTTCAGGAATCGCTTCTGAGCGAAGTCACCAAATTTACAGTCTGTATGTACAACTCCATGAATAGGAATTTAGAAACTAATGCTTCAACATATAAGTTGTCCCAATGACATCAAGGACAAAATTAAATGTTTTTAGGTAGATTTTATGCAGATTGAGATAAATAGAGCATGGCATGATGATCAATATATTTATCTTAAAAGAAAAGAAATGACAACCTGTTTAAGGATTGAAAAAATGTAGATGTGATTTTGAAATTAAAGATCAATCTCTGACTTTATTGTAATGTTGGCAAAAAACAGGAATGTGCAGACTATTCAAGAGAAGAACAGGTAAAAAAAATAGGATATATTAGAAACAAGTGGATTCTGAGATATGAGGATATATCTTTATTTTCATAAAGACACAGGACATAATACACTGAGAAGGAACAGCCACCTGTAGACCCTGAAAATTAAGACAGTGCCCAAATGTGCTCACATATTTTACATGTATAGACTTATTGAGCCTCACAACAATGCTAAAAACATGAAACAATTTTCATATCCTTGTACTACAGAGTAGTAAAGTAGCTTCAATTTCTGGGACTAGTAAGTGCCAGAACTATAAACATAAACTATACTTTAGGGATCAAGGTCATAGAGAAATCTGTACTCATTTATTGATAGGTATATTTACAAAATAGAGTGGTTCTTAGTAGGTGTATCAAAGAAAGAGATGATTGCCAATCTTTTGTGTATTGCTTTCTTTTTTTAAAATAAATCAATTTAATGGGTAGATATCAATAAAGCATGAATCCACACAAAGTGTAAAATCAACCTTATTTAGTATAAATTCTATTTAGCCTGATTTTTGCATATTGATCCTGTATCCTAAAAATCTAATGAAATTGTTTATCAACTCTAGCTAGGAATAAATATGCATGACCATTGTAGACTTCATTTCTGTAACTGGTCTCATGGTCAATATACATATTCATCACTACATTCTTCCACTACCTATTTCGTGTTCCCTTCACCCTCACCCAGCACTTCAGTTGGCTGTGTATCTTTGACTGATGGGATGACTCAAGCCTTCATTCCTGAGGACACTGGACCATTGAGAGTCATTCCTGGGTTGACTTGTAGCAGTTTTCCATTGACTTTGGTCACAGAGCATGGTAACATTAGGAGGTTCCCTAGGTCATCTGCATCCCAGACAAACTCTTCCTACCACCATTGTGTAGTAGCAGTCCTTTTCCTCTTGATAGGATCAATTATCCCAGCCAATACCGTAATTCTCTTCTTTCTCTTTTATTCAAAAGCATGAAAAGACCAAAGTGGGCAGGCTGCAGTCTTACATTCAAGATAAATGGAATAGTGTTTGTTTTCCCTGGTGGAAACACTCCTCCTTTTGGGAAAAAGACCTGAAGATCAGTTGAGCTTGACGTTGCACGGACAAGAAATAAAAACTTTCCTGGTTCTTTAGTGTGGTACATTTGGTACAATTGAACACTTTGAATCATTGCTACTAACAATGGTCTATAGTTTATATTATGGTTTACACTTTGAACTGCACAGTTTCATACATTTTGACAAAATGTATAATGGCTGGTATCCATAATTTCAAGGTCATGCAGAATATTTCCAATGTCCCCAAAATGCCCCATGTTACTTCCCTCTCCCTCCTCTCAGGACTTCTGGTGACCACTGCCTTTAAATCAGTGTTACAAGTTCTTCCATTACTAGAATAATAAGTATGCTTTAGTCAATCATTGCATTCACTTCTTCTGTTTGTTCATTCCTCGGTCTTGAGGATTTGGGGATGGTGATGTCCTTTTGCTTCCAATTGAAAGGGGGCTTACATCCCATGGAGCAGATGGATAGAACTGTCTTGAATGCAGTTGTAGATACTCTCTCTTTTGAAAAGGGACAGAAGAACCATGTGTAGGAAAATTATAAGTGAGTCTAACTCTGACATATTGGGGATGTGAATTATCATATATTCCAAGGTAAGGCCCACTGATGGGGTGCTAATTTCCTGAGGCAGTTGTTTCTTTAACCTTATACCCAAAGCATTAAGAAAATAAGGAAAAATACATTTTTGGGGTGAACTCAAGTGTAAACACTTTGACGTTTCAAAATTCTTTGTCAAGGAAGTGATACCTTATAGAATGGCCATTTAAAAAAAAAACAGGGTGGCAGACTTGGCCCAGTGGTTAGGGTGTCCATCTGCTACATGGGAGGTCCACAGTTCAAACCCCAGGCCTCCTTGACACATGTGGAGCTGGCACATGCACAGTGCTGATGTGCGCAAGGAGTGCCATGCCACACAGCGGTGTCCCTCCGTGTAGGGGAGCTCCACGTGCAAGGAGTGCGCCCTATAAGGAGAGTCATCCAGTGCAAAAGAAAGTGCAGCCTGCTTAAGAATGATGCCACCCACACAGAGAGCTGACACAAGATGACACAGCAAAAAGAAACACAGATTCCTGTGCCGCTGACAACAACAGAAGCAGACAAAGAAACAAGATGCAGCAAATAGACACAGAGAACAGACAACCAGGTTTGGGGGTGGGGAGAGAAATAAATAAATAAATCTTTAAAAATTAATAAATAAATAAATAAAAATTAAAAAAAAACAGAAAAATACAATTGCTGAAGAGGATGTGGAGAAATGGGAACCCTCCTTCACTTTTGGTGGATATGTAGAATGGAGTAGGATTTGTGGAAGAAAGTTTTGCAGTTCCTCAAGAAACTAAATATAGAACTGTTGTATGGTGCAGCATTCCCATTACTACAAATACATTTAGAAGAATTGAAAGCAAGGATGTTGACTGGTATTTGCACACCAATGTTCATTATAGCATTACTCACAATTGCCAAAATATGGAAACAGGCGGTGGACTTGGCCCAGTGGTTAGGGTGTCCGTCTACCACATGGGAGGTCCGCGATTCAAACCCCAGGCCTCCTTGACCCGTGTGAAGCTGGCCCATGTGCAGTGCTGATGCACGCAAGGAGTGCTGTGCCATGCAGGGGTGTCCCCCATGTAGGGGAGCCCCATGCACAAGGAGTGCACCCTGTAAGGAGAGCCAGCCCAGAAAGAAAGTGCAGCCTGCCCAGGAATGGTGCCACACACAAGGAGAGCTGACACAACAAGATGACGCAACAAAGAGAAACACAGATTCCCATGCCACTGACAACAACAGAAGTGCACAAAGAAGACGCAGCAAGTAGACACAGAGATCGGACAACCGGGGTGGTGGGGGGGGGGGGGGGTGGAAGGGGAGAGAAATAAATAAATAAATCTTTTAAAAAAATAAAATATAATATAATATAATATGGAAACAACCCAAGTGTCCATCAACTGATGGGGGCTAACCAAAATGTGGTACATACAGCAATGGAAAACTATTCATCTGTAAGAGGAATGAAATCAGAATGCATATAAAACCATTAATGAATCTTGAGAACATTATGTTGAATGAAATGTCAGACACAAAAGGGCAAATATTGTATTGTCTTACTAATATGAATTAAAATTATGAATAAACTCATGGAGTTAAAAAAAAAAACTTTCCTGGTGGATCCCTGGGGTAATAGTGAGTGGTGCCACTTGCATTTCCAACCCTTGTTTCTGGGATTGTGAATCCCAGCTAGGGAATAAATGGCACCATAGAGCAAATGCTGATTTACAGCATACAAAGCTTCCTGGAAAGCATCACCCCAGTCCTGCAGGTACTGTCACTTACTTGATAAGATAAGTGAGCCTTCATAGGACCAATACACTGAGATGGAAGAACCCTGTATTTTCTTGGGTGTATCTCCCATCCCCTCCCATCCAAAAGTCAGGTTATTCATTAACAGACATTATTATAACCCTACTACACAAAAGAGTACAAGGCCTCTAGGAGATTGCAACTAGTATTTGTTTAATAAGTATGTGAATGAAAAGATAAATAAATGATATGTCAATTATGTCAACTTTATTTACAAGTAAAGAAGAATTCTAAGCAACACACTAAAGAGTAATTTTATATATTTTTTGCTATTTCATAAATTAGCAGAAATGAAAATAGGTTACGGTATTCATAATATTCAGGGAGAAATAAATTTTGATAAAGAGTTATATTACCAAATACGAAAAATAATTCATGGGTTAGTATTCTTGGGTGCAAAGAACAGAAATGGAGTGGGTTTTGCTAAGCAAAAATTAAAGTACAATTGAATATCATTGGTTTATAGATCTGATCACAAGTTGGGGCAAAACAGGAAATGTGTTGAAAGTTAGATGGCATTAACATAGTCTGGGAAATCACAAAAAGAGAAAGACATGATCCCACTCCTACCACAGATGGATGGTGGACAATCCTGATGGCAACATCAATGCTGGATGCCAGTCATGAGACATTGGAGGTTGAAGACATCTACTGCCCCCATCATGGCAGAGGATTCAGTCTGAAATATTTTAGAGTCATAGATGCATCTTAGAAAATTTTCTACATGTTATGTCCAAATTGTGTGAATCTAGCAACTGTAAATAAATTGCTAAATGCAATTACTGTTTTCTTTTTTTTATTTATTTTTCTTTACATTTTTTATTGACTTTGTAATAATATTACATTAAAAATATATATATGAGGTCCCATTCAACCCCACCCCCCCACCCCACCTCTCCCCCCCCCCCCCCCAGCAACACTCGTTCCCATCATCATGACACATCCATTGCATTTGGTAAGTACATCTTCGGGCACCTCTGCACCTCATGGTCAATGGTCCACATCATGGCCCATACTCTCCCCCATTCCATCCATTGGGCCCTGTGAGGATTTACAATGTCCAGTGATTGCCCCTGAAGCACCATCCAGGGCAGCTCCATGTCCCAAAGACGCCTCCACCTCTCATCTCTTCCTGCCTTTCCCCATACCCATCAGCCACCATGTCCACTTTTCCCAATCCAGTGCCACCTCTTCTATGTGGATATTGGATTGGTTGTGCCCATTGCACCTCTATGTCAAGAGGAGGCTCAGATTCCACATGGATGCTGGATGCAATACTGTTTTCCAACTTAGTGTTTTTATTTTTTCTATTTTTATTTTTTTATTTATTTTTATTTGTAATTCCCCCCCTCCCCCAGTTGTCTGTTCTCTGTGTCTATTTCCTGTGTCTTGTTTCTTTGTCCGCTTCTGTTGTCGTCAGCGGCACGGGAAGTGTGGGTAGTGCCATTCCTGGGCAGGCTGCACTTTCTTTCACGCTGGGCAGCTCTCCTTATGGGTGCACTCCTTGCGCGTGGGGCTCCCCTATGCAGGGGACACCCCTGCGTGGCACAGCACTCCTTGTGCACATCAGCACTGCGCATGGGCCAGCTCCACATGGGTCAAGGAGGCCCGGGGTTTGAACAGCGGACTTCCCATGTGGTAGACAGACGCCCTAACCACTGGGCCAAGTCTGTTTCTCCAACTTAGTGTTTTTAGAGAATCCAAGACAAGATATGACCTCTTCCAGCATATAAATATATAAGAAAGAAGAAATAGAACCAGCAAGATGGTGGCAAATAAAGAGCTCCTAGGGTCAGCTCATGCTACAGGGCAGTTAGTAATCACCCAGAGCTACCTAAAGCCCCTGTCTGTTGGCTCCAGGATACAAGAATGTCATTCATCAACATTGTTGAAAGATTGGAAGGAGGATATTACCCATCTGCAGAGAATATTTGTCAGTAGGGCACTCCACATCCCAGAGGCTGGTGCCCATCTTCCACTGGCTGCATATTCTGCCTAAGGAGTAATTCCATGACTGGAATTGGAAGCTCCACTTCCCAAAAAGGGGAAGGAAGAGATGGTTAGGCACCAACTTAAAATACTGATTAGTAAATGTGGTGGACTGTATTATTTTCCTAAGAAGAGATGTAGTCTGTACCTATGCAAGTCAGAAAGAGGCCAGTAACACCATTTTAACTCCTACTCTGGCACAAGGGGAAGAAGCATAGACTAAAAATAATGGTGCTGGTATGGGCCAGCTTCTTTCCACCCAGATCAAATTGCAGTTCTGGCATAAGCCCCCTCCCCACCTCTGGCAGGGACTTAGTTGGAAAGGCATGCACCAGGCTATCCAGGAAAATATAGACTACACCACGGAGGCTGGTGATCATTCTACCTTGGCACCGCAAGCCACCTGAGATGCTACCCTGTGGCTGAAATTGGAAGCTCCATTTCCAAAAAAAAAAAAAGGGAGGAAGAGACAATTGACCACTGATTTCAGCTACTGATTAATATATTTGGCTGGCTAAAGTATAACTCTAAAAATAGTAAAGTTTTAAAATGTCCAAGTCAGAAAGTGATTGGTAGCCACAATTTTGACTACCCACAAAGCATGAGGACAAGCAGGCTCACTGAAAATCACTGTGGTTGTAGGGACAGGTATCTTTCATCCAGGTTGGCCTGCAGCCAAAGCCTAGGCTTCAGCCCCACCTCTAGCAGAGAGGAAGATGGCGGGCCCTGAAACAGTCTTTCCAGGTAAATGAAGGTGCACATTTCACAAACAGAAGAGTATGATATGTACAGGGGCAACTGCATTTATATTGGACGTGCACTGCATAGATTGCTCTCCATACCAGTAGCTCCATCCCAGGCCCAGGAAGGGGAGAAAGGTACTTGAAGTTTCATAAGTCTCTCTGGGCAACCATAGTCTAGAACTACACAACTTGGATTATTACACACAGTTGTAGCTTTGTCCAAACACCTGGTAAGAAGAAATGTGGAAGAAGACTCATCAGTCCCTGGGGCACTGATGGCATCTTAAGCCTCTACAGCTCACACCAACTGCATCATTGGCTCCTACTACACAACCAGCAAGGGGGAAAGGGCAAGAAAGCCCTAAACTAAAGAGCAAAACTCCACCTTGAATGAATAATCTAGTAAACCAGACATCAATGCACCGACAATAAATTTCAATCTACACCAAGAACCAGGAAGATATGACCCAGTTAAAGGAGCAAGATAGGCTTCCAAACAGCATAAAGGACTTGAAACAAATAATCATAGATATTCAAATAAATCTCCTTAATAAATGTATTGAGATGGCTAAAGAAATTAAGGATATTAGGAAGACATTGGATGAGTACAAAGAAGACTTTGAAATCATACATAGAAAAATATCAGATCTTTTTGGAATGAAAGATACAGTAACTGAAATTTAAAATACACTAGAGTTGTATAATAGCAGATTTGAGGAAGCAGAAAAAAGGATTGGTAAGCTTGAAGAAATGGCCTCTGAAAGTGAACAAACAAAAGAACAGATGAAGAAAAGAAAGGAAAAAATTGTACAGATTCTCAGGGAAATAAATGACAGCAAGTGACATGCAAAAACATGTGTCATGGTTGTCCCAGAAGGAGAAGATGAGGGAAAAGGGGCAGAAGGAATATTTGAAGACATGATGGAAGAAAATATCCCAACCCTAGTGAAGGATATGGATTTCCATATCAATAAGCACAACATACTCACTTCCAAATAAACTGAGTTTGTAGCCAGAAGACCACCTTTGCAGGAAATACTAAAGTGTGTGCTACAGTCTGAAAACAGAAGACTGGAGAGAGAGGCCTGGAAGAGCATAAAGAAATGAAGATTTTATCAATAAAAGTAACTAAAAGTGTCAGAAGAGTGGTGAAAATAATATAAGACAGAAAAAAAATATTCAGGAATAAACTTAACCAATGATGTAAAGCATTTGTATCCAGAAAAATACAACTCACTGGTAAAGAAATCAGAAAGACCTACATAATTGAAAGAATATTCCATGCTCATAGATTAGAAGACCAATATCATTAAGATGTCAATCCTCCTCAAATTGATATACAGATTCAATACAACCCAGATAAACATTCTACCAGAATTTCTAAATAATTGGAAAGCATGATTACAATTTTATGGGGAAGGGTGAATGGTTCCCAAATAGGCAGAAACATCTTAAAGAGGAAAAAACAAAGTTGGCAAACTCTCATGTACAGAATTTAAATTGTATTACCTAGGTACCTTGGTAAAAACAGCATGGTACTGTCATAAAGACAAACACATAGACCAATGGAACCAAATTGATGGTTCAGAAACAGACACTCACATCTATGGTCAAGTGATTTTTGACTAGCATATCAAACACTCTCAGCTCTGGCAGAACAGTTCATTCAACAAATGGTGCTGAAAGAACTGGATATCCATACCCAAAAGAAGGAAAGAGGACACCTTTCTCACACCTTATCCAAAGTTTAAATCAAAATGGATCAATAGCCTAAATATAAATGCAAGAACTATATTGCTTCTAGAAGAAAATGTAGGAAAATGTCTTCAAGACGTAGTAGTAGGTGGTGGTTTCTTAAAGGACCTAAGAGGATGACTGCGATGGGCTACTGGTATTTAATGTATGTAGAAGTTTTATTTAACTTTACTGTAAAAGCGTGGAAATGTATAGAGTGAATGGTAATACATTTAGTGTGTAACAGCAGGTTTAAAAATTGGAATGTGGCTGAAAGTGGTAGTCTAGGTATGTAAATACCAAATTAAGGAAAGCTAGAGAATAATCTAGGGAATGAAGAGCACAGTATACTCAGAAGTCAATGAGAATTGTGGTGGATGGTACAGAGACGAGAGAGACCCTGTTGAGCTAGAGCATGTGTACATCATTATTACAGGGTGGTGGGAATGTGGAGAAGTATGGGAAAAATACAACTGGAGTGACTAATGGACTGTGGTTAATAGTAATAATGTAATATTCATGCATCTATGCCAAAGATGTACTGTGTTGATAATGGGGGAGTATGGAAAAGGTGTGCCAAATGTATGCTAAGGACCTTGCAATAATCTGATGATACTACCTCATGATCTCTAAAAATTGTTCCTCCATAGTGTGGTGTGTTGATAGAGGGGTGTTGTTTGGGAATTCTTCACATGTGCATGATTGTTTTGTAAGTTTAAACTTCGGCCATAAAAATATATTTAAAAAATAGTAATAGAGTAGGTAGAGGGAAAATACACCTAATGTAAGATAACAACTATAGTTAGTAATATTTTAGCAACGTTCTTTCAAAATTTGTACCAAATCTCAAAACAATGCAAGGTATTGGTGATGCGTTGACGTATGGGACCCCTGTATGATGTTATGCATGTTTGTTTGTAAGTTGCCTACTTGTACTATACATTTATTACGGATGCATGTTCAGGTATAAATGATATAAAAATAATAATAGGGTGGTTTGGGGAAAATACTTTGGTTTGGTTAGCAGAAATATTTTGAAGTTACTCTTTAATCATTAGTAAAACTTTGTTTCAAAACGATGCATGGTACTGTTGATAGGTTAAGGTATGAGAGACCTCTATGATGTCATATATGTTTGACTTTTAAGTCCACACTTGATAATAAAATTTATTGTTTATGTATGTGTATTTATGACTGATATACTTATATAACTTTAAACATATATGGATTTATAAATGTATGCACATATGTATGCATGTGTATGTATATAAATATACATATATATGGAGAAACCAGCTTACAAGGTTTTATTCCCAAATACTGTGCTCTGAGAATTTCACCTTCATCTTCACAGGTTCATTGCTGGAACATCCCTCAGCCAAGATACATTTTGCAGCAGCATTGTTGGTCTGAGCCCCACAAATGGAGCCTTTTATCTGAGGTATATGGCCAGAGAAACAACAATTAGGGATAAGCTGAAAAATACTCAGGCTCCTATTCTACAGTGTTCTTATTACAAACTTTTTACAAACCAGAAATCTTCCTAGTACTTGATCCTCCTATTTAGATAGTTCCAAGAAATAAAAAGGGATATGACACAAATGCTACCAGTAACACAATCTTCTCTACTTAACACAGTTAGAGACTGTATTTTTGCTTGATTATTTTTCCTATCATGAGTTGCAGAACATCTCTGAATCACTCCTCTGTCATTTCCTCACAACATTAAGACTTTGATCAAATCATTCTTTCTCAGTAGAGACTTCCATGACATTCCATGTCCCCTATTTTTTAACTCCTCCATGTTCCATGCTTATGACCATGTACCTTTGCAACTTTCCTGCAAAGAAGTACAGAGCATTTGCTTTCTTCTTAAATGTGAGCTTGTCCTCAGAATTTCATTAATCAAAACAAGGCAACCAAAGGAAATTGCTCTGATTCTAGGTTTTCAAGAAAGAAAGAAAGGCAACAAGATGATGACACCATCCCAGAACCTCTGGCTCCTGCTCCCCTCTGTTTCACATGAGAGAAGATGTGCAAACTTCAACATGGTATTTTCTTTCCAAGGTCATCCTCCTGTTCAGATATAAAGTCCATCATGTTAAAATAGGATATGAAATGAATGATGCAGTCATCTATAAAGGTAAAATCAAATGTGAAAAAAAGAAAATTTGATTTTCCCTCATACGAGAAGGTAGATGCCTTTACTTTCCTCCTTTTCCTTAGCTTACATATTTTAGAAAAATTCAGATTTTGCATGAACTCTCTGTCCTCTTCAGAGGTATGTGTATTTTTGTTTGTTTTTATTTTTTATTTATTTTTAACTGGATTTTTAAAAAAGATATATAGATAACAAAAAATATTACATTAAAAAATATAAGTGGTTCCCATATACCCCATACCACACCCCATCCCATTCTTCAAAGCTGTATATTTTTAAAAGATAACAAGTTGCTTAACATACTGATCTGTTTTCTTTTATTAGACACTACATATATACCCTTGTGATTCTTGAACTCTATTATAGAATGTAGCAGGACACACCACGTTGGGAATTTAATATTTCCTTTTTTCTGGTGGGTCTCCACCCAATAAAATGACACCCTAGAACAATATGAAGACATTCAAGACCTTAATATTAATGTGACACTATGAAACTTATTCTTGGAGGACAGAAACTTAGTGGTTCTCAAAGGTTCCGAGGGGGCAGAGAGAGCAGAATAGGTTCATAGGGCATATCGAGATCACTGGAGTTGTTCTGCATTACTTTCCAATGCATCATAATGGATGCATTATGATACATTATGTCAAAACCCGTAAAATAGTGCAGTGCAAAGTATAAACCATAATGGAGACCATTGTCCATGGACAGTAGCGATGCTTCAATATTTGTTCATCAATTGTAACAATGGACCATACTCATGTCAGATATTATTAATAGGTTAAAATGTGAGAGGAGGGGGCATGAGGTGTAGAGGAAGCCCCTGTATTTTCTATGTGACTTTTCCATGACTTAAATCTTCTTTGAAAATAAAATGATAACCACAAATAAGACACTGAAGGAACATACAGAAGAAATTATCAAAATTCATAAAAGAGAGATCATACAGTGATGAAGGGTGCAAAAGCAAAATATTTGTTTTTGTTTTGGGGGGAAGTTTTGGATTACCTAAAATTTACAAATATGGCAGGGAAAGATAACTGGTACAATTATTGTATGGCTCAAATTGTATGGTTCAATTGTAAACCATAATGTAAGCTATAGACCATGGTAAGTAGCAATGTTTCAATATTTGTTCCTCATTTGCAACTAATATATCACACTAATGAAAATTTGTTAGTGGGGTACGTATGAATGATGGGGTATATAGGAATCCCTCATATTTTTATGTAACTTTTATGTAATCTAAAACCTCTATAGGGAAACGGACTTTGGCCCAGTGGTTAGGGCGTCCGTCTACCATATGGGAGGTCCACGGATCAAACCCGCGGCCTCCTTGACCCGTGTGGAGCTGGCCATGCGCAGTGCTGATGCGCGCAAGGAGTGCCCTGCCACGCAAGGGTGTCCCCGCGTAGGGGAGCCCCACGCGCAAGGAGTGCGCCCATGAGGAAAGCCGCCCAGCGTGAAAAGAAAGTGCAGCCTGCCCAGGAATGGCGCCGCCCACACTTCCTGTGCCGCTGACGACAACAGAAGCGGACAAAGAAACAAAAAAGCAGACAAAGAAACAAGACGCAGCAAATAGACACCAAGAACAGACAACCAGGGGAGGGGGGGAAATTAAATAAATAAATAAATCTTTAAAAAAAAAAAAAAAAAAAGATTGACCCTAACTACATTCAAAAAGATATTAAAAAAAAATAAAAAATAAAAAAAAATAAAACCTCTATAAAAATAGGAGGAATATCTTTCCCAGTCACCTGGGAACCATCTCTTGGAATGGAACCATCAGGAAGACAATACCCTTCCCTCCCATTTCCTCTGGGAGATTACATGCAAAACTTAAATGGACACCTGGCTCCAGGTTGAAAAACTACCTTATACCATAAAATATGAGAATTTTATGTTTCTTTTTATGTTTCCTTGGAAATCATCAATTAACTAAGCCAGAGGCTCACATCCATTACCAGATGAGTTTCAGATGAACTATTTGAGATGAACGGAGCTGTCAAGTCTTCTTACCAGAGGACTAGTTAACATTTACTTTGAGATCCTGTGTACAATTAGCTGTTATCCTTCTGACTGTCTAAAAAGGTGATATTCTGTTCTGTCTTTGCAAAATCTTTAGAGAATTGTCTGGAAGTGCATCACTTTCTATTTTAATTCATTAATCTAAATGTTTCCTTTCTCTTCTACCTTTTTGGAGTAGTTTCATGATTGGCATATGTTTTGTTTTGAATTATATTTTCCCCAAGTCTAATGATATGGATTGAATTAACTGGAAACTTTCTGAATTAAGCAGATAATTTACAGGAATCATGGGCATGTAGAAGTCAGGTAAAATATGCTGAATTATTCAATGTCCCCACTAGATTTTCTTTTTTTGGAATTCTAGGCAGATAAAACACACTAGTGAAAAAGTGTGAGAATTATGAACTCTATAATCCCATGAAAAACATTTGGTTAACTAATTTCAAAGCCAGAATTTTCTCTGATAGTTTTTTCTCCTAAAGGAATACTATATCTCTGTTATATTGGAAAGGGCTTATGAGAAAACAGTGTTGATTTTGCCTCTCAAGGATTCCTTTGATTTGGATAAATTAATGTATTTGTTGGGTTCTTAGGCCTCATCTCAAGCAAATAAAATCCTGGAATACATATAATGTATATCATTTTAGAGGAAAGGAGAACCTCTTGTCAAAAATTTGAAGGTAAGATTGTTAAAATTGGAAGAGGAAAAGTGAAAATAAAAGCCACTTTCTCTTTGATGGTGCCTTCCTTCTTTCTCTGTTGTCCTCACTTGATAGAAGAGAGTGACTCTCTTGTCGGGGGCTAATGTGCCTGGTGATTTTAAGTTGAAGCCTATGCTCATTTATCATTCAGAAAATCCAAAGACCAATTAAAATTATGCAAAATCTACTCTGCCTATGCTCTTGAAATTGAACAAGAAATCCCAAATGATAGTCCTCTGTTTACAACATGGCTAGCTGAATAATTTAAGCCCACTAAAGAGACCTTCTGCTTAGAACAAAAGATTCCTTTCAAAATATAACTGCACATTGACAATGCACTTGGGCACCCAAGAGCTCTGATGGAGTTGTAGAATGAAATTGATATCATTTTCATATCTGATAACCCAAAATCCATTCTGCAGGCCATGGATTGAGATGTCATTTTAAATTTCAGACCTTATTATTTAAAAATACATTTTATAAGCTACAGCTGCCATAGACAGTGAGTCTTCCTTTGGATCTCAGCAAAGTATATGGAAAAAATTGTGAATATAATTCACCATTTTAGATGACATTAAGTACATTTGTGATTCATGGGAGGAGTTCATACTGCCAAAATTAACAGGACTTTGAAATAAGTTGTTTCCAACTCATATGGAAGATGTTGATGGAAAGTAACTGCCGATGATGTGGATATAGAAAGAGTACTAGAGTAAGAAGTGAGCCTGAAGATTGGACTGAACTTCTGTATCTCATGATAAATATTAATAAATGAGAAGTTTCTCCTTACAAATGAGCAAAATAAATGACGTCTTGAAATAGATTCTATTCCTGGTGAAGACTCTTCTCTAGCACACATGGATCACTCTCCAGGGTAGACTAATGGTTGGTAAAAAAGTAAGTCTCAACAAATTTGGAAAGATTGACATTTACAAAGTAATTTTCCTGATGAAAACAGAATGAAGCTGGAAATTAATAAGGGGCAGAGAAGCAGAACAGGCACAAAAATATGAAAGTTAAACAACACATTCTTAGACACTTAGTGGGTCAAGGAAGAAATGGCCTAAGAAATCAGAAACTACCTTGAAACAAATGAAAATGAGGAAACAACATATCAATAAATATGGGATGCAGCAAAAGAAGTGATGAAAGGGAAATTTACAGCCATAAAGGCATTGGTGTGGAGAAAGTGACCATGGTGGCTGCTGGTGGTAGGGAGTGGGAGAAAGAGATGAGATGTGGGGGCATTTTCGGGACTTGGAGTTGTCTTAGGTGGTGATGCAGGGACAGTTACCAGACATCGTATGTCCTCCCATGGCCCGCTGGATGGACTGTGGGAGAGTGTGGACTATGATGTGGACCATTGACCATGAGGTGCAGTGGTGCTCAGAGATGTATTCACCAAATGCAATGAATGTCTCATGATGATGGAGGAGATTGTTGTAATGGGGATAGGAGTGGATTGAAGGGGGTGGGGGTTATATGGGGACCTCGTAATTTTTTAATGTAATATTTAAAAAGTAAAGACAATAAAAATTAAAAAATTAAAAATTAGGCAAAAAATAAAAAAATAAAAGAAAGAGCTAAGATCAAAGACCTAACTGAACACATGGAGGAATGAGAAATAGAAGAAAAAACTTATCCTAAGGCAAGCAGAAAATAAGAAAAAACAAAGTTTATAGCATTGCTAAATGTCAAGAGAATAAAAAACACTAGGAAATTTTAACAAATCCAAAAAATGGCTCTTTGAGAAAATTAATAAACAAACACACTCTTGGAATCAGACATGGCTCAACCACTTGGCCACCCATCTACCACATTGGGATGTCCCAGGTTCAGGTCCCAGTGTGTCCTAAAAAAGAAGATGAACAGATGTCTTCTCCAGCCACAAGAGAGTTATATGCCACTTTAACAGAGCTAGACTCTGCAGCCACTACAACAAGCAGAGGCCACAAGCCAGCAGATCCCACAGCCCACCGGGATTGGATGAGGCTCCATCCGTTGGGCTCTAACCTGTCATATGAGAGGTCCTGGGTTTGGTTCCTCTTGCCTCCTGGAGAAGGTGAGCAAACAATGATTAGACAGACATGAGAACCATCTAGGGAAAAGGGGAGGTAAATAAAGAAAAATGAAGTAAATTTTTTTAAAAGCAGCTTTTAAAAATTTTGACAAAACCTTCACTAGACTAAAAAGAAAACATAATTAAAATAAAAAAAGCAAGAGAGGAAATATCACCACAGATACCACAAAAATAAGAGTATCATAAGAAGATACACTCAAAAATTGTATGCCAACAAGAGACTAACTTAGATGAAATGGACACATTTCTAGAAACACACAACACCTATATTGATGAAAGAAGAAATTGATGATCTCAACAGACCAATCACAAGGATTGAATTAGTCATCAAAAACCTCCCAACCAGGAAAAGGTCAGGATCAGATGGCTTTCACAGTTGTACTCCCATCTGAAAAAATCCAAATAGACCAACTCCATGACACATACTCTTCAGAATGTCAAATGCCAAAGAAAAAGAGAGAATTCTGAGAACAGCAAGAGAAAAGCAATGCATAACGTATAAGGGCTATCCAATAAGATTAAGTACTGATTTCTCACCAGAAACAATGGAAGCAAGAAGTCAGGGTTCTGATATTTTTAAGTATTTCAAGAGAAAAACTTTCAGCCAAAAATCTTATATCCAGCAAGACTCTCTTTCAAAAATGAGGGCAAGATCAGAATATTCACAGGAAAACAGAAACTGAGTGGATTTCTAAGCAAGAGACCTGATTTTCAGGAAATACTAAAGAGTGTGCTAGAGCCTGAAAAGAAAAGATAAGGGACAAAGGCCCAGAAGAGGGTCTAGAAATGAAGATTATATCAACAAAAGTAACTAAAAGAATTAAAAGATTGGTGAAAATAAAATATGTAACATAAAATTCAAATAGGGATAAACTTAACCATCAATGTAAAGCACTTGTATTCAGAAAAATTCAACTCAGTGTTAAAAGAAATAAAAAATGGTTTAAATAACTGGAAGAACATTCCATGCTCATGGATTGGAAGACAGAATGTCATTAAGATGTTAATTCTACTCAAATTGATATACAGATTCAATGCAAACCCGATGAAAATTCCACCAGCAGTAAAGAAAAATTGAAAACATGATCACCAAATATATTTGGAAGGGTAAGTGTTCCTAAATAGCCAGAAACATCATAAAAAGGTAAAGCAAACCCTCATCCCCAGACTTTAAATCATATTACCTAGCTACAGTGGTTAAAAAACAACATGGTACTGGCCTAAAGACAGACATAATAGACCAATGGAAATCAATTTATGGTTCAGAAACAGATCCTCACATATAGATCAAGTGATTTTTGACTAACCTGTCAAACTAAGACAGCTCAGGCAGAACAATCCATTCAACAAGTGGTGCTGAAAGAATTGGATATCCATAGCTGAAAGAAGGAAAGAGGACCTCTATCTCACACCTTATCCAAAAATTAACTCAAAATGGATCAAAAACCTAAAAATAAAAGCAAAAACCATAAAACTTCTAGAAGAAATTGTAGGAAAATATCTTTATGACCTGGTGATAGGTGGTGGATTTTTAAAGGAGATAAGAGGAAGACTGAGATGGACTACTGATATTTAATGTACGTAGAGGCTTTAAATAGCATTACTGTAAAAGTGGGGAAATGTATACAGTGGATGGTGATACACAGTAACAGCTAGTTTACAAAGTCTAGGTATGTAAATGCCAATTGACAGAATGCTAGAGAATAATCTAGGAACTGAATAGCACAATAAACCAAGAGGTGGATGAGAATTGTGGTTGATGGTACAAATGCAAGAGTTTCCTGTGTTAGCTAAGGCAAATATATATTACTACTGCAGGGTGTTGGAAATGTGAAGAAGTATGGAAAAATACAGCTGGAGTGTCATATGGACTGTGGTTAGTAGTAATAGCTATTTGCATCTGTGCCAAAGATGTACTTTGATAATGTTGGCAGTATGTTGATAATGAGGCAGTATGAAAAATGTGAGCCAAATGTACAATATAGTCATGGTAACAATCAGATGATATCTTATCTGTAGCACATGTTCCACCATAGTTTGGTGTGTTGCTAGAGAGGTGTTGTTTGGAAATTCTTCACAGGTGCATGATAGTTTCATAAGGTTACAACTTCTGTCATAAAAAATATATGTTGAGGGGTGGTGCAAGATGGTGGCTGAGTGAGCTTGCCTGACGTTCTCTCCTGCAAAGAAGTGGCTGGGCAGCATTAGAGGTTCTCCAGGACCAGGCTGTTTCAGGATTTTTGCAGGGCAGGAGGTGTCTGGACATTGATTTGGTGGGAAGCCCTTTACACACCCCCTTTTACTTTCTTCCTTTCTTCTCTTTTTTTTTTCTCTCTCTCGTCCCTCATTTCCTTCTTATTTTATTTTATCTTAATTATACAATAGGTGCTGCAGGGAACACCTCACATTTGCTGGGTTTCCTCATCCTCTGCTGCCTCATTTCTGTGTGAATTGATTTTGGCTACCTACACTATCCCGTTTCCCCTACAACTTGATATCCCTCATCATCTACTGTCTCTCTATATTCCACCTCATGTTCTTTTATCCACAAAGTGTCTAACTCTTAATTTCTAATACCTTTGTTGTGTTTTCTGTCTTTTATCCACTCTTGAAACTATTACCTTTCTTTTCTCTTTCCCTCTCTCACGAAAACAATAGCTTTTTAATTCATACCATATCCCTCCCATATTCAGTCGACTACCTCATTATAAGTACTCTACCTACTGCTATAACTCTACACAACTTACATGAATCTAATATCCAACCTCCCAGATCTCATATTGTTGCTCTGTTAACATTTATCACCAATACTACTTTACACTTTTTCCTTGCTTACACAATTGCCTTTCCTGGCCCTAATACTTCCCTTAAAAGTGATCTCAACCAGCAATAAGAAATTAGAATAAGAAGAACGAAGTGAAAAAGAGAAGATATAATACTTATGCAAAGACAACAGCTAATTAATCCCCAAGACTAGACAAAGAAGCTAAGGAACTGATTAAACCCATCAAGATAAAATGATGACCAGACAGCAACAAAAATCTATAAACCCAACCAGTAATCAGGAAAACATGGCTGAATCCAGTGAACAAACTGAAAACCAGATAGGGGAGCAAACTTCGCATAAACAATTAAAGATCTCAGAGCATTTATCACTGACAAATTTAATGAAGTAAAGAAGAGGTTAACAACATGAAGACAACACTTGGAGGGGAAATTGCAGACATACGCAAAAAGATAACAGATATGATGGGAATGAACACCACAATTTAAGAAATCAAAAATACACTCGCAGCAAATATCAGCAGACTAGAAGAGGCAGAGCAGAGAATTAGTGATGTGGAAGACAGTACATCGGAAATCAAACAGATAGTAGAATTGGTCGATAAAAAGATAGAAAAAATCCAGCTAGGACTTAGGGACCTGAATGATAATGCAAAACACTCAAACATACATATTATAAGCATCCCAGAAGGAGAAGAGAAGGGAAAGGGGTCAGAAGGAATGTTGCAGGAAATAATGGATGAAAACTTCCCAAATCTACTGAAAGAGACAGATGTACATATCCAATAAGCAGAGCGCACCCCAATCGTCATAAACCCCAACAGGCCCACCCCAAGACATATACTTGTCAAATTATCCAATGCTCAAGACAAAGAGAAAATTCTAAAAGCAGAAAGAGAAAAGAAAACCATCACATACAAGGGAAGCTCCATAAGATTAAGAGCTGATTTCTCATCTGAAACCATGAAGGCAAGAAGGCAGTGGTATGATATAGTCAAGGTACTAAAAGAAAAAAATTTCCAACCAAGAATACTCTATCCAGCTAAATTAGCATTCAAAAATGATGGAGAGGTCAAAATATTCACAGATAAACAGAAACTGAAAGAGTATGCTAACAAGAAACCTCCCCTTCAAGAAATTCTAAAGGGAGTTCTGCAGGAAGAAAGGAAAAAACAGGAGAGACAGAGTAGGAGGAGAGGGTAAGAGCAACAAAAAAGACAAAAAAAGAGAAGAGGAAAAAAAAAGCAAACAAAATATGACAAACACAAGTCCAATCAAAATATGGCTAACACAAATAATTCCTTGAAAATAATAACACTGAATGTCAACGGATTAAAACCACCTATCAAAAGATTCAGACTGGGACATTGGATAAGGAAATATGACCCATCCATATGCTCTCTACAAGAGACACATCTTAGAACCAGAGATTCATGGAGGCTGAAAGTGAATGGTTAGAAAACAATCATACAAGCAAACAATAACTAAAAAAGGCAGGTGTAGCTATATTAATATCAGACAAAATAGACTTTAAATGTGAAACAATTATGAGAGACAAAGAAGGATACTACAATTTAGTGAAAGGGACAATCTGTCAAGAAGATCAAACAATCATAAATATTTAGACTCCTAACAAGGGCACCTCTGAATATGTGAGGCAAATGCTGGAAAAACTAAGTGAATGAATAGATGCATCTACAATTATAGTGGGGGATTTTAATACACCACTATCAACTCTGGACAGAACATCTCAAAAGAGAATCACTAAAGAAACAAAATATTTGAACAGTATATTAGAGGAGCTTGATCTAATACATATATATAGATCATTACACACAAACACAGCAGGATATACATTTTTCTCAAGCACACATGGATCATTCTCCAAGATAGACCATATGCTAGGCCACAAAGCAAGGCTTAATGAATTTAGAAAGATCAAAATCATACAAAATAATATCTCTGACCACAGTGGAGTAAAGCTGGAAATTTGCAAGGGCCAGAGGCCCAGATTTCACACCATGATTTGGAAATTAAACAGCACACTCTTAGAAAAACAGTGGTCAAAGAGGAAATCTCAAATAAATCAATGACTACCTTTAAACAAATGATAATGATAACACAACATACCAAAATTTATGGGATGCAGCAAAAGCAGTACTGAGATGGAAAATTATTGCCATAAATTCATACATCAAAAAAGAAGAAACAGCAAAAATTGAAGAACTAACTGCACATTTGGAAGAATTAGGAAAAAAAACAACAAAATAATCCAACAGGAAGAAGAAGGAAGGAAATAACAAAGATAAGGGCAGAACTAAATGAAATAGAAAATAAGAAAGCACTTGAAAAGATAAACAAGACCAAGAGCTGGTTTTTTGAGAAGATCAACAAAATTGACAAACCTTTAGTGAGACTAACAAAGAAAAAAAGAGAGAAGATGCAAATACACAAAATAAGAAATGAGAAAGGCGATATCACCACTGACCCCACAGAAATAAAGACTATATCGTAAGAGGATACTTTGAAAAACTGTATTCCAACAAAAATGACAATTCAAAGGAAATGGACAAATTCCTAGAAACACATAAGCAGCCCATATTGATGAAAGAAGAAATTGATGATCTCAACAAACCAATCACAAGTAAAGAGATACAATCAGTCATAAAAACCTCCCAAGAAGAGCCCAGGGCCAGATGGGTTCACAGGTGAATTCTACAAAACATTCCGGAAAGAACTAACACCAGTCCTGCTGAAACTCTTTCAAAAAATTGAAATAGAAGGAACATTACCTAATCCCTTCTATGATGCCAACATTACCCTAGAACCAAAGCCAAAGACACAAGAAAGGAAAATTACAGACAAATTTCTCTAATGAACGTAGACGCAAAAGTACTTAACAAAATACTTGCTAATTGTATTCAACAACACATTAAATGAATTATACACCACGAACAAGTGGAATTCATTCCAGGTATGCAAGGATGGTTTAACATAAGAAAATTAGTCAATGTAATACACCATACAAACAGATTGAAAGAAAAAAATCACATGATTATATCTATAGATGCAGAAAAGGCATTTGACAAAATACAGCACACTTTCTTGATAAAAACACTCCAAAAGATCGGAACACAAGGAAATTTTTTGAACATGATAAAGAGTATATATGGAAAATGTACAGCCAACATTGTTTACAATGGAGAAATCCTAAAATCCTTCCCTCTAAAATCAGGAACAAGACAAGGATGCCCACTGTCTCACCTTCTATTTAACATTTCTCAAGCACTGAGGCAAGAACCAGATATAAAAGGCATCCAAATTGGAAAGGAAGAAGTCAAAATTTCATTATTTGCAGATGACATGATCCTATACATAGAAAACCCTGAGAGATCTACAACAAAGCTTCTAGAACTCATAAATGAGTTTAGTAAAGTAGCAGGTTATAAGATCAATGCGCAAAAATCAGTAGCATTTCTGTACACCAATAATGAGCAAGATCAGGAGGAAATCAAGAAACAAATACCATTTACAATAGTAAATAAAAAAATCAAATATTTAGGAATAAATTTAACTAAAGATGTAAAAAACTTATACACCAAGAACTATACAAGACTGTTCAAGTAAATCAAAGAAGATCTAAATAAATGGAAGAATATTCCCTGTTCATGGATAGGAAGACTAAATATTATTAAGATGTCTATCCTACCAAAGCTGATCTACACATTCAATGCAATCCCAATAAAAATCAACACAACCTTCTTTAAGGAACTAGAAAAACTAACTATGAAATTTTTTTGGAATGGAAAGAGGCCCCGAATAGCCAAAGACATATTGAAAAAGAAAACGAAATTGGAGGAATCACACTACTGGTATCAAAACATACTACAAGGCTACAGTAGTGAAAACAGCATGGTATTGGCATAAGGAGAGACACACAGACCAATGGAACCGAATTGAAAGTTCTGATATAGAACCTCATATATACAGCCATATAATATTCAATAAAGCCACCAAACCCTCTCAACTGGGAAAGAATGGCCTATTCAACAAATGGTGCCTGGAGAACTGGATATCCATATGTAGAAGAATGAAAGAGTATTACCATCTTACACCTTATATAAAGATCAACTCAGGATGGATCAAAGACCTAAATATAAGAGCCAAGACCATAAAGACCTTGGAAAGCAGTGTAGGGAAACATCTACAGGACCTTGTAATAGGAAATGGCTTCATGAATATCACACCAAAAGCATGAGCAGCAAAAGAACAAATAGATAAATGGGGCTTCCTCAAAATTAAAGCCCTCTGCACCTCAAAGGAGTTTGTCAAAAAACTAAAAAGGGAACCCACACAATGGGAGAAAATATTCGGCAACCATATGTCTGATAAGAGACTTACAACTGGCATATATAAAGAACTCCTATATCTTGAAAATAAAAAGATAAACAACCCATTTAAAAAATGGGAAAAAGATTTAAACAGACACTTCTCCAAAAAAAGAAATACAAATGGCTAAAAATCACATGAAAAAATGCTCCAAATCTCTAGCTATCAGGGAAATGCAAATCAAAAGTACAATGAGATACCATCTTACTCCCATAAGATTGGCAGCTATTAAAAAAACAGAAGAATACAAATGCTGGAGAGGATGTGAAGAAAGGGGAACACTCATCCACTGCTGGTGGGAATGCAGAAGGATCCAACCATTCTGGAGGACAGTTTGGCGGTTTCTCAAAAAACTAACCATAGATTTGCCATATGACCCAGCAATACCACTGCTGGGTATATACCCAGCAGAACTGAAAACAAGGACACAAACCGATATATGTACACCAATGTTCATAGCAGCATTGTTCACTATCGCCAAAAGTTGGAATCAACCCAAATGCCCATCAACAGATGAGTGGATCAATAAAATGTGGTATATACATACAATGGAATACTACTCGGCTTTAAGAACAAATACACTACAAACACACGTGATAACATGGATGAATCCTGAAAACCTTATGTTGAGTGAAGCAACCCAGGCATTGAAGGACAAATACTACATGACCTCAATGATATGAAATAAGCAAGCTGCCTCAGAGAGCTAGAGACTGGAAGATAGGCTTACAGGAAATCGGGGGGGGGGGTGGAGGAAGGATGTGATCCGACGTCTGCAGGGGTGGAATCTATGATGAGCTGGCGGTAAGTATGAGCACAAAGAAGAGATAAAATGGGGGCAAGGGGTTGCCTTTGGGTGGGGCTTTGTGGGTTTGAGGGGGGCTGGGGATGGGCGGATGGGTAATATTGCCCAAAAAATTGGGGGGAGGGAGGGACAACATACGAACATAGGAGAGTGTCAGGTGTTGGTTGAGAGTAAAATGCTGAGAAAACCATATCAAAATATAATTAGGAGGGTTACCTGTTTAGGATGCTCAGAGGGGATGGTCTGACGCAGGACGGACTCCTGGGGAATGTCTGAATGCTCATTTTGCCAGGGTGGGTTGTACCATTGGGTAGAGACCCAAGTTGTGAGAGTGGGGTGGACCCACATGCTGGGGAGGACTAATGCCATCAAAAAAGAGGGAACTATATCTCTCGAGAGAAAGGGTGGCTCCCAGGGCATTTGGGCAGTTGAGCAAGTCAGGCCCTGAACACTGTTGCAAGTATCTCTGGATGTGGCTCCTGGGGAAATGGAGATTGGCTGTCGCTGTAGTCCCCAAGGGGAGGGGAAAATGGATGTTGAATGGATGGAACCAAGGTAAATGTGGGGGCAAGAGAGCAGTTTCACGAGAGTACGCAAAGATGAATATAAAGCATGTAATATTACACCAAAAACATAGAGGGGATGACAGACTAATAATGTAAACCATAATGTAAAACACAGGATAACTAAAAAATTTAGAAAACTGTATAGCCTAAAGTATGGACCACAATGTAAGCACAGATATCACCCTGTTTGAAAGCTATTGTTTCGGAGTCTGTACATCAGTTTCAGTTAATATGATATGAATAAGTTAAAAGATTATCACTGTGGAAGGGAAAAGGTTTTATGGTGGATGTGTGGGAGTACTGTATATTGTATATATGAATTGAGATCTAGGGCTCCTGTGAAGAGAAGCTCAATAATTAGGATAAAAGAAAAGGAAAAGATAGGATGTAGAATTTTTCCAAATCAATATGTATTCTATATCTGACCTTTAAACTCATTGCTATATTCGATTTTTCTAGTAAGGGAACCTGACATTATATTGGATTTCACTTTTCAGTAAGTTTTGGATCACAGAGTGGTTCAACAATGGCAGCAGAGGAAAAGTGGTATGGGATGTTATTGACAGGGGACATATGGTTGACAGGGAGTTATACAGGGCATATGTCCAGGGGGCATGGAAATGTGTGGAAATACTCATAGTGGAAACAATTAAAACAAAAGCTGGGGGGGTACTGGGTTACTGACCGGGGGGGGGGGGTTCTGTTGTGATCCCTAGGGGAGCAGCAGCAGTCCCCCAGGTGCACCGGTAAGGATCAGGAAGGAATGAGGGACCAACAGTGAGCCCCTGATACTAAAGACTAAGCTTGTGAGCCTATACGTCTGAAATAAGAACAAGGCCTAGAGCAGCACTGTGCCTAGGAGTTCCCTCCTGACAGCCTCCATGTTACTCAAATGTGACCAGTCTCGAAGCCAAACTCAGCATGTAAATGCAATGCCTTCCCCCCAGCATGGGACATGACGCCTGGGGATGAGCCTCCCTGGCACTGAGGGATCACTACCAAGTACCAGCTGATGATTCAACTAGAAAAGGACCTTGAATTAAAGGTTCAACGCGGACCAGCAGAATATCTCTGTCTACATATAATAACAGGAGTTAAAAATGCTGTTTCAGGGAAACGGACTTTGGCCCAGTGGTTAGGGCATCCGTCTACCATATGGGAGGTCCACGGTTCAAACCCCGGGCCTCCTTGACCCGTGTGGAGCTGGCCATGTGCAGTGCTGATGCGCGCAAGGAGTGCCGTGCCACGCAAGGGTGTCCCCCGCGTGGGGGAGCCCCACGCGCAAGGAGTGCACCCGTGAGGAAAAGCCGCCCAGCGTGAAAAGAAAGAGCAGCCTGCCCAGGAATGGCGCCGCCCACACTTCCCATGCCGCTGACGACAACAGAAGTGGACAAAGAAACAAGACGCAGCAAATAGACACCAAGAACAGACAACCAGGGGAAGGGGGGAAATTAAATAAATAAATAAATCTTTAAAAAAAAAATGCTGTTTCACCTAAATTAAGGGGAAAATGGAAGATACAAATGAATTTATATGGCTATGAGCCTCTAAAAAAGAGTTTGGAGGTTGTCAGAAGGATTGCCCTTATGCACACCAGAACAGAGTCTCAGAGACAGATAAAGTAGATACAACCCCAGGTATTGGTCCTTTTGAGGACTAAAGAGACCCACAGATTCTATGGTCATGGCAGATGGGATTCACTGTCATGTCAGTTAGCCCTTCTTTGGAGCTGGTGTTTCTGCATAATGGAGCTGGACTCAGTTGGGATCTCTTTTCGCAAGCCTTTCATGCTACTTTACTGGAATTGTAGTTGGTGCTGGGCTTAAGATGTATCTAGGGGATTTGAATCTCTGGACTGACAATATGACAGCCAGGCCCTGACCTCAACAGACTACAGCTCCTACACTCTTATTTATTGGACTTACTCCACTCAGCTAACATGGAGTTGAAGAATGTCAACCACCACACCATGGAGCCTAGAGTGCCTACAACTGAAAGCAGGAGGATTGCATCCAATATCCATGTGGAATCTAAACCCCCTCTTGACATAGATGTGGAATGGACACAACCAAGCCAAGGTCCACAGGAAGGAGGAATACAGTAAGGATCAGAGTGGACTTAATGATATTCTATTCAGGAACTATTGTGGTTAATAATTGAGAAAATGTGGCATTGGCATGGAAAAAGTGGCCATGGTGGCTGCTGGGTGCGGGGAAGGGGAAGAAGAGTAGAGATGTGGAGCCATTCTCGGGACTTGGAGTTGTCCTAGGTGGTGCCCCAGGGACAATTGTCGGATGTTGTATGTCCTCCCATAGCCCACTGGATGGAACGTGGAAAAGTGTGGGCTATGGTGTGGAACATGGGACATGGGGTGCAGCGATGCCCAGAGATGTA
The DNA here is from genome assembly GCF_030445035.2 of Dasypus novemcinctus. Lineage (NCBI taxonomy): Eukaryota > Metazoa > Chordata > Mammalia > Cingulata > Dasypodidae > Dasypus > Dasypus novemcinctus. The sequence goes on along the minus strand of NC_080689.1, from coordinate 89,042,181 downwards.
CTCACCAGATGCAATGGATGTGACATGATGATGGGGGAGTGTTATTGGAGGGGGAGTAGTGGGGTAGGGGCTGTGGGGGCAAATGGGGACCTCATATTTTTTTAATGTAATATCTTTTTAAAAAATGAATAAATTGAGAATTTGAAAATATATATATATATTTTTAAATAATAGGTTGGGTTCAGAGAAAACCACACCAAATCTAAGATAAAGTCTATGATTAATAGGAAGATTTTGATGATATTCTTTCATAATTTATAACAAATATCTCATGACAATGAAAGATGTCGGTGGAGGGTTAATGTATGTGACCCCTGTATAATGTTATACGTGTTTGGTTTGTAAGTTCACAATTTTTACTATATACTTATTGTTTATGGATTTTCATATATAAATGATATAAAGATAATAATAATAGGGTTGGTTGAAAAATACTTTAGTTAGTAGTAATATTTTGACAATGCTCTTTAATCATTAGATAAAAAGATTTAACAACAATGCAAGTTATTGGCGGTAGGGTGAGTTATGAGAGTCCTGTATGATGTTATATATGTTTGTTTTGTAAGTTCACAATTATTATCATACACTTAATATTTATGTATGTTTATGTATGAGTGATATACTTCAATAAATTAATTTTTAAAAAATAGCCAGAAACAGCTGTAATTTGAATGAAACGGGAAGCTCTATTCATTGAAATAGTAGAAAAGAGAGTTTCCTCTGCATTTCTTGCTAATGACCTACATCTTCTACAATCCAAGAGAACCAAGCTGACAAACTGCAAGGAACTTGCACATGGAGCTGAAAAGGCACAATGACTTCTGTGCTTCTGTTTGTGTTCAGACGCACTAATGACACCATGTTATCTACCTCCTTCTGATCTCCTGTCCTGACATTTAAGCTGATTGCAAACAGATTACTAAGGATGAATAGAGTAATCCTGTATGACTTAGATATGTTCTGAAGAAATTCTTATCCATCTAGATGAGGGTGCAGGGCCCTTGATTCACCTGAATCCAATGACCTAATCTGTCCTTTCTGTATTGGAATCCCTGCTACCTTCTCCTGCTAGGAGGAAAGACTCAACCCACGAGGATATCAGTTGATGTACTCTCTGAGTGGTCTTTAATTTGTCCTTTGACAAGAAGAACTGAGGAATAACTTTATTTTATATTTTAATTAAAAAAGAAAAACTAGGTTTCTGATATTATTGCTCTATTTTATTAATAATTACCATAGAGTTCCCTTTGCTTCCTGGGGATACAGTATTGAATTGGTACAAATCAGGTGAATACATTCAAGTACAGAAGGACCTGGATAGGCAAATTGAACAGCTCTGAGATTCCTCTACCCTACAAGAGTAGATCACTACTACTTATTAGAGCAGTTGTCCTTGATTTCACCTACTGGATTTTTCTTGCCAAGAGACTTAATAGAGAACTCTTACTCTGTATCAATGCTTGGGAATCCTCATGTTCAGTAGGAAAAGTGAATTCCTAGATTGTGTTTTGGGGCATTTCATAAGACTTTCACATCAAGGACTTTCTTTTTAAAGAGAGTATCTTTAAAAGAAGGATTTATAGCAAAGTGGAGGAGAAAGTGTGGTACTTTGTGTGCAGGAGGGGTAGAAAGAGAATAAACAAGTAAGTTTTGCACAGTGTGTGCCCTTTGCCTTGAGCAGGATGCTTGAACTTTTCAACATTCTCCTGATTTTGCAATATCATGACTCATCTCTTCTAAATTAACAGGCAATTTCCCAAATAAATGGATACAAATGGGTTCAGTTTCCAGAAGTAATGAGCTAGTTCCCTCAGGTCAAGAATTTTGGTAAAATAATAATAATAGATGCTGAAAAACAGTAACAAAAGAAAGACAGAAGATTAGAAAAGACTGGACCAAAAAAAAGAGCAAAGAAGAGAAGGTAGAGAAGAAAATGTGTAACTTTGAGCCCAAATTATATAAAAGTCAGTGACGAAATAATTTTTTAACTCTGAAGCCATTTTTATCCAATATTTATTTAAGGACAGTAAAAATAGTCAAACTTCAGACCCAGAACTTCTGAGGGCTCTAGAGACATCTGGACAAGGCAGGGCAGACAACCCCAGCAAATCAGCCCCACATGAGTGGGCCTTAACTTGGATTTTGTGTTAACCTATCTCTCCAATGCAACCAACTTCAGATCATTTATAGTTTCCTTTCACATGATTCTTCTTCCCCTTTCATTTGAAGCTGTAATTAGCACTATATCCATTAAATATCTGTCCAAAGCCTTAAACCTTCAGTCTGTTCATTAGCCAGTTGAGACTGAATCTCAGAAAAGTTGCTGCCAACACCTACTGTCCAGTTTATATGACTCAGTCAGGACAACTAACAAAATGGTGGTGATAGACAACATCCATCTGGAAAAGATCAGAGAGTATCTACAACTTAAAGCAAGACAGTTATATTCACCTCCCCCATGGGACCTCAGCCACCTCTAAGTCAGAGGCAGAGTAGGCATCACCATCTCCAAAAGTCTCATGATTGAGGAATGAACGCATGTAAGGGTGGAATGCAGCTATCGAAAAAAGTAAACTTACTATTCTTCTAGTAACTGAAGATCTTGTAATATTCATATAAAGACAGTGGTATCCAGAGTTTCTGAGGTGAGGGAGAGGGAAAAATATGTGTAACAGGGCATTTTTGAGATATTGGCATTGTTCTGCATGATATGGAAATTCCAGATACTGGCCATTATGCACTTTTTTCAAAATTATAAAATTGAGAGCTGTAAAGTGTAAACTATAATGTAAACTATAGTCCATGGCTAGTAGCAATGCTTCAATATGCATTCAACTTTTGTAACCCAATACCACACTAACTGAAAATGTTATTAATAAGGGAGAATGTTACAGGGAAATGTGTAGGGATATATGGAAATCCCTATATTTTTAATGTAATTTTTCTGTCATCTAAAACTTCTAAAAATAAATTAAAAAATAATTGATGAAGTAAGAATTACCTATACTGTAAAAATAGTGAATGTTAATTTATTAAGCTTTCCAACGAAAAGACAGATTAGCAGAAGTTGTCCTGGGTGGTGCTGCAGGGACAGTTACCGGACATTGTATATCCTCCCATGGCCCACTGGGTGGACTGTGGGAGAGTGTGAGCTATGGTGTGGACCACGGACCATGAGGTGCAGCAGTGCTCAGAGACGTATTCACCAAATGCAATGAATGTCTCATGATGATGGAAGAGATTGTTGTTATGGGGGGATGAGTGGGGTGAGAGAGGTCGGAGGTATATGGGGACCTCATATTTTTTTTAATCTAATATTAAAATAATAAAGACCAAAAAAATAGGCAAAAAAATAATAATAATATATAAGCTGTTTCTATGCTATCTACAAAAGACTCACCTTAGGTCTAAGGATACAAAAAGACTGAAAATGAAAGGCTGGAAGAAGATATTCCATATATGCAGTCTCCAAAATTCAGATTGCTCATTATTAGTGTCTAGAAACACTACTGATTTTTACTAGTTGTACTGGCATCAAGCCACTTTGCTTAACTCGTTTATTTGCACAGCAACTTTGTCATAGATATGTCAGAATTTTCTAAATATAGGATTATATTATATGCAAACAATGAGAGTGTTACTTCTCTGTTTCCAATATGGGTGCCTTTTATTTATTTATTTTATGTCTAAATGCTTTAGCTAGAACTTCTAGTACAATGTTGAATAACAGTGGTGACACGGGCATCCTTGTCATGTTTGCAATTTTAGAGGGAATGATTTCATCATTGAGAATGACATTGACTGTGAGTTTTTAATACATGCTCATTATTGTGTTGAGGACATTTCCTTCTATTCCTATTTTTCAAAGGACTTTTATCTAGAAAGGGTGTGAGATTATGCCATATATATACTCAGCATCAGTGGAGATAATCATGAAGTTTTTTCTTTTTGATTTGTTCAAGTGGTGAATTATGTTAATTGATTTTCTTGCATTGAACCACCCTTGCACATCAGTAATAAAACCTACTTGCTCATAGAATTTAATATTTTAAATGCTATTGGATTTGACTTGCAAGTTTATTGTTGAGAATTTTTGCATCTTTGCTCATTACAGAGATTGGACTATAATTTTCTTTTTTCCTAAGATCTAATCTGATTTTGGTATGCAAGCAATGTTTGCTTTCATAAAACAAGCTGAGTAATGTTCCATAGTCCTTAATATTTTGCAAGAGTTTAAACAGAATTGGTCTTGATTCTTCTAGGATTGTTTGATAGAATTTTCTTGGGAAGCCATTGGTCTTAGACTTTTCTTTGTTGGTAGATTTTTCTTGACTAATTCAATTTCTTTATTGGGATTTGCTTTTTGACTCCTTGTCAAGTCAAAGTAGTTGTTTGTGCTTCTTAAGAATTTGAGCATTTCACATAGGTTGACTAATTTGTTGGCACAAAGTTTTTATAATATATTATGTTCATTTTATTTATTTGGTGTCAGTCATAATGCTCCTCCTTTCATTCCTGACTTTATTTATTTGCATTTTCTCTCTTTTTTCTTGGTTAGTCTAGCTAAGTGTTTGTGAATGTTATGGATTTTCTCAAAGAATCATGTTTTGGTTTTACTGAATTTTTCTATGGATTTTTTTAAAATCTCAACTTCAATTATTTTGGCTCAAATTTTTGTTATTTCTTTCTTTCTGCTTGTATTGGATTGGTATGCTGTTCTTTTCCTTGTTCCTCCTGGAAGTCAATTAGGTCTTTTATTTTAGCTCTTGTGTACTTTTTAACATGTGCATTTGAGGTATAAATTTCACTCTCAGAACTTTCTTCTGTGTATCCTATGAGTTTTGATAAGCTATCTTTTCATTTTCATTTATTTCTAGACACTTATGAATTTTGCTTGCAATTTCTTTTTGACATAATGATTCTTTAAAAATGTATTGTTTAGTGTCTATGTATTTGCAAATATTCCCATTCTCTGCCTATTATGGACTTCCAGCTTCATTCCATTTATAGTGCATGAAAATGTTTTGTAAAATTTCATTTTTTAAAATTTACTGAGACCTGATTTTTGACACCACATGTAGTATCTCCTGGAGAAAGTTCCATGAATAGTTTAGAAGAATGCATATCCTGCCCATTTTTGGTGCAATTTTCTTAATATTTCTTTTATGTCCAGCTTGTTATTATATTGCTCAAGATTTGTGCTTACATGTTTATCCTTGGACTAGTTGTTCTATCTCTTGATTTCTGCAGAGTTATCTTCTCCTTTCAGTATTAGCAAAGTTTGCCATATATATTTTGTGGCTCCCTGGTTAGGTCCATTGATATTTATGCCTGTTACCTCTTCCTGGTGAATTGTCCCTTTTAATAATATATAAATACCTAATGCAACTCTTTTAATTTAAAACCTATTTTGAAGATGGCCCCTCTTTGGAAATGGTGTGTATGTGTGATGAATCTGGACTCAGATGGGATCTCCCTTCATAAGTCTTTCATGCTAATGTGCCGGAGGTGCAGTTAACTTTGGGGTTTAAGATATATTTAGGGGATTTGAATCTCTGGACCGACAATGTGATAGCCAGGTCCTGAGCCTCAACAGACTCCAGCACCTACAATCTGATTTATTGGACTTACCACACTCAGCTAAGATGGAGTTGAAGAAGGACAATCACCACACCGTGGAGCCTAGAGTGATTACAACTGAAAATGGGAGGACTGCATCCAGCATCCATGTGGAATCTGAGCCTCCTCTTGACATAGAGGTGCAATGGACACAACCAATCCAATGTCCACATAGAAGAGGTGGCATGGAATTGGGAAAAGTGGACATGGTGGACGATGGGTATGGGGAAGGGCAGGAGGAGATGAGAGATGGAGGCGTCTTTGGGACATGGAGCTGCCCTGGATGGTGCCTCAGAGGTAATCACCGGACATTGTAAATCCTCATAGGGCCCACTAGATGGAATGGAGGAGAGTGGGGGCCATGATGTGGACCATTGTCTATAAGGTGCAGAGGTGCCCAAAGATGTACTTACCAAATCCAATGGATGTGTCATGATGATGGAAACGAGTGTTGTTGGGGGGGGAGAGGGGGGGGTGGGGGGGGTGGGGATGAATGGGACCTCACATATATATTTTTAATGTAACATTATTACAAAGTCAATAAAAAAAAATTAATTTAAAAAAAAAACAAAAAAAAAAACCTATTTTGATATTTGTATAGCTACCCCTGCTCTTTTTTAGTTATGTTTTAGTGAAATATCATTTTCCATCCTTTAAATGTAAGCCTATTTGAATGCTTTAGTCTAATGTGACTCTCTTATACACAGCATTTGGATAGCTCATGTTTTGTTTTGTTTTTTATTCCATTCTATTATCCTTCATCATTTACTTGGGGAGGTTACTCCATTAGCATTTGATGTTATTATTATAACATCATTACTTACTTAAGCCATTTAATCCTTTGACTTTAATATATCATATCTTATTTTTGTCCTTCTTTTAACAATGTTGGTTACCCTTTCTGATCATCTTAATTTCTAAATTCCCCTCCAAGTCAGTCTTTCCTTGAGTATTTTCCTTTCAGGCTGCAGAACTTCCTTTAGTGTTACCTGTACAGTCTGATTCTTGTTACAAACTCTTGGTTTCTGTCCTTTTGTGAATATTTTAAAATCAACATATATGAAGGACAGTTTTGTTAGATAAAGAATTATTGTCTGGCAATATTTCTCCTCCAGTATCTTAAATATGTGAAAACATTATGTTCTCACCTTCATGGTTTCTGATGAGATATCTGCTTTAAATCTTTCTGGTATCATTTATATATGATGTTTCACTTCTCCCTTTCTGCTTTTAGAATTTTCTCATTGTATTAGCCATTGGTCATTCTGAACAGTACATATTTGGATTAGGTCTATATGAATTTATCCAGAGTACATTACACTGCACAATTTGTACAGATATATTCCTGTCTTTTTGAGAGTTTTGAAATTTTCAAGTGTCATTTCCTTAAATATACTTTCTGCCACTTTTCCCATCTCTTCTCCTGGATTTCCCATGACACACACACTGATGTTCCCTGTGCTTTCACTATACTCCCTGAAACCATGCCTAATTTTTTTCCCAATCTCTTCCCTCTGTGTTGCTCTTTATTTTCATTTTCAGCTATTCTATCTTCTACATCCCTGATTATTTTTTCTACAATTTCAAATCAGCTATTGTTGTCTCTAATGTTCTTTTTATCTTGCCCATTTTGATTTAATCCCCATAATCATTTATATTTTCTTACTCAAATTTTTGGTGCTTGCTCATTTTCTTCTTAATGCCTTTATCTCCTTAGACATATTGCCCTTCATAACCTTGATTTGATATAAGATCATTATATGAACATCATTAATAAGTTATTATGAATTCTAAGTTTTGTCTGGAGCTTATATTTGTTCCTTTGAACCACTAGCCAGGTCTTCCTTTTTGCAGTAGAGTTTTTATTATTTTACTGATTTCTTTTCATTTCATGATCATGGTGCATTTATTCTGAGAGTTTCTCTCTCTTGTCTGGGGATTTAGAATTGAGTTCCTATTTCACTCTCAAACCTGGACTTTGGAACAAGTAATTGGGTGAAGAACAGTTCCCAAGAGCCTTGGCAAGGGGGGCAGTAAAGGTCCCAAAATGTCTCATTTATATTTTTTACTGTCATGCACTTTCCGGCCTACCAGCAGATGGCAGACTTTCACAGATCTCTCCACTCAAACAACAGGGTATTTGTGTTCATTGGAACCCTGCCCTTGTGAGTGGTGCAGAATCAATCCTGAAGAGCCCCGCTCAGGGCTGGCTATTCAGGGTCAAACGTGACAAATCAAATTTGCTCAAAAGTTACCCTCCTTCCTCCAGTCACACTTTTTCTTTCCTAAGGAAGGAAATAAACTTTCCCTCGCCCTTGCATCATCAGCAAACAGTCCAGGTCAGAAGGAAGGGTGTTTGAGAAGGCAGGTTATCTTTAGTTCCCTGTTGGCTCCCAGGAAAAGCAATTCTGTGGCACCACCTGACCTGGAATGGCATGACTCATGGAAAAGAGTAGACCAAATTCCCTGGCTAAAAGTTGGTTTGCCATAGGCTATGTCCTTACCTCTCCCTTTTCCTGGGAAGTTGGACCCATGGCACCCCTGATTTTATTGCCTCCAGCCAAGGGTCAGAGGATCTAACAATTTCTGTTCTGAGTGTGAGGGATTAGGTGCCAGCAAATGCAGCTTTATTCATGGATCTTCTTCACTGAATTCCCTTTTCCTCACCCCTCTCTCTTCTGGTACTGTGCCCTCTTCCCCTGCTGTCCTAAACACTATACAGTATTTTGACAGTGTCTGCCTGTCCTCTAGCTGTTTTTCTGGGAGAGAAGTGATTTCTGTACCTCTAATCTTTCATCTTACTGGAAGTTCTCCCATGGAACTTCACCTCACCACAACTCCCAGTCTTCAAGCTCCTACCCAGGTAACACCCAACACATCAGGTTCCTGCGGCAGACATACCATCAGAATGAATGAGTGAGCAAGGCTAGATTACACTCTGAAGGCTTTAGCATCCTTCACAATCCTCAAAGAATTATACATGGTTTGGGACATTTGTTGCTCTGTGATGCTCTCAACAAACAGAAAAGTCTTTCCATTACTGTTTATATTTTTAGAAAAATAAGTTAATATACTTCAGCAGCAAATTTTGAATCTAGGAGCAAAAAATTTTTTAAGCATTGAAATTTGATACACTAATGCATCATTTGAGACATCGGTCAAGTTTATAATCACAAGTCATATCCATCACTATTTTCCCAATATTGTATTTCAAATGGAGATAGGGTGCTGCATTATAACTTCTGTAAAGGAATCTCAGGTACAAATCCTCTTATGAATAATTCAGAAAGCAGGTTTTCATATCCAGTTACCCTTGAAAACCAGATTAATAATTGGTCTTAGTGATCAGATTTGTTGACAAACTCATTGAATATTAATATATACAACAAAATGCAACATTTGCATTTAAAACACATTGCATTAGGAGAAACCACACTTTTTTTTTGCATAAAGGGCCCTATTTTCAAGTAACAAATTCATCAAAAACAAACACAACATGATGTCCATAATTGGAAACTTGAGCCACACAAGCCACATAAGTGGAGAGATGCTTAAATTCAAATAAAATCTGAGGTTAGTTATTTTAAGGCCTTGACAACAAAGTCCCAGTGGTGGCCCAGAGTTACAGAACAGTGAATCCCTTGGAATCCTGGATCAGCCAGACGTCCAACACTGAAAAGCAGTCTCCACTTTTGCAGACCATGTCACCTCCATGTATCCCAGAGACAAGGGCACCTTCCCTGCTCATGTCCCCTGGTGTTCACACAGCCCACCTCTGTCCCGCCATGCCAGGAACCAGCTACCACCCCTACCAGCCTCCTCCTGCCTCTGCAGCCACCGGAGCCCCCTCTGGTCTAGATCAACTAATGTACCATGGTTCCATGCAATGTTACTATTTGGGAAACTGGACTATGGAATGGAAACTATGTATTACCTCTGCATATTTGTGTGAATCTAAAATAATTTTAAAATAAATTTTATTCTATAAACACATAGATATACATATTTGTAAAACTGTTTGAGTGCTGGGTGGATCATGCTTCTTTGACACCTAATTTTCCTTTGCTCACTTGAAACACTCCTTTACAGCAGCTCTTTTCAACCCAGGGTATTTGTACCACAGGTGTGTACAACAGATCTCCCAGAGATTCCTGGGCATAAATAGCTTAAAGAGAGTTAAAAACTAGACCTTAATGGTCTGCTGAATCTATTTATGAAAGTTTATTTACCTAAGAACAGTCAAGTTATTCTGCTGACTATGTTCACAATCACCCTTCTATAATTTATTGAAGAAAAAGATACCACTCAGCTTACCTTGGGCATTCCCTACAATAGCAAACAAAGAAACTTTCAAATCTCACATCAGGATCAGCATTTAGAAAGTGTATGACTCATTTCTAGAAAATGGGGAACAATTCCTCTTGCTAATCCTATTTCCAAAGGGTTGTAATTCAACAAAATTGAGGGACAGCTAATCTAACTGTCAGTCCAAAGATTTCAAAATGCTATGATGGAATTTCAAATTTTAAATATTCCTGAAGCTCTCATTTTTAATTACTTCAATTCCTGCCTTGGTTTCAAACTTCACAAACGTTTTTTTCCTAATTGCAAATTGCTAAAAAATGAAAGGCTGGCATTTTGGGCACACCATTATATAACTAGATTAAAGGTTTCTCACTGATGTTGAATAATATTTGCAACAATTTAGAGGACATTCTTACACAAAGTTCATCATTATCAAAGTTCACTTAGGTTGAATTAGTACTTCCTCACAGGATCAAAATTTTATAAAAACTAGCTCATAATAGGAAGCAGAGAGAAAACGTGCATACAGAATTATTTCATTTTTGTTTGAAATCTACATACATTAAATTTGCTATTCAGTTATTCTATGTGTTCATGGGACAATATCGTCAGTTTGTGTGTGTACAAATATACAATATGTGAGTGTAGAGCAACACCATAACAAAGTACCTGTATCTTGGTGGCTGAAAAAGAAAAGAATTTTATTCCCTCACCGTTCTGTAGGCAGGAAATCACAAACCAGGGCAGTGGCAGGGCTGTGCACAATCTGCACTCTCTAGAAAGAATCTGTTCCGTGACTGTCCCTAATTCTGGGGATGGCAGAATAACTCCAATCTCATTCTCTATGTTCACACTGCCTTCTTCCATGTGGCTCTCTCTGTAAAATTCCTTCTTTCCTTTAAGAACAGGGAGCATATTGGAATGGGACCCCATTTCCTTCAGGGTGACCGCACATTACTTTAACTAATCCAAACTACAATGAACCTGGTACCAAACAAGGGCACGTTCTGAGATGCTGGAGCCTAGTTAGGACTCCAATATTTGTTTTGGGTGATACAAAAAATAACTAGTTAATATATAACAGCAAATTTTTGCCTTTGTAGTATCTCTTTCATTTTTTAAAATGTCACAGAAATTGGATATGATTACAAACATTTGTAAAGCATGATCAATTTCTGGTTCCCACATCCTAGGTTTCATATTTTGTTGGTAAAATTATTTTACCACAACTGATAATTGTGTGTTACACAAATTTGTTTTAAAACAATCACAAAGATAAACTACTCATCTTTAATAATGAGGGATTTAACTGAATTTACAATGGTATTCAGTAAAATATCAGATATTTCACTACCACCAGTAAGAATTTCCAAATCTTTTCTTGACTATCATAAATTGCATGAAGAAAAAGTAAATCATTATAGAAGTTAATTGAATTTCTATTTAAAGAATGAGTTACATTTAAACTGGCATCATTTGTATGTCTGCAAATCCATTCTTCTATTAATGGAGCAAGCCATAGAAGAGTATTCAATTTTCTATACAGGGAAACATAGTGTCAAAATGAGCAAAATTATTTTTATAAGAACCCTTAATTATCTCAATGAATGCTCATAATCAATAGCAGCATATAAAAGAACCTTCAACAGCTACATATAGTAAAATTTGTACTGCCCCATACCCTTGAAATACACACACATGAATTGCACGCTTATGTTATTTAGCAGATTCTTGTCTCCTTGATTTCATGTGGTCAGTTTGATGGCATAAAGCATAAATCTATAAACTTTTATGCCTGTTTCATATTTATTATTTTCTAATGGGTGGGAAAATAATCAGTAGTTATTTGTGAACATGCACTTTCATTTTTTATGTCCTTGCTCCCAAAAAGGTTTCTTAAGAAATAAAAACAGCTATCACCAAGGTCACAAGTTTATACCATGCACTCAAAGCACTATCATCTATTTCTTCTTTAGCAGCCCATCTTAGCCTCTATTATCCACAATATTTTACATATAACTAATCTCTAATTCCCTACATTTTCCAATGCCCCCAGTGTTGTGGATTTAATTGTATCTCACAAACAGTATGTAGATGTCCTAAGAACAAGTTCCCTGAATGTGACCATATATGGAAAAAGGATTTTTGACGATGTTGGTTGAAATGAGTCCAAAAAGGACTAAGGTGAGCCCATATCCAATATACCTGGTAAACTTCTAAGAAGAGGAAATTGGACTCAGATGGACAGATAAAGGGAAGAAACTATGTAACAAGTGTGGCATAGAATGCCATAGACTGTCAAGAAGCCAAAGCCAGTAGTGAAGATAGAATCATGGAAAAGATTCTTGCCTACAGATTTAAGGGGAAACACGGGCCTGAAAAAGCCTATATTTCAGACTCCAAGACTCCAGAACTGTGAGACTATAGCTCTGCTGACTTAAGGAACTCAGTTTGTGTTATTTTGATCCAGCATTCCCAGGAATTTATTTACACACCTATTAGCCACATGGCCACTTAATGCATGTAGGAGACAAAACAAAAACTGAGGCATAAGTGGATGGTAGAGCAGGAGGCAGTGGACATAAGCATGACATGCTTCACCAATCACTGTCTGAGACCAGGAAGACTTAGTTGTGCAAAGATTAAATGGACAAGGGCCAAGAAAAATGAGGTACACAAGTGCTGGTCAATTGCAAATTTAACTTCTTAAACCTAAGATTATTCTCTACCACACGTCAATCTCTTCTACCATGGGAGAAGATGGAAGTTTAATTTAAACTACTATAAAATATCCTGTTTTATTTTAATTGAATTTTTAAAAAAATTTTATTAGTATATAAAAAGTTTTAGACAAATGCTTAACTAAAGACAAATGGACAATTCATGGTAACCAGGGTAGTTTCAGGTAAGGCTAGAGGAACCCTACCCAGGAAGGAACTCAGCCACAGAAAGGGAATGACACAAGATCTGTAATCATCAAAGATGCTCACACTGCCCCAGATTAGGTGCATATGAGAGTCAGCTTGAGAGTCAGTTATTAACAAGTTTAATAACTTGTTAAAAGTGTGAATCTTGGTCTATATTCCAGTCAAACTGGTCAGAATTCCCAGAGTTTGGGAACCTGTATTTAATCAAGATCCTAGATTTTTCATTGGTATCCTGTCTAGCAGTCATGGATTTGGAACCAATACTGTATCAAGCAAGCAACTGCAATAGCATTCAGAATGACACTAAAATCTTCTACACATTATTTTTGTTAGGATTTAATGAAATATGCAAAAAAACACAAATGATAAAAATTGTGATCATTGACTATAGATCAATGCAATGATAATTTGATAAAGAAATTAAAAATGTGAAATTGATTTAGTATAAGAATCATGTTGTCCCTCATTGAGAAGAATGTAAAAGAGGAAGATGTGGCAGAACATTCAATAAAAGGTAAAGCAAGAAATGGAGTCAACAAATAAATATTGGATTAGAAGCTGGGGGACTCATGAGGCCTGAAGAAATATTATTGTATGTTTGTATTTATCTGAAGGACACCCTATAAAACAATCAGTCCCTAATCCGGGGAACCTGTACGAGTTAACTCATATGTAGAATCTTTTCAGATGTGATTAACTTAGGAACTTAAGATGGGAGAATTTTCACGCGAAAAACACTGGACCCCAAATACCATCACATATATTCTTACAGGAGGGACATTTGAGAACAAATAGAAAATAAAGTGGTATTTAGACAGTAAAGACAGAAATGAGAAGCCCTGAGGACTGAAGCAAGTCAGCCACAAAAATAAAAAAAAAAACAATTCCTTGCAATAGCTCTCTTTATATATGTGCTAAGTTCTTTTTCTCTGGGAGAATCCTGACTGATTTTTAACAAGAATGGGGTGGTACTATAACACTACCAATATATGTGGAAGTGACATTGGAAATGGATGATGGGTAATGACTGGAAGAATTTGAGGCCTCTGATAAAAAGCCTAGATTTCCTCAATCAGAATCTTGGTAGAAATATAGATATTCAAGCTGCTTCTGTTGAGGGCTCAGAGGAAAGGATGAACTGTTACTTTAAATGGGAAAGATGAAAATCCTTGTATATACAGGGAAAAAATTGCTGGATTTTATCTGAGAGTTTTTTATCTGAAAATAATAACTTGAAATAAAGCAGAACTTGTACACTTAGTCTGGGAAATTTCTAAGCAAAGTGTTCACGTCCTGTCCCAGGTCCTTCTTCCTATGTATGTAATCTATAGGAGGAAGGTAACATGGTAAAGTAAAAAAACACTGTTAAGTAAAAAGGAGCTAGGAACTAGGAATTATGATTTGGATAATATTCCATCCATCCAGATTGCAAAAGAAACTAAAATTAAGTTATTAACAATTTTAAAAAATTGAACTGGAGATAAGGTCAAGTGCAACCTGAGAACTTTGTAAGCATAAAGGACTTCACCCATGTGCATATGGATCATGTCAACCAAGAAGGAGAAATGAGGAACAGAGAGGGAATATCCAGGATAGGTCTCTGGGGGAGCCTCTTTTCTAAGGATATGTGACTTGCACAGAGGACACATGCAAATTTAATACCTGATACACCTTGATATCAGGTACTAAGTTTGCAATAATAATTCACTTTTTTAACATCAATTAAAATGATACATAACTCATTGTAGATCCATTATTCAACCTGCCTTCATATAAACATACAAACAACACTTGCTTCATGGACATTTTTTATTGACTTTAAAGAAGAATATCTGTAGCTTCCCAAACAGATTTCTACCTATCTTTTTAATCAAATTTTAGATTGAATTGATCCTAGCTTGTCTTCTCTTACAGACTTCCTGGAAGCTTCCATGTAACTATGGCAGGAACAAACTTATTCCAAGTTTTAGATTTTTATACTGCTCTGTAACAAAGTCTCTCTGAGACAAGCAATGAGATGCCACTTAAAAGTTCCTATTGAATTGACAGACAACATTAAAACAACAGTTATTACACTATATTATTTTTTTTCAGAATATGAACATTTTAAAAGAAAATATATAAAAATATATTTGAGGATATTGTGAGGAATTGGAAATATTCCAAAGTTTCCTTTTATTTGATCCTAATGAGTCTGTGTCTTGTAATACACCATGTCCCTCTAATGGAATACAGTTGTAACTAAACTTTTCAAATTTAGGTGAAAGGTCTGTTAGAGGTTGTTGGAGACTAAGGCCCAAAGGGTATCAGGAATGAAGTCAAAGAGGAAGGTGTCAGGGTATCTGTGAGTAGAGACTCATCAGACAACTTTATTATTTACAAGGTGTTCTATATATACCTCAGTCTATATGAGACCAAGCAGCAACATGCAGTTAACTATTAGCATTAATCATGATCTAAGGAACTCAAAAAATCCTATCTCAAGGTACAAAGTCTAAGACTTCTCACTACAAAGTGTATGTGCTCATCTTTTCTTTCAGCCTGTAACAGTTTTGTCCTGTTTGCTTGAAACTCTTAATTGCCACATCCCTTAGGTTGCAAGGGTAGCCACGGAAACAGCACGTCTCTCCTTGTGAGACCACTATGCCTTAGTTTCCAACATTTCCCCCTTTTTATTTTAGTCCAGGTGACTGTGTCTGTCTTGGTTGCTCTCCTCTCAAGAGTCTTACCTGTCATTGACTACCAGTCAAGCTCTTCAACTAGGGGAAGCTATTGAAGTGCTTTCATTAACACCAAATTATTAGCATGTCCCGTGGTGGTTATGCTTTTCAATTTTCTTTTAAAGCACTGTCTGGCACAGGTGAAAATCATGAGCAACAAAACAAATGTGATTAGCCCTATTCCTAAAACTGACAGGAAATGCTGTGATTTCCACCAATTAACTGGATTAAACTTTGTAATATGTGAAATCATGTCTGAAAAAAATCCTTATCATTGGCTACGTGAATCTGATTATAAGAGATTTGTAATACTTTTCTTTGTAATTCAATTATTTCCAGAGAGATATTACTTTTATGGCCTAATAAATGATTCTTAATTTTTACCATACCATATCTGATGAATTATAGGCAAGAGGAGTAATAGAGTAGTTGCTGTAATTCCAATCACATTTCAATCCTTTTAACAAGTTTAAATTATACAATTGATTGTCAATATGCAAAACAGTTGATTCTAAATCATTTACCCAATTATTCAACTGTTCATCAGTGTGTTCTTGGCTGTGCCACAAATCACTAGCATTTTCATGCCAATCATGTGTGTATTGCTGTGTTTGCATGATTTCATGTAAAGCTACAGCTGCAGTAGCAGCTGCAGCAATAATTCCAGTCAGTCCCAGGATGCTGACAATAAGCAGTCCAATAAAAGATTTTTGTTCACTTCAGAAATTCTTGTGCCCATTTAAGCAGCAACTGGTTTGCCAAATCTACATCATTCTTACAGGTATCCAAATGCCTCTTCTTCTTCTTGCCATCAATATTGTTTCTCCATCCTGAAACACACTTTCTGATAGACAAGTATACAAGGCACCATTTTCATAAAACAGTGAGTCATTCTTAATATTTATCTTACCAGTTATGAAAACAAATGGATCTCTAACACAGGCCTTAAGATGATATGTTTGATTAAGGGTCAAATACTATCTGGCCTTATTTTTATTTCCCAACCATTCATAAGGAGGGGCAATTCCAAGAAATATTTTCCACAAATTCTTCTGTAGGTTATGATTATGAGTGTCATTATGCCAAGGGGCCAGTATCCATTTTCCTTGGTATTTCCACCTAATATATTTATTAATAAATATAGTTCATTCCTCTGAAGACCATGAAAATGATATTGCATATTACTGATTATCTGACTCTTATTGTTAAGTTAATACCAAGTTAATCTGCCATTGCTCTTACTGTGAGTCCCCATAGGAGCACTATCCCAAACTATGCCATATAAATCCTTAAAAATGAAAAATCATTTTCCTCTATGGTGTTCTTGCTATCTTTCTTTCTCTCCAGGTTCTCGGGGTGGACAATTATAATTCTGTGTTTTGGTGAGAAAAGAATTGTATAATGGAAATTCCATTATTAATAATTTGATATCATTAGTTTTCATAGTTATCATAATGCGATTTTGTTTTTGCATGCAGGGAGGACTTTTTCCTATACATAATGGTCTATGATCAAAAGAAGGGTAAGATTATATATTTTCTTCCCTTCTTCATCAGGATTTAAGGATAGTCTATCATCTATAGGCCCAGGAAACACATATGTTTTATTCAAAAATATGGGAAATGATGGATCTCTCCATGGTAGAGCACATATTAGAGGTGGATTAGGAATGTATGCTCAATAAGTATGATTTTCTCCTGCATGACCCAGAGTTACCATTAATACGATCAGGAGAGGAGAAATCATCATCAAAATTCTCTTTCTCCTCCTCTATCTGTGGTTTAGTTCATCAAACTGGCAGCCAAATTTGTTCCCCATCTTCTGTAATGACAACAGCATATCCTCACCCCCATACTTTAACCTTCCCTTTTAGCCAAGTGTTAGTCAGTACATCTTTCCAATATATTGGTTTATATTCAGCTGAGTCACACAACACCTTTTCTTTATTCTTATTCAAAGTATAATGCCCTTCAGCAGGCATCACTGAATCATATACAATAAGAAAATTGAAAGTAAATAAATCTTATGCCAATTGGTTATTTGGTACTATAATGCCTTCATCTCCCCCTTTTTTATTTAGAAATTTATATAAATAGGTTTTTAAAATACCACTAGTTCTTTTTATCATAGCTTGTCCTTAGGGATTATAGGGGATTCTGGTACTATGTTGGATAATCCAGGTTTTACAGAAATTAGAAAATGATTTACTAATATACACAGAGCCATTGTCAGTTTTAATCTTATTAGGCATACTCATAATAGCCATAGTAGTAACAGAATGATGAATAACATGTTTTGCAGTTTTTCCTGTCATAGCAGAAGCCTAAATAGATTCACTACATGTATTTATAGTTACATGGATTCATGCTAATCATAAAAAGTAAATCAATCTCCATACTTTCAGGAAGATAAGCAGTTTCAATATGGTTAACAGTATAGGAAACATAGGCAGAATCAGCTACTATATTAATGGGTTTATGTACATCAGAAAGTAATTGAATAATGGCTGACACTTCCTCTTTTTGGGGTGAAGTTTGTTTAGTATTAATATTTTTTTTATTTTAGTGGGTTCATAATATCCAGCTTTTCATTTTTCATTTCCATTGTAAAATATATACTAGCATTTTTTTATTGGTTTGTCCTGTACTATTACATTGATGACAAAAGCTGTGTTTTGAAAAAATGTTAGAAATTTATTTGATGGCAAATGTGTATCAAGTATCCCAATAAAATTAGAAAGAGCAGCCTGCCATAGTAAATTGTTTTGACAAAATTCAGTAAAAGCTTTTGTTTAATATTATGCTGAAGCAAAGGTAAATTTTCAGGAATTTTATACACTCTTTAAGTGTTCATATGAAATTTTTACTCATACAACTTTAATTAACACACGGTTAAAGAATTTCATTTAATTTTATAATACTTTTAAATACTTTCCATTCGATGTATTACATATTAAAGGAACTTAGCTATTTTATTACTTTCCCTTTTACAAGGTAAAAGGACAAATCTTTTGCAAGAGTTTGAAATAAAAAGAAACTTTTCAAGATTTGACCTTGAGAAAGCAGGTTTGAACATAATGTTCCTTTGAAAATGATAATACTTGCTTCTTATTAGAAAACCAAGGAAATGATAAGGTTAAACTACAAGAAGCTATTTTGATAAAACAAACTTTTTTTATACTGTTTATTCAGGAGAAAAGCTCTTTTTAAACTTTTATTAGAACAGACATTAAGAAAGAGCAAAATTTTAACTTTGCATTAGAATACCACTTGATACTGCTCCTTTTAAAACTTTATAGACAGACCCATCAAATTTTATTTAACTTCAACTATAAAAATTCCTTTTTGATGAACCTTTCACACTTTCTGTATTTATTCAGGTTTAGTCCCACATTTTACTTTTTCTTAGTAACCAATCATTTTATTTTAGAACAAAATTATTTCCTGTTTTCTCAATAATAAAAACACATCTTATACATCCCACATATATAAGTTACCAGTCAAACTTCCTACAACATGTAATTACCATCAACAGTAAAAAAGCTTGTTAAAATAATGAACTTTTCTTCACTTTAAATACTTAGTAGCATGCAATACCAGAAACAGTCTTTTAAAAGCAAGTTGGCAGGGAAGGCTGGCTGCTGAAAAGTTTTCCTGTTATAAAATTAATTATTATTATTATTATTAATTCAGGTTTTGTTTAATAAACTTTAATTTAAACATAGCTTCCATAAACTTATTATTAGTTTTAACCATATAGGCTATAATTATATTATCCTAAGGCAAATTTTAGCTTTACAGAACATACTCCTTTACCCAAAATTACCTCAATACCCTTTATAACTTGCCACATGTATTCAAGTTCTGACCTGCATATGTTCTTTCTGATTTTAAGAAAACAAGCTCTCTTATTTTAGGACAAAATACACCTTTTTGAACAAACTTATCAAATTTTAGTTAGGACTTCTATGGAATTTTACCTTTTAAAATATTTATTCAAGTTTTACATCATTTATTTTATTTTGTGAAGAAAAATAAATTGTTCATTTCATTTAGGCAAGAACCATTTTTTGAAGATATAGTAATTTCATTAATTAAGACTTACAATTTTTACCATGGTAGAGATTTCATTAACATTTAAACTTAAGCATTAATATAAGTGCTTATTTAATTTTTGGCCATTTGAATGGAGCTCTTTCAGAAAATTTTATTTATTAATTTATATTATCATCCAGAGGAATCAAAATATACACTGACATTGAACAAACAGACAAATACAAAACACGTACAACACACCAATAGAAACATAAAGTTTACAATTTGTAACTTTCTTACATTTTGGTATAGCTGTTCTCAAGTTCTCCATTATTTCACATCTTAGATTTTACTTTTTTTTAGATTCCTTCTGGAATTCCTGTTGCCTGTAACATGCAAGCTTGTGCTTGGAAACACTTTTATTAGTTATCAACAACCAGTTAAGATAATTTGAGCAACATAAATGTAGTTAAGCCTTTTATTTAGCAGTTTAGATGAACCATTAACACAAATTTTTTAGATTACTACTTTTTAAGACTACACTGAGATTTGAAGTTCAGGAGTAAACTATTGATTTAAAACTGAGAATTCCTTTTAACACCTTGATAAAAAATTATGACTGATTTTGTTATTTTGATTAAAAAGGATCAATCAGAAGTAGCATGGAAACAAAACAGAACACCAATGTTGCCGTGTTTTTCTCCTTTTCCAGTGGTTTAATTTTATTAACCCTCACTTGCCCACATATACATTAGCATGTAGACAGCAGGGAGTTTACAGAGTGGCTGTCAGAATAATTTCCTTATCTTAGTTAACACTTTAACAGAGAGTTTTCTTACAAGCCTGATTTCACTAACAAGGGCCTTATTTGACACTTCTGCCTGTTTTAAGTCTTTCAATAGTTTGAAAAATATTGGCTCATGATGAAACTCAACACCCCCTTATGGATTATTTACATCTGGTGGTATCTCATATAATGTTACTGGGAAAGCAGATAATAATTGCATAGCTTCGGGGTCCCCCTCACTAGATTACTGCAATAAACAGAGCATTAAAAATGTTTGAGGAGTGGGGTTGGGAACAATTATCTTATTAACATAGGGTGAAGCATCTACCATATCTGAAAAAAACCCAGGTGCTAAGGTCAAGGCAGCCATAAGCGGCAGCTCATCAGGCGCAGTAGGTTGAACTGGAATTGTTAGGATAAATGCCTGAATGAGATATGTGGAGATTGGACATTTCATTAGAGCAGACAGTTATCTTATCTGTAAAAGGATTAGTACTAGGATTAGTCACAAAGCCAGAGACTCTCCACTGTCTTCTGGCTCAGAATTTATTTCTCCCAAATGGCCTTCTGTTTTGTGTTTGTGTATGGGCTTTGAAAATACAGTAATTTCTTCTTTGTCATCTTCCTGTGATTGTAAAGGATCTAAGGCAGCAGCAATTTAATGGCACAAGGCCCACACAGATAAAAGAATGGATTCCCCATTTTAATATGCTCTTCATACAACTTTCATTACACATTGCCACACTTTCAAATTTAAAACTTTATGCCCCTGAGGCTGAAACGAGCAACAATGCTTTTGTATTAAAGCAAACAATTCTAATAACTCGGAGATTTTTAGAGGCACCCCAGTAGTTTTCAACAACGTTTTTAACACTTGTGAATATTCTTCCAAACGTCCTGGTTGATTACCCATTACCCTGTTGATCTGTGGAAATGTTACTTACCAAAACACTCAAATCAAAGACTTCTTTGGATGACATTCACAACCCTTGCAGGAGTCCTTTCCTCTGATCCCTCGATACTGTTTTGAGAGACACCTCTTTGGGCCCCATGTTGGGCACCAGGTGTAGGAGTTTGGAGCTCGAAGGGTATCAGAATGAAACAAAGAGAAAGAGAGAATGAAACAAATAGGGAAGTGATCAGGTAACCTGTGAGTTGAGACACATCAGAAAACTATTATTTACAAGGTGCTCTATATATACCCCAGTCTACATGAGAACAAGCAGCAACATGCAGTTAACTATTAGCTTTAATCATGATCTAAGGATCTCAAAAAATCTTATCTCAAGATACAAAGTCTAAGTATTCTATCTAACTACAAAGTGTATGTGTTCATAATTTCTTTCAGCCATAACAGTGGGAAACTCTTAATTGCTGCATTCCTTAGGTTGCAAGCATAGCCATGGAAATAGCACATCTCTCTACCTGTGAGACCACTATGCCTTTGTTTCCAACAAAAGTTCTTCAGGATTATGAAATTTCAGATGCCTTATCCATATTGCCTCCCCATATCATTGGTTTGTACTCTCCTAAACCAGAAGATTTTCGAGAATTTTATATTATCAAAAGCACTGTCACCTGAACCGAAAGGAACAATCTGAAGACAAAAGTAAAGAAAACATTTGGAATTCCAAAATTCTACATACTGATAAAACTATGCACATTCAAAGAACCACTGAAGAAAAACAAGATGTGGTATCTTCCTTTGCTAGGCTGCTGTCACAAGGGCTACAGAATGGGATGGCTTGAACCGTGGGAATTTATGGGCTCACAGTTTTGAGGTAAGGAGATGTCCGCTATTGATGCATCAGCATGGCATCGCTTTCTCCCAAAAGTCATTCTGATGCTGGCTACCAGAGATCCCTGAGGTTCCTTGGCTACAATCCCTGCCTTTCATTCATAGCAGTGTCATCTTCTTTCTCTTCTGGTTTCCAGTGACTTCTGTCTTCTGGCTCCTCCCTGTAGCTTCTATATCTTTGAATGAATTTCTCGTGTGTATAACAGAATCCAGTCATCTAGTTTAAGGCCTCCTTTCAATCAGGTGGTGCACATCTTAACAAAAATAACATAGAAAGCATTCCTGTCAACACTGGAACAACACCCACAGGAATACTGACAATGATCAAGAACATGTATACAAGTCAATCTACAACAGATGAAGAGAGGGCAGCACTGCAGGCAGAGATATCACAGTCATGAGCAGAGACCTGGGTGCAGAGGCCAGGGCCAGAGATCCAGAGGGCAGAGCCATGGGCCTGAGAGAAAATCCATAGGTCACAGAGAAGACCCCAGGCAATGAAACCAAAGAGAACTTTGTGATTTCAAAATTGATTGGGAATGGTGCTTCCTTTCTTCCTTCCATCCTTTCTTCTAGAATGAGAATTTCTGCAACATTTAGATGATATCTGCCCAACCATGGTATACTGGAATTAGTAAAATTATTCACTGGTTACTGGTCTACAGAGAGACCCAGACTGGATCCTACTGAGAAAGTAATACATACCTAATTTAGATGATTTAGATGGTGACTTGGAACTGTTCAGGAGATATTTAGATGAGGTTTGGGAATTGAGTTAAGGCTGTAATTTGCTCAGATGTTTGGGCATGTTGGGATGAGGACATGTGGGATAAAAGAGTATAATTGATATTGAAGGGAATACACTATAAACTGAACACCAACCTGAAAACACCTGGTACCCATGCATGCTACCTCATATGAGACTTACTTTTCATTTTGTTTAATTTGAAAATGGGAGGTTTCCTGGGTTTTCAGGTTAGAAAAAATGCAATTATATGTATCCCTATAAAAGGAAGGAAGGATAATTTTACAGACAAACATAGCAAAATGCAAGCAAGGATATAGCATAGAGTAATTTGAAGATACTCGACTTGAAATCCTGAGTAATGAAATCTAAAAAGGAATTTATTCTGGTAGCCTCCTCAGGCTGGTAGATGTATGGAATATTTGTTCCTGGAGAGCCTCCAGAAGTGTGACCTTATAGAAATCTCGATTTCAGCCTTGTGATACGGATTTTAATTTTCTGGCTTCCAAAACTATGAGAGATTTAAATTCTGTTACTGTGAGTTATAAAGGTTTTTTTAGTTTGTTAAAGCAGTCACAGAAAACTAATTTAATCATTAATAATTGATAAAAAAATTGAGACATTTTTAAAGAGTTATTTTTTTTTCTGTTTCTCAGATTTGGCTCATAGCCTTTTGTGTGTATTGACTCATTTTGCCTCACACCATTCCTACAAAATAGGTACAATTATTATACCTATTTTATATATGAGAAAACCTTGACACTGGGAGGTTAAGTAATTTACAAAAGGCCACATAAGTATGAACTGTTAGAGATGTACAAAAAATAACTAAATTGATACTTCAGGGGAAAGGGTCATGGGGAAATTTGCACATATTTTAAAGTAGGATTTGAATATTGCAGAATGATCTTTAATAGGAAGAGAATGACAGAAAGTGATAATATTCTCTCTTTTTAATTTTTCTGGTATTTCCAAAAGAATTTGTAGGAAGCAGCAAAGGCATTGAGCTAGGCCTGGAAAATTAGACCCTGAGCAGAATGGCCTGCCCTGACAGAGGTTCCAGCAGGTAAGGCAGGAGAATGACAGACAAGCCCTCCAATGGAGAACTTGAACTTGTCCTAGCCAGGATTATAACTATGTCATATTAGGAGGATGAGCAGGAACCAGAAAAAGGGAAGAGAATGAGAAGCAGTCAAATAGGAAAGTTTAAATAAATAAATAAGGCACAGAGAAGAGGTGGTTGATCCATCAGGGTATAAAACTCTCTGATATGAGCTTTCATTTCCTCTTTTGGAGCATGAAAATAGTCATCAGAAGAAGCTAGAATTAGTCCAACAGGTGATAAAAGACATGTGATCCAGTCAACCCAAAGCCAGGCTGATGCCCACCTAAAGGGCATGTGAAGGAAATTAAAGACAATTGAAAGTGAAACTTAGTATAATGTTGCAGGGTTCCAAAGTGTTACCTGCTGGAGGCATCCTTGTTCCTCAAATGTTGCCTCTCCCTAGACCAAACTGAGCAAGTAAATGCATTACTTTACCCCAACATAGAATATGACTCCCAGGGATGAGCTTCTGTGGCACCGAGGGATTGCTACTAAGTACCAACAAGAACTGCAACTGAAAAAAAGATAAATAAATAAAAGACCTTGACCGAAAGGAGGAAACATTAAAGACAAGTGAGTTTATATGGCTAAGATATTTCAAAGTGTGTCTGGAGGTCATTGCAGAGGTAACACACAGGTCTCAGCAGGATATCATTTACAGCCGAAGTAGGTACTACACCAAATAGCAGGGATCCTGAGGGCTCCTGAAACATCCAGACACTGTTGTCAGAGCAGATAATCAAGAGTTTGGTGCCTTGCTAATGGACTCTACTTTGGACATTGTGACAGGGTTGGATTCAGTAGTGGTTCCCCTACACATGGCTCTTCTGTCCTTCTATTTGAACTTAAAACTAGTACTGAAGTTGGTAAGTATACAACCAAGAAACTTAAATAAATAAATAATGACAATTGAGCTTCTTTCAACCCAGTCCTCAGTGGACCTGCCAGATAATTGTAAACCAAGAGTATGCCCAGTTGAGCCAGTCTATCCTGCTCATAATCTACAGAACTGAGTAGGAGAGAGTGTAAACTGCAATGTAAACTTCAATCAATGCCTAGGGGCAGAGCTCCGAAATCTATTTATCAATTGTGATTAATGTACTGCACTAATGAAAGATGTTGCTAATGTGGAAAAATCTGACAGATGTGCAGAGCAGGGCTTATGGAATCCCCTGTATATTCTCTGTAGTATTTATGTATTCTAAGTATCTTTTAAAAATGAAAAGAAAAAATATTGTGATGAATAAAACAGAAACTCTCTAATATTTTTGGCATATTTATGGTATATTCATTCTCTCAATGTCACTATTAAGTGATTCTATAATTATTAAGAAATGGAAGGAAGGAAGGAAGGAAGGAAGGAAGGAAGGAAGGAAGGAAGGAAGGAAGGAAGGAAGGAGAAAGAAAGGAGAAAGAAAGGAAGGAAGGAGAAAGAACAGAAAGAAAGAAAGAAAGAAAGAAAGAAAGAAAGAAAGAAAGAAAGAAAGAAAGAAAGAAAGAAAGAAAGAAAGAAAGAAAGAAAGAAAGAAAGAAAGAAAGAGAGAGAGAGAGAGAGAAAAAGAAAAAGAAAAAGAAAATTGAGCCTAGAGCAGCCAGTCATCAGGGGACCTGCCACATATCGGGAAATCAAAAGTATGCCCAGCTGAATCAGTCTACCCTGCCCATATTAATAGACTACACAGCCTACCAAAACCTCAACAGCTTAAGGTTTATGCTACTAGGTCTGGGAGTTGTATATTACATGGCAGTATGTAATAGATGAATAATCTTCTTTTAAATTGCTATCCAATCTTATGCCACAATCAGTTCCCCCTACCCTGATTTATTTTCCTTCCTATCACTAAAAAAAATGGCATAGTATATATTTTACATATACATATTTTTTCTCCTCAGCTATGAAAGGAGAAGTGATCTTTGCAACTGATGGAGTAACTGCTCAATAAATATTTCTTGAGTCAATGAATGACATGGATACAATTATTTTTAAATGCCTCTCAATACTAGTAGAAAAGAGCAGATATGTGTGTCAGAGAGTTTGATTTATTCTTCTCAGGTCTGATGAGATAATTGGTTAAACTAAACTTCATCCGTCCTTGTACTTATGAAGCAAATTCAGAAATAATATGAGAATGTCTGGAGTATTCCCAATTTTACACTGAGATTAATGTTTTATTTAGAGGTTATCCAAAGTGTCAGGTTACAGCAGATTTAAGAAACATGGATTCAGTAATAATGCATAGGGGATTATCAGAGAGAAAGTGGGCGATTGATGAAAAAGTTTGGAAGGAAAGCTTTCACATATTTCTAAAGCCATAAAGCTGAAGAATTAGAGCCAAGTCTTGAAGTAACGAAAAGAGTTGAAAGTGATGGAGAAAAGAAAAAGGGCTTTACAAAAGGAGGCAGATTTTCAATTATTCTGTATTTGAATATAGACTTTCCTTGTTTCCTGGACTATGAAATGGGCCAGCTTTAACAAGAGGCTTTTATTACAGCTTACAATTTTGCGGCTGAGAAAAATGTCTAAACCAAGGCATCAATAGGTGATGCTTTCTTCCCAAAGTCCAGTGATGCTGGACAGATCTTTCTTTGCCTGAATCTCATTCTCTTAAAAAAAGACTATAGTGAAGTGAATGAGACCCATATTGGGCCAGGCATTAACTGAAGTAACCTACTCAAAAAACTTCACCTACAATAGGTTAAACCCAAAGAATGTATTAACTTTAAGATCATACATAACTGAGGTCCATATTGCCTCAGGCAATCAAATAAACATATATTACATTTTGCATTATTTTTCTTTTTTCCACAGATGGAACATACAGTATTTGATAATGTTGAAAAGAATAAACTTTTACATGTGTCATTTCAAACATATGGGAATAGAAGAAGTAAACACAGATCACATAACAATATGGAAAACAATTAACTTTTGGTGAGTTTTATGGTTCAACCATTTTATAAGAGAACTATAGAAACAGGATGAAAAATCACAGAATTAGGAAGCATGGTGGAAAATTTTATATCCAAACTAAGATCAACATATTTCAATTAATAAGTATCATTGCCTATAAAATAAGCATTTTTCAATGAACCAGTATATTACATGTACTCAGAATTATTATTTCATGCCAATAAGAAATTAAATAGTTATCAAAAGAAAAAATAAGGATGGTGGAGTAGCAAATCAAATCACTTTATTTGACACTATAGAGACTTGGAAGGAAAACAGAATCCATGGAAGGAAAGAGTAAGAGAGAAAAATGACCTTCCATGGGGGAAATTTTAAATATAAAGGTTCAGGAATTTAATCTTAGGAGGTCCTGAGTTGGAGGATGATAGAAGACAAGGAAGAATATTGAAGAAATAAGAAAACAAGATTGCAAATTATTTAACATTAGGAACCAATGTGAAGAGAATCAATCCAACAGTGTGTAAACCTTACTGGAACCTTGCCTAGAGGGTAAGAGATAGAAATTTTTTGTCACTATGATTTGATGATCTGCCCATGAAAATCATGAAGGATTCTATGGTAACCCGTAAAAGATGCAGCTTCTCAGACAGATGAAGGAAGTAAGTTCAAGTCTGTGTGAGGAGGACTCACTGCCCTACAGCCCTGGGAAGGAGGTTTGTGTTCAAAGCTGAAGCACTGTGAGAGAAATGCTTCTATACTGCTGACAGTAATGATTTCCTGAATCTTCAGCCTAGAATCTGTTGATGGTGCAAATGAAATCTGTCCCGGATGCACTGCCGCTGAATCCATCAGGGAGTCCAGATGGCTAATTGGACACAAAATAGATGAGCAGTTTAGGAGCCTGTCCTGGTTTCTGGTGGTACCAGGCTAAGTAGTTGCTAACACCCTGGCTGGACTTGCACTTAAGGGTGACGGTTTCTCCTGGAGGTGCAGCCACAGAGCCTGGAGACTGGGTCACCATGATGTCCCCACTAGCACCAGCACTCAGAAAAGAACATAGATCATACATTGAATCACAAATGTATGAAATAGGTCTCTAAATGTAGGGTTTCTGATTTATCACATAAAGTCAGATCTGCCTAGATGAAATGGTTTTCACCCAGGATGTCAAATAACATTCTTTAACTTTATAAAGATATTACTCTTCTTATTCATTCACCTGAGATGCAAACCATGAGGAGGATGAGGAGTTGGGGCTGTGACAACATCTTGCCCACCTGTCTGATGCACTCAAACCCCATATCCAGGGAAAACACATTAATAGAGCTCTGAGCAGATAACCATGTCCCCAAGGAACCTATGCACGTTATTAGAGAGTATAAAAGCAAAGATTCCTGTAGTTAGTTGTAAAGATAAATAATGGAAGGAGATAAAAATATCATGGCCAAGTCCTGAAAATTCCCACATCTTATCTCTTGTTCACTCTCCCTATCCTCAGCAGATACCATGGCCACTTCCTCCACATCAATGCTACAGTTTATTCCATTACTAATCACAATAGTTCCACAGTAGAATATCAGTAAGTCCACTCATGATGATGAAAGAGGTTGTTGACATGGGAGGAGTGAGGTGAGAGGGATGGGGGGTATATGGGGATCACTTAGATTTTTTTTTAATGTAACATTTTAAAAAGAGAGAAAAAATATATCATGACCACAGGAACAGCAACAGTGCAAAAGGCCAGAAATCAACTTTACATCCCAATTTTCAACAAAGTTCAGCAGAGTTGACAAATTTAAATATTTTATTACTAATTGTCCTCTTTCAAATAACTGCAACTATCTTTAAAAAATGGTTTTGTAATAATATACATGCCTCTCTAAATATATAACTTCAGAACTTAATTAGATGTTATAAATATGTTGCCAAAACCTATGTGGAATGTACTCATACCTTTGGAAAGATGGAGCTGTAGTGAACCAACTGTGCATCTGTCTCAGTCTACTCTGAATTTTAAATAGATATTTGAAGCTCCTCTTGGAATACCAAAGGCACCTCAATATGTCCAAAAGTAGACATCTGTGTTCCCTCAACACCAATACTCTCTCCAGATATCAGTCACCAGATACTTACAAGTCACCCTTAGCACGGTCCTGTAAGTCCACCACTTTCTACAATCACTAAAGTGATTAACAAACCCAAAGTGTAAAACCTCCACCTAATGGTAATATTTAAAATTGCTTTAGCTCTCAAGTTCTGAGAGAGCAAAATAAGTGATACTTATAGTTATGCAAGGAACAATATCATGAGCACTTCTACGCATAAGACATTAAATTATGAACAAGTAGAACTGACTTCATAAAGGATTCATTTTACTGGGAGGGGCACACAATAAATAAATAACTTTCTGCATCGACTACAGCTGTGCTTCTCTGAGATTTCCTCCCCTGTAGCAATGCTTTTACACAGGAAAGGTAGAGTAATGGGAATATGGTTCATTTCATGGTCAACCCTCTGCTCAAATAGAGGAAAAGAGAAAATTTGGACAGCTTTATAGATAAAAAATTTTCCTCTCTGTATTATTCAGCCAAAGGGGTGCTGATGTAAAATACTAGAAATTGCTTGGTTTTTACAAAGTGTATTTATTTGGGGTAGGAATTTACAGATACCAGGTCATAAAGCATAAGTTACTTCCCTCACCAAAGTCTATTTGGAGCAAGATGACTGCAGACATCTGCTAGGGTTCAGGCTTCCTGGGTTCCTATGCTCCTGGGACTTGCTTTTCTCTGGGTTCAATGTTCCTCTCTTCCTGGGACTGGCTTCTCTTTCCTCTGTGAGGTTACTTCCCAGGCCACCCACTTAAGTTTTCAGCATCAAGCTCCAAAGTCAGAACTCCAGCATCAGAAACCTTCAACACTGTTCTTTGCCATGACTTTTATCTGTGAGTCCCCACTGACCAAGGGGTGGGGACTCAACACCCTAATCATAACTCAATCATGCCCAGGTACAGATCCTATTATAAGCATAATCCATTGTCTATTTTTGGAATTCATAACCATATCAAACTGCTACGCTCTGTCATGAATTTAACTTTTCCTGCAATGTTATTTTCATAATGCTCCTAAGAGGTTTCCCTTTATAAATGGCCTAAAGCATGTATTGTTTCAATTTTAATTAATAAGAAGTTTATTTTTCTGCAGTTTGTCTCCATAGAGACCACTGCCTTAGTAGAGGGTCCCCATCCAGCATTCAGGAAAGGTGCTGCACAGACATGCACATCATCAGAGAAGGCATTCCTTCTCACTAGCAATCCAGCCTGTTCTTGGTCCACTACGTATTTGGGTTTAGAAGATGCTAATACTTTCTTCACGTTTGCTCTCTACCCCGTGAAGGTACACTGAACATGCATTCTTATGTTTGCTTATTTGGCTTCACTTCTACTACCTAATTATAGGTTTCCTTCTTCAATGCAATATATTCTCCTTTCCATGCTTATACACATTCAAAAATATAAAGTCATCATGATGATAAAAGAGAATGTGTCCTGTAGAGTAACTGGCTCAGAGGGGTCCACCTAAAATGTGGGATTAAGAAATGTCCTCTTTGAGTGGGGACAGTTGGCCTCATGCATGAATAGAGGAAGGGGCTCGCAGTCCAAGGACAGGGAAGAGCACTTCAGACAATGAATAGACTAGGGGAAAAATGATCCTGGTTGCTTTTAAGAAAGACTAGTGAAACAGTGTGTGAAATCAGACAGGGGCCTGATCAGAGGAGAACATTAATGGGATGAAATTATGACATATATTTTAAGTACTGGAAAATTCATGGAACAAGAGTTAAAATTAATTTTTCATTTTACAAGCAATAACACTCCAAGGGTGCAGAAACAGTGGAAGCCACTGTGGTTTCAGTGCAGCTGGCAACCTAGATTTTCTGTCCCCTCCTTCTCTGAAGTCATCTATTAAGATTTTAAAAAGTGAAATTTTCCAAATGTACTCCAATGCCAAAGATCCAGTAGACTCAGTCAATGTTTGTGTTAACATTATGTTAAGCAGAATTCTGACAAAGCCTGAAGACTCCTGCCATCTGGTATATACACACCTTCTCTCAGCTGTTGAAACACTAATTCAGGTTCTGCTGTGCAGTGATATTGCCTGTATCATTAAGATGATACATCATTAAGATGTTGACTTTAAGAAGGGGAGTCCATTAAATCTTCCTGTACTGGTCAGAGACAAAGAGCACAGAGAGATTCATAGAACAGTAGGAATTGAAATGGAAGAACACACCGGAAGTAGGTTGTAGAGATGTGGGACCATGTGGCAAGGAATTTGGGCAGGCTCTAGGAGATGAGAGCTGATAGACAACAAGGAATAGCATCTCAGCACTACCAGCTAAGGAACTGATTCTGTCAAACCCTTTGGCATGGAAGAGAACTCCATGCTCTGGACAGAAGGTAGCCCTATTGACTCCGTGACTTTAGCCTTGTAGGAATCTGAAAAGAGAACCACCCATATTATACCCAGAAAGCTTGTCTACAAATCCCTGACCTAAGAAAGCACTAAGTAGTTATGAAATGAAAGAAAACTGAAATATATACCTACATATGTATATACATATCAAAATGAACCGCGTGCTGAAAAGGAAGTCATAAATCCAGACAGAATTATCCCAATTAGCTCATGGTTCAATGACAATGACACCTTTCTCTTCTCATGCAATGTGGTGAACTTTATGCCCCTTTCACCCAGAAATTATTTCCTGATGTATGACCACATCAACAGGCTCAGGGCTGAAAACTGCCCTATGAAAATACAAGTAAGCAGAACTAACTTTGAAGATGGTCAGGATTTGTCCCCTCTGATTTATATGGCCATGTTCTCTGACAACTGAAGAAATTCTAGACAGTTATGTTCTAAGAGAGGGCAGAGAACAGGTACATCCCAGGTAGACCTGAACCATGCTGCTGACTTCACATTTGCTTAAACCCTGGAAGGCTTAAGATTCCTAAATGTGGATGATGTCTTCTGTATGGGACAACATGGGAATGTTGCATTTTGTCTTGAGCTAAGAAACAAAGATCTTATTAATCCAATTCTGTTAGAATTCATAATTATAAGTGTTTGGTTTAATATTGTATAATCTTGCTCAAATGACCCAAACAAGTCATAATTAAATATAGATAAAATCAACTTGGCATGTATATTTGCCAGAACACCTCACACTACCCCATGATGTAACTAGGAAGTAATTAACACAAATGCATCAATTACACATATAAAATCATGCTGAGCAATATATGAGGCCTGATTCACATGCCACCAGATCTAGCATACTTCAGGGTTCTGAAACAATTCTACATAATCTATGGAATTCTTGTCCCCCCATTCTACAGAGCCCCATTGAATGTGTTCAGTTAGTTTGGGCATGAGTGGATGAAAGTAATGTGTTAGCCAATTCCTAATATGAAGGCAAAATGAATCCTTAATCTTAAAATGATGAGAATTGTTGCCAAATGCATAAAATATTGCTGTACAAAACAAAACATTGCGCTATTTCCTTAAAATGTGAGTATTGCAATAGCAGTGACCAAGACAGTTTTCTGTAAATGTCACATGATATTTCTACAACAAATTCATGTAAACCAAATGCATGCAGTATCTTCGATTGGATTATGGAAGAGGAACACAATAGGAGTAAAAAATTAGTTACATCTGAAAGAAGTCTGGAGTATGGTTACTAATACTGTACTAATGTAATACTCTTAGACAAATGTATGATGATTATGTAAGACGTTAATTTTAAGGGGAAGTGGGTGAAAGTATACAGGAACTCTCTGGAAAACTTCTGCAACTTTTATACGAATCTAAAATTATTAAAAAATAAAAATTTATTTAATTAAACACATGGAGAGATACTTCAGTATAGCTGAATGAACTATTTAACCAAGTGAGGTCTGCCAAAGATGAGGTCATGTAAGATAATCCTACTCTAAAGCCTGACACCATCAGGAGTGACAATAAAACTCTTGGTCCACACACTCAGCATCACACTTTGCAGGTGAGATGCACAGAACTTACAAAAGTGCTTTGTTGACACCTGATATTCCTCGCCTCTTTGGACCCTTTGGTCCAAACAAGCCTACTTTAGAGCAGACTCTTCGACTGTGGTAGATGTCCCACAGGGTTTTCCCAGGGGCTCATGGCCAAGAATAGGTTTAATGGAATGTATTTCTAGATCCATGTATTCTGCTCAAATTCTTTCTTAAGGTGGATCTTCCCAAGAAGGGACAAGTTGTGCTGCTGATTATCCTTTCCCACCTCATGTGCAAAACCACACTTAACTACTTTACTAAGATAAGAGAACACTCAGTCAACTTACTGTAGGCATATCCACAGGATACAAAACCTGTGCAACAAGAAATGCAGGATTTTTTTAGAGATCCACATGGGTCAACTGAATGACTCTAGAAACTGGCAATCGTCCTGTGGTGACAAATATTTCACACCACTAAGTGAAATGAAGGAAGATTTAATTGAATTGTCATGTCAAATATTCCAGTTTACAATCATGGAATTTCAAAATCATGATTTGAATTGACATTGTTCATTTTTTCTCATTGATTTTATAACAACCTGACTGAAAAATTGGCATTTAGTAATTGCAACTGGCTAAGTACTGCAAGATCAACTTTTCCCACTTCCTTGAATAATGGGATTAAAGTTTTCCAACTAATTTGGAATATAATTTGAAGAAACTTTATAAGCTTTACAAAATGATCATAAACATAGAAGACCCCTTGATTACGTTATGTATTTCTAACAAAGGCTCAAAATTTCTGAAAATTAACCTATAATTAGCAGCAAAGAGAGAAGGTGTGGAATGTATTATTTTGTGTTTATCCAATATCAAAATTGTCAAAGTCCCTGTTAAGTTACTCTGTGTGTGCATGTGTATGCGCGTGTGTATTGACCTGTGAGGTTAAACATAAATATATATATATATTTTTATGGATCATAATATTTATATATATAAACGTTTGTAAAGTTTGATCACCACAGTTTCTCTTTGAATTACCAGAATAGTATAGGCTGCTTACATCAAAAAGTATGAAGTTTTTCAAGATTTTCAACCCTAACATTGAGTACTAAGAATGCCACCTTCATCTTTACTGGTTCATTGCAGGAACATCTCTCACCAACGCCGTGGAGCAGCACTGCTGACCCTACCTCACAAATGGAACCTTTGCATGGGGTTTGTGGCCAGAGAGACATCAATAAATGAGAAGATGAAAAATATCCAGGTTCTGTTCTACTCTGTTCCCATGCCAGATTTTTTACAAACCTGAAATTTTCCTACTACATGATCCTCCTATTTGGGTTGATCCAAAATCTTAATGGGATATAATATAAATGTTGTAAGCAACACAGGTCTCTCTACCTAACTCTGCTAGAGATTGTATTTTTGCTTGAATATTTTACCTATTCATGAGGCAGACAACATCTCTGGATCAGTCTTCTCTCATTAACTCAAATAATTAAGACTTCAATCAAATCATTCCATCTCAGGAGAGCCAATCCATGAACTTCCATGTCCCCAAATTTTTAATTCCTCCTTGTTCCATGCTTTTGATCATGTTCCTTTACAATTTTTCCTGCAAAGAGGTCCAGGTCATTTGCTTTCCTCTTGAATGTCAGCTTATCCTGTGAATTCCATTGATCAATATAATACAGCCATAGGAAAATGCTTTAATTCTAGATTTTCAGGAAACAAAGAAAGGTTGCAAGATGATGACAACATCCCAGAACTCCAGGCTCCTGCTCCACTGCATTTCAGATGAGAGATGATGTGCCAACTTGAAGGTGGTATTTTTTCTCAAAAGTGATCTTCTTATTCAGATGTATAATACAACATATTAAAACAGGATATGGAATAAATATTGCAATCACCTGTAAAGGTAAATACCAATCAAAAAATAAAGAAAATTTGAATTTTTACTCATGCAAGAAGGTATTTTCCTCTCCTCCCTTTATTTAGATCACTTAGGTTAGAAAAATTCTGATTATATAGAAATTCTCTGTCCCTGTCAGAGGTATGTACATTTTATTAAAAGATAAATAAGTGCTTAATGGAATGATTTATTTTCTTTTTTATGCACTACCTATGTACTCGAAAGACTCTTGGCACTTTATTTGAATATGTAGTAGGACTCACCAGGATGGGAATTTAATATTTTCTTTTTTGTTTTAAGATGACACCCTAGGACAATATGAAGACTTTCAAGCCCTTAATATTAATGTGAAACTATGAACCTTATTCTTGAAAAGTTGAAACTTAGTGGTTATCATTGGTTCCAAGGGAAGAGGGAGAGAAGAATACGTGGAACATAGGGCATATCTATATCATTTGAATTGTTCTGCATTATTTTTCAGTGTTGGGTACATTATAATACATATGTCAAACCTTATAAAATACTATGGTGCAAACTGTAAACATATTGCAAACCACTGACCATGGATAGTAGCAATATTTCAATATCTGTTCATCAATTGTAACAAATGGACCATACTCATGTAAGATGTTATTAATGGGGGAAAATGTGAAAGGAAGGTAATGAGGTGTATGAGAATACCCTATTTTTCTATGTGACTTTTTCTGTGACCCAAAGCTTCTTTGAAAATAAAGTGAAAAAAATATAAGACTCTGGGGGATCATAAAGAAGAAATTGTCAATACACATGAAAGATAACAAAATATATAGTGATAAAAGACAAAATCCAAAAAAATTTGGGTGATTTTGTTTTTGGGGAGGTTTTGGATTACAAAAGTTACACCTATGGCAGGGAAGGGTCACTGGTACAGGGTGTCAGTGGTGAGTTGATTTATGGGAAGGATGCACCTGGGGAATGTCTCTACGGAATATGAATGTTTTTGTTGTCATGGGTATTAACTCATTGGGTGAAGACCCACATTATAACAAAAAGTAAATTCCAATGCTGGGGTGTCCTGCAACATTCTATAAAAGAGTGTCAAGAATCTCTAAAGTACATAGTCAGTGCCTAGCAGAAGAGGACAGAACAATATGCCAGGTCCTTAATATTAATGCTTGTATTTATGAATCTTATATTTGTAAAATTGAAATTTAGCCTAGTAATATATGCTATCTAAAACTTACTTCCTGAAATCCCCTTGTTAATTAAATATGGCCTCTCTCTAAGCCAAACTCAGCATGTAAGCTCACTGCCTTCTGCCTGGAATAGGACATGACTCCCAGGAATGAGCCTACTTGGCAGCAAGGGATTCTGACCAACCTCCAACTAGGGATGCATTTGGAAAAAGATGACCAAAAAGGAGAAATATTAACAATTATATCCATCTGCCCCATGACTCAAAGGCCCCTATCAATCAGAGGCAGAGTGGGCATCACCATCCCAAAATCCTCAAGATAGAGGAATGAGGAAACATAAGGGAAGAATGAAGCTATGGACCAAAGAAAACCTATTGTAATTCAAGTAGTGGAAATTTTTAACAGTGATGTAAAGACAGTGGTCACCAGAGGGTCTGAGGAAAAGGAGAGGGAAGAATAGGCATAACATGGGCCATTTTTAGACCATTAGAATTCTTATGCTTAATATTGTAATGATGGATACAGGCCACTATATGCTTTGTCAAAAAGCTCTTCTAGAGTTTAGGATATAAGGCAAAGGCTGAACACTGCCCAGAGGAGAGAGGGATGTAGGAAGGAAATTGTGGTGACAGAAATGAGTTGAAACCAGCTGCTACTGCTGCCAGGCCCATGCCCCACCCTAAAGACACTTTAGAACTCTCAGGCCCCTGGGCCTGGGACTACAGATGAAGTGGGTTTGAGGGATCCACTGTCCCAGGAAAGCAGAGACAGATGGACACAGCATAAGGCTGGTTCAGCTTCTGACCCACAAATTTGGTCTGCTGTTGCTGAGAAATAAAAAGTGTAACCTAGCAGAAAACTCATTTGCCACTATTGTTCCCCCTTTTGTAAATCAGCCCATGAGAGCATGGCATTGCAGGAGACTATCTAATGAGCCACTCTTGTTACCCACTTCTGTAAATCAGCCTGCAAGAGCATGGTCTTGCAGGAGACTAATGTATCTCTCCTGCTCCTCCCTTCTGTAAATCTGCCAATGAAAGCATAACCTTGCAAAAGACTATTAATGAACCCCTTCTGCCCTCTGTTTCTGTAACTCCACTTGCAAAATTTTGCTGAATAAGGTGTTAGCCAATGAGAGAGAGCCATGCCTGTCACACATAAAAATCTTTTATAATCCTATGAAAACTGAAAAATGAAAAATGGGGCTCAGAATTTGGAGATTAACTCTTCTCTGGGCCCACATGGTATAAATCTGTTCCTTGGCCTCACCGAGTGCTGCCTTGGGTTTCTTCTGAGGTGCAGAACTCCTGGCATTGCTGCAACAGTTGGTTCCCTGACTTGGAATCCCAACCAAACAGGACCTTTAAGACAATGGTTTGGGATTGGCAGAGATCCCCACAAATGAGGTGGTACCACCTGTCCACTTGATGGAGCCTGCTTCAGGGAAAGGATCCCTGTGGGCCATGTCCTCTGACCCAGCCTGACTCAGTAGAGACATGGATTGAACAAACATAAGAAGATGCCAGAATGCTGAGACCCTAGGTTTATGAGCTCAGTCAAGCCTGTCTTTAAATCGAAGGGGAGACTGATCACCTCCCAAAATCATGAAACTCGAGATTCCAGGATATGACAGTCCCTTGGGTGAATGGTGTAACCCCTAAGTGATTGATTGAATGGATGGGGATGGCAGAACTTGACTCTGGTGATCCAGTCTGTGGATCCATTCATCAGAATCCGAGTGGGCCGCAAGCTGCACTCCACAGCTACCTCCTATGGCATAAATGCTAATCCAGACTCTACACAGATGCCTTAGCTAAAACAAGCCTAAGTTCTGCGAGTGACATGGACAGGTGGGCATCTGAATGGCCTCATGAGGAACTCCCCTCCTTTGATTGTCCTGTGACACAGGTTCAGGAATGCGATTATCACAGTGAAACACACAGCCTTAGATTGTATTTTTTTTTAAAACCTCAAGAAAGGTTTTTCCAGGGATTATGGTAACTGTATGTCCTGCCGAACTCTCCAGACACTGTGTGAATTGGAGTGGCCTAAATTTAGTGTTAACTGGCCCTCAGAGGGAAGCCAAGAGACAGCCAAGTTTTGTGAAGTTTGTCAGGAAATCACTAGGACTCCCAGCCACATGATCAGTTTCCCTACATCAATTCCTAGTTAGAAATCTCTCAAGCCCTACACCCTTGGGTTTGATTGTGTGTTGGAAGGAAGGGTAAGAGTAGGATCCTAGTAACTCAAATGGGAAGACCTCAAAAACCTATTATTTTACAAAGATCTTCAGAGAAAGATTACACCTGCCATATGTTCCAGTGATTCTGGGACATCTCCCTACCCCGGAGCCTCCACAAGCAGGTTTCCCAGAGATGACTCCACCTTCAGTCTCCCTAGGCCTTTAACTCCCACCAAGGGAGATCCTGAAACCCCTTTGGCAAGAAGATTTCTATCAGGACAGCCCACACTTCAGATGTCCCTCCATGAAACACAGGGTCCAACCCAGGTCAGTGTAGATGGGACAGTCCAACACGGGAGGCCAATCCTGTTTTATCAGCTTTTCATAACTATGAACCTCTTAAACTGGATGCATCACACCCCTTCATATTCAGAAAAGCCTCAGGCTCTTATTGACCTCATGGAGTCCATTTTCAAAATGCACCATCCCACTTAGGATAATGGCCACCAACTCCTCGTAAGTCTGTTCAAAATGGAAGAGAAACATCAGATCCTCAGAATCCAGAGAGTGGTTGTGAGAACAGGCCCCCACAGGTGTCTTGGAGCCAGAGGAATGAGCCCAAGAATTGGCACTGGAAGCTCTACCAGCCTGGGATTTTAACACAGATCAGGGACGGGCTGCCCTGCAGGGGTATTGAGAAGGCCATCTGAGAGGGGTATGGGAAGGATTGAGGTGGCCCACAAACATGTCCAAAATGGCCTCCATCACTCAAAATCTGAAAAACCTCCAGGAGATTTCTATGAGTGACTCTGCAAGGCCTCCAGGATCTACAACCCCTTCAACCTAGAGGGCCCAGAAAGTCAGAGAATGGTCAACAATGCTTTCATCAACTAGGATGCATCAGATATCAAACAGAAACTTCAGAACCTACATGGGTTCACACGGATGAACATCTTCAGCTCCTTGAAATTGCCAAGTATTCATCAATTGGCATGAAACTGCTGAAAAGAAAGTGAAAAAGTGAATGAAATAGCAGTTCTCCCTGTTAGCAGCAGCTCTAGGGATTCCAGACCCAAGCAATCAAGGAAGGCCACCAAAAAAGGGGGAATACTTCACCCTGGAACCATCAACTACCAGTAAAAAGCCTGATGGGATATCGACCTGTCCAAGACTTGTGAGCCATAATCAATTCTACCATCACCCTGTACCTTGTCTTTCTGAACCTAAACCCCATAATGGGACAGTTACCACCTGGGGCTACCTAGTTTACTGTATGAACTTAATGGACACTTTTTTTCTGCCTGCGGGTAGCTCCCCAGAGCCAGTATCAATTTGCTTTTGAATGAGAAAATCCCAAAACTCATCAAAAGACTCAAGTAATTTAGACTCAGCTCCTGCAGGGCTTCAAAAACTTCCCCATGCTCTTTGGAAAAGCCCTGCTGGCAGATTTCACAACCTACACATAGGAGGACTTAAAATGTACTCTCCTTCAATATGTAAATGACCTCCTATTGGCTAGCAAAATGGAAGAAAATTGCTGAGTGGGAACTCGAGGCTTTCTATCACTTCTAATGCAACCTGGCTATAAAGTGTCTTCGAAAAAGCTCAGCTTGGCTAGTGACAATGTAGGTTCATCATCTCAAAAGGGCATTGGACATTCAGACCAAAATGAAAGAAGGTAATTTGTACTATCCCAACACCTACCACTAAAAGAAAGCTCTGTGAATTTCTGGGGGTGGCAGGATTCTTTTACATCTGGATCCCTGGTTTTGTGGCTATGGCTAAATCCTTTTATGAAGTCCTCATGGGCCTGGTAAAAGAACCACTCAACTGGTGTATAACCCAACATAAAGCCTTCAAAGAAATTAAAAAACAGTACAGCCAGACCCTTGCCCTAGGACTTTGGGATGTATCTCAGGATCTTAACATGTTTGTGTGTGAGCAAAACAAGGTGAAGCTAGGAGTCCTCACTCAAACAGTGTACCCCTGGCAGAGACCTATTGCCTATCTATCAAAACAGTTAAATCCTGTACCTGCCAGTTGGCCTCCCTGCCAGAGGGCTTTAGCAGCAACAGTAGTCCTTTTCAAAGAAGTCAACAAGCTCACCCTTGGGAAAACTGTTCATGTCATGGTACCACATGCTGTCACCACTTTAATTAACTCACACAGTCACCATTGGCTATCCAACCCCACGCTTACTCATTACCAAGGCCTGCTTTGTGAAAATCCCAGAATAACAGTACAAGCCACGTCATCCTGAATCCTGCCACTTTCCTGCCAACCGAAAAAGGAACTCCTGAACACAGAAGTAACAGAAGAGCTGTATGTGAGTCACCCTGACCTCCAGGACAGGACACTTCCTTGCCCAGATCAAACTCAATACACAGACAGCAGCAGTTTTATCAGAGGTGGAGAGAGGCTTGCTAGATATGCACTCACCATAGCTCAACAAGTAATAGAAGCAGCTCCCCTACCTAAAGAGTGGTCTGCACAACAAGCAGAAGTGTAGGTGCTAATTCAAGCCCTACAACTGGCTGCCAGGCAAATGGTAAACATTTACACTGATTTTAAGTATGCATTCACTACTGTGCATATCCATGTAGCAGTTTATAAGTAGAGAGGACACTAAACTGCAAGGGGGGAAGAAATAAAAAATAAAAAGGAAATCCTTCAACTACTGGAGGCAATCCAGAAACCAAGCAGGGTCACTGTCATCCCATGTTGGGGAAAACAAAAGGGAACAGATGCAGTAACCAAAGGAAATACACTAGCCAATGAAATGGATTGACAGGCAGCCAAGAAAGCCCCCAAACTGCAGGTCATGCTGCCAACACTTCACCTGTCCCTTCTAAGGCAACACATTGAGAAATTAAACTATATCTGGAAGGAACAGGAGTGGGCAAAGGGAGAAGGAGGGCATGAGACCCCAGAGGGAGACTGGCTACTCCCAGATAGCTGAGTCTTCATACCAAAGGATGCCACTGACACCCTTGTTCAACAATACCACCAGTTCACCCACCTGGGAAAGACTGCTTTAGGAGACATGCTTGGGAAATATTACTACACTGCCTGGATGATCTCACTCTGCACCACTGTTAGCAGCCAATGCCAGACCTTTGCTAAAATAAACCCTTCTCAATGCTCCCAGGCCCCAGTCAGCGTCCAACACACAGGAACTGCCCCTTTTGAAGATTTAAAAATGGACTTTACAGAAATAAAAGCAAGTCGAGGGTATAGGTACTTACTTGTAATAATGTGCACCTTCTCGAGCTCAGTCAAAGCCTTTCCCACCCACAGTGAAAAAGGAAGAGTAGTAACGAAAGCTTTGCTCTGAGAAATAGTTCCAGAATAGTTTCAGCACAGAATATCCATAGGCAGCAACAATGGCCCAGCCTTTGTTTGCCGCCATCGTCCAAGAGCTAGCAAAGTTTTTTTAAAATTCAGCGGAAACTCCACACAGCATATAGGCCCCAGAGCTCAGGGAAAGTAAAACACATAAAGCAAGCTCTCAAAACCACCCTAGCAAAGTTCTATTAAGAAACTGCCTTCCATGGGTTGATCTTCTCCCATTAACCCTCCTTAGAGTCAGATGCACCTCTGGACAGGCAGGCTATTCACCTTTTGAAACCCTGTTTAGATAACCACCCCCAATTATTCAAGCCTTCATGAAAAATCTCAGATTCCTTGGAGAAACTGGCCAAGTTCCACCCTCCAGCAGTTAAAAAAAAACTAGCCCAAATACACAAAACTGTTCTGTCTCAGGATTCCACCCATTGTCAACACATACACCTACTCTTACCTGGAGATCTAGTTTGACTAAAAACACAAGGAAAAAGGGCCCCTCCAGGCCACCTGGAAGGACCCACATACTGTTAACCTTGTAAACCCCACTACTCTCAAACTTTCAGGTATAGTCCCTTGGATTCATGATACCAGAATTAAAAGAGCACATTCCAATGAAAAACAAAATGACTGGATAACCCACCCTGTACCTGACTGTACCTTGAAAATCCAATTTGCCTGGAGCCACGGAGAAAAACCGACACCTGACTAGATGGACTCCTGTTCCCTGTAGTTCATGCTCCACTTCAGACTTCTCAGCTTTCTGTTTGGAACTGAACTATCAAATACATCTTTCAGAGACTGGAGGGTAGTTAAAAGGATACTAATCTAAATAATGTACTTGTGCCTTGTAAAACGCTTTGATACCTTAAGTTGTTTTCCCACTTAGCATGAGTGATGTCCTATAAAAATTATAAGGGCATCTAAGGGGGTAAATGGTGAGAAATAAAAATCATAACCTTGCAGAAAACTAACGAGCCACTCCAGCCCCCCACATCTATAAATCAGCCCATGATAGCATGACCTTGCAGCAGACTATCTAATGATCCACTCCTGCAAACAACTTCTGTAAATCAACCCACGAGAGTATGGCATTGCAAAAGACTATCTAATGAACCCCTCCTGTTTCTGCTTCTGTAACTCTGCTTGGAAAATTTCACCTAGCAATGCATTAGCCAATGAGCCAGAGCCATGCTAGTCCCACATAGAACTCTATATAAAACCATGAAAATTGAAAAATGGGGGTCAAAATTTGGAGACTGACTCTCCTCTAGGTCTGCATGTGATAAATCTCTTCCTCTGCCATTCCGAGTGTCATTTGGGTTTTACTGCCACTCAGAACTCCTGGGTTTGCTGCAACACTGTGTCCCAGGAGCCCTTCCAAGCCAGGTGGGGCTGCACCATTGTTTGCTTTGGAGCAGGCAAGGGGCTAAATATTTATGACCCTCTTAATCTCCTCAACTACTAAAGAGCCACTGATGGTTGAGGACTAAGAGGGGAGTAGCAATGTTTCTGATCTGAGAAAAGGAGGGGGCTGCCAGAGAGAGCTGGAGAACTATCACAGAGAAAGTTTGGAGTACAAGTCTCATAGCCTCCAGACAGGAAGCTCTGTCACATTGATCCAGTCTGTGTTGCAACAAGTACACTCCAACCAGGCAATGAACTGAGAAGTGCCAAAGAG
This sequence comes from Dasypus novemcinctus, assembly GCF_030445035.2. Taxonomy (NCBI): domain Eukaryota; kingdom Metazoa; phylum Chordata; class Mammalia; order Cingulata; family Dasypodidae; genus Dasypus; species Dasypus novemcinctus. The sequence goes on along the minus strand of NC_080689.1, from coordinate 88,998,899 downwards.
TGCCATCTGCCAGAAGACCAAGGAATTGCACTCAAGAAAATTAAAATAAGTACAAGAGGCTTTTTCTGGCCTCTTTAGCCTCTTTTCCCAAGGTCCTAAGAATCAAATCTACAGCCAATTTCTGGTCCAGTGCCCAGCTTTGATCAACCAGTAGGACAATCCTAGCAACCTACGTGAGCCAAGAATCAAAGAGCAGTGATAACACACAGTCTTCTGCAATTAAATATCTACAAATGAGAAAGAAATGGAGCAGCTGAGGAAACTACATCCTAATCAGATGCCTAACATCTGCAAAAAAATGAGCCATACTAAGAAAATAGAAGAAATGGCATGAGAAAAAAAAATATTAAGGCCCCAGAAGAGGTGCAAATTTTGAGAGAACTAATCAGTGAGAGGCACACAAATTTCCAAAATAAAATTTGCGGTCACCCCTCCGGCTGAAGCGTGGTTTGCTGGCCTGGCGGGGGAGCGGCCGCGGTAGGCCAAGCCGCTGCCCCCATAATAGGGTGGCTGGTCGAACTCACCGCCACCCCTGAAGGAAGCTCGGCATGGGCGCAGAGTGCCCTCGGGTCTCCCCTTCTCGGCAGCCATGCTTCCGCGGCCGCCCCTCCTCCCGGATGGCGCCACACGATGCCTTCTTTCTCCCTGCGCAGGCGCAGGGGGGGGATTCCAGTCTGCCCTTTTCCCCTCCCCCGACAGCGGCAGCGGCCAGGTGTGGGCGGAGGGATCCAGCCCGCCCTTTTCCCCTCCCCCGACAGCAGCAACAGCCAGGTGTGGGTGGAAAAATCCAGCCTGCCCTTTTCCCTTCCCCCGACAGCAGCGACGGCCAGGCGTGGGTGGGAGACTCGGGTCTGCCCTCCACCCCAGCAGCGGCAGCCACCAATCCCTGGACCCTGCACCTTCCCCCAGCAGCAGCGACGGCCGGTCCCTGGCCGCCGCCCCTCCCCCGTCCAGTGCCGCCCACTGACCTTTCGCTGGCGACCAATCGGAACAGGGCGTGGCTTTGACCGGTCAGCCTTCCCCAGCCCCTATAAAACTGTTGCCTCTCCCTCAGTAAAGTGGACTTGCGTGTTTACCTTGTCTCCACGGTAGTTCTTCTGCCGTGCGCCCTCCAGTCCTGAGAGCCCCCGACAAGGGCCTGGCCTCCCTTGTCCCCAGTTCGTCGCCTGCTTCTCCGGGCGACCCCTTCGTCGCCGGCTTCGCCGGGCGACCCCATCAGCCGAACCGCGCAACCCCTTGTGAGACCGATCCCTCGTCTGCTGCCGGACCGACCCCTCATCCCAAGTGGGACCGACCCCTCGTCCCAAGCGGGACTGACCCCTCGTCCAGAGTTGGACCGACCCCTCGTCCGCAGCCAGACCCCACCTCTACCGACCGAGCAAGCCGCCGCAGCTGGCGCCCAACGTGGGGCAAGGCAACTCCACCACAGCCTCACTCCATAACCTGACGCCCCCCCCCCTCCTCTCGTCTCACCTTGGGACTTCTCTCATGCAACATTGCTGCTACCTGAGCCTTGGCTACCTCATATGATCCACGGCGGTCTGGGAGAATCACTGGATGGCTTTCTCCTTCCATGTCGGGGGCTTATACCGACCCGCTATGATTAAGAGGAGCCTTGGATTTCTCGGGAGCGCGCGCTTGCACGTCTGAAGTAATCCTACCACAGCCCTACGCCCTCCTCTCTTCTCACCTTGGGACTTCTCTCGTGCAACATTGCTGCTACCTGAGCCTTGGCTACCTCATATGATCCACGGCGGTCTGGGAGAATCGCTGGATGGCTTTCTCCTTCCATGTCGGGGGCTTATACCGACCCGCTATGATTAAGAGGAGCCTTGGATTTCTCGGGAGCGCGCGCTTGCACGTCTGAAGTAATCCTACCACAGCCCTACACTCTCCTCTCTTCTCACCCCTATCTTTTCGCTCTGCATTGCTGCTCCTGAACCTTGGTGACCTCATACGATCCACGGCGGTCTGGGAGAATCACTGGATGGCTTTCTCCTTCCATGTCGGGGGCTTATACCGACCCGCTATGATTAAGAGGCGCCAATAAAACTCTCAGGAGCGCGTGCCTGAGCACCTCCACCCCTGCCTTCACCTCTGCCTCCTCCCCTCCACGCTTGCTCCCCTTTGCCTTGCTCCACTGCTCGTCGTCCCGCCCTCCCCTCGTCGGGGCCTTCTCTTGGCCCGCGACCACCGTCGGAGCCCCACCGGCTCCGACCCCTCGTCTCACCGCGCACGTCGGCTCCCATCGCCGCGCTCTCAAGGTAAGGGCCCCTTTTCTTATCGGCTCCAAAAGGCCATTAGCAATGGGTAACATCCTATCTGCTAAGCAAGCCCCACAAGTTCGGGCCCTCGCCGGTCTCCTAGACACTCAGCGGTGTAAGATCTCTTTCAAACAGCTTCAAGTATATTGGGACCTTCTTCTCCCCTTTAATCTGTGGCTTACCACGTGTCAGCTTTGGGACCCGGACACCTATACTCACCTTATAGATAGGGTCACTTTTGCTGTGGAGCAGGAAGGTAAAAGATTCCCTCCTGGCTTATTACAGGCAACATGAAGTCCAGAAGAAATCTTAAAGGGTATAATCTATGATATGCTATATAAACAAGGATTTAAAAGCAGCTATACCAAGAAAGTAAGAATTATGAGTCAACTGTAAATAAATTATATATTTCTGTTAATGTGTTGTAATTGTTCTGTGTTTGTCTGTCTGTTCGTTCAATGTCAACGTATATTGTGATACCTCCGGATGGTAAATATAAATTACTAGAAATCTTTAAAAGAGCTCTATTCAAATGGCCAAAATTTAAATAAGCGCTTATATTAATACTTAAGTTTATTATATTAATACATAAGTTTCAATGTTAATAAGATATCTACAATTAAAAAAATTGTAAGTCTTAATTAACAAAATTAACTGTACGTCTTCATAAAAAGTTGTTCTTGCCTAGATTAAAATGAATAACTTATTTTTCTTCACAGGATAATATAAAGAATGTAAAACTTATATGAATATTAAAAAGGTTAAAAGTTTGTAAAAATGCTAACGGAAATGTAATAAGTTTTGCAAAAAGACGTATTTTGTCCTAAAGTAAGATGGCTAATTTTTCATAAACTCTTGAAACTTAATTTGCATGCGGCAAGTGTAAAAGGTATTGTGATAACTTTACGTGGGGGAATGTGTTCTGTAAAGATAAAATTTATCTTCAATAGTTTACATTAAGGTATTAAATGGCTAATTCCAAAAGGTCATTCTTAAATATATATATATAAAACTAAATTGATGATAATAATAATAAAAGGTAATTTTATAACAGGAAAGATTAACAGCAACCAAGCTCCCCTGCCAACTTGCTTTTAGGAAACGGTTTCTAATATTGCATGCTACTAAGTATTTAAAGAAAAGTTATTCTTAAGGAAACAGAGGATGATTTTGTCTTTGCAGCCATTGTCTACTTAGCAATACCCCTCGCTATCGGCCTAGCCACTGTTGCGCCGGACGATTGGAACCTTAAACAAAGACTCCTCCTCACTGTCATCTTCCTATCTATCGTTACTATATTTACTGCCCTCATTCTCCTTCGTTTATAAAGCAGTCTCCTACAAACCACAAAGCTTCTGTCTTAAACATACCATTCTCAACCCTATCCTCTAAATGATCTTCTCACTTCCCCCACAGCCTTTAATACTATCTTTCTCATAACCTTTGCTTTCTTGATAATATTTTCCGCCATCTGTCTAGCCACTACCACCCCAGAAGATTGTAACCACGGCCCCCCATGCCGCCATCGCTCTCAAGCAGCTCCAGCCCCGCGAAACGGCCCGCAACCTGCTTTCCCCGGCCTGCGGCCTGCTTTCTAGCATCTAATAACGTTTCTGCTTTTAACAGCTCCCCATACTTCTGCGGAGCTTCCTCCTGTCTCGACCTCACTCCTCTTCTCAGCCATCCAAAGCGTCCTTTCTCGTCCCCTGCCCCCCTCCTTTTTTCGCTTGAACCCCTACTGCGTTGCAGATTGGGCCGCCCCATGTCGGCCCGCCCCATTAACATCGGCCTCTCTCGCACCCGTGAAGACTTTGGCCTTCTTATTGTCCTCGCCTACGTCTCCACCACTCCCGACGCTGCCGCCACAACCGTCGCTGGTGCCCTGACGCGACTTGTCCTCACCGCTGCGATCCTCCAGACCATCACACAGTCTGCCTCTACTGCTCTTTGCCGCCAAGAAGAGATCAACTACCTGTAACGCGCTGTCATCCTGGACTTTTAACAAGCAGATGGACCTTATAGTCACCGAGATCAACAAGAATTGGACATTGGCCACCCTTGCTTGCAACGGCAAGATACTGCCCCCCAAATTGTACATTTATCCCCGGCATACTCACCTCCCTCTTCAGCCCCGCTTCCCTCATTGCTTACTGCCTCTTGGGCCTCAGCTACTTGCTGCTGCCATCCTGGTCCTTATTTGAAAAGAAGGGGGAAATGCGGTCACCCCTCGGGCTGAAGCGTGGTTTGCTGGCCTGGTGGGGGAGCGGCCGCGGTAGGCCAAGCCGCTGCCCCCATAATAGGGTGGCTGGTCGAACTCACCGCCACCCCTGAAGGAAGCTGGGCATGGGCGCAGAGTGCCCTCGGGTCTCCCCTTCTTGGCAGCCATGCTTCCGCGGCCGCCCCTCCTCCCGGATGGCGCCACACGATGCCTTCTTTCTCCCTGCGCAGGCGCAGGGTGGGGGATTCCAGTCTGCCCTTTTCCCCTCCCCCGACAGCGGCAGCGGCCAGGTGTGGGCGGAGGGATCCAGCCCGCCCTTTTCCCCTCCCCCGACAGCAGCAACAGCCAGGTGTGGGTGGAAAAATCCAGCCTGCCCTTTTCCCTTCCCCCGACAGCAGCGACGGCCAGGCGTGGGCGGGAGACTCGGGTCTGCCCTCCACCCCAGCAGCGGCAGCCACCAATCCCTGGACCCTGCACCTTCCCCCAGCAGCAGCGACGGCCGGTCCCTGGCCGCCGCCCCTCCCCCGTCCAGTGCCGCCCACTGACCTTTCGCCGGCGACCAATCGGAACAGGGCATGGCTTCGACCGGTCAGCCTTCCCCAGCCCCTATAAAACTGTTGCCTCTCCCTCAGTAAAGTGGACTTGCATGTTTACCTTGTCTCCGCGGTAGTTCTTCTGCCGTGCGCCCTCCAGTCCTGAGAGCCCCCGACAAGGGCCTGGCCTCCCTTGTCCCCAGTTCGTCGCCTGCTTCTCCGGGCGACCCCTTCGTCGCCGGCTTCGCCGGGCGACCCCGTCAGCCGAACCGCGCAACCCCTTGTGAGACCGATCCCTCGTCTGCTGCCGGACCGACCCCTCGTCCCAAGCGGGACCGACCCCTCGTCCAGAGCTGGACCGACCCCTCGTCCGCAGCCAGACCCCACCTCTACCGACTGAGCAAGCCGCCGCAAAATTAATGAATTAGAATACAATATGATTAAAGAGATAAATGACTTCAAGAAGGTATTGAACAATCACAGGGAAGAAATTGAAATCCTGAACAGAAAAGTAACAGAGCTCATGGGAAGGAAAGACAAAATAGGTGAGATCAAAAACATACTTGAGGCATACAACAGCAGACTCAAAATGAAAGAAGAAGGAGTAAGTGATACCAAAGACAGAATAGCTAAAATTGAAGAGAGCAAAGATTGGGGAAAAAATTGAACAGGAGTTCAGAGAGTTGAGTGACAACACAAAATGCTACAATGTATGTGTCATGGGTGTACAGAGGAAAAGAGAAGGAGAAAGGGGCAGAAAGAGTATTTTGAGGAAATAATAGCTGAATATTTCCCAACTCTCATAAAATAAATGAACTTACATGTTCAAGAAGCATTTCATACCCCAATCAGAATAAATCCAAATAGTCTTACTACAAGACATATACTACTCAAAATGTCAAATGTCAAAGATAAAGAGAAAATTCTAGAAGAGCAGGAGAGAAGCAAAGCATCATGTACAAGGCATGTCCAGTAAAACATAACAAAGATTTCTCTTCAGAAACCATGGAGGCAAGAAGACAGCAGTATGATACAATTAGGACAGTAAAAGAGAAAAAATGCCAGCTGAGAATTCTCTATCCAATAAAATTGTCCTTCAAATATGAAGGTGAGTATAAAATATTCACAAACAAACAGAAACTAAGAGAGTTTGCCAAAAAGAATCCACCTTTGTAGGAAATAATAAAGGAAACCTTAGAATCTGATAGAAAAAGACAAGTAAGACAGGTTTTTAGGATAGTGTAGAAGAAAGAATAGCAGAAAGGATAACCAAAAGAGTAAAAAGACAAAATAAGATATGACATATGAAAACCAAAGAATTAAATGAAGTAAATAATGCATCTACAGTAATATCATTGAATGTGAATGGATTAAACTCCCCAATCAAATGATACAGGCTGACAGAATGGATAAAAAAGCATGAGCCATCCATATGCTCATATGCTGCTCACCTTAGACCCAGGGATACAAACCAGCTGGAAGTGCAAGGTTGGAAAAAGAGACTCCATGCAAACAGTAACCAGATAAAGCAGGGGTAGCTATACTATTATCAGACAACAAAAGACTTTAAATGCCAAAAAGTTATGAGATACAGAAGGTCATATATTAAGAAAAGGGACAATACTTCAGGAAGATATAATAGCCATAAGCATCTATGCCACAAAATACATGAGACAAACTCTGGGAAACCTGAAGGGAGAAATAGACATCTCTACCATAATCATTGGAGACTTCAAACAGCACTCACATCATTAGACAGAATAACTAGACAGAAGATCAACAAGAAAATAGAGAACTTGAACAATGCGATAAAAAGTTAGACCTAACAGACATGTACAGAACACTGCATCAAAACTCAGCGGGTTATACATTCTTCTCAAGTGCCCATGGATCTTTCTCTAGAATAGACCACATGTTGGGGCACAATGCAGCTCTCAATAAATATAAAAAATTGAAATTATACAAAGCTTCTTCTCCGATCATAATGGAACTGAACTGGAAATAGTAGTCAGCAAAAAAGTAAAGCAAATGTGTACAGGCTAAACAACACACTCCTAAATCATCAATGGGTCAAGGAAGAAATTGCAAATGAAATCAGTAAATATATTTAGAAAAATGAAAATGAGAACACAATTTATCAAACCTTATGTGATTCAGCGAAGGCAACCTTGAGAGGGAAATTTATAGCCCTAAATGCGTATATTAAAAAGGAATAAAGAGTTAAAGTCAAAGATTCAACTGAACCACTAAGAAACTAGAAAAATAACAGCAAACCAATCCCAAGCAAGCAGAGGGAAAGAAATAAGAAAGATTAGAGCAGAAATAAATGAAATTGAGAACAAAAAGCAATAGGGAAAATAAACAAAAGCTGGTTCTTTTGGAAGATCAATAAAATTGACAAACCTCTAACTAGACTAACAAAGAAAAAGAGAGACAAGATGCAAATAAATACAATCTCACCCAAAGTCTTCCAGAAAAGACCAAGTTCTTAACATTGCCCTGGAACTGCACTCTAAGGAATGAGTCAGGAGACACAGCTTCTTGGGCAGACAGAGGAAGTGTGCATGCACAGCGCTGTGGGGGGAGGAAACAGCTGGTGCAGCAAGGAAACACCTACAGGCCGGCAAGGGAGGGGGTTTGTGCTGGAGGCTGAAGCTCTGTGGGAGGAAGGCTGCTATCCTGCTGACAGTGATAATGTCCTCCATCTCCAACCTGCAGCTTGGTGATAGTGAGCGTGAAATCTGTTCCAGAACCTCTGCCACTGAATCGATCGGGGACTCCAGATGCTTGGGCTGATGCGTAATAGATGAGCAGTTTAGGAGCCTGTCCTGGTTTCTGCTGGTACCAGTCTATGCTTCTGCTCATACTCTGACTGGGCTTGCAGCTGATGGTGATGGTGTCTCCTGGAGACACAGCCATGGAGGCTAGAGACTGGATCATCACAATGTCACCACTGGACCCTGCATCAGAATGGACAATGACACACATCCCTACCACTTTATCAGAGACAGATTAAGCGCATCATTTTAAATGTGCTTTCTAATGATATCTAATTAAATAACAGCACATAAATGGGCTATTTTGGAAAGAGGTATTATGTCCACTGCATTTTAAAATCTGAATTCTTCAAAGATGTTATTCTGAAGACATTGAGGCACTTTTAAAGTTTTCACCAGAAATCCAGATGAGCAGGGACATGAGGATCTGCATCTTTGAGAACATCTTACTGAAACTGCCTGCACAAAACTTCCCAGTTGACATTGAAAAGTGATCATTTTTATAGAATCTGAGAAGCTGACCTTGTCCTGGGGGAGCCTATGGAAAGAAAACAGTGCACGTGGAGAAAATGTATGGGCAGTGAGTGGTGAACTAATCAATGGAAATAAGAGTTTAAAATATCAACACAAAGAGTCTAATTTTGTGACAACTCAGAAGCTTTAATACAAACTTAGAATCTCTAAAACTACAAACAAGTATCAGATTTAATGAAGAGCTTTTACTTTAAGTTAAAAATATATTTAGGCTGGTGGGTTTGCTGATGTTGACCTGTGCCCCCAGTTCACCTCCTTCTGGTCTCTGCCAGCTGCATCTCTGACCTAAAATTGCTTTCAAAATGACTGACCAAGCAAAGTCAGGGCTGGGCCAAGGAAGCTGGCAGCAGGTCAGTGTGGTTCCTTCAGACATAAAGTCCTTTAAGAACCCAGGAAGGAGCACCAGGCCTCTGTTTTCTTCCTTCTGCAGCTCCTACCTCTACAAACAGGGATTCATCTTACCAGGGTCCAGCTGCTCAGTGTTTCAGCTGGGCAACCTGCTGTGCTGTCATGTGTGGGGACATCTGTGGGGGCCACATGCTGCTACCTGCTCCCCAAGACTTTTGGCAAACAGTTGGTGGTCTCCTGCTTTACTGGTAAAGTGGCCCGTGCAATTTCATTTGTGTAACAGACTGGATCCATGCTATCATCCTTCATCCCTGTAGATGCGCTTTTCTTCTGGGAAGCTGCTCTTAAGTTGACACCATTTCCCTAGTGGTCTAAGTTCCTGGGACACTCTGAAAAATTTATCCAGAAACACCTGTAATTTGAATGGAACAAGAAACTTTCATCATTGAAATAGTAGAAAAGAGGGTTTCCTCTGCAATTTCTTGCTAATGACCTACCTCCTGTACAATCCAAGGGAAGCAAGCTGATGAACTGCATGGGTCTTGTACATGGAGCTGAAATGCACAATGACGTCTGTGCTTCTGTTCATGTTCAGATGCCCTGATGTCACCATGTTTAAAAAACCTCCTTCTGATCTCATGTCCCAACAATTAAGCTGATTGCAAACAGAATGCTAAGGATGAATAGAGCAATCTTGTATGTTTTAGATATCTTCTTGAGAAATTCACAACCATCTAGATGAGAGGGCAATGCCCTTGATTCACCTGAATCCAATGACCATCATTACATTTTCTGAATTTTCTTTCTGTATTGGAGTCCCTTTTACCTTCTTCTCCTCAGAGGAGAGACTCAGCACACCAGGATATCAGTCAGTGCACCGTCTGAACGATCTTCAATTTGTCATTTGACAAGAAGTGCATAGGAATAATTTTCTTTTTTATTTTAATTAAAAGAGAAAAACTTGGTTTCTGATATTATTTTGTTGTATTTTAATTACCATATAGTTTCCATTGCTCCCTGCAGCTACAGCATTGACTTGGCAGAGACCATGTTAATATGTCCAAGGACAGAAGGACCTGAACAGAAACCTGCACAGCTCTGTGATTTTGTGCCCTACAAGAGCAGCTCACAACTACTTACCAGAAGTGATGCCCTTGAGCACACCTGCTGGATTTTTCATCTTGTTGAGAGCTTTTATCTAGGCCACTTGCTCTATATCAATGCTTGGGAATACTCATGTTCAGCAGGAAAAGTGAATTCCTAGATCATGTTTTGGGGCATCTTAAAATCCCTTTCACATCAAGGATTTCCTTTTAAAATTGTGTTTCTTTAAAAGAATCTTTGTGCTGGCATAGGTGGAAGGAAGGATAAACAAGGAAGTTTTGCATGGTTACAAGTCCCCCTGCCATTTAGCAGAACTCTTAAATAGTTCACCCTTCTGATTTTGCAGCAATGTGTCTTCCCACTTGTGAGTTTACCAGTAATTTCCCAAATACATGGATATAAATGGGTTCAGTTTCTGAAAATAATCTTGGTGAAATAATAATAATATACTCTGGGGGGAAAAACAGAGGAAAGAAAGAAGACTAGAGAACATTAAATAAAAGAAGAGGAAAGAGTAGAGGGGAAGAGAAGAAAATGTATAACTTTGGGTCCAAATTTTATAAAAGTCAAGGACCGAAAATATGTTTAACTCTAAAGCCATTTTTATCCTGAAGGTATTCAAGGACAGTAAAAATAGTTGACCTCTGATTCCAGGGCTATACAAGAGTCTGAGTGATAAAAGACAGTCAAGAATTTTCCCATGTGGGGTTCATTATCCTGAAGGACCCTACCATGTACTATGTGCTAGAGAGGCACAAATCCCAAAGTAAAGATGAACCAAAGTAAAAGTGGAATCTATCCTTCTGCAACAGAGAGGAACTAATAGAAAGGTTTGTTTTGTTACAGAGTGGATAATAAAAAGATATTATAGCGGTCTAAAGAGAAACATAACTGATAAGAGCTATCTGTAAATACTAACTTGGTGCAAAATTAATTGTGGTGTTGCATTGTTGAAATTGCCATTTGATATTGGCATACATGGTTAAATAAATGTAATTATGTTATACATTGTTTTAATGTAAATTTTTCATTTTATATTTCTTTGCAATTGACTTATTAATTGCTGTTTATTTTATATTTATTTTAGACTATGGAAATGATATTAGACAAAAAGCAAATTTGAGCGATTTTCTTATTTGAGTACAAAATGGGTCATAAAACAGCAGAAACAACTCACATGATCAGCAATGCATTTTGTCAGGATCTGCAAACTAATGTACAGTGCAGTGGTGGGTCAAGAAGTTTTGCAAGGGAGATAAGAGCCTGGAAGATGAGGAGCATAGTGCCCAGCCACCAGAAGTTGACAACGTCCAACTGAGAGCAATCATCAAAGCTGATCCTTAGACAACAGCACCAGAAGTTGATAAAGAACTCAACATCAGCCCTTCCATGGCATTTTAAGCAAATTGGAAAGGTGAAAAAGCTTAATAAGTGGGTGTCTCATGAGCTAACTGAAAATTTTTAAAAATTGTTGTTTTGAAGGGTTGTCTTCTCTTACTCTATGCAAAAACAAATCATTTCTTCATCAGATTGTGACATGGAACAAAAAGTGGGTTTTATACAACAACCTCGTGACAACCATCTGAGTTGCTAGACCAAGAAGAAGCTCCAAGCACTTCCTAAAGGCAAATTAGCACCGTGTGGGCGAGTGCCGGCCCATGAGCAAGACCTTGCACTTCAACATGCTCAAATTCACCAAGGCTGCTGGCACCAAGAGGCTATTCTAGATGTTCTGAGACTGGACCCCTGTCCGACTCCTTGGCACAGTATAAATAAAGTTTGTTCACATCTACAAAAAAAACAAAAAACAAAAAAGAACTTGCACCAAAAACTGGTCTTGGTCACTGTTTGTTCATCTGCTTCCAGTCTGATCCACCATAGCTTTATGAATCCTGGTGAAACCATTACATCTGTGAAGCATTCTCAGCAAATCCATGAGATACACTGAAAATTGCCATGCCTGTAGCCTGCAGAAAGGGCCCAAATCTCCATGACAGTGCTTGACTGCATGTCACACAACCAATGCTTCAAAAGTTGAATGAATTGGGCTATGACGTTTTGCCTCATCTGCCTTTTTCACACAACTTCTTACCAATTGACTGCCAGTTCTTCAAGCATCTCAACAACTTTTGGCAGAAAAAACACTTCAACAACCAGCAGGATTCAGAAAATGCTTTCCAAGTGTTCATCAATTTCAAAAGCACAGATATTTATGCTACAGGAATAAATAAAAATGTGCTGATTGTAATGATTTCTATTTTGATTAAGAAAGATGTGTTTGAGCCTAGTTATAATGATCTAAAATTCACAATCCAAAACCACAATCCATTTTGCACCAACCTAAAAATATTAGAAGAGTTTATAAAATTGTCTTACATGACTGTGGGGATGCACACATCCAAATTGGGTAAAGCACTGCATGCTGGGAGCTCCAAAGAAAGTTTTTCACGTATTTCCCAGAAGAACCTGGCAGGCTGAAGTAGAGACATTCTCTCTTCGGGCTGCTTGCAATTTACTGATGATTTAAATCTGCACTGTAACAATTAGGCCAGCTCTTGCTTCAACAAATGGGTGCCATTACCTGGACAAGTTGACACATGAATCTAACCATTACAAAAGACAAAACTTCAAACCAGAGGCAAGGAACACAGCCTCATGAGCACCACCTCTTTGGTGGGCCTTATTTGGTAATACGTAATAATCTACTTCTCCAATATAACAAAGCTATACTCATAGATAATACAACTAACTACTCATGATTCTTCTAATCCTTTATGTGAACCTATAATTTTAAATACACCTATTAAATATATCTCTCAGAGTCTTATGTCTTTGAAGTATTCATGTGCTGGTTGAGACCTGAATCCCAGAAGAATTGCTGCTAACTCCTCTCCAGTTCTTCATCATATACCCTCAGAGCAAATGCTGTCTTTGAAAATAAGCAACAAGATGCTTAGATGTCACCCTTAGCACTGTCCTTTAGGTCAGTTTGTCAAATAACAAAGTGATTAGTATCCTAAAGTGTAACCCCTCCACTTACTGGTGATAAGTAAAATGGCCTCAGCTCCAAAGTTGTCATAGAGCAGGTTCTTCATTTACTACCACCCAAAATTACTGATATTTTTAGACTTATGCAAACAACATCAGGATCACTTCTATACTTAGAACACCAACTTAGGAACAAATAAAACAGAAGCCCTGACCTCATAAAGCTTTTGTTTTACTGGAAGGGACAAACAATAGACAAATATTATCTCTGTATCCTCTCTTACCCTGCTTCTCTGAGATTTCCTCTCCTGTGTGCTAGGTGCACAGTGCAGGTACCACAGCTCTTTTCTCCTCTGACTTGCCTTTCAGGAAGCTGAGGTGGATTCCTCAAGGTGGTGCCCACTGCCCCCTTCCCTCCTTTCCCTCCTACTGGGATGGGCATGCTCACAGCACCCCTCTGGTAGGCACAACTGTCCCTGGGTGACATGATGCAGTAGTGTCTCACTGCAGTTCCTGGTGCTTAGGGAGATGAGCTCCCACTCTACCTCCAGGTCCTCTGACTTTTGTAGGAAGAGTGATGGAACCCAGCTAATTGGAGGGTTGAGTGGGGTTATCTGCCCCCAGCTGCTTCTCAGGATCTCTAGGAAAGGACAAAGTAAGCCATGAAATCTCCAGTGTCCCTGTTGTACACCAAACTCTGCCTGAACCAGAGGTTCCCTGCAGACTCACCTAACAATCATTATTAGAGTCTATAAATGCTCTAATAATGATTGTAGTGATGAATGCACAAATATGTAATTAAGCCAAATACCATTGATTGTACAATTTGGGTGAATTGTATGTTTTATTAGCATGTATCAATAAAATTTATTTGTTTAAAATATGTAGCAGTAAAACTGATATTTAAAAATTGAAAGGGGAAGAACTCTTTAGGAATAAGATAAAATCAAATTGAACACTCTAACCCTTTGCAATATTGGAACATTCCTCTTCAGTATGAATTTAAATGAATAAAAATATATATCTGATTTTTTTCTTTAAAATATCATTTTGTCTCCATTTGTAATTCATCTTTACATTCCTGTATTCCATATAGATCTGTGCTGTATTGAGTTTTCCTTTCAACAAGTTATAATCTCTGTCTGGTTCCCTCATATCATATGAGTAAAATAGAAATTTTAACACAAATTTTTTATATCCTTAGGAAAATCATGATTTTACTTTTTCTGAAAAATATATTTTAACAAATCTATTTTCATTTTCCCTAATGCCTCATATTCTCACTTCCCTCCTTACCCAGATTAAATTCTGTGATGCTGCTTAATAATGATTCCCTTACACACATCAAGAAATCACTTGCCCTTTCTGTATTTTATTATCTTTATCCAGCAAAACGCTACCCATGGTAAAAACCCCACACTTCACATGCCCATATCCATGTCTCTGTGACTGGAGAAACGTTCTAACTTGTCTCACTTTAAATTTATGAGCACTCACCTCATAAGGGTGCTGAATCTTGCCTCTCAATCACACATAATTTCTCAGGACCCTTCACTCTATACTCACCCTTTTTATCTTTCAAGTTCTAACATCCCCCACATGGATGAACATGCTAGTAAAACCTGGGCATTTATAATCTATAATGGGAAATTATAGTCTGTAAATTAGCTCACTTTATCATTTGTCAGCCCCTTCTTTTCTACTTGGGACCCATGATATATTTTTTTCTCTCATTTCTCTTCCTTCCCTGCCTGAATAATTTACTGACCTAACTAAAGAAAAAATAAGTACAAAAATTTAAAAACACTAAAAAACGAGGAACAAATCCAGAAGTCCCTCCTATGTATCCTCTGATTGAGGGATGCTCAAATGGAGGTTTTTCTCTTGTAGTATCACAAATATATCATACCACTGTCTTCTTGTCTCCATGGTTTCTTGTGAGAAATCAGTACTCCATCTTATTGGGTATCCTTATTTTTTTGCATTGCTTTTATCTTGTTCTCAGAATTCTCACTTTGTCTTTGGCATTTGACATTTTGATGAGTGTGTGTCTTGAAGTTGGTCTATTTGGATTATTTTGAATGGGAGTACATTGGGCTCCTTAGACATGGATATCTATGTCCTTCAATAGGATTGGGAAATTTTCTAACATTGTTTCCTCAGATATTAGTTTTATCCCCTTTCCCTTCCCTTCTACTTCTGGGATACCCATGACATGTATGTGTTCATGATTTTTCATGTCATTAGTTCCCTGAGACCTTGTTCAATTTTTTCCATTCTTTTCTTCATCCGTTCATTTCTATGTTCACTTTCAGAGGTCAATTTTTAAGCTAACCAATCATTTCTTTTGCTTCCTCAAATCTGCTATTTGTGATTCCAATATTTTTTAATTTGACATATTGCACCATTCATTCCCATAAGATCTGCTTTTTCCAATGTATGCCTTCAAATTTTACTTTGTTCTCTTCCAGTGTCTTCTTAATATCCTTAATCTCTTTAGCCATCTCATTGAATGTATTAAGGAGATTTGTTTGCATATTTATGATTAGTTGTCTCACCTTCTTTATGTCATCTGGAGGCTTATCTTGTTCTTTTAACTGGGCCATATCTTCCTGTTTCTTGGTGTGGATTATAATTTTTGGTCGTGTCTTGGTATCTGGCTTACTAGAGTATTTACTCTGGGTGTAGTTTTTCTCATTAGTTTCAGGCTTCCTGCCCTTTCTCCCTTGCTGGTTGTGCAGTAGGAGCCAAGGATGTAGTTGGTGTTACAAGATATGGAGGCTGAAGCTGTGCTCATTGCACCAGGTACCAAGGAAGCTTCTCCCAACTTTCTCCTTTGCCAGGGGTAGGGACAAAGTCCCAGCTATGTGGAATAATACAAGTTGTGCAGGCCTAGACTGTAGCTGCCTAGAGAAACTGATGAAGCTTCACACCCCTTTCTCCCTTGCCTTGGGTAGGGGTGGAGCTGTAGGTGTGGGCAACAATCTATGCGGTTCAGGTCCAAAGATGACCACAGTTGCCCCAGTAGAATTCTGATTATTCAGTCTTTGCAGCCAAATGTACTGTTCATTAACTGGATAGGCTTGTGCAGGGTCCGACAGCCTCCTGCCTGCCAGAGTTGGGGCTGAAGTCTGAGCTAAGGTTGCAGGGTGATTTGGGTGAAAAAAAAAACTGGTTACTAGAGTCACTGTGATTTTTCTTCAGTATGATTTGGTCACATGCTGGGGAAAGGGTCAAAATGGAAAGCAACAGCCTCTCCATGACTTCAATAGTTTCAAACTTAAGATGTTCTTAGCGTTATACTTTAGCCAGCCAAATGTACTAATCAGTAGCTGCAAGCAGTGGCCTAACATTTCCTCCTCCCCTGTTTTTGGGAATGGAGCTTCCAATTCTAGCCACAGAATTGCTCCTGGGTGACTTGCATTGCCAACATTGGTTGATCGACTGCCTCTGAGACTTGGCCAGTAATTTCCTAGAGAGGCTGCCTCAGGTCCCTCAGCTTCCTCCCTGTAGAGGTGGGGCTGGGGCCTAGGCTAGAACTGCAATATGGCCTGGATGGAATGAAGCCGGTTCCTACTAGCACTGTGAATTTCATTCCTCCCAGCTTCCTCTCTGCCAGGCACTGAGTTAAGATGCCAGTTACCGGACTCTTTCTCACTTGAAAAATTTCAAAGTTTAGCTGTTCTGAGGGTTATATTTTTGTCCACCAAATTTACTCATTAGTAGCTGAAGTTGGTGCCCAACCGTCTCTTCCTCCCCCATATTTTGAAAGTGGCGCTTTCAATTCCAGCCACAGAACAAAGGCCAAACTGAAATCAACATATGTCACTAGCTGAGCATCATCCCTTATAACCTAAGCATTCTTCAATGAGTATAGTATATTAAGGCACCCACAGTTACTGTTTGATGGTAATAAGAAATGAAAATAGCTATCTAAATTAAAAAAGAAGTTAGAGTAGCAAATCAAAGCATCTTTTGTGAAAAGGAAAAGAAAGACATGGATGGCAAAGGGTCCAGTGAAGGAAAGAGTAAAGGAGGTAAATGACCTTCCACAGGGGAAGCTTTGAATAGGAAGGTTCAAGGATTTAATCTTGGGAAGGAACCGAGTTGGAGGATCATGGGGGAGAAGGAGAAGATGGAAGGGATAAGGAAAGAAGATGGTGAATTTTAAAAATTAAGGAGATACAGTGAAGAGAGAATCAATCAATCAGGCTGTAATTTAGAAGACCCTAGCCTAGACGGTCAATTCACCCTGTCCTTTGATCTCCCCAATAAAAAAAAGATTTCTACGGTACAGTCCCCTAAAGGATGTGGTTTCTCATACAGATGAGGGACACAAATATATTCAAGTTTATCTGAAGAAGAAGCAGCTGGTGCTGCAAGACTCACTGCCCTACAGCCCTGGGGGGAGGTTTGTGTTCGAGGTTGAAGCACTGTGGGAGGATAGCTGCTACGTTGCTGACAGTAATAATGTCCCAGATCTTCAGGTTGGAGTCTGCTGATGGTGAGAGTGAAATCTGTCCCAGACCCACTGCCACTGAATCGATCAGGGACCCCAGATGGCCCGTTGGATGCATCATAGATGAGCAGTTTAGGAGCCTGTCCTGGTTTCTGGTGGTACCAGGCTAAGTAGCTGCTAACACTCTGACTGGCCTTGCACTTGAGGGTGACAGTGTCTCCTGCAGATGCAGCCACAGAGCCTGGAGACTGGGTCAGCACGATGTCCCCATGGGCACCTGAAACCAGAAAAGAACATAGAGCATACATTCAACCACAAATGTATAAAATATGTATCTAAATGGAGGTTTACTTATTTATCATATATATTCAGATTTGCTTTAGATTATTTAGATTTGCTCATTCTGCATGTTAAAACCATTCTCAAAATTTATAAAGATAATAAATACCCTTCTAAACCTCTCACCTGAGGCCCAGAACACCAGCAGGACAAGCAGTTGGGAATGTGGCATCATCTTGCTCACCCGCCTGATGTACTCAGTCCCCATTTCCAGGGAAACTGCATTAATAGAGCTCTGAGCAGACAACCAAGTCCCTAAGGAGCATATGCAAATCAATAGAGAGTATAAAGTCTAACGTACCTGTGCAGTGAGTTGTGAGGATAAATAATGGAAAGAGATAAAAATACCATGACCACAGGAAATGTAACTACACTCCTGCAAAAGGCGAGACATCAACTAACACCACAACTTTTAAAAATATTCAGCACAATTCAGAAAATGAAATATTTTATCAGCAGTTGTGTTCTTTCAAATTAATTGCAGCCATCTTGAAAACAAAATGAATTTCTAATAAAATACATGCATCTGTATGTGTAATATCAGAACTTAATTAAATGTTATAAATATGGTGCCAAAATCTAGGTGGGATATACTCATATCATTGGATAGATTAAGATGTAGTGCATGTGGTCTGTATCTATCTCAGTCTATTCTAAATTTTAAACAGATATTTGAAGCTCCTCTTCAATATCCCAAAGGAACCTCACTTAATATATCCAAAACAAGTCCTCTGTATTGCCCTTAATACAGTATTACTCCCAGAAATGAGTCACCAAATACTTACAAGTCACCCTTAGGACTGTCATTTAAGCCGATCACTTTCTAAAATCACTAATGTAGTGATTAGCAGACCTGAAGTGTAACACCTCCACCTAGAGGTCATAGGTAAAATAGCTTCAGCTGCGAAGGTCTGATACAACAGTTCATTTACTCCTACCCAAAACTAATGATACTTTTAGAACTATGCAGATAACAATATCATGAACACTTCTAGGCATAGGACACTATTCTGTGGATAACTAAGGTATTAGTGAGTGGTGCCCCTCGCATTTCCACCCATTGATTCCAGGACTGTGAATCCCAGCTATGGCAGAAATAGCACCATAGAGTGAATGCTGGTTTAGAGCATAACAAAGCTTCCTGGAAAGCACCGCCCCAGTCCTGCAGGTGCTGTCACCTAGTTGACAAGGTAAGTGAGCCCTCATAGGACCAACAAACTGAGATAGAAGAACCCTGTATTTTGTTGGGTTTATCTCCCATCCTCTCTCATTCAAAAGTCAGGTTATTCATAACAGCCATTATTATAATCCTAATACAAAAAGGAGTACCAGGACTGTATGAGATTGCAACTAGTATTTGTTTAATAAGTACATGAATGAAAAAATAAATAAATAATTGATATAAATCAATTATGTCAACTTTATTTACAAGTAAAACAGAATTCTAAGAAATAAACTACTGAGTAATTTTAGATTTTTTTTGTTATCTCATAAATTTGCAGAAATGAAAATAGGTTAGCATAGCCATAAATATTCAGGAAAAATAAATTTTGATACAGAGCCATGCTACCAAATATGAAAAATATTTTGGAGATTAGTGCTCTTAGAAGCAAACAACAGAAATGGAGTGGGTTTAAGCTAACTCATATGAAAGTACAAAATGAATAACGTGTGGCTTACAGATCTGATCACAAGCTGGGGCAGCATAGGAAATGTGTTGGAAGTTAGATGGCATTAACACAGTCTGGGACATCACGAAAAGGGAAAGACTTGATCCCACTCCTACCACAGATGGATGGTGGACCCTCCTGATGGCAACATCAATGCTGGATGCCAGTCATGAGACATTGGAGGTTGAAGACATCTACTGCTGCCATCATGGCAGAGGATTCAGTCTGAAATATTTTAGACTCAGAGATGCATATTAAAAAAATGTCTACATGTTATGTCCAAATTGTATAAATCTAGCAACTGTAATTAAATTGCTAAATGCAATTACAGTTTTCCAACTCAGTGTTATTAGAGAATGCACAAGATATGACCTCTTCCTGCATATAAGTATATAAGTAAGGAGAAATAGAACCAGCAAGATAGTGGCAGAATAAGGAGCTCCTAGAGTCAGCTTGTGCTACAGGGCAGTTAGTAAACCCCCAGAGCTATCTAAAGCACCTGTCTGG
The DNA here is from genome assembly GCF_030445035.2 of Dasypus novemcinctus. Lineage (NCBI taxonomy): Eukaryota > Metazoa > Chordata > Mammalia > Cingulata > Dasypodidae > Dasypus > Dasypus novemcinctus. The sequence goes on along the minus strand of NC_080689.1, from coordinate 88,979,158 downwards.
TGGCTCCAGGAGACAAGAAGGTCATTGTGCAACATCGTTGAAAGATTGGAAGGAGGATAATCCCCATCTGCAGAGAAGATTTGTGAGTAGGACATTACACATCCCAGAGGCTGGTGCCCATCTTCCACTGGCTGCACGTGCTGCATAAAGAGTAATTCCATGGCTGAAATTGGGGAAGGAAGAGAGGGTTGGGCACCAACTTAAGATACTGATCAGTGAATCTGGCAGGCTATCATCTAATCCTAAGAAGAGCTGAAGTTTGAACCTGTCCATGTTAGAAAGAGGCCAGTAGCACCATTTTAACTCCACCTCTGGCACACGGGGAAGCAGCATGGGCTGAAAATCACAATGCTGCTAGGGACCAGCTTCTTTCCATCCTGACCAAATTGCAATTCTAGCATAAACCCCATCCCCACCTCTGGCAGGGACATAGCTGGAAAGGCATGCACCAGCCTATCCAGGAAAATATAGACCACACCAAGGAGGCTGGTGATCATCCTACTTGGCCATGCAGGCCACCTCAGGGGCTACCCTGTGGCTGGAATTTGAATCTCCATTTCCCAAAAACTGGGAGGAAGAGGTGGTTGACCACTGATTTCAGGTACAGATTAATGAATTTGGATGGTTAGAGTATAACACTAAAAATAGCTGAAGTTTTAAAATGTCCAAGTCAGAAAGTGACTGGTAGCCACCATTTTGACTATGCACACAGCATGAGGGCAAGCAGGCTCACTGAAAAGCACCGTGATTGTAGGGACAGGTATCTTTCACCCAGGTTGGCCTGCAGCCCAATCCTAGACTTCAGCCCCACCTCTAGCAGGGGAGAAGTTGTCGGGCCCTGCAGCAGTCTTTCCAGGGAAATGACGGTGCATTTGGCTAGCACTAACAGAATAGCATGATATGTATGGACAACTGCAGTCACCTTGGAACTGTACTGCTTAGATTGCTCCCCACACCTGCAGCTCCATCCCACCCCCAGGAAGGGGAGAAAGGCACTTGAAGCTTCATAAGTCTCTCTGGGCATTCACAGTCTAGAACTGCACAGTTTGGATTATTACACACAGAAGTAGCTTGGTGCAAACACCTGGCAAGAAGAAATTTGGGAGAAATTTCATCAGGCCCTGAGGCACTGAGGGCAGCTTGAGCCTCCACAGCTCACAATAATAACTGCATCTTTGGCTCCTACTACACAACCAGCAAGGGAGAAAGGGCAAGAAAGCCCTAAACTAAAGAGCAAAACTGCACCAGAATGAATACTCTAGTAAGCCAGACATCAAGGTACCAACAAAAAATTTCTATGCACGCCAAGAAACAGGAAGATATGACCCAGATAAAGGAGCAAGATAGGCCTCCAGATGGCATAAAGGAGTTGAAACAACTAATTATAGATGTTTAAACAAATCTCCTTAATAAATTCATTGAGATGGCTAAAGAGATTAAGGATATTAAGTAGACATTATATGAGAACAAAGAAAAATTCGAAAGTATATGTAGAAAAATAGCAGATCTTATTGGAATGAAAGACACGATAAATGAAATTTAAAATACACTAGAGTCATATAATAGCAGATTTGAGGAAGCAGAAGAAAAGATTGGTGAGCTTGAGTAAATGGCCTCTGAAATTGAACAAACAAAAGAACAGATGAAGAAAAGAAGGGAAAAATTGAACAGCATCTCAGGGAAATAAATGACAGTAAGAGACATGCAAACACATGTATCATGGGTGTCCCAGAAGGAGAAGAGAAGGGAAAAGGGGCAGAAGGAATATTTGAAGACATAATGGTAGAAAATACCCCAAACCTATTGAGGACAGAGATTTCCATATCAAGAAGAACATCTTCTGAGGGCTACAGAGACTCACAGGCTCTATGGTCATGGCAGATGGACTTCAGTGCAATGTCAGTTGACCCTACTTTGGAGTTTGTGTTCCTGAGTGCGATGGATTTGGAGTGAGATGTGATCTTTGTTCACAAGCCTCTCCTGTTACTTTTACCAGACTGGTGGTTGGTGCTGGGGTTTAGTGTATACTCAGGAGACCTGAATCTCTGGATGGTCAATGTGATAGCCATGCCCTGAGTCTCAACAGTCTTGCAACTCCTACCCTCTGGCTTATTGGACTTAACCCAGCCAGCTAACAGGGAGGTGAAGAATGTCACCCATCACACCAAGGAGACAAGCGTGCCTACAACTGTAAACAGGAGAATTGCATCCATCATTCAAGTGGAATCTAAGCACCCTCCCAACATAAAAGTGGAGTTAACATAACCACCCTAGGGTCCACAGAATGGAGGAATAGAGTATGGATTAGAGTGGACTTACTAATATTCTATTCTGGAACTACTGTGAGTAGTAATGGAAGTAAATATAGCATTGAGATAGAGAAAGAGGCCATGGTAGCTTCTGAGGGTGGGGGGTGGGAAGAAGAGATGAGATGTGGGGGCATTTTCATGACTTGGAGTTATCCTGGGTGGTACTGCAGGGACAGTTACTGGACATTTTATGTCATCCCATGGCCAACTGGGTGGACTGGCATCTATAAGGTGGACCAATGACCATGTGGTGCAACAGTGCTCAGAGATGTATTCACCAAGTGCAATGAATGTCCCATGATGTTGGAGGAGGTTGTTGTTATGGGAGGGGTAGGGTCAGGGGGGTGGGGGGTATATGGGGAACTCATATTTTTTAACCAAGGGCCCAGGATTGCAGGAAATACTAAAGAGTGTGCTACAGCCTGAAAACAAATGACTGGAGAGAGAAGCTTGGAAGTGCATAAAGAAATGAAGATTATATCAATAAAATAAGTAAAAGTATCAGAAGACTGGTGAAAATAATATGACAGAAAAAAACACAAATATTCAGAAATAAACTTAACCAATGATATAAAGCACTTGTATCCAGAAAAATACAACTAATTGGTAAAAAGAAATCAGAAAGAGCTAAATAATTGGAAGAACATTCCATGCTCATAGTTTAAAATACAAAATATCATTAAGATGTCAAATCTACTGAAATTGATATATAGATTCAATAAAATCAGATAATAACTCCACCAGAATTTCTTAAAAAAATGGAAAAAATGATTATCAATTTTATGTGGAAGGGTGAGGGGTCCTGAATAGGCAGAAACATCTTAAAAAGGAAAAGCAAAGTTGGAGAATTCTCATTTCTAGAATTTAAATTGTATTACCTAGCTACCTTGGTAAAAACAGCATGCTACTGTTGTAAAGGCAGACACAGAGACAAACGGAACCAAATTGGTGGTTCAGAAACAGACACTCCCATCTATGGTCAAGTGGTTTTTGACTAGCGTGTCAAACATACTCAGGTCTGGCAGAACAGTCCATTCAACAAACAGTGCTGAAAGAACTGGATATCCATACCAGAAGAAGGAAAGAGGACCCCTATCTCATATCTTATCCAAAATTTAACTCAAAATGGATCAAAAACTTAAATATAAAAGCAAGAACCATATTGGTTCTAGAAGAAAATGTAGGAAAATGTCTGCAAGACCTAGTAGTACGTGGTAGTTTCTTAAAGGAGATAAGAGGAGGACTGAGATGGCCTACTGATATTTAATGTATGTATAAGCTTTAGTTAACTTTACTGTAAAGTGTGGAAATGTATAGAGTGGATGGTAACACATTTAGTGAGTAACAGCTGGTTTAAAAATTGGAATGTGGCAGAAAATGGTAGGCTAGGGATGCAAATGCAAAATGAAAGAAAGCTAGAGAATAATCTAGGGAATGAATAGCACAGTAACCCAGAAGTGGATGAGATTTGTGTTTGATGTTACAGAGACAAGAGTGTCCTTGGTGAGCTAAGAGCAGGTATACATCATCATTCCAGGGTAGCGGGAATGTGGAGAAGCATGAGAAAAATACAACTGGAATGACCTATGGACTGTGGCTAATAGTAATAATGTAATATTCACGAATCTATGCCAAAGATGTACTGTGCTGATAATAGGGGAGTATGGAAAAGGTTTGCCAAATGTATGCTAAGGACCTTGTAATAATCTGAGGATACTATCTCATAATCTCTAAAAAAATTTCCTCCATGGTATGGTGTGTTGATAGAGGGGTGTTGTTTGGGAATTCTGTACATGTGCATGATTGTTTTGTAAGCTTACAATTTCTGTCATAAAAATATATTTAAAAAATAATAACAGGGTAAGTTGAGGGAAAACACACCAAATGTAAGATAATGACTGTAGTTAGTAAGATTTTAGCAATATTCTTTCATAATTTGTAACAAATGTCTCAAAACTATGCAAGGTATTAGTGGAGGGGTTGATATATGGGACCCATGTATGATGTTATGCATGTTTGCTTGTAAGTTTCCAACTTTTACTATACATTTATTATTTATGCATGTTCATATATAATGATATAAAAATAATAATAGGGTGGTTTGGGGGAAAATACTTTGGTTAGCAGAAATATTTTGAAGTTACTCTTTAATCATTAGTTTAAAATGTTTCACAACAATGCAAGGTATTTTTGGTAGGTTGAGGTATGAGAGACCTCTATGAGATTATGTATGTTTGAGTTGTAAGTCCACAACTGTTACTATACACTGATTGTTTATGTATGTGTGTTTATGACTGATATACTTCAATTAATTTAAAGGTATATGTATTTATATGTGTATATACATATGCATGTATATATATAGAGAGAGAGAGAGAGGGAGAGAGAGAAAGAGAGAGAGACCAGCTTACAAGGTTTTAACCCCAAACACTGTGCTCTGAGAATGTCACTTTCACCTTCACTGATTCATTCCAAGAACATCCCTCAAACAATTTGTAGCAGCATTGTTGGTCTGAGCCTCACAAATGGGGACTTTTATCTGAGGTATTGGCCAGAAAAACAACAATTAGGGATAAACTAAAAAATACTCAGGCTCCTATTCTACCGTGATCTTATTACAGAATTTTTACAAACTTGAAATATTCCTATTACATGATCCTCCTATTCAGGTAGATCTAAGATATTAAATGGGATATGACTCAAATGCTACCATTTTTCCTATCATGAGTTGAACAACATCACTGGATCAGTCCCCTGTCATTTCCTCACAACATTAAGACTTTGATCAAATCATTCCTTCTCAGTAGAGTAGTCCGTGACATTCCATGTCCCCAATTTTTTAACTCCATGTTCCATGCTCATGAACATGTTCCTTTACAACTTTTCCTACAAAGAAGCACAAACCATTTGCTTTTCTCTTAAATGTGAGCTTGTCTTGGGAATTGCATTAATCAAAACAAGGCAACCATAGAAAATTGCTCTGATTGTAGGTTTTCAAGAAACAAAAAAAGGCTGCAAGATGAAGACACCATTTCAGAACCTCAGGCTCCCGCTCCGCTGTGTTTCAGATGAGAGAATTTGTGCAAACTTGAACATGGTATTTTCCTTGCAAGATCATCCTCCTGTACAAATATAAAGTTCATCATACTAAAATAGGATATGAAATGAATGGTGCAGTCATCTAGAAAGGTAAAATCAAATGTTAAAAAAAAGAAAATTTGATTTGGCCTCATACAAGAAGGTAGATGCCTTTACTCTTCTCCTTTTCCTTTGTTCACTTATTTTAGAAAAATTCAGATTTTAAATGAGTTCTCTGTCCTTTACAGAGGTATGTATACTTTTTGTTTTATTTATGTATTTATTTATTTATTTTAATTGGCTTCTAAAAAAGATATATAGATCACAAAAAATGTTACATTAAAAAAATATAAGAGGTTCCCATATACCCCACGTCCCACACCACCCCACTCTACAAAGGTATGTATTTTTAAAAGATAAATAGTTGCTTAACATATACTATATATGTACTCTTGAGATTCTTGAGACTCTAATTGAGAATGTAGCAGGACACAACAGAATGGGAATTTATTATTTTCTTTTTTATTTTGTGGGTCTCCACCCAAAAAAATGACTCCCTAGGACAATATGAACACATTCAAGACCTTAATATTAATGTGAAACTATGAAACTTTCTTGGAAGGCTGAAATTTAGTGGTTACCAAAGCCTCCAAGGAGACAGAGAGGGAAAAATAGGTACATAGAGCATATTGAGATCACTGGAATTGTTCTGCATTACATTTCAATGGTGAATGCATTATGATACATTATGTCAAAACCCATAAAATAGTGCAGTGCAAAGTGTAAACCATAATGAAGACCATTGTCCACGGATAGTAGCAATGCTTCAATATTTGTTCATCAATTGTAACAAATGGACCATACTCATGTCAGATATTAATAGGTTAAAATGTGAGAGAAGGGGGTGGGTGTATAGGAAGCCCCTCTATTTTCTATGTGACTTTTCTGTGACTTAAAGCTTCTTTGAAAATAAAATGATAAACATAAATAAGACACTGAGGGAACATATAGAAGAAATTATCAATATTCATAAAAGAGAGATCATAGAGGGATAAAAGTTGCAAAACAAAAAAATTTGGTTTTGTTTTTGGGGGAAGTTTTGGATTTCATAAAAGTTACAACTATGGCAGGAAGGATAACTGGTACAATTATCATGTGGTTCAAATTGTGTGGTCAAAGTGTAAACCATAATGTAAGCTATAGACCATGGTTAATAGCAAAGTTTCAATATTTGTTCATCATTTGCAATAAATATACCACACTAATGAAAGTTTGTTAAAGGGGGGAATTATGAGAGATGGGTTATATAGGATTCCCTCATATTTTTATGTAACTTTTATTTAATATAAAACTTCTATATAAATAGAAAAAATATCTTTCTCAATCACCTGGGAACCATCTCTTGGAAATGGAGTCATCAGGAAGATAATGTCCTTTTCTCCCATTTTCTGTGGGAGAGTAGGTACAAGACATAAATGGACACCTAGCTCCAAGTTGAAAAACTACCTTATTCCCTAAAATATGAGAATTTTATATTTCTCTTTATATTTCCTTGGAAAAAGTCAATTAACTAAGCCAGAGGCTCACCTCCATTGTCAGATGAGTTTAAGATGAACTATTTGTGATGAATGGAGCTGTCAGTTTTCTTACTGGAGAACCAGTAATCATTTACCTTGAGAACATGTGTGTAATCAGTTGTTTTCCTACCAATGTCTAAAGAGATGATATTTTGTTCTGTCTATGCAGCCTCTTTAGAGTACTGTCTGAATGTGCACTTTCCCATTTTAATTTACTAATCAAACTGTTTCTTTTCTCATCTACCTTTTTGGAGTAGTTTCATGATTGGCAGGGTGTTTTGTTTTGAATTATATTTTCCCCAAATCTGATGACATGGATTGAATTAGCTGGAAACTTACTGAATTAAACAGATAATTTACTGGACTTGTGGGCACATAGCAATCAGGTAAAGGATCCTGAACTATTCAGTGTCCATACTAGATCTTCATTTTTTTGGAATACCAAGCAGATAAAACACACTATTAAAAAGTCTGGGAAATATGGAATCTCCAATCCCATGAGAAACAATATATGTTTAGCTAATTTGGAAGCCAGAACCTTCTCTGCTAGTATATCTCCTAAAGGAATACTAAATCTCTGTTATATTGGGAAAGGGCTTATGATAAAACCATATTGATGTTGCCTCACAAGCATTCCTTTGATTTGGATGAAATAATGTGTTTGTTTGGATCTTAGACCTCATCTCAAGCAAATAAATTCCTGGGATTCATGTAATGTACATCTTTTTAGAGGAAAGGAGAACATCTTGTCAAAAGTTTGAAGGAAAGTTTGTGAAAATTGGGAGCAGAAATGTAAAAATAAAGGCCACTTTCTCTTTGAAGGTGCCTTCCTTCTTTCTCTATTGTCCTCACTTGATAGGGAGGGTGACTTGTTAGGTGCTAATGCAGCAGGTGATTGTAAATTGAAGCCTATGCTCATTTGCCCTCTGGAAAATCCCTGGACCCTTAAAAATTGCAAAATCTACTCTGCATGCTCTAGAAATTGAACAGGAAATGCTGAATGACAGCCCATCTGTTCACATGATTAGCTGAAAAATTTAAGCCCACTGCTGAGACCTACTGCTCAGAACAAAAGGTTCCTTTTGAAATATTACTGCACACTGACAATGCACTTGGTCACCAAAGATCTGATGGATTTGTACAATTAAATCCATATCGTTTTCATGCCTGATAACCCAACATCCATTCTGCAAACCATAGATGGAGAAGTCATTTTGAATTCAGACCTTATTACTTAAAAAATACATTTTATAAGTTTCAGCTGCTATAGACATTGAGGTTTCTTATGGATCTTAGCAAAGTAAATGGAAAAAATAGTGAAAATGATTCACCATTATAGATGACATTAGTTCATTTGTGACTCATGGGAGGAGATCAAACTAACAAAATTAACAAGATTTTGGAAGAATTTGATTCCAACTCCCATGGAAAATGTTTAGGGGAAGTAACTGTAGATGGTGTGGATATAGGAAGAGAACTAGAATGTCATTGTTTCATTTTAAAAGAATGAATACAGAATTTACTCAAATAAGAAGTAACATCATCTGAGATATAGAATGTTTAAGCTTTGCAAATTCCTTCATAAAATTTTTCTCACTTGATTACTTTTATCTATACTTCATTTTATTTCTTTTTTAATAATTTTTCCTTCTTTATTTTTTTTAAATGTTACATTAAAAAAATATGAGGTCACCATATACCTCCCATACCGATCATCCCACTCCTCCCACATAAACAACCTTTTTCATCATGGTGGCACACTCATTACATTTGGTGAATACATTTTGGAGCACTGCTGCACCACATGGATAGTGGTTTACATTCTAGCTTACAGTATCCACCAGTCCACACAGTGGGCCATGACAGGACATACAATGTTCAGCATCTGTCCCTGCAGTACTATACCCAGGACAACTCCAAGTCCTGAAAACGTTCCCACATCATATCTCTTCTTCCCTCTACCTAGATATACCTTCAGAAAACAAAAGAAATATGATTCTGAATATGTTTTAAGTCCTTCACAGTTTATGTAACATGTGTATTATATAATCATGTTGAGTTTTCCCAAAGTAGATATTTTTAGCTCATTGTATGAACAAGAAAAGGGGGGGTCCAGAGAAAATAAAAGATTGAGATCTTGAGGACATAAACCAAGAGCTTTTTAGTAGTGATTCTTTTATTCTTTCTACTCTGTCTTAGCTTCTTCATTTCTCCTACAAGCTAATTGTACAGGATATTCTTTGAAATATGAACAAGGGCTTATGTGACACTGTCTGGTTTCTCTTCCTGGCTTTGCCAATCTCATCTGTAACAAATGTTGCACAACAATGCAAAGTATTGGTGGAAGGGTGATATTTGGGGATTCTGCATGTTATACATGATTGTTTTGTAAGCTCACAATGTCTTTAGTAAAAACATTTTTAATTACAAAAAAAGGAAAAAGAAAGAGAATTAGAGTAAGAAGTGGAGCCTGAAGATGGGACTAAACTTCTGCAATCTCATGGTACATATTTAATCGATGAGGAGTTGCTTCTTCTGAATGAAGAAAGAAAATGGAGTCTTGAAATATAATCTATTCCTGGTGAAGATTCATCTCAAGCACACCTGGAACTTTCTCCAGAATACACTATATGCTTGTTAACAGACCTAGTCTCAACAAAACAGGACAGATTGAAATTTACAAACTATTTTCTCTGACCACAACAGAATGTAGCAGGAAATGAATAAGGTGCAGAGAACCATAACAGGCATAAAGATATGGAAGTTAAACTACACACTCTTACACAATCAGTGGGTCAAGGAGGAAATTGATAAAGAAATCAGTAACTACATTGAAATGAATGAAAATGAGAGCAGAACATATGAAAACATATGGGATGCAGCAAAGCAGTGAAGAAATTTATAGCCATAAAGGCTTATATTGAAAAAAATAAGGAAAGAAAGAAAGAAGGGAAGAAAGAAAGGAAGAAGGAAGGATGGAAGGAAGGAAGGAAGGAAGGAAGGAAGGAAGGAAGGAAGGAAGGAAGGAAGGAAGGAAGGAAGGAAGGAAGGAAGGAAGGAATAGCGAAGATCAAAGACCTAACTGAACACCTGGAGAAACTAGGAAAAGAACAAAAAATTAATCCAAAAGAAACAGAAAATAAGAAATCACAAAGTTTAGAGCAGAACTAAATGACATGAGAATATTAAAAGAAGAAAAGAAAAGAAAATATTAACAGATCCAAAGATGGTTCTTTGAGAAGATTAATGAAATTGACAAACCTAGGAAGCAGATATGGCTCAACCACTTGGGCAGCTGCCTACCATATGGGATCTCCAGGATTCAGGGCCCAGGGCCTCCTGAAAGAGAAGATGGCAGAATCCACCCCTCACCACAACAGAGCTAGACTTGCCCCACTGCAACAGCAGAGGCCACAAGCCAGTAGACATCACACTCACAGCAGCAGATGTGGCTCATTCCTTGGGTACTCCCCTCTAAAGTGGGAGGTCCAGGTGTGGTTCCCAAGACTTCCTGAGCAAGGTGAGCAAACAAATAGCACACAGAGGAGAGAATCATCTGGGGGAAGAGGGGGATAATGAAGTAAATTTTTTAAAAAGCAGTTTAAAAAAATAGACAAACCCTTAGCCAGGCTAACAAAAGAGAGAGAAACAGAAGATGCAATTAAAATAAAAAATGAGAGAGAAGGTATCACCACTGATTGCACAGAAAAAATATATCATAAGACGATACTTTGAAAAAATATATGACAACTTAGAAAGGAAGAAGTCAAAATTTCAGTATTTGCAGATGACATGATCCTATACATAGAAAGCCCTGAGAAATCCACAAGAAAACTTCTAGTATAAATAATGAGTTCAGTAAAGTCACAGGTTATAAGATCAATGTGCAAAAATCAGCAGCATTCTGTACACTAGTAATGAGCAATCTGAGGAGGAAATCAAGAAAAAAAATACCATTTACAACAGTAAATAAAAAAATCAAATACCTAGGAATAAATTTAACTAAACATGTAAAAGACTTATACACAGAAAACTACACAACAGTATTTGGGGAAATAAAGAAGATTTAAATAAAGGGAAGAATATTCCCTGTTCATGAATAGGAAGACTAAATATCATTATGATGTCTATCCTACTCAAACTGATCTACAGATTTAATGCAATCCCAATAAAAATCAACACAACATTTTTTAATGAACTGGAAAAACTAACTATGAAATTTATTTGGAAGGGAAAGAGACTCTGAATAGCCAAAGGCATATTGAAAAAGAAAAATGAAATTGGAGGACTCACACTACCTGACTTTAATACATACTGCAAAGCTACAATGGTGAAAACAGCATGGTATTGGCACAGGAATTCATATACTGACCAATGGAACTGAATTGAGAGTTCTGACATAGATCCTCATGTAGACAATCATCTGATATTCAATAAGGCCACCAAGCCCTCTCAACTGGGAGAGAATGGCCTCTTCAACGGATGGTGCTTGGAGAATTGGATATCCATATGCGAAAGAATGAGAGAGGATTATTATCTCATACCTTTGACAAAAATCAACTCAGGCAGGATTAAAGATCTAATTAGAAGAGCCAGGACCATAAAGACCTTTGAAGACAATGTAGGGAATCATCTGTAGGACCTTGTGATAGGAAATGGATTCATGAACTTTACACCCAAAGCATGAGCTGTGAAAGAATAAATAAATAGGACCTCCTCAAAATTAAAGCCTTTTACACCTGAAACAAGTTCTTCAAGAAAGTGAAAAGACAGCCAACCCAATGGCAGAAAATATTTGGTAACAATATATCTGATAGGAGCCGAATATCCAACATAGAAAAATAATAATGCATGTCAAAAATAAAGACAAACATCCCATTTTTTAAAAATGGGTATGAGATCTGAAGAGACATTTCTCCAAAGAAGAAATACAAATGGCTAAAAAGCACTGAAAAGATGCTCAAAATCACTACCTATTGGTAAATGCAAATCAAAACTGTAATGAGATACCATCTTCCTCCCATTAAACTGGTGGCTATTAAAAAAACAGAGGCCTACAAGTGTTGGAGAGGATGTGGAGGAATGGGAACCCTCACCCACTGGTGGTAGGAATGTAGAAGGACCCAGCCATTCTGGAGGACAGTTTGGTGGTTCCTCAAAAAACTAGTTATAGATTTGCCATATGACCCAGCAATTCCACTGCTGCATATATACTCAGAAGAACTGAAAACAAGGACACAAATGGATATATGCACACCAATATTCATAGCGGCATTATTCACTATTGCCAAAAGTTGGAATCAACCCAAATGCCCATCAATAGATGAATGGATAAACAAAATGTGGTATATACATACAATGGAATACTACTCAGCTGTAAGAAGGAATACAGTACTAACACATGGGATAACATGGATGAATCTTGAAGACCTTATGTTGAGTGAAGCAAGCCAGACATTGATGGACAAATACTACATGACTTCTTTGATAAGAATTAAGCAAGCTGTCTCAGAGAGCTAGAGACTGGAAGATAGGCTTACAGGAATTAGGTGGTGAGAGGAAGGTTGTGAGCCATTGCCCACATGTGCAAAACCTATGATAAAGTGGAGGTAAGTAGTTGTGCAGTGAAGGGATAAGACAGGGGCATATTGATAGTATTGGATTGGGTTTTGCAGGCTTGACTGGAGCCTGGGATGGGAGTGTGGTTCAGATGGTCCAAGGAATTGAGGAGAGGGTTGAGGGTTAGCAAGGGAACACCAGAGAGTGTTGGGTATGTGTTTGAAACTATAAGGTTGAGAAAACTCTTTAGAAAATATAATGAGGAAGGGCTACTGGTTTAAGGTGTTTGATGGGTGGCATCTGGCACAGGGTGCACCTGAGGAAGGCTTCTAGGGAGTGAGTGAGTGCACATAATGTCATAGTGTGTTATATCAGTGGGTGGAGACCCATACAATGAGTGGGAAGGTGTTATGCCTCCATCCTGGGGAGACCTGATGTTCTGGAACATAGAAGAGGGTGTCTCTCAAGAGCTTGGATGGCTCCCAATGAGGGAAGACAGACTAGTGTGTCAAGCCCTCAGTATTGTTGCAAGTATCTATGAGTCTGGTCCTTCAAGCAATGAAGCTTGGTTGTCACTGTGGGTCCTGAGGAGTGGGGGAGAGAGGAATAGAATAGATGGAAGATGGGGTAACTGGGGAGCAATGGAAATGTTCTGCATAGTCCTGTTATGATGGATACAGGCCATGTTAAATATCACCAGAAATTTATAAAGGTATATTGTCTAAAAGGTAAACCATAATGGAATCATGACTAGGAGATATGTTTCAATATCTCTAAATCAGTTGCAGCAAATGTAATATCCACATGTACAAAGATCATTGCTAGGGAAAGGGGAAAGGGGTTTGATGTTGGGTATAAGGGAGTTCCCTATATTCTATATGTGATTTTTCTGTAACCTAAAACTTTTTTGAAGACATAATTTTAAAAAAGGACATAGACACTGAGGAAGAAATGGAAGAGATTACCTTGCCACTATACATACAGGGCAACACCTATTACAGTGATGAAAGGCAAAACATCCAAAACAATTTCTTATGATTTTTTTCATTTTCTAATACCTCAATTTATTTTTTACTTTATTTTAGTTTTTATGAATTATTATATATTCTATTTCTAATCTTTAATCCTAACATTACTATTTCATTTTCCTATGAAATGAATTTGGCAATGCATTAGACTTCATTTTTGAAGAAGTTTTGGATCACAGAGGGGTTCAATTATGGCTGAGGAACACTGATGTGGGATGTCATTGACCAGGGATGCATTGATGGGAGGGATTTCTCCAGGGATGCATACAGGGCATATAGATATGTTCAGATGTCCACTGGGTATTGACATAGAGTTAGAACTTCACATGACAACTGAGGGAGTGTGGAGTTCCCATTCCAGGAAACTCTGTCACACTCCCCAGTGGAACAGGAACAATCCCCCAAGTACAAGGGCAAAGACCAGTGAAGAAGGATGGTCGAATGATGGATCCTTGATACTGATGACTATGTTTATGAGCCTGTGTGCTTGAAATTTCAAAAAGGCTTAGAGCTGCAGGGTACCTAAGTGTTACCTCCTGAGAGCCTCCATGTTGCTCAAATGTGGCCATTCTCTAAGCAACCTTAGCATGTAAATGCATTACCTTCCCCCCAGTATGGGAACTGACACCTAGGGATGAGCCTCCCTGGTGCTGAGGGATTATTACCAAGCACCAGCTGGTGATGCAACTAGAAAAAGACCTTGAATAAAAGGAGGAAATGCTGAAGACAAATGAGTTTATATGGCTAAGAGAATTCAAAATGAGTTGGGAGGGCTTTGGAAGGATTGTGCTTACACACATCTCACCAGGAACTCAGAGACAGCCAAAGTAGATAGAACCCTAGGTAGTGGTGTTTCTAAGGGCTACAGAGACATCTAGCTCCTACAGTCATGACAGATGGCTCTGGAATTCTGTGCCTTGTCAGTGGGCCCTACTTTGAAATTTGTGCTCCTGAGTGTGATGGAGTTGGACTCAGATCTGACCTCTCTATGCATGCCTCTTCTGTCACTTTGACTGAACCTATCATTGGTGCTGGGGTAGGTATATGCTCAGGAGACTTGAATCTCTGGACTATCTATGTGCAAGATGGGTTCTGTGCCTCAGCAGAGTTGCAGCACCTACTCCCTGGTTCATTGGACTCACCCAAATCAGCTGAGAGGGATGGTCAACCACCACACCAGGGAACTGAGACAGTCTACAGCTGCAAGCAGGAGAATTCCATCCATCAGCCATATGGGATCTAGGTCCCCTCTCAATTTAGAGATAGAGTGGACGTCACCATCCCAGGGTTCTCAGGATAGAGGAATAAAATAGGGATTAGAGTAGACTTACTGGTATTCTACTATAGAATTATTGTGACTCTAGCAATGGAAGAAATTATATCACTGATGTGGAAACAGTGGCTTCAGGAGATGGTGAAGGCCAGGAAAGGGTAAAAGGTGTGATATTGGGATATTTTGGGGACTTGGTGTTGTCCTGAGTGATATTGCAGGGACAAATGCAAGACATTATATAACCTGCCACAACCCATTGAATGTACTGGGGGAGAGTGTAAACTACAATGTAAACTATAATCCATGCATCAATGCCACAAAATGTACTCATCAAATGCAATGAATGTACCACACTAATGTAAGAAGTTGTCAATTTGGAAGGAGTGGGGGGTGTGGGGAGGGAGGTATATGGGAACCTCATATATTTTTTTAAAGATTTATTTATTTATTTCCCTCTCCTCCCCCCCCCCCCCACCCCGGTTGTCTGTTCTCTGTCTCTATTTGCTGCGTCTTCTTTGTCCACTTCAGTTGTTGTCAGTGGCACAGGAATCTGTGTTTCTTTTTGTTGTGTCATCTTGCTGTGTCAGCTCTCTGTGTGTGTGGCACCATTCCTGGGCAGGCTGCACTTTCTTTCATGCTGGGCGGCTCTCCTTATGAGGAGCACTCCTTGCATGTGGGGCTCCCCTGCATGGGGGACACCCCTGCATGGCAGGACACTCCTTGCGTGCATCAGCACTGCGCATGGGCCAGGTCCACACGGGTCAAGGAGACCCGGGGTTTGAACTGCGGACCCCCCATGTAGTAGATGGATGTCCTAACTACTGGGCCAAGTCCACCACCCTCATATTTTTTAAAGTAACATTTTGTGTGATCTCTTTTTTTAAGAAAAATACTAATAATGAAATGAGAAAAAGTTAGAAAAAAATTAAAGACCAAAAAGATTAGGAGAAAAAAAGAAGACCAAACAAGAAAAGGTGAAATGACATAAAGCAATGAAAGAGGGGGAAATGAAAGAAAAGAAATATAAAGAAACTAAAGAGAAAAAATAAGCCCTCTAAGGCTCCTAGGAACTGCCTCAGATTGCTCATGCTCATTAGGCAATCACATCGCACTTTAACCACCACAGATAAGGCACCCAGTTTTAGTGAATAAAATAATTTTTTTAAAAAATTAAAAATGATAAAAATAAAAAATAACATCACAAAACCTGTAAAAAATTCTCAGTCTGTAAGTTCCCTGTCATAGGGTGCTGGCTGGGTGCCTGACAAATTGTTTGATCAGTCTCTGCAACCCTTCTAGTAGGAGGTACTGGGAATCAAACCAGGTATGAGTGTGTGCAAGGCAGGTGTTCCTACAGTGAGCTATACCCACTCCACAGGTTAGGGAGTCTTCTGTAAACTTATCTGGCTCTCCTGACCCTTTTCCTTCAGGCAAGTTGGACTTCTAACAGTTTACCAGCTGTCTTTCCTGGTTTCCTGCTTTTCCTGGCTGGTTAGGCACCTCTCCCCACCTACTGCCTCACTGACCTAGCTCCTCTCCCTCCTGGGGCAGTAGTATATGACAGGCTGCCTGATCAGATGCCACTCCCTCTCCCCAGGGCCATTTCAGTGTTAGCAGTTGTCTTTTTTGATATTCAAAGAGGGCTTAGCTGGCCAAACTCATTGAAGAGAAGCCACTCTCCGCCCTCTGACAGACCCCCTTCTCTTCCCAGGGAATATTCTTTCCCACTCATTTGGCTGCAGTGAGCCAGGGGATTTACCAAGGCTGTTTGCCTTGAGGGTTGCATATGTTTGCCTTTAGGGTTGCATATGTTTGCCATTCCCAGCCACAGGGGTAAGCCCCTCTGGTTTTCCTTTGGCTTGGCCTCTTGGTCTCTCTGTCCCTCTCCCTCCTGGATAATGCACAGCACTCTCCTGGTCTGCAGATTCTCAAAGCAGCTCCCTTTGATAGCTTTTGACCTTGCTCCATTGTTTTAGTAAGAGAGTTGAGCCCTGTGTACCTGCCATCTTCCCAGGAGTCCTGTCATCATTTAAAATTTTTTCCTTTAACAAAATTCTGGTTTTAACTCAATAAAACTCATAAAGAAAATAAAATTTGAAAACAAGCAGAAAGGTTTAGAAGGGAAACACACACACACAGAGGGAATTTGTCTAGTAGAGCTACTTTACAATAAATAATAAAAGAAATTCTTCAGAGAAAAAGTTAATGAAATAGAAACCCATCTACTAAAATTGAAGGGTGTTAAGGAATTAATAAATGAAGGGAAAATAAACATTTTTATTTTCTTATTCTCAATTGATATGATAGTAAGCAGTTTGTTTAAAAATAATAGTAGCAATAAAGTATCAGGTGATTTTATCTATGAATTCAAGATGGCAATATAATAAGGGCAGGAGGGAGGAATTGAGAATGCTCAGGTTGTAACCGGCTGGTCTTTATCTTGTTTTCACCCACTCTGGCTCAATCCGGCGCCATCGCTTTTGTTTTGAGGCCGAAGCTAAGAATGCGAAGCAGAGTGTCAAGACAGATATTGAGGCGAATCCAGGGCATACCAGTTTCCGGCTGCGATTTCTGAAACTGGAGAATTTGAGGGGAGGAATGGAACTTAATGTGGAGGGATAAACGTGGTGCCCTAGAAATAATGAAGATAAAATCGGGCCAGAAAATAAAGGATTTACTAAGAGGAGTTTGAGATCTAATAAGAGCATACGTCGAATCCTATAATTCAACGAAACGTTTTCTGCAAGACACCTTGCCGCAATGGAAGAGGGGCCAAGGAATATATTCTTGGAGATGTTTGAAAAAGATATCTGGGTCTTGAAGATAATTACTTGAAATATGCTGAGGAGGAATAAAATTGAAGGGTGTTGTTCTTAGAAAACATCCATTTGTCAATTTTATCTGACCAAGAATTTGAAGATTATATAACAAGGTGGTCCTTGCTCTTCATGGTTCCAGTATTCATGAGTATCCGTTACCACAGTTAAATAGCAGCAGTCTGCCAAATACTCAGTTATACAGTACTGTGAATACTTGTATAAAGTACAAACTTTGCTGCTCATGCAAATAAATCATTGCAAATAACAGACGTACATCATGATCTGTGATGAAATCACAGTAATTCCTTAAATCTGCTGGTGATTGGGCACTGAGCATCTGTTATCCAGTTCATGTTCAGACAATAAAATTGTAGTTTTGTGGCTTTGTTTCCCAGTGATAAGCCCATGTGTTATTTTACCAAAAAATGGATGATAGAGGGAATTGATTAACAAAGATGATGGGGCAGTGAAGAAACTAAGTGATAATGCTGGAAGTGAAACTGGATGTGATTAGAAGATTTGATAATAGTGACTGCAAATCAAAGATAGGAAGAGACCTAGACCTGCGTGAAGCTGTGATATGAACTATATTGAACAAGTCTGATAAATATAAAAACAAGATTAAGTAGCTTTAACATTTTAGCTTAAATTGCACTAGGAACAGGAAGCTGTTCATGGTTTGAAATGGAGCATTTACTTCTACTTTGGATTGAAGACTAATGAAATCAAAATCAGTTTGGCTAGCTTTCAGACCTAAGTGTTGAAATTAATGGCTATGGTGAAAGAAAATGGTAATTACAAGAAGACTGGAAAAGAACATTATACTGCCAGTAAAGGCTGGTTTCATTGCTTCAGAAGTCAGCATGAATTGATGTTAAGCTATCTGGTGAAGCTGCTGGTTTAGATAAGGATGCTGTGAAATTTGCCCTCAGATTCCAAGGATTACAGGCAGTCTTCACTTTGCACAGCAGTGCAGGACTGCAAAAAAAGTCTGCAGGATTAGAATGGAATGGAAATGGGTTTATAGACGATATAGCTGACCATGGGAATATTGACACTACTCCTGTTCAAGAGACTGTGTAGATGTGCAGCCAGAGGAATTTTATGAAGGTGAACTTACAGACATAAATGAGGAAAGTGGTTATGACATAAAGGATGAAAATGTCTTGGAAGTGATCTGTCAAAAACCTTTACATTACAGGAACTCTTGGAGATATTTCATGACATTGAAAGGCAAAGGATAAAATTTTGGAAGTTGATCCAAACATAGAAAGGAGCATAACAATTTGCCAAGGTGTAGAAAGGTGGTAATTCTATATAATGTTATTTGATGGTAAGAAAAGCACTGCTTAAACTACTTGATAAAATTTTTAAATTGTGTTAGAACATTTACTTAAAAACAAATTTTAGTTCATATTAATAAATTCAATTTATCCAAAGTGTACAATCAACGGTATTTGGTATAATCACATAGTTGTGCATTTATCACTTGAATAATTAGCATTTCCATTATTTCAGTAATCATAAAAAACACATACAAGAAAATTATTTACCTCAATCTCTGTTCCCCTGCTGTATATAGCTGCTATTTCTGGCTGTTCTTGCACAATTATTAAACAGTTTCTGATCAATTTTTTATAAAGAAATAAAATTTTAATTCTCAAAAAAAAAAAAAAGAGAATGCTCAATCATCGGGTAACTACACAACCTGTGAATCAGTATAGTATTGTTTGAAAGTGGAATTCGATTAATTTAAGTATGTATTTTAGACTCTAGCGCGATCACTTTCTTTTTTTCAAAAGAAATATAACCAATTTGCTGACCTAGGAGAAAAAAATGGAACCATATAAAATTCTAAATTAAAACCAGAAACGGCAGAAAAAGAAACAAAGAAAAAGGGCAATGAATAGAAAATAGTTACAAATACTGTAGCTATTAATCTAAATATATCACTTTATTTTTAGTCGCTTTATTTTTTTTTAAAGATTTATTTAATTCTCCCCCTCTCCCAGTTGTCTGTTCTCTGTGTCTATTTGCTGCATCTTGTTTCTTTGTCCGCTTCTGTTGTCAGCGGCACAGAAAGTGTGGGCGGTGCCATTCCTGGGCAGGCTGCACTTTCTTTTCGCGCTGGGCGGCTCTCCTTACAGGTGCACTCCTTGCGCGTGGGGCTCCCCTACGCGGGGGACACCCCTGCATGGCAGGGCACTCCTTGCGCACATCAGCACTGTGCATGGGCCAGCTCCACACGGGTCAAGGAGGCCCGGGGTTTGAACCACGGACCTCCCATGTGGTAGACGGATGCCCTAACCACTGGGCCAAGTCCGTTTTCCCTATCAATAGTCACTTTAAATGTGAATGGTCTAAATATACTAGAGACAGTGAGAGCAGTTAAAAAAGCATGACCTAACTATATGTTGTCTACAAGAAATCCAGTTTAAGTAGTTTTTTTTGATTGGTATTTTTTTAATTGATTTTGTAAAAATATTACATTAAAGAAAAGATAGATTAAAATTAAAGGGAAGAATAGATAGGTGTAACATGGGGCATTTTGAGGACATTGGAGTGGTCCTGCATGACATCACAATGATGGATGCAGTCCATTATACATTTTCTAAAAATCTATAAAATTGTGTAGCACTAAGTGTAAACTATAGTATAAACTATGGTTAGTAGCAATGCTTCAATATATGTTCATCAATTGTAACAAATATACAACACTAATGAAAGATGTTAATGGGGTATCTATGGGAGGGGGAAGTGGTGGGGATATATATGGGGATCCCCTATATTTTCAATGTAAGATTTATGTAATATAAAGCTTCTTTAAAAATAAAAATTAAAAAACTGTAAAAAAGTTAATGGGTGAAGAAAGATATACTATGACAACACCAACAAAAATGAACACACTTCAAAGCAAGAAACATTACTAGGGGTAAAGAGAGCCATTACATGATTAAAAGGGTCTGTTTTTCCAAAAGGCATAAAAATCATTAATGTCTATGTGCCTAAGAACAGAGTATCAAAATACATGAGGCTAAATCTGACAGACCATTGGACCAAGCAATCCTACCACTAGGAGTATATAAGTCTTATAAAACCAAAAAAATTGAAAGCAGGGACTTAAACAGTTATTTGCACACTGATGTTTATAGCAACATTATTCACAGTTTCCAAAAGATGGGAGCAACCCAAGTGTCTGTCATCTGGTGAATGGATACATAAGATGTGGTTTATACGTACAATGGAATATTATTCAGTCATTAAAAGGAATAAAGTCCTGATACATCAACAATATGGATGAATCTGGAAGACATCCTGTTGGGTGAAATAAGTCATATGTAAAAGTTCAAATATTGTATAATCTCACTAATTTGAAATAATTAGAGCAAGCAAACTCATAAAGTCAGAATCTAGAATAGAGGCTAACAGGGGATTGGATGGGGATAGGAATGGGAAGTTAAGGCTTAACATGTACAGGGGTCCTGTTTGGAATAATGGATGTTTTGGTAATGGATGATATTGATGTTGGCACAATGTTTTGAATTTAGTTTCAAGCTCTGAAATACATATCTGAATTTGACTAAAAGGACAAGCGTTAGATTGTATATGTGGTACAGAATATAATTTTTAAAAGAATTTCAATGAACTCCAATACCCAGTGAACTCTAAGTTAAATCATGAACAATCATAAAAAAATGTGCTATCATCAATTTTAACAAACATTCCACACCAATGCAAGTCATTAATAGGGCCACATATGGGAGTTCTTTATTTTATGCATATTGCTCTATACACCTACAACTCCTCAAATAAAGAAAATAATTCAGAAAAAAATTATTAAATTATGGGATGTAGTGAAAGCATTTCTTAGAATTTTATAACATTTGAAAGCATATATTAGGAGGTGGGGCAAGATGGTGCCTGAGTGAATGTACCCTTGTCATCTCTTCTGCAAAAAACCAGCTGAGTGGGGACAGAATCCTGCCCAAGTGAGCTGTTTGGGGAACCCACAAAGCAGGAGGTTTCTGGACATGGATCTGGAGAGAGTATGACAAAAGGAGTGCTTGCTCAAGGTAAAACCATCATTTTCTGTCACTTGAGCTGGAAGCTGTGAGAAGGCTAAACCCTTCCTCTAGGGCCACTAGCCACAGCATTCCCTGAACATCACCAGTCACACCATGGCTTTCCTGAGCCCCCTATTGCCCAAACACATGGTCCCAAAACCCATGTTTCCTGAACCTCATGTTCCCCAAACACTGCACACCCTGTAACCTGTGTTCCCCAAACCCTAGCTCCCAGAGCCTGCATTCCCCCAGGTACGCATTCCCTGAACCCAGCACTCGCTTAACCCCTGCATTCCCCTAGCACATTGGTCTCAGACAAACTGAGAGTGGAAAGGTTCTAGTAAGGGCTGCAGAGGAGCCTGAGGACAAAAAAAAAGAAAAGGAAAAAGGAAAAAAAAATGCAAATGCCGAGGGCTAGGATAATCAAGGACCTCAGATGGACCTCAGGGCATGGTGGATTCAGGGATGGGAAGTCTGTGATATTGCAGACTCAAGGTGTGTGAGTCTCTGGAGCGTGGGCCACCAGGGTTTAGGGGACACAGACCTGGGAACCACGCATCTGGTTAACAGGGGGCCTGGGAACACTGTAATGCAACACAGTGTTCAGGGATCCCCACAGCTGGGTGCTAGCCCTAGGGGATGGGGTCCCACCTGCAAACTCTGACTTCCATGTCAGAAACCCAAAATTCCAACTCTCACAAGAATCTCTTCTGTCACTGTCTCACTAACTGTTAGCCTGTATACCTGAAATAAGAACAAGGCCTAGAGCTGCAGGGTGCCTAAGAGTTCCCTTCTGAGAGCCTCTGTGTTGCTCAAATGTGGCCAGTCTCGAAGACAAACTCAGCATGTAAATGCATTGCCTTCCCCCCAGCGTGGGATGTGACTCCCAGGGATGAGCCTCCCTGGTGCTGCGGGATTACTACAAAGTACCGGCTGATGATGTAACTAGAAAATGACCTTGAATAAAAGGGTCACCTTGGACCAGCAGAATATCTCAGTCTACATATAATATCAGGAGTTAAAAATGCTTTTTGACCTGAATCAAGGGGGAAATGGAAAGGACAAATGAGTTTATATGGCTATGAGTCTCCAAAAAGAGCCGGGAGGTTATCAGAGGGATTGCCCTTATGCACACCTCAGCAGAGCCCCAGAGACAGAAAAAGTAGATACAACCCCAGGTATTGGTTCTTCTGAGGGCTACTGAGACCCACAGGTTCTATGGTCATGGCAGATGGAGTTCAGTCCCATGTCAGCTGGCCCTTGTTTGGAGTTTGTGTTTCTGTGTGATGGAGCTGGACTCAGATGTGATCTTTGTCCACAAGCCTTCCCTGTTACTTTTACCAGAACTTTAGTTGGTGCTGGGGTTTAATATATACCCAGGGGATCTGAATCTCTGTACTGACCATATGATAGCCAGGCCCTGAACCTCAACAGACTTCAGCTCCTACACTCTGGTTTGTTGGACTTACCCCACTCAGCTAACATGGAGTTGAAGAAGGTCATCCACCACACCATGGAGCCAAGAGTGCCTAAAACTAAAAACAGGAGGATTGCATCCAGCATCTATGTGGAATCTAAGCCCCCTCTTGATATAGATGTGGAGTGGACACAACTATTCCTAGGTCCACAAGATGGAGGAATAGAATATGGATTAGAGTGGACTTATTGATATTCTATTCATGAGCTATTGTGATTAGTAATTGAAGAAAATGTGGCATTGGTGTGGAGAAAGTGACCATGGTGGCTGCTGGGTATGGGGAATGGGAGGAAAAGATGAGATGTGGAGGCATTTTCAGGACTTGGAGTTGTTCTGGGTGATGCTGCAGGACAGTTACCAGACATTGTATGTCCTCCCATGGCCCACTGGATGGAACATGGGAGAGTGTGGGCTGTGATGTGGACCATTGACCATGAGGTGCAGTGGTGCTCAGAGATGTATTCACCATATGCAATGAATGTCTCATGATTATGGAGGAGATTGTTGCTATGGGGGGAGGAGTGGGGTGAAGGGGGTGGGGGGTACATGGGGACCTAATATTTTTTTAATGTAATATAAAAAAATAAATAAAGACAAAAGACTCTAAGTAAATCTGAAGGAACAAAAAAGAAAAAGAAAAAGAGGAGCCTGAGGAGTGCAGGTTCAATTTTCTGGTCCCCCCTTTTTTTGAGCTTGGAGGAGCATGCCAGCTGGCTTGGGGACAGACTATGTAGAGAGCAGAGGTGAATCTGCTGAGAGCGCCTAATTTACCTAAATGCCCTAGGATAGGGAAAATTGGTCTGGGGAAAGATGGAGTCAGGCAATTAACTAGTCCTGTGCAACACACCCAAGGTAGGGGAACAGAAGGATGTGCTTGGTAGGCTTCCAATAGCATATTTAGAGTTCCCGGCAAGGTATGAGTACTCTCTCTCAGAGACCGAGACTCATTATTTTCTGTGGTGAGTTGGTTCACCAAGGTCCCATTTGAATCTGGGAGGGGAGCTCTCACACAGCCTTCCCGCTGCCTTGGGAGAGAGGGAAGTGAGAAAGGAAGAAAGGGGGAAGGATAGACTCCTAAGCAGTTTATTCAATTGCAAAAAGTACTCCTTGCTTGAAGTCTTGTCTGGTCTTTTCTGTTTTCTTGTCTTTCCTTCTGGTTTATCCCCCCACCAGTCTTTTCACCTTTTTTTCTATTAGGTACTGCAGGCATAAAAATTTATGCTTTATTAATTTATGTCTAATAGGTCAATTCCAGCTCTTATCTCCATCTCTCGTGGGGGGGAAGCTGTGGTCTTTTCAAGTTACAGATCAGTAACGGCGGCCCAAAGGTGGCCAACACGTTGAGTTTATTGCATCATTGTAAACAGAAAACCTTGTCTCCTGACCAGACACCCAAAAGGTTATAAAAGAAATGTAACTTAACTCCAATTTGAGAACTATGTACTAAAAAATTTTAAGCCTCACCTTGGTATTTAAAAAAACAACTAATTTTGATACCTAAAAGGCACTTCAACCCTTTAAAAATATCCATTCTACCACATCTTATATATATAAAAAGGCTGCACAAGTTCTGGTTTCATGCCTGCAGTTGCACTGCAACTACAAGACAGACACAGAACCATCCACACGGGCTGAAATCTAAGTCTTATTTCCCAATGATTAGAGGAGTCCAGCCTGGCGCTGCTGTATAGAGTGTCATCATCAGATGACACCCAGGACCACCCATCACCTCAGACTGACCTTATTTGATCTGCAAAGTTCTATACATTACCATGCACAGAACAATAAAAATCTTTATCATTTGTTTTTAAGAGTATCTGAGAAAGGAATAAGCAATTATGCCATTCTATATCCTTTCCATGTTTTAAAATAAGCAACATCCTATGAAAAATTCAAAATTAAGAAATATACATATCCTTGAAAACTTTACCATTTCTAATGTACAATACTTTCACCTGTGTGGCAATGCATAATCTACAAGCTGAATGTTCAGACTGGGCAGGTATACATGGAGAATGATCCTGTCCTATGGATTTCAAATTGTTCTGTGGAATAAAGTGAGAGGCTGACCCAGGTATAAATTGTAACAGACAAACATTTCACCATGGGAACTAAGGACTAAAATTCAAGGCCAAGTGTCTTGTTCCAGTTCACCTCTAGAGAAGATATGGTTGGGAGAAAATCTAGCAATGACTGAGGTTCCAGTGGCCAAGGTACAGGAAAGCTGGGATCAAGTCTGAGAGATGGGTAAAGGGATTCTATGACTAGGCCTGTAGTCTGCAGCCAGAGGAGTGGACAGGCTGAAAGGGCCTGCCTGTCCTCCTCTGCTGCAGGCAGTGTTTTTTGTTTGCCATGCTTCCTCATCCTCAATTTCCTCTTTTCTGTGTGTACTGATTTTGACTATCAAAGCTACCCCTTTCTTTTACTTCTTTCTATTTTCATCTTATGCTATTGCTCTTTTATTCCACCTCTCTTTATTTAGGCCCCAACTTTTCATTTTATTCCTAACACTCCTATTCTGTTTTCTATTTTTATTCACCATTTATTTTATTGTCCTTTCTTTCCTCTTTCCCTCTCTCCTGATGACACTGGCCTTTTAATTCATACTATATTCTTCTCCATATTCAGTTTACCATCTTACTGATAGGTACTACACTTTTTTACTGTTATAACTCTACACAGCTTATATGAGTTTAATATTCATTCTCCTAGGTCTCACATGTTCTTCTGCTAAAATTTATTATCAATACTACTATTATACTTTTTCTTTTCTTACCTCTTTTACTTTCCCTGATCCTAATATTTTCCATCAAGGGAACTTAGACAACAACAAGGAAATAGATGGGAAGTGGATTTGGCTCAACTGATAGAGCATCTGCCTACCATATGGGAGGTCCAGCATTCAAACCCAGGGCCTCCTGACCCATGTGGTGAGCTGACCCATATGCAGTGTTGATGCACACAAGGAATGCTGTGCTATTCATGGTTGTCCCTTACATGAGCCCCATGTGCAAGGAGTGCACCCTGCATAGAGAGCTGTCCCTCATGAAAAAAGCACAGCCTGCCCAGGAGTGGTGCAGCACACAGAAAGAGATGACACAGCAAGATGACTCAACAAAAAGAGTTACAGATTCCCAGTGCCACTGACAAGAATGCAAATGGACAAAGAAGAACATACAGTGAATGGACACAGAGAGCAGACAACAGTGGGGAGGGGAGAGAAATAAATTTTAAAAAACCACAATGAAATAGAATGAGAAGAACAAAGTGTCAAAGAGAAGACTTAACATATGCATAAAAACAGCACCTAAAAAACTCTGAGACTACATGGAGAAGCTAATCACCTGAGCAAACACATCAAGATAAACTGATGACCAGACACCAACAAAAAATTACAAATCATACCAATAATCAGGAAAACATGGTCTAATCCCATGAACAAACTAAAAATCAGGAATAAGAGCAGAACATTGAACAACTAATCAAAGCTCTCAAAACAAATATCACAGACCAATTTAATGAAGTGAAGGAAGAGATTAAGGCTATTAAGGAAATGCTTGGAGAGCATACAGAAGAAATTGTAAACATACCCAAAAAGATAACAGATATGATGGTGATGAATGGCACAATCCAAGAAGTCAAAAATACACTCTCAGCAAAAAAAAACAGCAGATTTGAAGAGGCAGATGAAAGAATTACTGATGTGGAAGACAGTACATCAGAAATCAAACAGATAATAGAGTTGATCAACAAAAGATAGGAACAATCCAGAAGGAACTTAGGGACTTGAATGACTATGCAAAATGCACAAACATATGCATTATATGTGTCCCAGAAGGAGAAGAGAAGGGAAAGGGAATAGAAGGGGTGTTTGAAGAAATAATGGCTAAAAACTTCCTGAACCTATTTAGGCAGATGGGTGTACATGTCCAGGATGCACAATGAACCCCAAACAGCATAAATTCCAACAGGCTTATCCCAAGACATATACTTGTCAAATTATCCAATGCTCAAGACAGAGAGAAATTACTGAAAGCAACAAGAGAAAAGGGAACCATCACATACAAGCAAGGCTTCATAAGATTAAGTGCTGATTTGCGGCGGCTTGCTCGGTCGGTAGAGGTGGGGTCTGGCTGCGGACGAGGGGTCGGTCCAGCTCTGGACGAGGGGTCGGTCCCGCTTGGGACGAGGGGTCAGTCCCACTTGGGACGAGGGGTCGGTCCGGCAGCAGACGAGGGATCAGTCTCACAAGGGGTTGCGCGGTTCGGCTGACGGGGTCGCCCGGCGAAGCCGGCGACGAAGGGGTCGCCCGGCGAAGCCGGCGACGAAGGGGTCGCCCGGAGAAGCAGGCGACGAAGGGGTCGCCCGGAGAAGCAGGCGACGAACTGGGGACAAGGGAGGCCAGGCCCTTGTCGGGGGCTCTCAGGACTGGAGGGCGCATGGCAGAAGAACTACCACGGAGACAAGGTAAACACGCAAGTCCACTTTACTGAGGGAGAGGCAACAGTTTTATAGGGGCTGGGGAAGGCTGATTGGTCGAAGCCACACCCTGTTCTGATTGGTTGCCGGCGAAAGGTCAGTGGGCGGTACTGGACAGGGGAGGGGTGGTGGTTAGGGATTGGCTGTCGCTGTTGCTGGGGGAAGGGGCAGGGTTTAGGGATTGGTGGCTGCTGTTGCTGGGGTGGAGGGCAGACTTGAGTTTCCCGCCCACGCCTGGCTGTTGCTGCTGTCGGGGGAAGGGAAAAGGGCGGGCTGGATTTTTCCACCCACACCTGGCTGTTGCTGCTGTCGGGGGAGGGGAAAAGGGCAGACTGGAATTTTCCACCCTGCGCCTGCACAGGGAGAAAGAAGAAGAAGGGTGCTGCCCCACAGGCATCGGGTGGCGCCATCCGGGAGGAGGGGCGGCCGCGGAAGCATGGCTGCCGAGAAGGGGAGACCCGAGGGCACTCTGCGCCCATGCCGAGCTCCCTTCAGGGGTGGCGGTGAGTCCGACCAGCCACCCTATTATGGGGGCAGCGGCTTGGCCTACCGCGGCTGCTCCCCCACCAGGCCAGCAAACCACACTTCAGCCCGACTGGTGACCGCATTTCCCCCTTCTTTTCAAATAAGGGCCAGGATGGCAGCAGCAACAAGTAGCCGAGGCCCAAGAGGCAGTAAGCAAGGAGGGAAGTGGGGCGGAAGAGGGAGGTGAGTATGACAGGGATACAAATGTACAATTTGGGGGGCGGTATCTTGCCGTTGCAAGCAAGGGTGGCCAATGTCCAATTCTCGTTGATCTCGGTGGCTATAAGGTCTATCTGTTGTTAAAAGTCCCAAATGACAGCGCGTTACAGGTAGTTGATCTCTTCTTGGCGGCGAAGAGCGGTAGAGGCAGACTGTGTGATGGTCTGGAGGATCGCAGCGGTGAGGACAAGTCGCGTCAGGGCACCAGCGACGGTGGTGGTGGCAGCGTCAGGAGTGGTGGAGACATAGGCGAGGGCAACAAGAAGGCCAAAGTCTCCATGGGTGCGAGAGAGGCCGATGTTAACGGGGCGGGCTGACATGGGGCGGCCCAATCTGCAACGCAGTAGGGGTTCAAGCGAAAAAAGGAGGGGGGCGGGGGACGAGAAAGGACGCTTTGGATGGCTGAGAAGAGGAGTGAGGTCGAGACAGGAGGAAGCTCCGCAGAAGTATGGGGAGCTGTTAAAAGCAGAAACGTTATTAGATGCTAGAAAGCAGGCCGCAGGCCGGGGAAAGCAGGTTGCGGGCCGTTTCGCGGGGCTGGAGCTGCTTGAGAGCGATGGCGGCATGGGGGGCCATGGTTACAATCTTCTGGGGTGGTAGTGGCTAGACAGATGGCGGAAAATATTATCAAGAAAGCAAAGGTTATGAGAAAGAAATAGAGTATTAAAGGCTGTGGGGGAAGTGAGAAGATCATTTAGAGGATAGGGTTGAGAATGGTATGTTTAAGACAGAAGCTTTGTGGTTTGTAGGAGACTGCTTTATAAACGAAGGAGAATGAGGGCAGTAAGTATAGTAACGATAGATAGGAAGATGACAGTGAGGAGGAGTCTTTGTTTAAGGTTCCAATCGTCCGGCGCAACAGTGGCTAGGCCGATAGCGAGGGGTGTTGCTAAATAGACAATGGCTGCAAAGACAAAATCATCCTCTGTTTCCTTAAGAATAACTTTTCTTTAAATACTTAGTAGCATGCAATATTAGAAACCGTTTCCTAAAAGCAAGTTGGCAGGGGAGCTTGGTTGCTGTTAATCTTTCCTGTTATAAAATTACCTTTTATTATTATTATCATCAATTTAGTTTTATATATATATATTTAAGAATGACCTTTTGGAATTAGCCATTTAATACCTTAATGTAAGCTATTGAAGATAAATTTTATCTTTACAGAACACATTCCCTTACATAAAGTTATCACAATACCTTTTACACTTGCCGCATGCAAATTAAATTTCAAGAGTTTATGAAAAATTAGCCATCTTACTTTAGGACAAAATACGTCTTTTTGCAAAACTTATTACATTTCCGTTAGCATTTTTACAAACTTTTAACCTTTTTAATATTCATATAAGTTTTACATTCTTTATATTATCCTGTGAAGAAAAATAAGTTATTCATTTTAATCTAGGCAAGAACAACTTTTTATGAAGACGTACAGTTAATTTTGTTAATTAAGACTTACAATTTTTTTTTAAATTGTAGATATCTTATTAACATTTAAACTTATGTATTAATATAATAAACTTAAGTATTAATATAAGCGCTTATTTAATTTTTGGCCATTTGAATAGAGCTCTTTTAAAGATTTCTAGTAATTTATATTTACCATCCGGAGGTATCACAATATATGTTGACATTGAACGAACAGACAGACAAACACAGAACAATTACAACACATTAACAGAAATATATAATTTATTTACAGTTGACTCATAATTCTTACTTTCTTGGTATAGCTGCTTTTAAATCTTTTTTTATATAGCATATCATAGATTATACCCTTCAAGATTTTTTCTGGACTTTATGTTGCCTGTAATAAGCCAGGAGGGAATCTTTTACCTTCCTGCTCCACAGCAAAAGTGACCCTATCTATAAGGCGAGTATAGGTGTCCGGGTCCCAAAGCTGACACGTGGTTAGCCATGGATTAAAGGGGAGAAGAAGGTCCCAGTACACTTGAAGCTGTTTCAAAGAGATCTTACACCGGTGAGTGTCTAGGAGACCGGCAAGAGCCTGAACTTGTGGGGCTTGCTTAGCAGATAGGATGTTACCCATTGCTAATGGCCTTTTGGAGCCGATAAGAAAAGGGGCCCTTACCTTGAGAGCGCGGCGATGGGAGCCGAGGTGCGCGGTGAGACGAGGGGTCGGAGCCGGTGGGGCTCCGACGGTGGTCACGGGCCAAGAGAAGGCCCCGACGAGGGGAGGGCGGGACGACGAGCAGTGGAGCAAGGCAAAGGGGAGCAAGCGTGAAGGGGAGGAGGCAGAGGTGAAGGCAGGGGTGGAGGTGCTCAGGCACGCGCTCCTGAGAGTTTTATTGGCGCCTCTTAATCATAGCGGGTCGGTATAAGCCCCCGACATGGAAGGAGAAAGTCATCCAGCGATTCTCCCAGACCGCCGTGGATCATATGAGGTCACCAAGGTTCAGGAGCAGCAATGCAGAGTGAAAAGACAGGGGTGAGAAAAGAGGAGGGCGTAGGGCTGTGGTAGGGTTACTTCAGACGCGCAAGCGCGTGCTCCCGAGAAATCCAAGGCTCCTCTTAATCATAGCGGGTCGGTATAAGCCCCCGACATGGAAGGAGAAAGCCATCCAGCGATTCTCCCAGACCGCCGTGGATCATATGAGGTAGCCAAGGCTCAGGTAGCAGCAATGTTGCACGAGAGAAGTCCCAAGGTGAGAAGAGAGGAGGGGGTAGGGCTGTGGTAGGATTACTTCAGACGTGCAAGCGCACGCTCCCGAGAAATCCAAGGCTCCTCTTAATCATAGCGGGTCGGTATAAGCCCCCGACATGGAAGGAGAAAGCCATCCAGCGATTCTCCCAGACCGCCGTGGATCATATGAGGTAGCCAAGGCTCAGGTAGCAGCAATGTTGCACGAGAGAAGTCCCACGGTGAGAAGAGAGGAGGGGGGGGCCGCCAGGTTATGGAGTGAGGCTTTGGTGGGGTTGCCTTGCCCCACGTTGTGCTGTGGTGGGGTTGCTTTGCCCCACGTTGGGCGCCAACTGCGGCGGCTTGCTCGGTCGGTAGAGGTGGGGTCTGGCTGCGGACGAGGGGTCGGTCCAGCTCTGGACGAGGGGTCGGTCCCGCTTGGGACGAGGGGTCAGTCCCACTTGGGACGAGGGGTCGGTCCGGCAGCAGACGAGGGATCAGTCTCACAAGGGGTTGCGCGGTTCGGCTGACGGGGTCGCCCGGCGAAGCCGGCGACGAAGGGGTCGCCCGGAGAAGCAGGCAACGAAGGGGTCGCCCGGAGAAGCAGGCGACGAACTGGGGACAAGGGAGGCCAGGCCCTTGTCGGGGGCTCTCAGGACTGGAGGGCGCATGGCAGAAGAACTACCGCGGAGACAAGGTAAACACGCAAGTCCACTTTACTGAGGGAGAGGCAACAGTTTTATAGGGGCTGGGGAAGGCTGATTGGTCGAAGCCACACCCTGTTCTGATTGGTTGCCGGCGAAAGGTCAGTGGGCGGTACTGGACGGGGGAGGGGTGGTGGTTAGGGATTGGCTGTCGCTGTTGCTGGGGGAAGGGGCAGGGTTTAGGGATTGGTGGCTGCTGTTGCTGGGGTGGAGGGCAGACTTGAGTTTCCCGCCCACGCCTGGCTGTTGCTGCTGTCGGGGGAAGGGAAAAGGGCGGGCTGGATTTTTCCACCCACACCTGGCTGTTGCTGCTGTCGGGGGAGGGGAAAAGGGCAGACTGGAATTTTCCACCCTGCGCCTGCACAGGGAGAAAGAAGAAGAAGGGTGCTGCCCCACAGGCATCGGGTGGCGCCATCCGGGAGGAGGGGCGGCCGCGGAAGCATGGCTGCCGAGAAGGGGAGACCCGAGGGCACTCTGCGCCCATGCCGAGCTCCCTTCAGGGGTGGCGGTGAGTCCGACCAGCCACCCTATTATGGGGGCAGCGGCTTGGCCTACCGCGGCTGCTCCCCCGCCAGGCCAGCAAACCACACTTCAGCCCGACTGGTGACCGCACTGATTTCTCATCTGAAACCATGGAGGCAAGAAAGAAGTGGTATGACATAGTCAAGATACCAAGGAACAAAATTTCCAGCTGAGAATACTCTATCCAGCAAAGCAAGCATTCAAAAATGATGGAGAGTTCAAAATATTCACAGAAACAGAAACTAAGTGAGTATGCCAACAAGAAATTGCCCATCAAGAAATACTAAAGGGAGTTTGACAGGAAGAAAGAAAAAAAAACAGGAGAGACAGAGTTGGAGGAGAATGTAAGAACAACTGAAAAGACAAAAAGAGATAT
Organism: Dasypus novemcinctus; assembly: GCF_030445035.2. Taxonomy (NCBI): domain Eukaryota; kingdom Metazoa; phylum Chordata; class Mammalia; order Cingulata; family Dasypodidae; genus Dasypus; species Dasypus novemcinctus. The sequence goes on along the minus strand of NC_080689.1, from coordinate 88,946,511 downwards.
AAAAAAACATACAACATACACAAATCCAAAGAGAATATGGCTAATGTAAGTAATGCCTTGAGAGTAATAACACTAAATGTCAATGGATTAAACTTACCTGTCAGGAGACACAGATTGGAAGAATGGATAAGGAAATATGACCCATCTATATGCTGTTTACAAGAAACCCATTTTAGATGCAGTGATTCAAGGGGTTTAAAGCGAATGGTTGGAAAACAGTCTCAATGCAAACAATAACTAAAAACGGGCAGGAGTAGCTATATTAATATTGGACAGAAGAGACTTTAAATGCAAAACTATTGTGAGAGACAAAGATAGACACTACATGTTTGTAAAAGGGGTAATCATAAATATTATGCTTCTAACCAGGGTGCCTCCAAATATGTGAGACAAACACTGGAAAAAATAAGTGAATGAACACATGCCTCTACAGTTACAGTGGGGGAACTTAATACACCACTATCATCAAGGACAGAACATTTCAAAAGAGAATCAATAAAGAAACAAAGACTTTGAACAATATATGAGAGGATCTGGACCTAATAGACATATACAGAACATTACACCCAAATACAGCAGGGTATACATTCTTCTCAAGCACACATGGATCATTCTCCAAGATAGACCATGTGTTCACCCACAGAGATAGACTCAATGAATTCAGAAAGATTGGAATCCTACAAAATAATTTCTCTGACTACAGTGGAATGAAGGTGGAAATCCGTAAGGGCCAGAGACACAGATTAGGCACCAAGATTAGAAGTTAAGCAACACACTCTTAGACGAACAGTGGGTCAAGGAGGAAATCTCAAAAGAAATCAATTACTACCTTGAAACTAATGAAAATGACTACAAAACATATCAAAACTTATGGGATGCAGTGAAAGCTGTACTGAGATGGAATTTAATAGCCATAGACTCGTACATGAAAAAAGAAGAAAGAGCTAAAATTGAAGACCTAACTGCACAATTGGAGGATTTAGCAAAAAAAAAACCCACAAAAACCAAAGGTAGAAGAAATAAACAAATAATAAATATCAGAGCAGAATTAAATGAAATAGATGATAAGAAAGCACTAGAAAAAATAAAACAAAGTGCTGGTCCTTTGAGAAGATCAATAAAATTGACAAACCCTTAGCAAAGAAAAAAAGAGAGAAGATGCAAATACATAAAATAAGAAATGAAATGAGAAAGGGGATATCACCACTGACACCACAAAAATAAAGACTATCATAAGAGGACACATTGAAAAGCTATATTACAACAAAGACAATTTAGAGGAAGTGGACAAATTCTTAGAAACACATAAACAGCCTACATTGACGAAAGAAAAATTTGATGATCTCCACAAAACAATCACAAGTAAAGAGATAGAAGCAGTCATTAAAAACCTCCCAACTAAGAAAAGCCCTGGGCCAGATGGCTTCATAGGTGAATTCTACCAAACATTTTGGAAAGAAAAAACACCAATCTTGCTTAAACTCTTTAAAAAAATTGAAATATAAGGAACATTGCCTAATTCATTCTATGATGCCAACATTACCCTAACACCAAAGCCAAACAAAGACACCACAAGAAGAGGAAATTACAGACTAATCCTTCTAATGAACCTAGATGCAAAAATCCTCAACAAAATACTTGCTAATCATATTCAGCAACACAATAAATGAATTATACACGATGATCAACTGGGTTTCATTCCTTGTATGCAAGGATGGTTCAACATAGGAAATCAATGTAATACATCACATTAAAAGATGAAGGAGGGAAACAGACACTGGCCCAGTGGTTAGGGCGTCCATCTACCACATGGGAGGTCCGCAGTTCAAACCCTGGGCCTCCTTGACCCATGTGCAGCTGGCCCATGCGCAGTGCTGATGCGCGCAGGGAGTGCCCTTCCATGCAGGGGTGTGCCCCACGTAGGGGAGCCCCACACACAAGGAGTGCACCCCGTAAGGAGAGCTGCCCAGCGCGAAAGAAAGTGCAGCCTGCTGAGGAATGGCGCCGCCCACACTTCCCGTGCTGCTGCCGACAACAGAAGTGGAAAGAAACAAGATGCAGCAAAAAGACACAGAAAACAGACAACCGGGGGAGGGGAGGGGAATTAAATAAATAAATAAATAAATCTTTTAAAAAAAAAGATGAAGGAAAAAATGACACATCATCATATTTATAGATGCAGAAAAAACATTTGACAAAATACAGCACACTTTCTTGATAAAAATATAGGAATAGAAGGAAACTTTCTGAACATGATAAAGGGTATATATGAAAAACCCACAGCTAACATCATTTTCAATGGTGAAATCCTAAAATCTTGCCCTCTAAGGTCAGGAACATAGATGCCCACTATCACCCATTGTATCTAACATTGTGATAGAAGTACTTGCTCAATCACTGAGTCAAGAACCAGACATAAAAGACATTGAAATTTGGAAAGGAAGAAGTCAAAATTTCACTATTTGCTGAAGACAGGACCCTGTACATAGAAAGCCCTGAGAAATCTGCAACAAAGCTTCTAGAACTTAAAATTAGTTCAGTAAAGTCACAGGTTATAAGATCAAAGCACAAAAATCAGTAGCATTTCTTTACACCAATAATAAACAATCTGAGGAAGAAATGAGGAAAAATATACCATTTACAATAGTAAATTAAAAAATCAAATACCTAGGAATAAATTTAACTAAAGGTGTAAAAGACTTATACAGAGAAAACTATGCAATACTGTTCAAGGAAATCAAAGAAGACTTAAATAAATGGAAGAACATTCCCTGTTCATGGATAGGAAGACTAAATATCATTAAGATGTCTATCCTACTGAAACTTATCTACAGATTCAATGCAGTCCTAATAAAAATCAACAGAGAATTTTTTAATGAGCTAGAAAAACTAACTATGAAATTTATTTGGAAATGAAAGAGATCCCAAATAGCCAAAGACATACTGAAAAATGAAAATGAAATTGGAGGAATCACACTACCTGACTTCAAAACATACTACAAAGCTACAGTGATCAAAATGGCATGGTATTGGCACAAGGATACCACTGACCAGTGGAACTGAATTGGGAGTTCTGATATAGATCCTCACATATAGAGTCATCTGATATTTGACAAGCCACCAAGCCCACTCAACTGGGAGAGAATGGCCTCTTCAACAATGGTGCTTGGAGAACTGGATATCCATACACAAAAAAAGGAAAGAGGATTACCATCTCACATCTTAAGCAAAAATCGACTCAAGATGGATCAAAGACCTAAATATAAGAGCCAAGACAATAAAGACCTTGGAAAACAATGTAGGGAAACATCTACAGGACCTTGTATTAGGAAATGTCTTCATAGACTCCACAACCAACACATGAGCAGCAAAAGAATAAATAGGTAAGTGGGACCTCATGAAAATTAAAGCCTTTTGCACCTCAAACGAGCTTGTCAAGAAAGCAAAAAGACAGCCTACCAAATGGGAGAAAATGTTTGGTAACCATATATCTGATAGCAACCTAATATCATACATATATAAAGAAATCCTATATCTTAAAAATAAACAGGCAAACAACCCATCTCATTTCTATTAAACTAGTGGTATTAAAAAAAAAAAACAGAAGATTACAAGTGTTGGGGAGGATGTGGAGGAATGGGAACCCTTATCCACTGCTGCTGGAAATGCAGAAGGATCCAGCCATTCTGGGGGAGAGGTTGGTTGTTCCTCAAAAAACTAGCTAAATATTTGCCATATGACCAAGCAATTCCACTGCTGGGTACATTCACAGAAGGACTGGAAACAAGGACACAAACTGATATATGCACACCAAAGTTCATAGCAGAATTTTTCACTCTTGCCAAAAGTTGGAATTAACCCAAATGACCATCAAGAAATGAATGGATAAATAAAATGTGGATTATACATGCAATGAAATACTACTTAGCTGTAAGAAGGAATGCAGTATTAACACTTGGGATAACATGGATGAATCTTGAGGATCTTATGTTGAGTGAAGCAAACCAGGCATTGAAGGACAAATACTACATGACCTCTCTGATATGAAATAAGTGAACCAAGCTGTCTCAGAACTAGAGACTGGATGATAGGCTTACAGCAAATTGTGGGGTAGGAGAGCAAGTTTGTGAGCTAATGCCTACATGGGTGAAATGTATGATAAATTGGAGGTAAGTTGTTGTACAGGGAAAGGATAAGATGGGGGCATAGGGAGACTATCAGGTGGGGCTTTGTAGGCTTGAGGGGGACTAGCATTATGATGATGGGTCAGGTGGCCAAAGAATTGGGGGGAGGGTTGTGGTGAGCAGATGAACATGGGAAATTGTCAGGTATGTGCTTGAAACTATAATGTTGAGAAAATTCTTTAGAAAATATAAGAAGGGTTACTTGTTTAAGGTGATTAATGGGGGGGATCTGGCACAGGGCAGGCTTTTAGGGAGTGTGTGAGTGCTCATCTTGTCATAGTGTGTTAAAACACTGGGTGGAGACACATACAATGAGTGGGGATGTGTACCCCCATCCTTGGGAGGCCTGATGTTCTCAAACACAGGGAAGGGTTGCTCTTGAGAGAATTGGTGGCTCCCAATGGAGGACAGTCTAATGTGTCAAGCTCTCAGCATTGTTGCAAGTATCTATGAATCTGGTCCTTCAAGCAGTGAAGATTGATTATCACTGTGGGCCCTGAGGAGAGGGGGAGAGAGGAATAGAATAGATGGAAGCAAGGTAACTGGGGGCAATGGAAGTGTTCCACAAGATGGCCCAATGATGAACATAGGACATGTTAAATTTCAACAAGAATTTATAAAAGTGTATAGTCTAAAATGTAAACCATAATGTAAACCATAATGTAAGTAAAATTTTAGAAGAGTGTACAGACTAAAATATAAACCATAATGTAAACTAAAATGGAACCATGTTTGGTAGCTATGTTTCAATATCTGTACATCAGATGCAGCAAACAGAACATTACCATGTAAAAATCACATTCCTGGGGAAGGGGGAAAAGGGCTTGATGTTGGGTATATTGGAGTCCCCTATATTGTATATGTGACTTTACTGAGATCTAATACTTTTTTGAAGATGAAATTAAAAATTACAAATTAAAAATGAAAGGATGTAGACACTGAAGAAGGAAGAAATTGCCCTGCCACTGTACATACAGGGCAACACCTATTATAGTGATGAAAGGCAAAATGTCAAAAACAAAGTATTATGATATATTTCATTTTTTAATATCCCAATTTAATTTTTACTTTATTTTAGTTTTTCTAAATTAATATGTATTCTATTTCTAATCTTTAAACCTATCATTACTATTTGATTTTCCTACTACTCGAATTTGGCAATATATTAGGCTTCATTTTTTTTAAAAAGTTTTGACCACAGAGTTGTTCAACTATGGCAGGGGAGGAACACTGGTGTGGGGTGTTATTGATGGGGACACATGATTGGGAGGGAGCTCTCCAGGGCATGTATATAGGGTGTGTAAAAATGTTTGGATATTAGTTGGGTGTTTTATAGTAGTTACACTTACAAACGACAACTGAAGGAGTGCTGAGTTCTTAGACAGATGAGCTCTGTCACATTCCCCAATGGAACAGCAACAATCTCCCAAGTGCAAGGGCAAAGACCAGTGAAGAAGGATAGTCCAATGATGAACCCTTGATACTGATGACTATGCTTATTAGCCTGTGTGCATGAAATTTCAACTAGGTCTAGAGCTGCAGAGTCCCTAAGAGTAACCTCCTGAGAACCTCCAAGTTTTTCAAATGTGGCTACTCTCTAAATCAAACTCACCTTGTAAATGCATCACCTTCCTGCCAGCATGGGACATGACTACCAGGGATAAGCCTCCCAGGCACCAAGGGATTACTACCAATCACCAGCTGGTGATGCAACTAGAAAAAGACCTTGAATAAAAGTGGGAAATGGCAAACACAAATGAGTTTATATGGCTAAGAGACTTCAGAAAGTGTTGGGAGGTCATCAGAGGGGTCACATGCATGAGTCAGCAGCATCCTAGGAACAAACAAAGTAGATATAACCCCAGGTATTGGTGCTCCTGAGGGCTATGGAGACACACAGGCCCTATGGTCATGGCAGATGGCTCTGGAGATCAGTGCCTTGTCAGTGGGCCCTACTCTGTAAGTTGTGCTCCTGAGTGTGATGGAGTTGGACTCAGATGTGATCTTTCTACACATGCCTCTTCTGTCACTTTTACTGAACCTATGGCTGATGCTGGTGTTGGTGTATACTCAGGAGACTTGAATCTCTGAACTGCCCATGTACTAGCTTCTTGCAACTTGCAGTTGCCCTAAATGAAATTTCAGGCACAGATGCGGGACTTTATATTTCCTGCCATAACCCACTGAATGTACTGGGGGAGAGTGTAAACTACAGTGTAAACTATAATCCATGTGGTGCAGCAGTGCTCCAAAATATGTTCCCCAAATGCAATGAATGTCCCACAATGATGAAAGAGGTTGTTGATGTGGGAGAAGTGTGGGTATGGGGGTAGTAAAAGGGGACCTCTTATTATTTTTAATGCAACATTTCTTTTGTGATCTATAATTAAATAAATAGATTTTAATAAAATAAGGAAGATTTCAAATCAAAGCCCTAACTTCACACCTGAAAGAACTAAATAAAAAGCAGAATAAACTCAAAGTAAGCAGAAGGAAGAAAAGCAAGTAAAACAGAGAGATAAATAAAATAGAGAACAACAATAACAACAAATAGAATTAAGATAACCAAAAATTGGTTCACTGGCAATGTCAATAATACTAACAAACCTTTAGTTAGACTGACAACAAGTCAAAGTTTTTGTAATTTAAAAACTTATTTAAGAGTTGATATCAACATGGCAATGTAAGTCTTCTCCTGGAAGTCTCCCCCTCAGAGTCAACAAACAAAAGGCCAAATACCACTGGATTAGCTCTCTGGAGGACAACAGAGACAGGAGGATTCCATCAACACTGAAACAAAGAAAAAGGTAAATATCAGGGTAGAGAAAATATTTGGAAACCATATATCTGATTAGAATTTACCATCCAGAATACATAAAGAACTCCTGAATTCAACAACAAAGAGACAAACAATCCAATTTAAGAATAGGCCAAAGACTTGAATAGACACTTCTACAAAGAGGATATAAATATGGCTAAAAAGCATATGAAAAGATTAGGGAAATGCAAATCAAAATCACAATGAGATATTTCACACTTACTATTATAGAATGGGCACTATTAAAAAATCAGAAAACTGCAAGTGTGAAAGAGGATGTGGAAAAAGAAAACTCACTCACTGTTGGTGGGATTGTAAAATGCTGCAGCCAGTGTAGAAGGCAGTTTGGCTCTTCCTCAGGAAGTTAAGTATAGAATTGCTATATAACCTGGCAAACCTACTACAAGTTATATACCCAAAATAATTCAGAGCGAGGACTTAAACAGGTATTTGAACACTGATGTTCATAGCAACATTATCCACAATAGCCACAAGATGGGAGCAACCCGTGTGCTCATCAACTGATGAATGCATAAATAAAATGTGCTGTAAATATACAGTGGAATATTATTCAGCATTAAAGAGGAATGATTTTCTCATTCATATGACGTGGATGAACTTGAAGACATTATGTTGTGTGAAATAAGTCAGACACAAAAGGACAAATATTCTATGATCTCACTGATAAGAACTAATTAGAATAATTAAACTCAAAGAGTTAGAATCTAGAGTGTAAGTTACCAGGGGCTGGGTTGGGAGTAGGGAATGGGGGAGTTAATGCTTAATTTGTACCAAATTTCTGTTGGGTTCATTGTAAAGCTTTGAAAATTGATGGTAGCCATAGTAGCACAACATTGTGAGTATAACTAACAACATTGAATTATATAAATGGATGTAGTTAAAAGGGGAAATTTTAGGTCATATATATGATCCTAGAATAAAAATTAAAAGATAAGGATTGGGCTAGATAATATAGTGAACCCTATTATAAGTGATGGATTATAGTACAATTACAAAAATGTTCTTTCATGAATTATAACAAATATATTACACTAATGCAAGGTGTTAATAATAGGATGGTATATTGGGAAAAAATACATCCTAATGTAAACTATGGACTATAGTTAATAATACGATTATAATATTCTTTCATCAGTTGTGAAAAAGGTACTATACTAACATAATGTGTTAACAATAGGCAAGTACAGTGTATGGGAACACTGTATTTTAAAGTCATTTTTCTGTAAATCTCCAATTTATTTCTAATTAAATATATTAAATTTCAAAAAAAGAAAAAGACCTTCTTTTACACAAAATCAAAAATAGACTATAGAAATTAACTGAAGCATTAATTTTTCTCTTCATTTTACATACTTCTATTCCTGATCTTAAATGGGAGGACAAGCAAATTAATTCTCTTTTCCTTAACACCTTACATTTCCCATGAACTTTGAAACTGTCTTATTTCAGTCTTTATCTTCCAAGACTAAAATGATACTTTTAGTTGTTATGAGAAGTGGAGACTTTTCTTCACCACATTTATGCTTTTGCTCCTTTCAGAAACATATTCTTAGCATATTAAAAACCATAATGTAAAACATAGGATAACTAAAAATGTAAAGAACTGTGTATCCTAAAGTATGCACCATAATGTAAGCACAGATGTCACCTTGTTAGAAAGCTAATGTCTCAGACTCTGTACATCACTTTAAGTAAATATGATATGAATAGGGCGTAAGAGTATCACTGTGGAAGGGAAAAGGTTTTCTGGTGGATGTGTGGGAGTGCTGTATATTATATATATACATTGCTGTGGTCTAGGACTCCTGTGAAGAAAAGCTGAATAATTGGGGGGGGGGGGGAAAGATAGGATGTGGAATTTTTTCAAGTCAACATTCTTTATCTAAGTTCTTTATCTAACTTTATCCAAGTTCTTTATCTATCCTTTAAACCCATCGCTATATGCCATTCCCTAGTAAGGGACCATGACATTATATTGGGCTTCAAATTTCGGGGAGTTCTGGATCACAGAGTGTTTCAACAATGGCAATGGAGGGATACTGGTATGGGATACCAATGACAGGTGATATATGGCTGACAGGGAGCTGTACAGAACATATGTCCAGGGTGCATGGTAATGTCTGGATATACTCATAGTGGCAACAATTAAAAACCACAGTAGGGGGGGTACTGGGTTCCTGGCCAGTGGTGCTCTGTCGTGGTCCCTAGGGGAGCAGCGACAGTCTCCCAGGTACAGTGGCGGGGACCGGGAAGGAGTGAGGGTTCAACAGTGAGCCCCTGATGCTAATGACTATGCTTGTGAGCTGATAAACCTAAAATAAGAACAAGGCCTAGAGCAACATTGTGCCTGGGAATTTCCTCCTGTCAGCCTTCATGTTACTCAAATGTGGCCAGTCTCGAAGCCAAACTCACCATGTAAATGCAATGCCTTCTCCCCAGCGTGGGACATGACACCCGGGGATGAGCCTCCCTGGCAACGAGGGACCACTATCAACTACCAACTGATGATGCAACTGGAAAATGACCTTATACGGAAGGTTCAATGCGGATCAGCAGAATATCCATGTCTACATAAAATACCATGACTTTAAAATGCTGTTTGACCTAAAGTAAGGGGGAAATGGAAAGGAGAAATGAGTTTATGTGGCTACGAGTTTCTAAAAAAGAGTCTGGAGGCTGGCAGAAGGATTGCCCTCATGCACAACTGAGCAGAGTCAGAGAGACAGATAAAGCAGATACAACCCCCAGATATTGGTTCCTTTGAGGGCTAAAGAGACCCATGGGAGTTATGGTCATGGCCGATGGGGTTAACTACCAGGGCAGATGGCCCCTCTTTGGAAATGGTGTTTATGTGTGATGAATCTGGACTCAGATGGGATCTCCCTTCATAAGACTTTCATGCTAATGTGCTGGAGGTGCAGTTAATGTCAGGGTTTAAGATATATTTAGGGGATTTGAATCTCTGGACTGACAATGTGATAGCCAGATCCTGAGCCTCAACAGACTCCAGCACCTACAATCTGATCTATTGGACTTACCACACTCAGCTAAGATGGAGTTGAAGAAGGACAACCACCACACCATGGAGCCTAGAGTGATTACAACTGAAAGTGGGAGGATTGCATCCAGCATCCATGTGGAATCTGAGCCTCCTCTTTTTTTTTTTTTTAATATTTATTTATTATTATTATTTTTTAATTACATTAAAAAATATATATGAGGTCCCATTCAACCCCACCACCCCCGCCCCCCACTCCCCCCACAGCAACACTCTCTCCCATCATCGTGATACATCCATTGCACCTGGTAAGTTCATCTCTGAGCATCACTGCACCCCATAGTCAATGGTCCACATCATAGCCCAGACTCTCTCACGTTCCATCCAGTGGGCCCTGGGGGGATCTACAGTGTCCCGTAATTGTCTGTGAAGCACTATCCAGGACAACTCCACGTCCCAAAAACGCCTCCACATCTCATCTCTTCCTCCTGTTCCCCACACCCAGCAGCCCCCATGGCTACCGTTCCCACACCCATTTCACATTTCCTCTGTGGACATTGGATTGGTTGTGTCCATTGCACACCTATGTCAAGTGAGGGCTTAGATTCCACATGGGTACTGGATGCACTCTTCCCGCTTCTAGTTGTAGACACTCTAGGCTCCATGTTGTGGTGGTTGACCTTCTTCAACTCCATGTTAGCTGAGTGGAGTAAGTCCAATAAGTCAAAGTGTAGGAGCTGAAGTCTGTTGAGGCTCTGGGCCTGGGTGTCATATTATCAGTCCAGAGATTCAAATCCCCTACATATATCTTAAACTCAGCACCAACTACAATTCCAATAAAGTAGCATGCAAGTCTTGTGAAAAGAGATCCCCTCTGAGTCCATTTCCATCACGCAGAAACACCAGCTCCAAAGAAGGGCCATCTGTCATGGCAGTGAACCCCTTCTGCCATGACCATAGAACCCGTGGGTCTCTTTATCCCTCAAAAGAACCAATACCTGGGGTTGTATCTACCTTATCTGTCTCTTAGACTCTGTTCAGTTGTACATAGGGGTATTCCTTCTGACAACCTCCAGACTCTTTTTTAGAGACTCACAGCCTTATAATCTCATTTCTCCTTTCCATTTCCCCCTTACATTAGGTCAAACCGCTTCCCGAAGTCATGTTATTATATGTAGACAGGTATATTCTGCTGTTCCGCATTGAATCTTTGATTCAAGGTCATTTTCTAGTTGTTTCTTCAGCTGGTATGTGGTAGTGATCCCTCGGTGCCAGGGAGGCTCATCCCCGGGTGTCGTGTCCCACGCTGGGGGGAATGCATCACATCTACACGCTGAGTTTGGCTGTGAGAGTGGCCACATTTGAGTAACATGAAGGCTGTCAGGAGGAAACCCCCAGGCACAATGCTACTCTAGGCCTTGTTCTTATTGCAGATGCATAGGCTCAAAAGTGTAGCCATTAGTATCACGAGCCCACTGTTGGGCCCTCCTTCCTTCCTGGTTCTTGCCGTTGCACCTGGAGGATTGCCGCTGCTCTCCCAGGGCCCACAACAGTGACCCCCCGGCCAGGAGCCCAGTACCCCCCCAGCTGTTGTTTTTAATTGTTTCCACTATGAGTATATATAGACATTACCATATACCCTGGGCATATGCCCTGTATAACTCCCTGTCAACCATATATATCCTGTCAATAACATCCCATATCAGTATTCCTCTGCTGCCATTGTTGAACCACTCTGTGATCCAAAACTTCCCGTAAAGTGAATCCCAACATAATGTCAGCTTCAGAAGAGTCTTAGATCACCAAAATTCATATATACAATATACAGTATTTCCCCAGATCCACCATAAAACCTTTTCCCTTCCACAGCAATAATCTTTTAACTTATTCATATCATATTTCCTGAAACTGATGTACAAATTCCAAAACTATAGTTTTCAAACAAGGTAACATTTGTGCTTACTATGTGGTCCATACTTTAGGTTGTACAGTTTTCTAAATTTTTTAGTTATCCTATGTTTTGTCTTATGGTTTTCATTATTAGTCTGTCGTCCCCTATATGTTTTTGGTGTAATATTAGCTGTTTTATATTCATCCTCGTGTACTCTCACATAACTCCTCTTTTGCCCCCTTATTTACCTTTGTTCTATCCATTGCACGTCCATTTTCCCCTCCCCTTAGGGCCCACAACACCTGCCAATCTAATGCCCTGGGAGCCGTCCTTTCTCACGAGAGATACAGTTCTCTCTATTCGACGGCATTAGTCTTCCCCAGGATATGGGTCCACCCCACCCAATGGTAGAACATACCTTGGCAAAATGAGCCTTCAGCTATTCCTTCCAGAGTCCATCCCGCATCAGACCATACCCCCTGAGCGTCCTAACCAGGTGACCCTCCTATTTATACTTTGATACGTTTTACTCAACATTTAGTTCTCAACGAACTTCTGGCACTCTCCCATGTTTGTATGTTGCCCCTCCCTCCCACCTATTTCTTGGACCATATTACCCCTCTTCCCATCCCCAGCCACCCTCAAACCCAGAAAACCCAACCCAAAGGTAACCCCTTGCCCCCATTTTGTCCCTTCTTTCTGCTCATACTTACCCCCAGCTCATCACAGATTCCACCCCTACAGACATTAACTCACATCCTTCCTCCACCCCCCGATTTCCAGTAAGCCACTTTTCCAGACTCTAGCTCTCTGAGGCAGTTAACTTATTTCATATCATTGAGGTCATATAGTATTTGTCCTTCAATGCCTGGGTTGCTTCACTTAACATAAGATTCTCAAGGTTCATCCATGTTATCACGTGCGATTGTAGTGTATTGGTTCTTACAGCTGAGTAGTATTCCATTGTGTGTATATACCACATTTTATTGATCCACTCATCTGTTGATGGACTTTTGGATTGATTCCAACTTTTGGCAATGGTGAACAATGCTGCTATGAACATTGGTGTACATATATCGGTTTGTGTCCTTGTTTTCAGATCTGATGGGTATATACCCAGCAGTGGTATTGCTGGGTCATATGGCAAATCTATGGATAACTTTTTGAGAAACTGCCAAACTGTCCTCCAGAATGGTTGGGTCCTTCTGCATTCCCACCAGCAATGGATGAGTGTTCCCCTTTCTTCACATCCTCTCCAGCATTTGTATTCTACTGTTTTTTTCATGGCTGCCAATCTTATGGGAGTAAGATGGTATCTCATTGTAGTTTTGATTTGCATTTCCCTGATAGCTAGGGATTTGGAGCATTTTTTCATGTGCTTTTTAGCCATTTGTATTTCTTCTTTGGAGAAGTGTCTGTTTAAATCTTTTTCCCATTTTTTAAATGGGTTGTTTATCTTTTTGTTTTCGAGATATATGAGTTCTTTATATATGCAAGTTATAAGTCTCTTATCAGATATATGGTTGCCAAATATTTTCTCCCATTGTGTGGGTTCCCATTTTACTTTCTTGACAAACTCCTTTGAGGTGCAGAAGGCTTTAATTTTGAGGTAGTCCCATTTATCTATTTGTTCTTTTGCTGCTCATGCTTTTGGTGTGATATTCATGAAGCCATTTCCTATTACAAGGTCCTGTAGATGTTTCCCTACACTGCTTTCTAAGGTCTTTATGGTCTTGGCTCTTATATTTAGGTCTTTGATCCATCTAGAGTTGATCTTTGTATAAGGTGTGAGATGGTAATCCTTTTTCATTCTTCTACATATGGCTATCCAGTTCTCCAGGAACCATTTGTTGAATAGGCCATTCTCTCCCAGTTGAGAGGGTTTGGTGGCTTTATCGAATATTATATGGCTATATACATGAGGTTCTATATCTGAACTTTCAATTCCATTCCATTGGTCTGTGTGTCTCTCCTTATGCCAGTACCATGCTGTTTTCACTACTGTAGCTTTGTAGTATGTTTTGAAGTCAGGAAGTGTGATTCCTCCTATTTGATTTTTCTTTTTCAATATGTCTTTGGCTATTCGGGGCCTCTTTCCTTTCCAAATAAATTTCATAGTTAGTTTTTCTAGTTCCTTAAAGAAAGTTGTGTTGATTTTTATTGGGATTGCATTGAATGTGTAGATCAGTTTTGGTAGGATAGACATCTTAATAATATTCAGTCTTCCTATCCATGAACAGGGAATATTCTTCCATTTATTTAGGTCTTCTTTGATTTCCTTGAACAATCTTGTATAGTTCTCGATGTATAAGTTTTTTACCTCTTTAGTTAAATTTATTCCTAAGTATTTGATTTTTTTATTTACTATTGTGAATGGTATTTGTTTCTTGATTTCCTCCTGATCTTGCTCATTATTGGTGTATAGAAATGCTACTGATTTTTGCGCATTGATCTTATAACCTGCGACTTTGCTAAACTCATTTATGAGTTCTAGGAGCTTTATTGAAGATCTCTCAGGGTTTTCTATATATAGGATCATGTCATCTGCAAATAATGAAATTTTGACTTCTTCCCTTCCAATTTGAATGCCTTTTATATCTGGTTCTTGTCTCAGTGCTCGAGCCAGTACTTCCAAGACAATGTTAAATAGGAGCAGAGACAATGGGCATCCTTGTCTTGTTCCTGATTTTAGAGGGAAGGATTTCAGGACTTCGCCATTGTAAGCAATGTTGGCTTTACGTTTTTCATATATACTCTTTATCATGTTCAAAAAGTTTCCTTGTATTCCGATCTTTTGGAGTGTTTTTATCAGGAAGGGGTGCTGTATTTTGTCAAATGCCTTTTCTGCATCTGTAGATATAATCATGTGGTTTTTTTCTCTCAATCTGTTTATATGGTGTATTACATTGATTGATTTTCTTATGTTGAACCATCCTTGCATACCTGGGTAAATCCCACTTGGTCATGGTGTATAATTCGTTTAATGTGTTGTTGAATACGATTAGCAAGTATTTTGTTAAGTATTTTTGCGTCTAGGTTCATTAGAGAAATTGGTCTGTAATTTTCCTTTCTTGTGGTGTCTTTGTTTGGCTTTGGTACTAGGGTAATGTTGGCATCATAGAAGGAATTAGGCAGTGTTCCTTCTGTTTCGATTTTTTGGAATAGTTTCAACAGGATTGGTGTTAGTTCTTTCTGGAATGTTTTGTAGAATTCACCTGTGAAGCCGTCTGGCCCTGGGCCCTTCTTAGTTGGGAGATTTTTAATGACTGATTCTATCTCTTTGCTTGTGATTGGTTTGTTAAGATCATCAATTTCTTCTTTCATCAGTATGGGCTGCTTATGTATTTCCAGGAATTTGTCCATTTCCTCTAAATTGTCATTTTTGTTGGAATATAGTTTTTCAAAGCATCCTCTTATGATAGTCTTTATTTCTGTGGGGTCAGTGGTGATATCACCTTTCTCATTTCTTATTTTGTGTATTTGCATCTTCTCTCTTTTTTTCTTTGTTAGTCTCGCTAAAGGTTTGTCAATTTTGTTGATCTTCTCAAAAAACCAGCTCTTGGTCTTGTTTATTTTTTCAAGTGCTTTCTTATTTTCTATTTCATTTAGTTCTGCTCTTATCTTTGTTATTTCCTTCCTTCTTCTTCCTGTTGGGTTACTTTGTTGTTGTTTTTCTAATTCCTTCAAATGTGCAGTTAATTCTTCAATTTCTGCTCTTTCTTCTTTTTTGATATATGAATTTATGGCTATAAATTTCCCTCTCAGTACCGCTTTTGCTGCATCCCATAAATTTTGGTATGTTGTGTTATCATTATCATTTGTTTCAAGGTAGTCATTGATTTCTTTTGAGATTTCCTCTTTGACCCACTGTTTTTCTAAGAGTATGCTGTTTAATTTCCAAATTGTCGCGTGAAGTCTGGGTCTCTGTCCCTTGCAAATTTCCAGCTTGACTCCACTGTGGTCAGAGATATTGTTTTGTATGATTTCGATCTTTCTGAATTCATTAAGCCTTTCTTTGTGGCCTAGCATATGGTCAATCTTGGAGAATGTTCCATGTGCACTTGAGAAAAATGTATATCCTGCTGTGTTTGGGTGTAATGATCTATATATGTCTATTAGATCCAGCTCTTCTAATATACTGTTCAAATGTTTTGTTTCTTTAGTGATTCTCTTTTGAGATGTTCTGTCCAGAGTTGATAGTGGTGTATTAAAATCCCCCACTATAATTGTAGATGCATCTATTCTTTCACTTAGTTTTTCCAGCGTTTGCCTCACATATTTAGAGGCGCCCTTGTTAGGAGCATAAATATTTATGATTGTTCGATCTTCTTGACAAATTGTCCCTTTCACCAAAATTTAGTATCCTTCTTTGTCTCTCACAATTGTTTCGCATTTAAAGTCTATTTTGTCTGATATTAATATAGCTACTCCTGCCTTTTTTTGGTTGTTGTTTGCTTGTATGATTGTTTTCCAGCCATTCACTTTCAACCTCCATGAGTCTCTGGGTCTAATATGTGTCTCTTGTAGGCAGCATATAGATGGGTCGTATTTCCTTATCCAGTGTCCCAGTCTGAATCTTTTGATAGGTGAGTTTAATCCGTTGACATTCAGTGTTATTACGTTTAGAGAGTTATTTATGGTAGCCATATTTTGGTTGGATTTTGTGTTTGTTATATTTTGTTTGTATTATTTTATTTTCCCCTTCTATTTTTGTCTTTCTTGTTGCTTTTACACTCTCCTCCATCTCTGACTGTCCTGTTTTTTCCTTTCTTCCTGCAGAATTCCCTTAAGAATTTCTTGAAGGGGAGGTTTCTTGTTGATATACTCTTTCAGTTTCTGTTTATCTGTGAATATTTTGAACTCTCCATCATTTTTGAATGCTAGTTTAGCTGGATAGAGTATTCTTAGTTGGAGATTTTTTTCCTTTAGTACCTTGACTATATCATACCACTGCCTTCTTGCCTCCATCGTTTCAGATGAGAAATCAGCACTTAATCTTATGGAGTTTCCCTTGTATGTGATGGTTTTCTTTTCTCTTGCTGCTTTTAGAATTTTTTCTTTGTCTTGAGCATTGGATAATTTGACAAGTATATGTCTTGGGGTGGGCCTGTTGGGGTTTATGACCAGTGGAGTGCGCTGTGCTTCTTGGATATGTACATCTGTCTCTTTCAGTAGATTTGGGAAGTTTTCATTCATTATTTCCTGCAACACTCCTTCTGACCCCTTTCCCTTCTCTTCTCCTTCTGGAATGCCTATAATACGTATGTTTGAGCGTTTTGCATTATCATTCAGGTCCCTAAGTCCTATCTGGATTTTTTCTACCTTTTTATTGACCACTTCTACTATCTGTTTGATTTCCAATGCACTGTCTTCCACATCACTAATTCTCTGCTCTGCCTCTTCTAGTCTGCTGATATTTGCTGCAAGTGTATTTTTGATTTCTTGAATTGTGGTGTTCATTTCCATCATATCTGTTATTTTTTTGCGCATGTCTGCAATTTCCCCTCCAAGTGTTGTCTTCACGCTGTTAACCTCTTTCATTACTTCATCAAATTTGTCGGTGATAAATGTTCTGAGATCTTTCATTGCTTGTGCGAAGTCCTGCCCCCCTTCCTGATTTTCAGTTTGTTGATTGGATTCAGCCATGTTTTCCTGATTACTGGTTTGGTTTGTAGATTTTTGTTGCTGTCTTGTCAACATTTTTTCTTGACGGGTTTAATCAGTTCCTTAGCTTCTTTGTCTAGTCTTGGAGATTAATTAGCTGTTGTTTTTGCGTAAGTGTTATATCTTCTCTTTGTCACTTTGTTCTTCTTATTCCAATTTCTTATTGCTAGTTAAGCTCACTTTAAAGGAAAGTATTAGTGCTGGGGAAAGTCAATTGTGTAAGGAAGGAAAAAGTGTGAAGTAGTATTGGTGATATATGTTTACAAAGCAACAATATGAGTTCTGGGAGGATGGAGGTTAGATCATGTAAATTGTGTAGAGTTATAGTAGTAGGAAAGTACCTATAATGAGGTAGACGACTGAATATGGGAGGAATGTGGTACGTACTAAGAGGCTATTGTTTTCGTAAGAGAGGGAAAGAGAAAAGAAAGGTAATAGTTTCAGGGACGAATACCAGATGGAAAACTAAACAAAGGTATTAGAAATTAAGAGTTAGACACTTTGTGGATCAAAGAAAGGGAGATGGAATATAGGAGAGATAGCAGATGGTGGAGGATATCAAGTTGTAGGGGAAAGGGGATAGTGTAGATAGGCTAAATCTATTCACAGAGAAATGAGGCAGTGGAGGGTGAGGAAACCCAGCAAATGTGAGGTATTTCCTGTAGGACCTATTGTATTGTTAAGGTAAAATAGTATAAGAAGAATATTGGGGACAAGAAAGAGAGGATTGAAAAAAAAAAAAGAACAACAACAACAACAACAAAAAATAAAAAAACAAAAACAAACAAACAAAAAAAAAACAAAGAACAGAAACCCCGCCGCCAGGCTCGGCTGGGCTCAGCTGGGCTCTGGTCCCCTGCCCACCGCCCGCCACGGCTCAGCTGGGCTCGGCTGGGCTCGGCTGAGCTCGGCTTTCCCGCCCGCCGCCCGGCGCGGCGTGGCTGGGCTCGGCCCCCCCGCCCGCTGCGGCTCAGCCGGGCTCTGCCGGACTCGGCTTCCCCGCCCACCGCCCGCCACCGCAGCGCAGCGCGGCTCGGCTCTCCCGCCCGCCGCCCGCCGCGGCACGGCTAGGCTCGGCTGGGCTTGTCTCCTTCGCCCGCCGCCCACCGCGGCACAGCGCGGCTCGGCTCTCCGGCCCGCCACCCGCCGCGGTGCTAGCTGCCTCGGCTCCGCCTACCCAAGGAGGAAGTCCTCCACATGTAGCTGGGATCTCCGTGTATATTTCACAGATGGATCCTCTCTGTTACCTTCCCTCCAAATCGATGTCCAGACACATCCGGACCAGGAAAAATCCCGAAACAGCCGGTCCCAAAGAGTCTCCGACGCCTCCCAGCCAATTCCCCCCAGGAGCTAGTAACCGGGAAGTTCACTCAGCCGCCATCTTGCCTCCCCCCCCTCCTCTTGACATAGAGGTGCAATGGACACAACCAATCCAATGTCCACATAGAAGAGGTGGCATTGGATTGGGAAAAGTGGACATGGTGGACGATGGGTATGGGGAAAGGCAGGAAGAGATGAGAGGTGGAGGCGTCTTTGGGACATGGAGCTGCCCTGGATGGTGCTTCAGAGGTAATCACCGGACATTGTAAATCCTCACAGGGCCCACTGGATGGAATGGAGGAGAGTATGGGCCATGATGTGAACCATTGTCTATGAGGTGCAGAGGTGCCCAAAGATGTACTTACCAAATCCAATGGATGTGTCATGATGATGGGAACGAGTGTTGTTGGGGGGGGGAGAGGGGGGGTGGGGGGGGTGGGGTTGAATGGGACCTCACATATATATTTTTAATGTAATATTATTACAAAGTCAATAAAAAAAAAAAGATTAAAAAAAAAAAAACCAGAAGGGGACAAGTCAGCCAGAGGTCAGCAAACTGTGGCTGGTGGGAGGAAGCCTTTCAGGGATCAAACACCCACAACAAATAGTGTAGGAGGCAAAGTCTGACACTTTCAACTCAGCAAGGTACAGGGGTTTACTTTACCTGAGAGGTAACATACTGCTCTCTTTTGTCCCTTCTAAATGAGTAATTAACCTTTATATTAGCAATGGGTGCCCTGTGCCAGGGAATTATGTAAAGAAGAAATCCACTGAGTATACATTTGGACCTTTGTTTCAAATCATCTTAGGAGAGAACATGTGCCAAATTAAATAATTTGTTCCATTCTTACCAGGTATGCATGTAGCACCTCAAAGTACAGCACATAAAAATTTACAAAGGACTTTAGTTGACATTCTTCATTTTTCTATGTTACAATCTGCCATGCTAATTTTATTAATGATGTATAGGAAACACATGAAATAATTATTATTCCCCCAGATTCCCTTAGGGTCAGTTGAGGATGGCCCAGCATCCTTAAAATACTGCATAGCAAAATATCTCTGTGGACACAGTTGATTGTGTATAAATAAAATCACATCAAGAATGTGCTTTACTTTTTATTTTAATCTTAAATAATATAAGGGATAGACAGACTGGAGGCAGGGTTACCTTTCAGTAATAGAGATCTTCATTGGAAAGGGAAGATTATTCAATACACACATAATGTAAGACCTTTGACAGCCCCTCTAAAACGGAGTTTTAGAACCTTCAGAAACTGTGCTGAAATTTTATAGAATGGATGCCTTTATATACCTGAATTTTTCTGTAAATAGTTCATAGTTATTATCAGATTCTCATATCAGTCCCTTTCCAAAACAACTTCTGCGTAAGTACTCTAGAAATTTATCAATTCCAAATGTAAAGATACAATTAGAAATCAATGTTTTGGGTTTGTTTGTTCTAACGTATGGGAGACTTGATCATGAGAATTGCTGGGGCAGTGGTTGGACTTAATTTTTATAGTGATACTGTTTTGGGGTTTTCTAAGAATTTCAATTTCCCATATGCTTTCCCCAGCCCCACACCCCAGATAGCTCCCTTATGGTTTGCTCTTTTTTTTTGCTTGTTGTCTGCTCGTTGCCTGTTTTTATTTTAGGAGGCACCAGGAACTGAATCTGGGACCTCCCATGTGAAAGGGGGGACACTCAACTGCTTGAGCCACATTCACTCCCCGCTCATTTATTTTTGCTCAATGTCTGTTCATTGTTCATCTTTTTTAGGAGGCACAGGGAACAAATGGGAGGCAGGTACTCAACTGCTTGAACCACATCAGCTCCCTCCTATATGCTTTATCTTTTCATTTTCATAGAAATCTATGAGTCTCAACTGGCTATGCTCAAAGAAAGAAAATAACTCTTGGCCAACTAGTACTTAGAAAGAAGAATAAAGAAGAGGAAAACCCTAATGGAACACTCAATTCAACACTGTACACCATATCAAAGGAAACTTAGAAAGTTCCTTTTTCACAATTAATGAGTCCTTCCAAACCACACATCAAACCATTTTCAATAAGCATATACTATAATTTTCTTAAACATAAGCTCTCATGTTTTATCTTTCTTATTAAAGATAAATGGTTTATTGTAGCACTGCCCAGTCTTTTTCCTCTTTTATGAAAATCACATAAAACAAATGTCCAGTTTAATTAATTATCAGGAGGCAAAGACAAGTGAGCAAATCCCATGTCAAGAAACAGGGACTTCCCATGAAGAACTCCCACCCACACCTCTTCATATCAATAGTCACTATATTGACTTTTAAATTAATTGAAATATACAGCACTGTGTTAAGTAATTTTGCTTATTTTGGAACTTAACTTTAGTTCTGAGTTCTGGCCAGTTGCTTTATTTTATTTTCTCTCATATATTATCCTGCTGTAAAATACACCACACTTTGTGTATCAAGTCTTCTGTTGATGGACATTTGCCTTTTCTGTTTTTGATCACTGCCAACAAGTCTGCAATAAACATTCTGACCCATGTCTTCCAGGCTCATAAGCACCCATTTCTGAGGGAGGCAATATACCTGAGTACTGAGCTTCCTGAGTTCAAGTCTACATGGTGGCAAGCTGTTTTAATGTGGTCGCACACATTTATACTCTTACCCGGAGTGCAGGGAGCTCCCCATTGGTCCCATCTTTCCCAACACTTGGTATTGTCAATTTTAGCCAGTTGGGAGTGTGGAGGTATGTCAAGATGGCTTTAATTCGTGATTCCACCATCACTCAGAAGGTTGAATGGCTTCTTACGAACTTGAGCACTTGTGATTTCCCCAATTATTTTATCTATCTTTCTATTGGACTGTTGAGATTTTTCTTTAAATATTCTGCATATGAGAATTTTCATGAGCTCTAGAGGGCTGGGGACAGAGACATGAAACCAGAAGGGCCATTAGGGTTCCAGAGGGTAACTGCCAGCAGGACGGTAGGGAGGGGTGGGGTAGGGGCGCTCTAAGAACCCGGGGGCGCGCGGGGGGCTCTGTGATGAACCTGGAGGGGAGCTGCTGATTGGGCGAGGGGGACCTTATAAGACGCGGGTCGCCAAGGCAGCCCCAAGTGGGAGCGGGCTGCGAGGCGCTGGACCCCGTGCGCCTGCCGCTTCAGCTCCCATGCAACTGCTGCTGCCCCGCCGGCCTGCTGACCTGCTCACCTGCCCTGCGCGCCCTCCACCTCTGCTCTCTGTATCTCACCCAAACCCTCCCCAGCCCCTCGCAGCCACCTCGTCGCCCCTTCCCAAATGCCAGTCTTCCCCACTCCCCTCCCTCCCCTCCCCCTTCCTCACCCCTTCCCTTCTTTCCTGGGTGCCGTGGGCCCCTGTGGGCTGCTCCTCTGGCTGCTCCTCCTCCAGTCCTGGTCAGTGCTGGGTCAGACAAACACGAGTGTGAGTGAACACCGCTCCCCCACGCCTTCTTCCTTGCCATGGGCTGTCAAGGTTTGAAATGACCGGCATCATGCCCACTGCTATCAGGCTGAGTGCTGAGTCCAAAACCCGCAGGTTCCACACGAAGGGAAGATGACTTGTTGCCACCAGGAAGCAAGGAAGCCTAGCCTGGTAGGAGTCAGGAGCCGGGCTTGCTGCCGTGGGCTCTGTGCCAGTTGGGCATCAGGCTCTGCCAGCTTAGAGTTGGCCCTGCGTGTGCTTCATGTTTCCATGAGTGGGTTGTTCAAGGCTCTGAAAGCTTGGCGGCTGTGGGGCAGGGGTGTCTATGAGTGCTGTGACTGCCGCTCTGTTTAAAGTTCCGGGCGCCTTGTGAACTCTCTTTTCTGGTTTACTTATTGGCTTCTAGAACATCTAGTTTGGAAACCAACTCTCCTAGAGACAGACGCACCTCGGGGCTCCGTGTGCAGTTGGCTTGATGGGAGCTCGGGAAGCACAGCAGCAGCCTGCTCAGGTGAGTCCCGACCAGGAGGCAGATGAGTTACTGTCCTTCCCTCTTTCAAAAGCATCATGGACAGACTGTTGATTTACCCAAAGCAGAAAGTCCACAGGATTGCCCAAACATAGAGATACCCAGTCCCAGTTCTGCAAGTCTTCATTCTTACTAAAAGCCAGCATCCTCCACCCTCCCCAACCAAAACAAAACTGTCAAGCAAGTAGGGATACAGGAAACACCCCCCCCCCCCCCTAGGGAGAAGCAGGGCCCTTTGGATCCTCATGCCCCAGACTCCAAGGAAGGGGTCTGGAAAGTCCCACTGGTCAGGGACAGCAGTGCAGCTGGGCAGAATGGCCCGAGCCACCCCACTCAAAGAACTGTTTCTGCAGAGCCAACCAAATCAATGAAGATAGAGATTTCCCTGCTCGTAGGCTGCCCTTTTCATAGAGCAGATGCTCTCTCCCTCATCCTTGAGCATCTCGTGCGCTTCCCACCTCCACCCTTGCTGACAACTATGTCCACCTGCACAGATCCTGACAGCCATCCTAACCGCTTGGGGAAGCATGGCCTTCAGGACCATCCAGAAGGCATCTTCATCTTGTGCAAAACCTCCCTTGGTGTGTGTGTGTGTGTGTGTGTTGCCAGGAGGCATTTGATTTTGTTGCTGTACTGCAGGGAACTTGATTACCCAGCTTCCCTCCTGGAAAAGGTCACAGGCTCTGTAAGGGAAGGTACTTGTCCATTGTCCTGCCTCTGGGGTGTTCCTTACAGGGCAAATACACTTATTTACAGGTATCTTGAGACTCATTTATGCAGAATTTGTCCTTTTGAAACAACGTTCTACTTGATTTTTCACTTGAGATGGATAATTCCTTGGCAAGGATGGTCTGCAGAGGTAAACCCAAGCATCCCTTGGTGGCTGGCCACAAAGATAATGACCATCACTGTTGGCCTCGACTTCTATGAGATTATGTGCGAGATCTTAAGAATTGTGATGCCACCCTGCTCATAAATGTGAAGTTGACTATGACCCATGGTCTTGTCGGCAAAGATGAAACAAAAATGTATATCTCTTCTTTCTTCGTATTGCTCTGTTTTTTTCCCCTCTTTCCAGATTCTTTCATTAAAATTTTCCCGTGGCCCCTCTCATGTTACCACACACTTAAGTAAATCAAATTCACCTTCCTTAGCTTTCAAAATGATTCCTCTTTGTGTTTTTGCTTTCACCATGCAGTATTTTCTTATTTCTTGGAGGCTGAGGCACTCCCAGAAGCACAACTTCAGAGGCCCTTTCAGAGAGACTGATTCTGGTGCCCAGAGAGCTGTGAGATGTCACAGGAACACTTGTGACAGTGACAAATCAGACAGCACATATTTATAAAGATCCACATTTTACATGCCCCAGCTGAGAGGACCCCAGATGAAAGTGAATAGACTTCAGAGGTTTGTTTTTTTCCTCTCTCATGAGAGGTGAGTTATTTTTTTTAACACAAATCAAGTTTATTGATACATACACCCAAAGTGTACAATCAGTGGTATTTGGTAATCATGCAGTTGTGCATTCATCACTTCAATTCTTCAATCATTATTAGAGCATTTTCATTATTCCAATAATAATAAAAACAAAAAGCAGACCAAAAAACTTATCTTTCAATCTTTCTGTGCTTCCCCTGCTGTACACAGCTGTTATTGTTTCTGTCTCTCTAGTTTATTTGTATATTTTGTAAAAAGTCATATATGCAGTATTACCCATATTCATATTTCACATGAGTTTTCACTATGTTATAGTGAAAGTATAGTCCCATGTTACATTTGTAAGCTTTCCCTCTAGAAAAATACATGTTCTTAAACTTTCCCCTTTAATCACTCTCATATCCATCTATTGGCACTGCTAGTTACAAACACTATGATGTGCTTTCACAGTTTCTATTCACCTTTAGCAGAGGTTTTAATTTGCATGAAACAACTTGGTGTGTGGATGAGTGTGAATTACACCGTAGATGTGTTTTCTCCTAAGATTCTTATACAATTCACTTTTTGAGAAATCAATATGTTTGCCTTTTGTTGTGGTACCTATACATTCCAGAAATTTCCTATTTATTTTACCTATGTTCATAGTTGCTGTTTATTGGCTTACAAGTGCCTTGTAAGTGCAGGCTTATATTACAGTGAAACAGGAAGGCAAATTCTTTCCTGTGGTTATTTGGAATTGGGTTTTTAAATAGCTTTGATTCACCTAACTTCAAACTTTATAATGTACAATAATCTACTATACAATAATGCACTGTTTTTCAGATATTCTATCTACTTAACAATTCAGACATTATGTGTCTTGTGTTCAGAAAGAAGCTGAATTCTGAAAGAAAACACCAACTTTAAAAAAAATGTTGACCTAACAACAGTCTGCATTTAATTTTCACTGGAATAACAATGATAATAGTAATCATCCTACTTACTTATATCAACACATTTATCAGGTATATCAGTTATATTTATACATTTATTGATATAATTGGTATATCATAACACAATGAAGCAATGTATTTATATATGCATCTCCTCACCACTAAGAATTTTCTCATTTCTCTGTTGTACAGAATTTTTTTTTAAAGATTTATTTATTTATTTCTCTTCCCTTCTCCCACCCCCACCCCGGTTGTCTGTTCTCTGTGTCTATTTGCTGTGTCTTCTTTGTCTGCTTCTGTTGTTGTCAGCGGCATGGGAATCTGTGTTTCTTTTTGCTGCGTCATCTTGTGTCAGCTCTCCATGTGGGCGGCGCCATTCTCAGGCAGGCTGCACTTTCTTTCATGCTAGGCAGCTCTCCTTACAGGGCACACTCCTTGTGCGTGGGGGTCCCCTACACAGGGACACCCCTGCATGGCACGGCACTCCTTGTGCGCATCAGCACTGTGCATGGGCCAGCTCCACATGGGTCAAGGAGGCCTGGGATTTGAACCACGGACCTCCCATGTGGTAGACGGATGCCCTAACCACTGGGCCAAGTCCGCTTCTCCCAGAATTATTTTTAAAGATTTATTTTTTTATCTCTTCTTGCTGCTTGCTTGCTGTCTGCTCTCTGTGTCCATTTGCTGTGCATTCTTCTGTGCCTGCTTGTCTCTGTTTTTTGTGTCATCTTGCTGTGCCAGCTCTCTGCAGGTGCGGGCCATGGTGCAGGCCATCAGCTCTCCATGGGTGTGGGCTGTCGCACAGGCCATCATTTCTCCACTGGCGCAGGCCATCAGCTCTCCATGGGCTCAGGCCATCGGCTCTCCACGGGTGTGGGCTGTCGCACAGGCCGTCATCTTTCTGTGGGCATGGGCCATCAGCTCTCCATGGGCTCAGGCCATCAGCTCTCCACAGGCACAGGTCATCGGCTCTCCACAGGCGCGGGCCATCAGCTCTCTGCAGGCACAGGCCAGCCTGCCTTCACAAGGAGGCCCCAGGAAACAAATCCAGGACCTCCCACATGGTAGATGGGAGCCCAACTGATTGAGCCACAGCCACTTTCCTGCACAGAATTTTAATTGCTTGTGGTTGCTTTTGCCCATTCTTTTAAACAAATAAGGTATATTTTTAGAGCTTTTCCAACAGATTTACTTCAAGCAGTTTATTAATTTATCAATGAAAAACTAGACTTTTTGACTAATGTACGTTCTTGATTTCTTTTTATGGATTCATAGGTTAATAAGTCTAATTTAATTTTTTGAAAGTCTTTGAATATTTGTGTTAAGAAATGAAAAACTCTTACAATTTTTATAATTGTTTTCCTATTACTTTGTTGATGTACAAGTGATGTATATTAAAATGCACCTGTGTGATTTGTTTGGTTTTACATGTTTCTAAATCCATAAAAACATTTCTATAACCAAGATAGTAACCATACCACACATCCCCCAATTTTTTACTTCAGACCCTTAATAGTCCATCCACACATCTTCCCTACCAGGTCCTGGACAACCTTCAATCTACAATCTGCCATTATAGATTAAAATTCATTTTGTAGAATTTTATATAAATGGAATGTGGAGTAGATACTGTTTTGTTTTGTTTGTCTGGGCTCTTATATGCACAATCATTTTTAAATCTATCCATGAAGTTCTGTGTATTGATAGTTTGTTACTTTTATTGCTGAGTTTTATTCCATTTATGGATATAACAGATTAACAATCTGTTAATACATTTAATACATTATAATACATTGTTAATACATTATAAAATGCATGGGAAGAGTGTTCTACTTCATGCTGCCAAATTCACAATTTCCAACAAGAAAACCAGCCAAGCAGAAAACATGAAGCAACCAATTTCCCATCTTTCTTGAAGCAGTAGAATCCACTGGAGGTTTTTGAGAAACCCGGTTATCTCTTAGAGGCTGATTAAAATTCCAATGAATGTTTCTTTGTGCCTCTTTCATTGTACAATTTTTGAGGTTCTCATTATGTCAAGTATTGCTATTTCAGCTAGTTGACATCCTACCACACAATTTTCTGTCTGGACCTGGTTTTTATGGATTTCCATGGAAGCCTGTCAACATTGCTGTCTCCTTGGCAATTATTTTCATTGCTATATTCTTATGGATGAATATTCTAGATGTGAGTATATTAACTTGTAGGTATACTGTAAGTCATGAAAAACCTAGACATTTTAGTCACAGGCCTTTTGTTTCATTTTAGATTACCAATATGAATGCAAATTAATGCTTGAATTTGAAGCTAACCTGGTTATATAGTTTAAATTTTCTGGTAAACAACTCAGTAAACAAGACAACTGTATAATCTTAAAGTGAACACTTCAATTTTAAAAAACTTTCTGTCAAAAGTGAAATATTAGGTATTAGGGAGGCACTTCCATTTACTGTTCATAGAACTCTGAATTCTCATAACCATCCTAGAAAGAAATTTCATATTAGAGAATGCAATGCCTTAAAAATTTATCTTTTTATTCAGTATGAAACTTACTTTTCTTCTTTGTTTTAATTGCAGTTTTGAGAGTTCTTATAAATCCTGAGCTAGATATTTATAAATGTATCCCTCTAGTCATATAAAAGGATCTGTTTTTTGACCCATAGAGGAAGTAAGAATTCATTTTACATACCAAAACATTTGTAGCATTATTTTATGAATATGGCAAGATGAAACTTGAAGTCCTGCTTCATTTTGAGATCATCACTAAGGCACATTTAATTGATATTCATAGTTCACTATTAGGTACTAAAGTGACTTCTGGCTCTAGGCCAAAGTATCTTCTTTCCATGTGTTTTTGTATATCCCTAATCTCCCCCTTGTTTCCCCTGGGGATTTCCTACAGATGAATTCCATGATTTTCCAAGTTGGACCTTTCTGGATGCATTTTTCTTTAACATTCTAGTGTTTCCATGCTACAATAAGATTCCATTATTACACAAGTTTTTCAGGCTGGCCTTAGCAACTAATTGTCACTTATAATATTTGAATGGGGAAATATGTTCTAGGTGGAAAAGAGATGCTACTTCACCTGGTGTTTCCATGGGTTCCTGCCTAGATTTGATTATACCATAATTCAGTGATGTTGTTTGGAAATGATGGTGGTTTTGAAAAACATTCTGCCCTCTACAGGAGACATCACCTAGCATTTCTGTTGTTACTTGTGCATTTTGTCCAGCAGTCCCTACTCTCCTGAGCTGACCATTTCTGAATTTGTATGGGACAATCATATGACCTGGCTTATTGAAATTGTCAATTCAAACAAACATCCAACTCTTAGTAAGTTATCTAAGGTGCTTTCTGGTAATTGAAAGAGGTGTTTCTCAGTCCAAAGATTTGCCTCAACTTTTGTTTGCCCATGGGGTTTTTTCTTTTTTCTTTTGGTCTCTTTTATTTTTTTAATGTTACATTCAAAAAATATGGGGTCCCCATACACCTCCCACCCTCCTCACCCCACTCCTCCCCCCATAAAAACAACCTCCTCCATCATCATGAGACATTCATTGTACTTGGTGAACACATCTCTGAGCACCGCTGCACCTCATGGTCAATGGTCCACATCATAGCCCAAACATTCCCACAGTCCACCCAGTGGGCCATAGTAGGACATACAATTTCTAGTAACTGTCCCTGCAGCACCACCCAGGACAACTCCAAGTCCCAAAAATGCCCCCACATCACATCTCTTCCTCTCACTCCCTACCACAAGCAGCCACCATGGCCACTTTCTCCACACCAATGCCACATTTTCTTCGATTACTAATCACAAGAGTTCATGAATAGAATATCAGTAAGTCCACTCTAATCCATATGCTATTCCTCCATCCTGTGGATCTTAGAATGGTTGTGTCCCCTCCACATCTATGTCAAGAGGGGTCTTAGATTCCACATGATACTGGATGCAATTCTCCTGCTTTCAGTTGTAGGTACTCTTGGCTCCCCGGTGTGGTGGTTGATCTTCTTCACCTCCATGTTAGCTGAGTGGGGTAAGTCCAGTAAACCAGAGTGTAGGAGTTGCAAGTCTGTTGAGGCTCACGGTCTGGCTATCACATGGTCAGTCCAGAGATTCAGGTCCCCTGGGTGGGTATACATTAAACCCCAGCAACAACTACAGTTCCAGTAAAAGTAACAGGAGAGACTTGTGGACAAAGATCACATCTGAGTCCAGCTCCATCACATAGAAACACAATCTCCAAAGTAGGGCCAAATGACATGGGACTGAACTCCATCTGCCATGACAATAGAACATGTGGGCCCTCAGAAGAACCAATACCTGGGGTTTTATCTACTTTATCTGTCTCTGGGACTCTGCTCAGGTGTGCATAAGGACAACATCTCTGATAACCTCCCAGTTCTTTTTGGAGACTCAGCCATATAAACTCATTTGTCCTTTCCATTTCCCCCTTTTACTCAGGTCAAAAAGCATTTTTAACTCCTGGTATTATAAGTAGACTGAGATATTCTGCTGGTCTGAGTTAACCCTTTTATTCAAGGTCATTTTCTAGTTACATCATCAGCTGGTACTTCATAGTAATCCCTCAGTGCCAGGGAGGCTCATCCCTGGGAGTCATGTTCCATGCTGGGGGGATGGCAACACATTTACATGCTGAGTTTGGCTTCAAGACTGGCTACATTTGAGCAACACAGAGGCTCTCAGGAGGTAACTCTTAGGCACCCTGCAGCTCTAGGCCTTGTTCTTATTTCAGGTGCACAGGTTCACAAGCATAGTCATTAGTATCAAGGGCTCATCGTTGGGCCTTCCTTTTGTTTTGGTCTTTGCCATTGCACTTGGGGGATTGTTGCTGTCACTTTAGGGACTGTGATAGAGCTCCCCTGGCTAGGAACTCAGCACTCCCTCAGTTGTTTTTAATTATAACCACTATGAAAATATCCATTTTTATCTACCCTGGATATATGTCCTGGAGAACTCCCTGCCAACCATGTGTCCCCTGTCAATAACATCCCACACCAGTATTCCTCCCCTCACATTGTTGAACCTCTCTGTGATCCAAAACTTCTTGAAAAGTGAAACCCAATATATTGCCAGGTTCCATTAATAGTAAAATGGAATATAGTGATGAGTTTAAAGGTTAGATATAGAATACATATTAATTAAGGTAAAAATAAATTGGGGTATCAAAAAATTTAAAAATGCAAAAGTTTTTTGATGTTTTGCCTTCCATCACTGCAATAAGTGTTGCCCTGTATGCAAATTGGCAAGGCAACTACTTCCATCTTTTCCTCAGTGTCTATGTCCTTTCTTTTTCTTTTTTTTCCCTAAATATTAAGCTTATCTTCACAAAAGTTTTTTAGATCACAGTAATTCATACATACAATATACAGTACTCCCACATATCCAACATAAAAACCTCATCCCTTCCACAGCAATAATCTTTTTACATACTCATACTATATTTACTGAAACTGATGGACAGATATTGAGACAATAGCTTTCAAACAAGGTAATATCTGGGTTTATATTGTGGTTTATATTTTAGACTATGCAATTTTCTAAATTTTTAGTTATCTTATGTTTTACATTATGATTTACATTTTAGCCTATCAGCCCCTATATATTTTTGGTGTAATTTAACATGTCTTATACCCATCCTTGTGTAAACTTGTGGAACACTTCTATTGCCCACACAGTTACACTGGTTCCATCTATTCAATACCTCTTTCTCCCTCCCCTTAGGGCCCACAGGGACAGTCAATCTTCATTGCTTGAAGGGCTATGCTCAAAGATACTTGCAACAGTGTTGAGGGCTTGACATGCTCAACTGCCCTAATGCATTGGGAGTCACCATTTCTCTTGAGAGATACAATTCCCTCTATTTGAGAACATCAGTCCTCCCCAGGATGTGGGTATACCGTCACTCTCATTATATGGGTCTCTATCCAATGATATAACCCACTATGGCAAAATGAGCACTCACACACTCCCTAGGAGCCTGTCCTGCATCATTATCCCCTTTAAGCATCTTAAACAAGTAAGCTTATTGTATTTTTGAAAGAGATTTCTCAGCATTAAACTCTCAACCAAATACCTGACAATCTCCTATGTTGTATGTTCCCCAAACTTCCCCCCAATTTTTTGGGCAATATTACCCATCCTCCCATCCCTAGCCCCCCTCAAACCCACAAAACCCCAAGCAAAGGTAACACTATGCCCCCATTTTATCCCTTCCTTGTACAAATACTTACCTCTATCTTATCATAGATTTCACCAATGTAGGTGTCAGCTTGCATCCTTCCTCTACCCCTCAATTTCTTTAAGCCTATTATCCAGTCTCTAGCTCTCTGAGGCAGCTTGGTTTACTTATTTCATATCATTGAGGTCATGTAGTATTTGTCCTTCAATGCCTGGGTTGCTTCACTCAACATAAGGTTCTCAAGATTCATCCATGTTATCACATGTGTTTGTAGTGTATTCGTTCTTAAAGCTGAGTAGCATTCCATTGTATGGATATACCACATTTTATTTATCCATTTATCTGTTGATGGGCATTGGGATTGATTCCAACTTTTGGCAATAGTGAACAATGCTGCTATGAACATTGGTGTGCGTATATCAGTTTGTGTCCTTGTTTTCATTTCTACTGGGTATATACCCAGCAGTGGAATTGCTGGGTCATATGGCAAATGTATAGCTAGTTTTTTGAGAAACTGCCAAACTGACCTCTAGAATGGCTGAATCCTTCTGCATTTCCACCAGCAGTGGATGAGTGTTCCCATTCCTCCACATCCTTTCCAGCACTTGTAGTCTTCTGTTTTTTTCATAGCTGCCAATCTTATGAGAGTAAGATGGTATCTCATTGTAGTTTTGATTTGCATTTCCCTGATAGCTAGAGATTTCTTTCATGTGCTTTTTAACCATTTGCATTTCTTCTTTGGAGAAGTGTCTGTTTACATCTTTTTCCCATTTTTTAAATGGGTTGTCTTTTTATTTTCAAGATACAGGAGTTCTTTATATATGCGGGTTATAAGTCTCCTATCAAATATATGGTTACCAAATATTTTCTCCCATTGTGTAGGTTCACTTTTCATTTTCTTGACAAACTCCTTTGAGGTGCAGAAGGCTTTAATTTTGAGGAAGTCCCATTTATCTATGTGTTCTTTTGCTGCTCATGCTTTTGGTGTGAAGATCATGAAGCCATTTCCTATTACAAGGTCTTGTAGATGCTTCCCTACACTGCTTTCCAAAGTCTTTATGGTCTTGGCTCTTATATTTATAAGTCTTTGATCCATCTTGAATTGATTTTTGTACAAGGTGTGAGATGGTAATCCTCTTTCATTCTTTTACATATAGCCAGTTCTCCAGGCACCATTTGTTGAAGAGGCCATTCTCTCCCAGTTAAGAGGGTTTGGTGGCTTTATTGAATATTATATGTCTATATATATGAGGATCTATATCAGAACTCTCAATTCGGTTCCATTTGTCTGTGTGTCTCTTCTTGTGCCAATACCATGCTGTTTTCACTACTGTAGCTTTGTAGTATGTTTTGAAGTCAGTAGTGTGATTCCTCCAATTTCATTTTTCTTTTTCAATATGTCTTTGACTATTTGGGGCCTCTTTCCTTTCCAAATAAATTTCGTAGCTAGTTTCTCTAGTTCATTAATGAATGCTGTGTTGATTTTTATTGGGATTGCATTGAATGTGTAGATCAGTTTTGGTAGGGTAGGCATCTTACTAATATTTAGTCTTCCTATCCATGAACAGGGAATATTCTTCCATTTATTTAGGTCTCTTTGATTTCCTTGAAAAGTGTTGTGTAGTTCTCTGTGGATAAGTTTTTTACATCTTTAGTTAAATTTATTCCTAGGTATTTGATTTTTTATTTACTATTGTAAATGGTATTTGTTTCTTGATTTCCTCCTGAGCTTGCTCATTATTGGTGTACAGAAATGCTACTGATTTTTGCACATTGATCTTATAACCTGCAACTTTACTAAATTCATTTATGAGTTCTAGAAGCTTTGTTGTAGACCTCTCAGGATTTTCTATGTATAGGATCATGTCATTTGCAGATGATGAAATTTTGACTTCTTCCTTTCCAATTTGAATGCTATTTTATCTGGTTCTTGCCTCAGTGCTCGAGTGAGTACTTCTAAGACAATGTTAAATAGAAGAGGTGATAGTGAGCATCCTTGTCATGTTCCTGATCATAGAGGGAAAGATTTTCAGATTTCACCATTGTAAATGATGTTGGCTGTGGGTTTTTCATATATACTCTTTATCATGTTCAGAAAATTTCCTGTATTCCAATATTTTGCAGTGTTCTTATCAAGAAATGGTGCTGTATTTTGTCAAATGCTTTTTCTGCATCTATAGATATAATCATGTGATTTTTTTCCTTCAGTGTGTTTATATGGTGTATTACATTGATTGATTTTCTTATGTTGATACATCCTTGCATACCTGGAATGAATCCCACTTGGTCATGGTATATAATTCATTTAATGTGTTGTTGAATATGGTTAGCAAGTATTTTGTTGAAGATTTTTGTGCCTAGGTTCATTAGAGAAATTGGTCTGTAATTTTCCTTTCTTGTGGTGTCTTTGGCTTTGGTACTAGAGTAATGTTGACATCATACAGTGAGTTAGGCAATGTTCCTTCTGTTTTGATTTTTGGGAAGAGTTTAAACAAGATTGGTGTTAGTTCTTTCTGGAACATTTTGTATAATTCACCTGTGAAGCCATCTGCCCCAGGACTCTTAGTTGGGAGGTTTTTAATGACTGATTCTATATCTTTACTTTTGATTGGTTTGTTGAGATTTTCAATTTCCTCTTTTGTCAATGTAGGCTGCTTATGTGTTTCTAGGAATTTGTCTGTTTACTCTAAAGTGTCCTTGTTGGAATATAGATTTTCAAGGTATCCTCTTATGATAGTCTTTATTGATCTTCTCAAAGAACCAGCTCTTGGTTTTGTTTATTGTTTCAAGTCTTTTCTCTTTCATTTGAATCTGCTCTGATATTTATTTCTTTCTTTTTCCTTTTGGTTAGTTTGTTGTTTTTCTACTAATTCCTCCAAGTGAGCAATTAGTTCTCCAATTTTAGCTCTTTTTTAAAGAGTTTCAGCAAGATTGGTGTTAGTTCTTTCTGGAATGTTTTGTAGAATTCACCTGTAAAGCCATCTGGCTCTGGACTCTTCTTAATTGGGAGGTTTTTAATGATTGATTCTATCTCTTTCCTTGTGATTGGTTTGTTGAGATCATCAATTTCTTCTTTCATCAATATAGGCTGCTTATGTGTTTCTAGGAATTTGTCCATTTCCTCTGAATTGTCATTTTTGTTGGGACATAGTTTTTCAAAGTATCCTCTTATGATAGTCTTTATTTCTGTGGAGTCAGTGGTGATATCTCCTTTCTCATTTCTTATTTTGTCTATTTGCATCTTCTCTCTATTTTTCTTTGTTAGTCTAGCTAAGGGCTTGTCAATTTTATTGATGTTCTCAAAGAACTAGCTCTTGGTTTTGTTCATCTTTTCAAGTGCTTTCGTATTTTCTATTTCATTTAATTCTGCTCTTATCTTTGTTCTTTCTTTCTTTCTTTCTTCTTCCTGTGGGGTTACTTTGTTGTTTTTTCACTAATTCCTCCAAATGTGCAGTTAGCTCTTCAATTTTTGCTCTTCTTTTTTGATGTATGAATTTTTGGTTATAAATTTCCCTCTCAGTACTTCTTTAGCTGCGTCCCATAAGTTTTTGTATGTTGTGTTATCATTTTCATTAGTTTCAAGGTAGTTTTTAATTTATTTTGAGATTTCCTTTTTGGCCCACTTTTTTTTTTTAAGAGTGTGCTGTTTAATTTCCATATCTTAGTGTGAAATCTGGGACTCTGACCCTTTCAGATTTGCAGCTCCACTCCACTGTGGTCAGAGATATTATTTTGTATGGTTTTGTTCTTTCTGAATTCATTGAGCCTTTCTTTGTGACCTAGCATATGGTCTATCTTGGAGAATGATCCATGTGCACTTGAGAAAAATGTATATCCTGCTGTATTTGGGTGTAATGATCTGTATATGTCTAATAGATCCAGCTCCTCTAATATACTGATCTGTATTTGGGTGTAATGATCTGTATATGTCTATTAGATCCAGCTCCTCTAATACACTGTTCAAAATATTTTTTTCTTTATTGATTCTCTTTTGAGATGTTCTGTCCAAAGTTGATAGTGGTGTATTAAAGTGTCGCACTATAATTATAGAGGCATCTATTCTTTCACTTAATTTTTCCAGTGTTTGCCTCACGTATTTGGAGGCACCCTTGTTAGGACCATAAATATTTAAGATTGTTCATTCTTCTTGAAAGATTATCTGTTTCACTAATTGTAGTATCCATCTTTGTCTCTCACAATTGTTTTGCATTTAAAGTCTATTTTGTCTGATATTAATATAGTACTCCTGCCTTTTTTGGTTATTGTTTGCTTTTAAGATTGTTTCCCAGCCATTCACTTTCAACCTCTTTAAATCCCTGGGTCTAAGATGTATTTCTTGTAGACAGCATATAAATGGGTCATATTTCCTTATCCAATCTTCCAGTCTGAATTATTTGACAGGTGAGTTTAATCCATTGACTTTCAATGTTATTACTTTCAAGGAATTATTGATGTTAACCATATTTCCTTTGGACTATTGTTTGTCATATTTTGTCATATTTTGTTTGTTTCCTTCTCTGTCTTTTTTGTTGCCTCTCCTGTTTTTTTTCTTTTTTCCTGCAGAACTCCCTTTAGTATTTCTTGAAGGGCAGGGTTCTTTTTGGCATACTCTTTTAATTTCTGTTTATCTGTGAATATTTTGAACTCTCCATCATTTTTGAATGCTATTTTAGCTGGGTAGAGTATTCTTGGTTGGAAATTTTTTCCTTTTAGTACCTTGACTATACCATACCACTGCCTTCTTGCCTCCATGGTTTTAGATGAGAAATCAGCACTTAATCTTATGGAGCTTCCCTTGTATGTGATGGTTCTTTTTTCTCTTGCTGCTTTTAGAATTTTCTCTTTGTCTTGAGCATTGGATAATTTGACAAGTATATGTCTTGGGGTGTGCCTTTTGGGATTTATGGTGTTTGGGGTGCATTGTGCTTCCTGGACATGCACATCCATCTCTCTCAGTAGATTTGGGAAGTTTTCAGCCATTATTTCCCCCAACACACCTTCTGCCCCCTTTCCCTTCTCTTTTCTGTCTGGGATGCCTATAATACATATGTTTGTGCACTTTGCATAGTCATTCAGATCCCTAAGTCCCAGCTGGATTTTTTTCTTATCTATTTCTTGATCAGTTCTACTATCTGTTTGATTTCAGATGTACTGTCTTCCATATCGCTAATTCTCTCCTCTGCCTCTTCTAATCTGCTGTTATTTGCTGAGAGTGTATTTTTGATTTCTTGAACTGTGATATTCATCACTATCATATCTGTTATCATTTTTGTGTATGACTGCAATTTCTTCTGTATTCTCTCCAAATGTTTTCTTCATATTGTTAATCTCTTCCTTTACTTCATTAAGTTGGTCTCTAATATATGTTTTGAGAGTTATAATTACTTGTCCAATGTTCTGCTCCTGTTCCTGGTTTTTAGTTTGTTCATTGGATTCACCCATGTTTTCCTGAATATTGGTTTGGTTTGTAGTTTTTTGTTGCTGTCTGGTCATCATTTTATCTTGACAGGTTTAATGAGTTCCTTAGCTTCTTTGTCTATTCTTGGGGGTTAATTAGTTGCTGTTCTTGCATAAGTGTTATGTCTTCTCTTTGTCACTTTGTTCTTCTTACTCTATTTTCTTGTTGCTGGCTAAGTTCACTTTGAAGGAAAACATTAGGGCCAGGGAAAGCAAAATGAATAAGAAAAGAAAATGTATAAAGTAGTATTGGTAATAAATGTTAACAGAGCAACAATGTGAGATCTAGAAGAATGGATATTAGACCCATGTAAGTTATGTAGAGTTATAGCAGTAAGTAGAGTACCTATAATTGGACAGTCAACTGAATATGGGGAAGAATATAGTATGAATTAAAAGGCCAGTGATTTCATGAGAGAGCAAAAGAGAAAAGAAAGACAATAATATCAAGAGTGGATAAAAGATAGAAAACAGAACAAAGATATTAGAAATAAAAAGACAATTTGGGGACCAAAGAGAGGGAGGTGGAATGTAAGAGAAACAGTAGATGATGGAGGAAAGAAAGATGTAGGGAAAAGAGGATAGTGTAGGTGTCCAAAATCAATACACACAGAAAAGAGGAAATGGAGGATGAGGAAAGACAGCAAATGTGAAGCGTTCCCTGCAGCACCTATTATATAAATAAAATAAAATAAAAAGAAGAAAAAGAGAGAAAAGGAAAAAAGAGAAGAGAAAAAGAGGGGCAAAGAAAAGGGGAAAACAAGCAAGAAAAAGACTAAATAAATGAAAAAGGACCTCTGGGATAAAATGGGAGAAAAGATGGGAGACCAGGAGACAATGCAATATTGGCAAAAAAGAACCAACATTTCAAGCTAGGAATCCTCTTTGCAGTTAAATAATACACTTAGGGATCTGACCTTCCCCCTTTCTCCTTTCCTCACTTCTCTCTCTCCCAGGGCAGCAGGAAAGCTACCTAAGAGGTCCAGTATGAGATTCAAGTAGGTCCTTGTTGAACCAACTCAACACAGAAAACTATGACTCTTTATTTCCAGCATGAGAGCACCTACACCTCACTGGAAACCCCAAATGTGCTATTGGAAGCTTGGATAGCACCTATAGTCCCTCCTCCTTAGGTGTGCTAGGGGAGGTCTAATTGATTTTCTGACTCCACCTTCTCCCAGACCAAGTTTCCTATCCCAGGACATTTAGGTAAATTGGCCTTCTCAGCAGATTTGCCTCTTCTTTCTTCCCAGACTCTCCCCAAGTCAGCTGGTACACTCCAAGTTCAAGGAGAGAGAGATAAACACACACACACACACACACAAAACACGGAGGGCTTGGGTAATCCAGGACCTCAGATGGACCGCAGGGCACAGGGGATTCGGGGATGGGAAGTCCATAATATTGCAGACTCAAGGTGTGTGAGTCTCTGGAGCATGGGCCACTAGGGTTTAGGGGACACAGACCTGGGAACCATGCATCTGGTTAACATGAGGCCTGGGAACACCACAGCACAACAAAGTTTTCAGAGATCACAGCAGCCAGGCTGCCAGCCCTAGGGGGAGGGGTTCCACCCACAACTTCTGACCTCCATGTCAGAAACCCAAAATTCCACCTCTCATAAGAATCTCTTCTGTCACTGTCTCACCAAATCGACATCCAGCCATCTCCTGCCCTGCAAGCCCCCGAAACAGCCTGTTTAGGGTTTGTGAACACCACAGCACAACAGAGATTTCAGGGATCGCTGTGCCTGGGCTGCCAGCCTGAGGGGGAGGGGCTCCACTCTCAACCTCTGACCTCCATGTCAGAAACCCAAAATTCCACCTCTTGCAAGGATTTCCTCCATCACTGTCTCACCAAATCGACATCCCACCCCGCAAGCCCCCGAAGCATTCAATCTGGGTTTGGGAACACCCCAGCACAACAAAGCCTTCAGGAATCACTGCAGCCAGGCCGCCAGCCCCAGGGGGAAGGGTCCCACCCACAGTCTCCGACCTCCATGCAAGAGACCCAAAATTCTACCTCTTGCAAGAATCTCCTCTGTCACCATCTCACCAAATCGATGTCCAGACACCTCCTGCCCTGCAAACACCTGAAACAGCCCAGTCCAGCAGGACTCCAACCCTTCTCAGCCACTTCCCTGCAGGAGAGATTATGAGGTGCACTCACTTGGACACCATCTTGCCCCACCTCCCCCGCTCATGGGTTTCTAAAACAATTCCTGAATCTGAAACTTGTGTTTCCATTTAGGAATTGACAAGTAAATGATTTGAGGCTAACCATATCATATCATATTTATTATAAAAATGTCTGTAATTCCTGTTATTAAAAACAAGTAGATTTGTACATGTTTAGGAAAGGTGTAGACAGACTTTAATTCCAAAATAAGGTATTTGCCTTAGTGCTTGTTCCACAAATTGATTTTTTTTTAATTATTTTTTATTTATTTATCTCCCCACCCCAGTTGTCTGCTCTCTGTGTCCATTCTCTGTGTGCTCTTCTATGTTCATTTGTATTCTTGTCTGTGGCACCCAGAATCTGTGTCACATTCTGTTGCATCATCTTGCTGCATCAGCTCTCTATTTGTGTGGCACCACTCCTGGGTAGGCTGCAACTTTTTTTTGCTCTGGGCAGCTCTTCTTATGGGGCGCACTCCTTGTGCATGGGGCTCCCCTATGTGGGGACACCCCTATGTGGCACAGCACTCCTTGCATGCACCAGCACTGTGCATGGGCCACATGGGTCAGGAGGCCCTGGGTTTGAACGTTGGACTTCCCATGTGGTAGGCGGATGCCCTATCCATTGGGCCAAATTTGCTTCCCCAGAAACTGATTGTGAAGTATTACTTGCCACTTAAATGAGAAGTTGTTTTTTAAATGCTTTTCTATTTTTTCACAGATATCTCCTGTCAGTTCTGTTTCCTTAGAGAACCCTGAGTAATACAGGATTCATTATTCTAAACAATCCAATATTAAAATTTCTCTTGCTTATGATTTTGAAGTCTTATCAGGGTTTAGAAGAATTTTACCAATAAAATGCTTTGACATTAAATTTAATTTTGTTTACTTTCTTTTAGGTACAGCATAGATTTTATCCAGGTAAGATTTTAGCTTATGTTGTCTACACAGTGTTTTCTCAATATTGGTGCTTGGTGTGGGTTCTAATGTTGTGAGAAGAAGATTCAGTGATTTCTGATGCCTGGTATCTTGATAACTTGGAAAAATTTAGAATTAATGGCTTGTTGATCTGAATGAAGGGGTAGACAGCAATACCACCAACTGAGAAAGGAGACTGAGAGGGGGAACAGACTGTGGGACTCGGGAGAAGAGGAGTTTGATTTAGCATAGAAATTCTTAGGGAGCACTGATGATCATCTGAGGTTTGGGGTGAGTGGTGTCTGGCACAACCTGGCTCTATGGACAAAGTAAAAAGAAGACATTGTTGGTGTGTATCAAGAAATGTAAGGCTCAGGGAAGACTCCAAATATTGCTGGGCAAATTAAGTCTCTACTAGGCATTTAAGCCAGATGTTGTGAAGGTTAAGTGGAAGGAGCCATTAAGTCCAGAGGAGAATGAGGAGAAATAAACATGATGCAAAATGGGGATAACGAATTCCATATATGCATCATATGTGGGGCAATTAAGATATAGTGTTTCTTGAGATCCATGGCCTCAATACATTATGTATTAGGTCAGATGAGAGAATTCAGTACCAGTCAGGGAAGTCTGAAATCCTAAGTACTGTCCTAGATACCAGATCATGTGCCTTTGCTCCTAATAATTAGGATATTTCCATTTTATTCATTTCTCCTAATTTTCTTATGGGCAGGTCTATGTTGAGAAGACAAAATATCTGAGACTTTGAAGTACTGCATGGGGGAAAACAAAATACTCATGAAAAGAGTATCCGATTATAAAGAGAAGGTATTTTTAATTTTTTCAGGTTTCAACTTGAATTCTTTCCATGCATCCTCTGATTCCATTATTGGATAATTTCTTTCATTAGAGTGTCTTAGATCAAAATTTTCTATAAACAATTTAAATCTGAAGCCAGTGTCCTATGTGTATATTTTCTTTGTTTCATTGGGGCTTACCCACTTGGGGCTAACTATGAATACCACTGTAATTTATATTTTTAACTCTGAATCCCTTATCACATTTTTGTATAGATCAATGAAGTAAAGAATTATGTTGAACAAGTCAACAAATAAAATAAAACTCAGATAAAGTAAATAAATTTAAGGTAAAAATGTCACCTCTATCTTGGATTACATCCTAAAAATAAAAGTAAAACTAACAAGTAATATTACCAACCCTGAATATGCTTTGTGTGGAATAACAACAAAACACTCAGTGGAATGAACAAAATCCTGATTGATGTAATTCAAAGCATGCAAGTTCCATTGGATTTGGAGGGAGGTCAGAATAGTAAGGATCAAGACTTGGTAAAATTTTGTTTCTAACTGCTGCCATGATCTGGCTTTTTACTTTTTTGTACATTGGGTGCTATATATCACTTTTTCAACTTTTAGGCAAATCCTGAATTATCAACATTACAAAGTGAACTGAGCAACCCAATGCCCAATAATTGTGCCCTGGAAGCTGGGTTGCTTTTTGAGAAGAAATTCTCACTTAGTAGAAATGCTCTGACATTGGAATGTAAAGAATGGATTCC
Organism: Dasypus novemcinctus; assembly: GCF_030445035.2. Lineage (NCBI taxonomy): Eukaryota > Metazoa > Chordata > Mammalia > Cingulata > Dasypodidae > Dasypus > Dasypus novemcinctus. Next base: position 88,904,936 of record NC_080689.1, on the reverse strand, counting down.
TGTTTTCTGGATTCAGGCCCCTCTCCTCAGTCTCCCAACCAAGTTCACAGGTCCATATCCACACCCACAGTGCACAAATGTTCTATCCTTTACAGAATCTATAAAAGAACTGGAAGATGACTGTGATTTATTGCAGTCTGAGAAAGATGCATTGGATGAGGAAAACAAAGTGCTGAGAATGAAAATAGAAGAACTCCAAGAACTGTACAACCAGAAAAATGGACATGCAAATGTAAGATACTCCTGAGTTCACTGCTTCAATCAGTGCTCTATGAAGGAATGTGTGGGCCAGGGTAGATAACTGTGTCATTTTTGAGGAAAAGCAATGCCATATATTTGCCATATTTACACTATAAAATTGTCTTTCTTTTTCCTTTGATTCCATAATCTATACTTTTCTTTCCATCCTAAATGTTATCAGGGATTCTCATCTCTAATTTGTTTTGAGGAAGGGCATTCAGGTACCATGAGTTTCTGCTGCTCTGCTGCCTCTGTCCTTTTAGGAATGCATGCTCTTTCTGTGCTCCACCAAGCTAATTCACCTTGCTTTCTCTGTGACCAAGTTACCTAACTGGGATTTACCTTCCCCTTGCTGTCCTGGCTCTCCATAATCTTGAGCAAGTGGTGTGAGTTGGTTGCAGTAACATAAAATCTTCAAAACCCTGTAGAGAATCTTTTTATCTATCAGTGGAGCCATATGTTTCAGATTTAGTAGATGGCAAATATACAGAACAAACATTCCACAACATCAGAGGTGAGCCAGTAGAAGTTATAAACATACAAAGACATCTTTGCAGAGTATACTTGGGTAATTCATTAGGCTGTGGAAATAAATATGGCATTTGTGGAGTTAGGTAACTTTTACCATATACAACTTTATAGTGTATTTTGACTTCTCAATCCACAAAATAATTTCTTTGCAATTGGACTTTCTGTTTTCATTGCTGTTTGTCTCTACTAAGATTCTTTGTATCTTCTGGGCATATAGCCATCTCTCAGCAGTTTAGTATTTAATCATTGTTCAGGCCCCTACTGCATGATGCCATTGAACACCAAAATCAGAAAACTCACTTTGTCTCTCTTTCTCTGCTCATCAAGCAATTGCTTTTTTTCTCTACCCAAAAATTTTTTGGTTTGTGCTTAATGTCTGGCCTTCTTGATAAACACATGTCTCATTGCAGTATTTGTTTTTAGGAACTAATCTCTGCCACCAATAATTACCTAAAGGACACTTGTTTTCCTTCAGGGAATGGATTCAGCTCCTCCAGCATCCAGTCCATTTCATCTGCTGTGTTGTGGCTACCCTACTGTCTCCCAACGCTGTGTCCTTACCTCATTGTCTTTCTTGCCCCACTCTCCTAAGTGCTTTGTGTCCAATTTCCTGTCCTTCTCACTTCTTCCAAACCTCAATCCATCCTCTCCACAGCTGCCAGAGGGAACTTTCTGGCCACCCCCTAAGTGTGTCATTCCCTGATACAGTCTATGGAGAATGCTCCTTGTACTGCACGGTCAGTCCCAGCTCCTCAGCTGGGCATAGGTTGCACCCCCTCAGCTCGTCCCAGGTGCCACCCCAGCACTTCTCCTGAAGCTCCCTCCCAGGAGCAATGAACTGCAGCCAATCTGCCCCACTTCCTCAGGTCACCAGAAGCCTTTGTGCCCTTGCATCTGCTGTTTCCTCTACAGCAAAAATGTCTTCTTACATTCTTTGCACCCGACAACCTCCTTCCCACTCCGGTCTTTCTTCCCAAGTCTTTTCTGGAGAAAGGTGGTGCACAAATAGGCAGATAAGAATCTGGCAACTCATAGTTTTATATCTAAAGTAACCTGTGAATATGTGTGGTCCAAATCAGACACCAAGCACAGGACCAACTTTCCAGGATCCTATATCTGCCTCCAGTGTGGTCAATTCTGCTGCTAAAACCCTCCATTGAGTTCTTAATTCCAGTTACTTCATTTTTCATTCCCTGACAGAATTCATAATCTTGATTTGTAATTTCTCAAACATAGAGACAATTAAAGTTTGTGTGATGACTTTTTTATCTGGATCCCTCTGAGTAGGCAGGCTTCTATTGTATTTTACTTTCTGTCACATCACAGTGTCTTGTCCTGTCCATTGTCTGGTCATTTTTTACTGAGTGCCAGACACTGAGTTAAAAATTCAGTGAAGTGGAAGCCTAGGAAAGTATTATCTTACTCAAGAAAAGAGTGGAATTTATTTCTTGTAGCTGATATGGCACACTAGCAGTCCTAGAGCCTCTTAATTGTGTCAATGGAGATCATTCACAAAGGTTTAACCCTACAACAGCCAATGGATTTCCTGCCTACCATGACTCCACATGTAGATTTCAGGCCCCCAAACAGCCAGGGGTTTTATTAGGTGTGACCTCAGTGGCAGACCCTGTGCTCCACCCTTCTTCCTCATAGCACACACACACGTAGAAACTGCTGATCTTGCTTGTGTCTTCTTGAATTCACCAGTAAGCTAAGGGGACAGAGCTCCAAGGGTCAGGCTGACCTTATTCCTGGGTTTCTTTCTCTGCCTGGGTCTTGCCTTCATGATTCTTTGTTGCCTTCTTAGTTCCGTGGTGCACTCACTTGCATACTTCACACTTCATGCTTCTTGTTGTTCTAGGAGGGGGGAGAGCAGGGGCTTCAGATCCACTGATCCATGGCCAGAAGCAAACTCTCCCTGATCTCCCCTCAAGACTCAGGCACTGTGCCATCCCTTCCCAAGCCCCAGCAGGGATTGCTCTGTCCTCACCTACCTTACAGGCATGACCCTGTGAGACCCTTTAGCCCCTCTGTACCTTCCAACTTCACAGGGCCCACATTACCTTGTAGCCCCTGCAGAGAATATTTGCTGGAGCATTGCCTGGGTAGCTGGAAATGAATGCATAAGCCTTGCTTTCTCTCTAGGGTGTAACTGTCCTGATTCACAGAGCTCTTTATTTAGCTTCTTAAAAATATATATAATTTTATTACAGAAGTTATGAACTTATAAAGCAATCATGCACATGGGTAGAATTTCCACACAACACCCTTCCACCAGCACACCACAATGTGGTGGAACATTTGTTACAGATTGTGAGATATCATCAGACTATTACCACCAACCATGGTCCATAGCACACGTTTGGCATACTTTTTCCATTACCCTGCCCCACGGTATCAACACAGTACATCTTTGGCATTGATGCAAGAATATTACAGTATTGCTGTTAAGCACTGTCCATAGGTCACACCAGTTGTATTTTTCCTAGACTTCTCCACATTTCCACTACCATGCAATAGTAACATATACTCATTTCAGTTCAAGAGAAGCACATTCTTGCATTTTTACTATTAAACACAATTCTCATCCATCTCTGGGTTCACTGTTATTCAGTCCCTAGATTATTCTCTTTCTTTCAGTTGCTTGTACATCCCTAGACTAGCCTTTTCAACCACAATCCCATTTATAAACCAGCTGCTACTCACTGTAATGTGTTACCATTAACTCTGTCCATTTCCACACTTTTACATTCAAGTTAATTCAACCTGAGTTGAATACCTTTTGAATCCAGAGCACATTTTAACTCAGGAGATCTCCTTTCCCCCTTGACTATGAACCCTTGGGGAAGGCGGCAGGAGCCCCATATCTGAGCTGTGGACCTCCCAGGGGTTACCTGCACACTCCTCCAACAGCTGTGTCTGGGGTGCCCTGAGCCTTCGACTGAGAACCAGCTCTTCCCAGGAGAAATCAGAGGAGCCACCTGAGTCACGCTCCTGTGTCAGCTTCTGAAGAGGTGGTCAGCCCTGGTTCTCTACATTGAAATAAAACGGGCTTTCACCCAAGAGACTTGCCCCAGGCAGGCACAGGGTGTGTCTCTTATGGGCTTTTTAGGTCTTTTTCATTCTCTATATTAATGAATAGGAGTGCAGAATGAGGATGTGAAGCTCAAAGATGTAGGCAACTAGCCAGGGGCCCAAGACTGAGTTTTCATTTTCTCTCAACAGAAGGTTTGGATTCTTCCCCCTGATTGTGCTTGTACATTCATGGGTTCATGCTGAAGAAAGGAGGGGACATTTGAATCTAGACCTTAGACTGCTGGCAGAGAAAGAAAGCAGAATTTCACCTGGGAAACTGGCAAATGTTATATATTTCTTCCCCATGTCAGAAAGCTGGGACCCAAAGAGCATGAGCAGCAGGAATGGGAGAGGCAGCTGTCAGCTGCAGAGGACACAGCAAATTTGGCTGTAGAGGAAGCACAGCAATACATGTGAGTTCAGCAACTGAGCACCAGTGGCTCATGGATCTCCTGTGGGCTTTTTAGGGTTTTTAATCTTTTCTGCATTGTTTAGACCTGGTTAGCATTGTAACAAAAATAAATGGGCAGAAGGCATGTATACTGAAAAATCTCATTAAAAATTTTAAGTTTACAAATTAAAAAAAAAGTTTAGTTAACATTTCCTGCTCCCAATGCTGGCCCAACAGTTGATAAACTGGTTCATGAAAATATTTGGTGGGGAGGGGAGTGGTATAAATTATCCTAATTCCTTAGGAAAGCAACTGATATCAGATGAATCACAACCCATAAAAATGATTGTGCCATTGTTAAGCATTGGGAAATATCCTAAGGACATATGGAAAGGAAGAGAAGAGTTTTAGGATGGAAGATCCTAACAGCAGAATCACCCAGGGACAGATTGAGAACAGCTGAGGGCATTACAACCAATCAACTCAGAATCCAGGCATGAAATGTTAGACAAGGAAGTGAGGTGGAAATCCCTGATCCTATTTTACCCTCTCATCATGGGAAAGGTGCTTTTATACAGGGATAAAGTCCACTGGGATAGGGCTATTAGGGTAATGGGAAGGTGTGTAGATTATTTATACCGATATTCACTATTGTGCTTGAACTGATGAAACGACTAATTCATAGGCAAAGAATGGAAGAAATGGAACAAAAGCTACAGCAGGCAGGGCACTAAGTTGTTCAGACACCAGGTAGCCTCATCTGCCCATCAGCCCATCAGTCGCAGAATTCCCTGCACCTAATGCAGGTGGTTATAAAAGGCTCAGAATCCCTAAACAAGTGCTTGTTGATGTGTTGTCTTTTCCAGATCATCCTGCATGAGAAGAAGGCTCACGATACCTGGGTGAGCATTTTCTTTCTTTCCTTACTCTTGTGCACAATCTGCCATAACTACGTGTGAGTGTGATCTCCCCATAACTTAGAGCTCGTGCACCAGAATGAGAGCTGTTGGAGCAGACCAGGAAGACTCATGATTTGAGTCAGAGGTACAGGATTTAGATGGACTTTTTATTTTCCAGGATATTTTCAAGGTTTTTTAAGGCTAAACTGTTTGGTATCTAGGAAAGGACTTGACTTTCTGTATCTTCCTGTCTAATCTTTATATTCAAGATTACTGGTTGAAACCCAAAAAAGGGAAGAGCAAGAGGGATGCAGGATGCAGCAACCAATGCTGGGAAGATGTGACAGGCAGAGCCCTCCGTGGAGAGGTAGGAGTGATGTGGCTATGGGTGGGAGGCTGACCATCCCTTTGTAAGATAACCTAAGCTGTCTGTGACTTGTGGATGTGGGACGGTAAGAGGCTGCACTCCTGCCCTTGGTGACCATGGCAACGACTCCACTCCCAGGAAACAGTTTAGCAATGCAAAGTCTATAAACTTTAAATATTCAGGGAAAATGCAAACCTAAAGTGCTAAAAGCTTATCTAGAATGTATGAAGTCCATGCTAAAAGCTTACCTAGGATATAGAAGATATAAGCTAATTCAAACCTATTGAGCACTGAAACAAAAGAACAATTTGGCCCTTCCTCTATGTATAAAAGGAACTCAAAATTCTTGTTCGGGGCTCGGGTTTGAAACAGAAAGCTCCCAATCCCGGCTGGCCATCAATAAATCATTTTTCATTCTCAAAATCATTCCCTGAGTCCTGGTCTTTCTATACGTAAGTAATTGAACCTTTCTCAACTTCTACAACAGGAGCACTGGGAAAAGAGCAGTCCTTTAATTTCTGCAGCAAAATCCACATGAGGTAGGAGGCCATTGTGCTGCCTGGAAACCACCCCGGGCACTTAGGAGAGAACAGGGTCCCCAGGGTGACCACTCCTGTCCTCCTGTCCTCCTGCCCCATCCTGAATGGCCTTTTGTCCCATCCCCTGGGAATGGTGGGGCTTGCTCCCCCCACTAAGGTTGAGCCACCCTCTGCCATGCCCCCCCCCCACAGGCTCAGTTCTCAACTGGAGATGCAACTAGAAGGGAAATGGGTCAGGACCCACCTCCCACCTTGCAGTGAGTAGTTTGAAGGGTGTATTTTACTTTTTTTTTTGAGAAAAATAACATGAACATTTTAGAATGTGGGCTAATACATCCTTGACTATAGAAGAAATGTTCGTGCTAGTTTTTTGTGGATAGTCTGCTGCAGGAATGCTTTAAGTCTACAAACAGACACTTACTGTTGGTGTTTACTTTCTCCTTTTGGCTTGTTTTAGTTTTTAATTGTGAAATATAGGATTCCAGTCATAAATTAAATTCCTATATAATTTGAATCCTCTGATGTTATAAATGTAACTCTAAATGTTTACCATAATCTTTCCTTTTCTCATTATAATATTGTCTGCAAGTATTTTTCTCTCCATAAATATATAACAGCTGATCAGAAGTCAGATTATATATAAACTGAAAGGACAGGACCAGTATTCATACCTAGGATATTCTTCCTATCCAAGCTTTTCTTATTTTATTTTATTTTTATTACAGAAATTGCAGGTTTACAGATCATGCAGAAATACAAGATTCCCATATACTACCCTGCCACCAACACTGAGCATTGGTGTGAAGCATTTCTTGCAAGTGATGACAGCACATGTTTCCAATTGTACTATTAACTATAGTCCATGGTTTAACTTAGGGTTACCATACATAAAACATAACATTTTCTCTTTTTAACCACATGCAGCTACATATTTCAGTGCTGTTAATTATGTTCACAGTATTGTGCTACCATCACCACCATCTGTCATTCCAAATAGGAGCTCTGTACATGTTATGTCTTAATTTCCCATTCCTTCTCCCCACTCAGTCCCCTGGTTACCTGTATTCTAGATTCTGACCCTATGAGTCTGTGTATTCTAATTGTTTCTGCACATAAACCATGAGTCATTTCCCTATGTGTATGGGAGACCCCTGTCTCACTGTTGAGTTTTGGATGGAGTTGAGCCCTGACCTGTCCTCAAGTGGTTGACTTATTAGGAAACACCTGGCTCTGCCAGCAGAGCTTTGTAATGTCTTCCTCAGGGGTTAAGGGCAGACCTTCCATTCTTCAGGGGTCCACTGGGAACCCATGCCTCTGTCAAGAGATCTGAGTGTGTTAAAGAATCTAAGATGGTGGAGGAAGGGGTGGTGGACAATCAGGCTTTTGCACAAAATATGCAAGTTGAAGTCAACCTCAGCCCAGCCTCCTGCTTTCTCCAACCCAGGACCTGGCCCAGCACCCAGGAGAAACATCAGCTCAGGAAGACCACTCCCTACGGAGGCCATGGAGGAGGGCAGGGCAACTGCTGTGGGATTTTCAATGGTAACTGTCTCAAGAAATTTTTATCACTTTTTGTAATACTCCTGGCCTCACCACCTCTTCTGTGATATCTTGACTGTCTCATCAATTGTCACAAGCAACAAGCATGGCTTCTCCTGGCCAAGCTTCTCACCTTTGGGGGCTTCCAGAGCCTTAAGTGCTTACAGGCCAGGGAGGGCTGAAGGACTTTGCTGTATTATGAGGACAATGCTCAACTCCACCGCTGTGAATCTCAGGACACAGTTGATTCCACCCATTTCCTTTATCTGGGAAGACTGCTGGTTTCCTGATGTGGTTTTGGCTGCTGCTACTGCTGTTTTACCCCTTTCCTGTTCGGGGTTAAGTATAACTGTTCGGGGTTA